>NC_142025.1:137957146-138557146 GCF_049901735.1 Notechis scutatus | reverse complement strand
ACCCATGTGTCACTCAAATGCTTGCCTGTTCCTTTCAAGAGATCTCACCCTAGCCTCCCCCTCCCTCCTCCTACAGATTTAGGGTTTATTTCTGTCACTTGTCGTATGTAATGAAGATACACAGAGAAGTGGGCTGCCCTCATTCCCATATATGCAATTAAATCAATCTGTTTGCCTTGTCTCTCTCATTTGCATTTACATAGGTATTATATGTATAGAATTTTAGGAGTTTTTTTCCTCCCTCATTTTTCACTCTGTTAATTTTTTCTTTGTTGGACCTATCATTCCTCTCTCCCAGTTTGCAATCTTTGACAGCAATCAAATAGATGACCAAGAGAGATTCACAAGCTGAAGAGGTCCTGTCACTTGTCTTTGGCTTCTAGCTTCTAGCTTTAAGAGTATCTTTTGCACTTTAGCTATCATGGCTTATGGCCACAATTCCTTAACCAATTATTGCTTTTATGAGACCTTTAATGTACATTCTGTTGTAATTTCTTGCAGCAACTGATTCTTTGGTGGTGGTGTTTTTATTAAACATTGTATAAACATTAATATAGTTATTTGACTCTAAAAACAAACATGGGGTGAGGGTTTTTTGGTTGTGTAGAATAACGAAGCAAGACATCCAATAAACTCAAATTATGTGTTCCACTACTTCAAATGCAGAGGTGTACATGCAACTACTTAACAAGAGTGGGCTGCTGGGGATTTGCAGGGGTTCGGAAGATCCTCTAGTTAAGATTCTACACAGTTTGGAGAACCCCCAAATCCCACTCTTGTCTGGCCCGCCCACCCTTCCCCGCCCCTCCCAGGAGTCCCCACACGGCCCGTTTTGGATGCAGGTAAGTGCAGGCGTGGAGGCTCAGGGAGGGTGAAAAACAGGCCTCCTGGAAGTTCAGGAAGGCCAGAAACAGGCCCGTTTCCGGCTTCCAGAGAGCCTCCGGAGCAGTGGTGGGATTCAAATTTTTTTACTACCGGTTCTGTGGCATGGCTTGGTATGCGTGGCAGGGGAAGGATACAGTAAAATCTGCCGGTTCTCCGAATTTCCGCTACCATTCTCCAGAATTGGTCAGAACCTGCTGAATACCACCTCTGCTCGGGAGCCCAGGGAGGCCATTTTTGCCATCCTGGAGGCTTGAGGAAAACCTCTGGAGCCTGGGAGGGCAAACAGCTCCCCTCCACTGTGGTGCAGGAGGTCGAGTAGGCCACGCCCACCATGGTGGCCACGCCCACCCAGCAACCGGGCAGAGAACCAGTTGCTAAAATTTTTGAAGCCCACCCCTGGTACTTAAACAGTATACATTTTCTTCATAACAATAAATGTTGTTTTTGCTTTTATTGACTGCAGTCACAAGGAAGATCATATTTAAAGTAGGCCCATAAAAATTAAAATACAAGGACCAATTTATACTAATGTAAATCCCATAAAAATTGATCACTTTTGTGTGTGTGTGTGTATTTGTGTATGTCCCACACACAGTGCAAGGTTATAGATATTAATCCATTAATACACTGCATTCAGAAAGTATTCAGACCCACACCTTCACTTTTGTCAATTTCATTATGCTACGGCCTGATTCTACAGTCATTGAAATTCATTTTGTTACTCATTAATCTGCACTCAGTAGCCCATAATGATAAAGTGAAAACAGAATTTTAGAAATGTCAGTAAATTTATTTAAAAAAAACTGAAATATCACATTGGCATAAGTATTCAGACCCTTCTTGTTGAAGCACCTCTGGCAGCAATTACAGCCTTGAGACTTTTTGGATATAATATGACAAGCTTTGTACACCTAGATTGGTGGATTTTCTGCCATTCTTCCTTGTAAATCCTCTCAAGCTCAATGGGGTTGGATGGCAACTGTTGGTGGACAGCCATTTTCAGGTCCCTCCAAAGATGTTCAATAGGGGCTCAGGCCCTGGCTGGGCCACTTTAGGAAATTCAGAACTGTTCCTAAGCCACTTGTGTTGTCTTGGCTGTGTGTGTGCTTAGGATTGTTGTCATGTTGGAAAATGAACCTTCGGCCCAGCCTGAGGTCCTGAGCTCTGTGGAACGGTTTTCATTGAGGATATCCCTGTACTTTGCTCCATTCAGCTTTCCCTCAACCTGACCAGTCCCTGCTGCTGAAAAACACCCCCACAGCATGATGCTGCCACCCTGATGCTTCATTGTTGGGATGATACTGGGCAGGGGATGAGAGGTGCCTGGTTTCCTCCAGACATAATGTTTAGAATCGAAACCAAACAGTACAATCTTGGTTTCATCAGACCAGAGAATTGTGTTCCTCATAATCTGAGAGCCTTTTGGTGCTTTTTTGCAAAGTGGAAGTGGCTTTCATGTGTTCTGCACTGAGGAGAAGCTTCCATCTAGCCATAAAGCCCAGATCGGTGGAGGGTTGCAGTGATGGTTGTCCTTCTGGAACTCTGTCCCATCTCCACACAGGATTTCTGGAACTCAGTCAGAGTGGCCATCAGGTTCTTAATCACCTCTCTTACTAAGGTCCTACCCCACCCCCCACCCCCACCCCGATTGCTCAGTTTGACCAGGCGACCAGCTCTTGGAAGAGTCCTGCTTGTGCCAAACTTCCTCCATTTGAGAATTATGGAGGCCACCATGTTCTTAGGAACCTTCAGTGCAGCAGAAATTTTATTGTAGCCTTCTCTAGATCTGCACCTCGCAATAATCCTGTCTCTGAGCTCTACAGGCCGTTCCTTTGACCTCGTGGCTTTTGCCCTGCTACAGTATGCATTGTAAGCTGTGAGGTTTTCTATAGAGAGGTGTATGCCTTTCCAAATCATATCCAATTAATTCAATTAATCACAGATCAGCTCCAATCAAGGTGAAGAAATATGCCAGCAATGATCAAGAGAAATGGAGGGCACCGGGCCTAAATTTCAAGAGTTGTTGCAAAGGGTCTGAATACTTATGCCTATGTGATATTTCAGGGTTGTTTTTTTTAAATAAATTTATAGAAACTTCTAAACTTCTGTTTTCACTTTGCCATTATGGGCTACTGGATGTAGATTAATGAGAAAAAAAGTGAATTTCAACAACTAAGAAATCAGGCTGCAGCATGAGAAAATTGACAAAAGTGAAGGGGGTCTGAATACTTTCTGAATGCACTGTAAATCTCTTTTGTTTCAAGGAAATATATTACTCAAAATTAACAGAAAATTGCAATCATAATTGATTAGGCATGATAAATTACAGCTTGATCAAAACGGACAGATTTTATTTACTTCAGACTTTATTTGGGATCCAAACTTTTTCAATATCAGTATGAATATTTTTATAAGAGTATCCAAAATACTACATCCACAATATGGATAATACTCTGCTGAAATATTAAGCTATTGGGGGTGGTAGTGAAGAGAAATCTTTTTTTCCATCATTTTTATTCTGAAGCTTTTTACAGAGATGTTGTTCTTTGCTTCTCTTGAGATTCTCTTCTTTTAAGTAATTTTATTAAGAATTATATTAAATTGATAAAATGGATTTAAAAAATTAAAAAAATATAGAAGGTGCTGAATGCCCATAAAAAAAATAATACAAAAAAATGAGGGGAAAATGCTTCATCACCAGCAAGTATATTCAACATTAACAAGTTATCACTGTCTCTTAAAATAAAAACCCAATTAGATCTTCATTCCATACCTCCCATCATGTCCTTGCATATAATGAATTGTCATCTTTAGTTGTGTTCATAAGAAATTGTCTGAATTGACAATAGATAATATGTGGATGGTTACAGAATCTCAAGCGAGACATTAAACATGGTAAACAGATTAAATGAATGTAATGACAAAAATTAACGCATTTTGAGTTCCTTTGACTTTTCCAGGGATTTTTCTAAATACATAGCTTTCTTCCCGCTAGGAAAGAAGGTCAAGACCCAATTTCTCTATATAGTATTTGGATACCATTGGACAACCATCTTCTAAGAAACATGAAAATTCCACCATTTTTTGAAATGCAGAGGTTATGAAAAGAAGTTTGCAGTGAAATGTCATGGTTTATAACGAGTTCAGGATTGGGGATAGAAGGGCAACCATGTATCGTCCTTTACAGAGAGTGGTTCTCAATTTAACCTTATCTTTTATCTGAAATTTTCTACTTCTAATCTAAAAGCATTAGAAAAGAAAATTGCACTGACCTCATACTGAGACAACACCATCCAAAGTATGATTCAGGCTGGGATTCAAACATTTTTACCACCAGTTCAGTGGGTGTGGTTTGGTGGGTGTGGTGTGGTTTGGTTTGGTGGGTGTAGCTTGGCAGAGGAAGGATACTGTAAAATCTCCCTTCCCTTCCCACTCCTGGGGGCAGATTACTGCAAAATCCCATTCCCTCCTCACCCCATTAACCTGCTTTCCAGTTCCATTCTCCTGTTCAGGGCAACAAAAGAAGACCAAGCCAATCAGCTGGGACTCGAGAGGCAAAAAATAGATGGGGATGGGGCTAGTCAGGTGGTATTTGCCGGTCCTCCAAACTACTCAAAATTTTCACTACCAGTTCTCCAGAACTGGTCAGAACCTGCTGAATACCACCCCTGGCTGGAGGAATGGTTAATAAAGATAAAAGGAACTTACAGAGATGGCGACATTGATTTTTTTCTCTGAGTAAAGACAACTACATCTGTTAATGACTGGAAACCAGGGGTGGGATTCTACCAGTTCGCACCTATTTCCTACAACTGGTTGTTAACATTCTAAGCAGTTCGGAGAACTGATTGTTAGAAGAAATTACTGGCCTAATCCTGTAAGGAAGGCAGGAAGGAAACATTCTGGTGTTGCTTGCAGAAACTGCCTCTCCGTTAATCCTTATTACATTCTTGGCAGGACTAGATTTCCTGTCTCAGGAACTTCTCTGGAGTTTTTTTCCCCTCCTTTGCTGGTACTTTGCTTGTGTGGAGTGACCATTCAAAGTTACAATGGCACTGAAAAAAGTGACTTACATTTTTCACACTTACAACTTTGCAGCATCCCCGCAGTCATGAGAAGCCAGGCGAGGAGATGCGTGCCTTGATGTGAGCGATATTGAGTTGGCCACGCCCAGTCAATAACATGACCACCAAGCCACACCCACCAATTGAGTCACAACCAAAGAACCGGTTGTTACAAAATTTGAATCCAACCTCTGCTGGAAACCCTTTATGGACTTTTGGATGAAAATAGGGGGGGAAATGAACCTGTGATTTATGGATTTGACGATTAGAAAAGGTAGAATATAGGAAGAAGTGAGCCATGATATAACTACAGAGATGATAAAAATATAAATGTTAAGATTTGAAATGCATTTTTGCAGTTGCAACCATTATTGCTTCTCAGGTTTCCAGTGAACAAAGGGGGAGAGAAGGGGGAGGTAGAATGTAGGCTCCAAACATCAAGAAGACAAGCGTGAGAGCCAAGGACACTTCAGCAGGTGTTTGCTAAAGCTAAAGACTTGTCTCATAACAATACAATAAGACTCAGTTGAATAATGTGACCTGCACTAATGGGGGAGGGGGGGAGGAAAAATCTATACTTTGATTATGTGGGTTTGCACGGGAATTAGCTAGATTTGGTTTTGCTCTCACCAGTGCAAAAATGATGTACTCAATAAAGTTTTGCATTAAGAGATTGGATAGTCTTGATTGTGCCTGCTTTGGTTGGGTTTGTCAGTCAAAATATTGACAATAAATCTATTTATAAGTGTTATAAAGAAAGATAGGAGCTGCTTCTTTATATCTGTCTTGTTTTCTTTTTTCTTTATTTATCACTTTTTCTTCCTTTCCTTTTCTTTAAAATTTTTTTTATTGTTTTTACTCTGTAAAAAAAGTTATCCAAGAAAATTAATTTTTAAAAAAATACAACTCAACCTCTACAATACTCAATTTGTTCAATAGTATTTGTCTTCACACTTCCCAGTTGGTAGACATCTGGTTTTAATAGGGGTGGCAGGGACGATTGTCACAGGTTTACTTAATGGCAGGAGCCTTCTGTCACAGCTTTTGAAAGACTCTGTTTCAAGATAAGATACCGGAAGAAGAAGGGAAAGCAAAGGACTTGAAGTGCCTATCAACAGCTAATGCTTGGAATGAGCCTTTCCAGGGATTCTAATTCTTCTCAGTAGGGTTAAACATGTCATTGTTGCTTTAATTCTAGTAATTATTTATAAATTTGCCTATAAATGATCATATGCAAATTTGATGTAGGCATACATCCCAGTTTGTCCCATGAAGGTGCATTTCTCTTACTAGCAGTCAAGCCAAAACTAGGCTTAAATGCCTCAAAAATTTGGTAGGAGTCTATTTTTCCACAGTGTCTTGACTGTGATAATGGAATATGGGGAAAAGGGAACTCCTGTTTTTCTTCTTTCTCCTTCTCCTTCTTTTATAATATACACAACAACAACTTTCAGTCCTTTAGCCAATATTGTTCTTCATTCACATTGACTTCATCCCAAAATATTGGGATGTTGTAATTTGTCAGTATAGTATATGTGCCAATCCAAACACTGTTGCCTTTTTGTAATTGACAGATGGAAATTTTTGTCAATGCGTAGATTTTCTAAGCATCGCCCAAGATTTTTTACTATGGCACCCAGTATGCTGATAATCATTGGGACTACCACTTCCATTTATTATTATTATTTAATGTAGTAATATATTAATAGTTATTAATTGTAACTATATGTATTATGGTTCATTGCACAATGAATGTTTAGGCTGGATTTGGCATTTTTATCTACCTCTCAAGTCCTTCCAAAAGATGTGGCATAGGCAGACTGTGGTATTAAAAGTATCGTCACAGGATGTAAGCTGTTCCAGATAAAGCTGTAATTGACTGGTGGTGATTTTGTCAATGCTGCTGATGTTCGAAAGACATTACAGATGTTTGGTTGCACCCAAGGCATCTATTACTATTGTATTATTATGATTAAAAAAAGAGTCCCTGCATTTGATATTTATAAAGAAGTCACGTGTTTTTGCCAAGAGACAACCCAAGTGTGATAGAGCTCCCTCCACTCATCAAATAAAGAGGTGTTGAGTGTGTCTGGGTAGAATATCTATGGGCTTGATGGGGGAGGAGGAGGAGAGGAGGAACAAGAAAGGGTCTTCCACTCTGAAAGGCTTACCAATCTGGCAAGAAGTGGGGAGAATAAGAACCATCATAAAACAGTAAGGTGGGTTGATATCTTCCAAGGGGAATATTCCCCTTAAAATCTGACATAGTTTCTGCATGATAGAGAGCTGATCATGATCTGTGGAAATCATCTCCAGGGATACCCCTGAGAGTCAAGAATGGGAAGCGCTGAATGGAACACTGTGTTTCATTGCAACGGTAAGTGACACTTGGCAGTTTCCCTAAGTCCAACTTAACCTGGCTTCACCTTATCTGCATGTATACTTCTTAGCCATCCCATTGTCTGCCAGTTAATTGGAATTGCTCTTCGTAGCAAAGGGCAAATTAAGGTTAATTTTTTTAAAAAAAACCTGGGGAGGTTCTAATTTCAGTTCCCCGGCATTGAATCATGTGTAAATGTGAAGAACTGTAACCTGTTTAGACTTCCCACAATTGTCCTATACTTAAGAGTTCCTAGATGGCCCTCTCTACCCTTTGCACCAACATGTCCCTGATGAAATTTCTTTTTAATGTCAAGTTCTCAAGATGCCACCTTCATTTCATCTCTAACCCTTCCCCAAGAGACCTCAAAATTATTCTTAGCTGATCCAGTGTTAATGTGGTGTTTTCCCCCTTAAGCAGACCAGCCTCAGTCGTTGTGCCATAGGCACAACTTGACACAATTCGCCTGGTACCTAGTGGTGTGACCCCTGAATCCCGTGTTACGGAGCTCTTCTGTTTTTCTTCCTCTACTCAAGACTTCTCCAGATCAACCCCTGCTTTAAAAACCTGGATCAGCCTGAACAGCTACTCACTATGGGGACAGTCAGGGAGGGGGTCATAACACAATAGAGGAGGAAAGAGTCAGGTTTGTCTCTGCTCTTCCCACATCTCTGGTGTTCAGGTTGTTTATGAACAGGGCTTTGAGGCTCTCATGGAACAGCATTACACTTCTGTTCAAAAGGAGCTTGCTAATCTTTTGTTTGGCGCAAGTGTTTTGTGTGGGCGCATTCTCAGAGAGCCCGGTGGTCAGCTGATATTTCAACTAACTGCAGCACAAAACATTCCCTGGCCACATTTGTTTCTTCTGATGTGTGCTCATGATGCAGCCTTCATTCATCTTTAAGTTGAACTAGTGCTAAAGAAATATATTCCTCCCTTAGTCCAACTGTCCAAAGTCATTCCCTAGGTGGGCAAAATGTGAGGTTGAGAGACTGAATAGCTAAATATTACGGGTCTTTGGTGCTCTCTGAGCTTCAATGTTTTCTTGCAGTCATTTCACTACGTAAACTAGAGTGATTATTTCAACCCTGAGCTACAAATATTCTCCTTTATTGGAAGCTAAATATTCCTCTATGGAAGAGACCTCTGAAAGTTTTTTTTTTAAGCCAAAAAGAAAGTTATTTAGTTATAGGGCAAAAGGAGAAAGTAATTTGGAACAACAGTCTTGTCTCCCTGGCAAAATGTGTGGGCATAAGTTTCCAATACATACACACAGATCATATAAGCACAGACATATATTCCAATGAATATTTACATGGGAAAGGATACAAGTCTACGCCCAGAATTCTTGTCATTTGCTAAGGCAACGTCACCCCAAAAGGTATGCAATTGAGATTCTCCTTTTCCCTTTAGAACCAGTACTATGATCACTGATAGCCAACCCTATCCAAATTTACTTCTTATGTTCTTGAACATTTAAACTGAATATCCCCAGTACTAATGGTTGCATGATTGCTGCTGATGAACCAGGCATCCCACTCAAAAATATCTATATGCCCCCAACTCAACTTGGCACCTGGTAGACTGGAACAATGGAATCCCGTTGGTCCATAAAGCCTCTGCCCCTTTTTGCTGGGCATCTGAAAGTAGCCATTGCTGCCTCACACCCAGATGCTATGTGATTCCTCAGAACATTCAATCCTTTGACCTATGAATACCAAATCCTTATCTGTGTATGATATGGGGTAGTAAAAGAGAAGGTAGGGTTACTTGGTGGGTGCTTCAGTAATGTGCTTTGCTTTGACCTTATGTTGACCCCCAGCCAAATTCAAACCTGGCTAGCAATTAGCACAGCCTCTATATCTTCTGGGGCCATAAGAGGCCAGACCTTCTTCTCCTTCTACACCAGCCTTTTTGAGCTGGGTTCCCTGACCCATAATTCTCTTCAGCCTCAAAAGAAACACAAAGTTGGAGAAAGGACAGTATATAAGCACCACAGCAGGCCAAGCTGAAATCCTCAGCGGTGACAGAATAACAAAGTGGGAAGCGACCTTAGAGGTCTTCTAATCCAACCGTTTGCTGAAGCAGAAAGCCCTATACCTTTACAGATAAATTGTCCAATCTCTTCTTAAAAATCTCCAGTGTTGGAGCACACACAACCTCTGGAGACAAGTCCACTGATTAATTGTTCTGATTGTCAGGCAATTTCTCCTTAGTTCTAGGTTGGTTGGTTTCCACCCATTGTGTCTTGTTCTGCCTTCAGGTGCTTTGCAGAACAGGTTGACCTTCTCTTTTTTGTGGCAGCCCCTTAGACATGGGAACACTGCTATTATGTCACCCCAGTTTGTCTTTTCATTAAACCAGACATATCCAATTCTTGCAACCATTCTTCAGTCTCCAGCCCCCTAATCATCTTTCTTTGATCTTCTCTTTCTAGTCTTTTTTATATTGTGGTAACCAAAGCTGGATCCAATATTCCAAGTGTGGTCTTCAAAGATATTATAAAGTTATACTAATACTTTATGTACCTTTGGCAAAGGACATTTTCTCCATCCCTTTTTAAAAAAAGGTAACCTGCTTTTGGAGGAAACCAAAGCCTTAAAGATATTTATAAAATTTAGTTAAAATTTAGTTGGATGCATGACTATTCATTAAAAATAAAATCAAATTGAAACATGCCAGATTAAAATACATATGCAGACACAATAAATTGCATGAATAACTGGAACAAATGGAATTAATCAGAAGCCTACATATTTTTTAGAAGAAAAACTGGGATCTAAGAACCCAAAAGAACTCTTAAGGTCAAGCTGGGCCACTACAATAAATATACACAAACAAACAAAACAAAATTTTCTTTATAATGCCCTCAAAGGGTGCTACTCAACCACAATTATAATCAATGCACTGATATAAAAGTGATAATTGCACACACACTATGAAATCAAGTCACTACTTAAACAAGGATAAATGCAAATACATGCAAACCCCTAACGTACTTTAGGACCTTCTATCCTGTTGCTCAACTGTTTTGTTTCTTGTTTTTAAAACAATTCTCAAAATCAATTCACAAACCTGTTGTTTGACAGAATATATCCCTACATTTTCCCCAGCCAACTGAAACAAAAGGCCAAAAATTTCAGCCTCACTCCACTGCCACTCTCATTCCCACGTCTCAGAAATCAACAACAATAGTAATAATGATGTTAACTTGTAGCACTGGCCCCCAAAAAGCCAAATCTCTTAGCCTTTCATAAGGGGTCTTGTTATGTGGTCAGGCCTAAGACTCCAAGTATGTTAAGTATGTTAAAGCTCCTGTTTCTTATATTGATACTTGTTGATATCAATATATATCAATATATATATTAATATATATCAACATATCTACATCTATATATCTATATCTATATATCATGTATCATGTATCATACAGCATAGCACATAAAGAACATAGCACCTAGGGGACACGGACACACACAGAGAGAGATGTACTAGGTGCTATGTGCTCTATGATATATATATATATACATATATATATACATACATACATACATATATATATATATATATATATATATATATATATATATATATATATATATATATATATATATATATATACATGTATGTATGTATGTATGTATGTATGATATGTGTGTGTGTGTGTGTGTGATAGGTAGGTAGGTAGATAGATAGATGATAGATAGATAGATAGATAGATAGATAGATAGATAGATAGATAGATAGATAGATTTCTATTATGCTCATACTTGGTTTTAATTGTTTTTATGATTGTTCACCATCCAGAATCATTTGTTTAAATTGGGAAGCTATAGAAGTGGAATGGATGAATGAATGAGTGAATGAGCAAGCAGCCTTATCCCACTTTGTGCTTCTTTTTGGTCTCTGAGAATCAAGATATCAATGAGGCCTTCTTTGATCTGCTCAGAAATGTTTATGTTATGGTTATATGTCCAAGGGTTTGTGCAGGCCTGGCAAATACTTACAGCTGAATTTCATTCTGTTAAAAAGGGCTTGCAAGATGAGGACTTTGATGGATGGATCTTGTAAGGGGAAGGACAAAATAAACCCAGCTATAATAATAGACATGCTATAGATATAGTGAACTGGGGGTGTGTGTGTTAAGGCAAAATGGCCAACTCTGTTCCAGAATCCAATCCGTGAGGTCCATGTGACCTCATGTGTACTCCTAGAGAAATACAGCCCCATGAAGTATATCCAGACTCATTTTATCCTATTCTATCCTACCAGCTCTTAAAATCTTCTGCAATACAGATAATATTCATCCGTTTATACAACTCAACCTAGCGATCTCTATTCAAGCTGGAAAAAGGTGCTTACTTACTGCTTTTCTATCCTGACTCCATATGATTCGAAGCAAGAAACCATTGGCCATAGCAAGCCAAGCATTTGATTTGAAACATCAAATATTTAACTCAATTTGTGAGAGCTTCTTGAACCAGTTTTTCCCTTGCTATATTTTCTGAAAAAGAAAAATTCATTTAGAATTACGTGAAATTGTTACCGCTTTGAGAACAGGAATCCGATGTTAATCAGAGTTATGTACATTTCTATGAACAACTGCCTCCATGGGCAGAAAATGTGATGAAAGTGAAAAGAAATTTTCATGCATTTATAAGGACAAAAATAAGCAGAAACTTGCTGAAGTAAATTGTCAAAATCACAACCGCTACAACGTAATGATAAAATCTTATCTCATAGTCATGGCAACAGAGGGCAGAAGGATTTTGCAGTCTTGTTCCACGATCACATAAAGTGAGTATGTTATAAAGTTTTATATTTCATATCCTTTTATTTCCTTTTATTTCAGAAAAGAATAGATCGTACACCAGAAAAGTTTCACATCCTGAAATCAGATTTAACAGACAGATTTAACAGATAATCAGAGTTGGAAGGGACCTTGTAGGTCATCTAGTCCAACCCCCTGCCCAAGCAGGAGACCCTACACCATTTCTGACAAATGGCAGTCCAGTCTCTTCTTGAAAGTCTCAAGTGATGGCGCTCCCACAACTTCCGAGGGCAAGCTGTTCCATTGGTTGATTGTTCTCACAGTCAGAAAGTTTCTCCTTATTTCCAGGTTAAATATCTCCTTGTTCAGTTTCCATCCATTATTCCTTGTCTGGCCTACAGGCGCTTTAGAAAATAGCTTGACCCCTTCCTCCCTGTGGCAGCCTCTCAAATATTGGAAGACTGGTATCATGTCTCCCTCCCCTGGTCCTTCTCTTTACTAGACTAGCCAAGCCCAGTTCCTGCAACCATTCGTTGTATGTTTTAGCTTCCAGTCCCCTAATCATCCTGGTTGCTCTTCTCTGTACTTTTTCTAGAATCTCAACATCTTTTTTATAATGTGGTGAGCAAAACTGGATGCAGTACTCTAGGTGTGGTCTTACTAAGGCTTTATAGAGTGGTATTAGTACTTCCCTTGATCTTGATTATATCCCTCTGTTAATACAATTTAGGATTGCATTAGCTTTTTTGGCTGCTGCGGCACACTGCTGCCTCGTATTTAGCTGATTGTCCACTAAGACTCCAAGATCCCTCTCACAGTTACTGCTATTGAGCCTGGTTTCACCCACTCTATATGCGTACTTTTGGTTTTTCTTGCCTAATGTAGGATCTAATAATTTGAATGCTCCAGCAGGAACCATCACCAAGCCCCATCGACTAGAATTCTAGTGAAACCAGATCAAATAAATAAAAAATGCGGAAGAAGGCGAATGGTGTAACTGCAAACCACAACCTCTAAGAATCCAAAATCTTTGCTGTTGAGTTGCAGCTCATTGAGGCTATGTCAAAAATAAATTGGCTTAGCAGAGTTGCTAGTTCCAGAATGGGGCAGAGGAAACTTTATGTAGAAGGGCTGTTGGATAAAACCAGTTGGTGGCAAAGAATGTCTCCAGCTTAAACAATCTGAAGGAGTCATTAAATAAGACTTCTGCAATTGAATTGCCTGCATTTAAAACAAATGTAGTAATTTTTAAGGACAAGGATCAAATCAGAATGACTGCACTGAGCTGAGGAGTATTTTTTTTCCTCAATATCATTTTCCTTACTTGAACTTTCACCTCAGACTGGCATTTGACTCATGCAATAAACAGAATTTGGGGGATCACAGTTCAATACTATGGCAAAAATATATATAATTATAGCTTAAATCAAGGGGGAACAAGCTTTTTTTTTTCAAGCTGAAGGCTGAAGTTCCAAAAATAGATAGAGGCATGTAGGTGAGCAAGAAGTAAAACTAAATCTGATCTTTGTAATTTAAAGAGTTATATAACACCAAATCGATTACAATTTGAGACCTCCCTATAATTTGATGCATTTAATATTGATATGCTTGTCACACACATATCCATACATGCTCCTATAGTTATGCTTTCTTCTGATCTTTTTTCTGAAAGAGGCATTATTTGCGGCCTTTTTCTTTGCTTCTGATCCTCTGCCAGTCCTCCATCAGTTCTCAAATACAATCATTAATACCACTGAGATTTGACCAGCTGTCCTCTTCCGGATCCCTCTGATAGATGCCATCATACACTGCTCACTTGAATTCAATAAAATATTCCAAGTATCTTTCTAATGTGTTCCTTTCTAATGTGTTCCTTTGATATCCCAGATTTCAATCTGCCCCAAGATTGCCCTCTTCAGCTGTGATGGATTACAGTTCTCATCAGCCCCAGGTAGAATGTCTCCTCATTTGCCTTGACAAGCTGACAAATCAAAGGATGGACACTGGAGAACATGAAGAGAACAAGAAGCAAACCCAATTAGGACTAGGAAAAATTGTAATTGAAATTTGGAAAAGCAAAACGCTCATCCAATGTGTCGAAGGTCAACCTCATATTCACATTCATCTCTCCTTATTTAACCAAGCTATCTTGGCCAATTTGTCTTACAAATAAGGGTGTGATGATAGTCACATAAATAAAAAGCTGCAGATTCTTTAACACAGTATTTTATTTGGGGTGGGAAACATTTTTATGTTTGACTATCTACTGAAGCCCTTGTGCTGGCAAACCAAAAGGAAAAAAAATATTTAATTTTGCAATCAAGTACCTCTAAAGCAAAACACCATGGTAAAAAGTAAATAAATAAAATCAGAAACCATTTAAAGCAATTAAAACCCACTAAAAATGGTTTAAGAGGGCAGATTATAATCATGTGTCTTAAACCCTTCTAAAATTCGAGAGAGGGAGCGCCAACTGTAACATTATAGTTTGGGAACAACCCAGGAGAAAGCCCTTCTTCTCAACTTTCAAATATTACTTCTCTTCCTCATGATAGCAATGCTATTCAGAGAGGAAAAAAATGGATTGACTAGGGTGACACATTGCTTTGTCAGATCCTTACCGCATACATGAGGGTTTCTTAGTAGAAGGGACGTTTTTCATCTGTTGTGTTGAGAGACATATTTTACACCTAGCCATCATTAATTTTTTGTCTCTCTGGCTTAGGCCTAGCATGTTGCATGGACTCATCTACTAGCAATTATACACGGTGGTTTCTGGTTTGTTGGTTGAGTAAACCCTGCCAATTGGTTTATTCCAATTGGGCCAAGTCAATGGGGAAACTGAGGCATTGCCTTGATCTATTTATTAGCTTGAAATAACGGTCTGTTTTGTGGGCACAAGGGTGGGATGCAAGGAATGGAAGGGACTAAGCCTATGTTATATTTGGAAATTGTGAGTTTTGAAGCAAATATCCAGAAGTGTGCTGGAGAACACTTCTAGGAGCCTCTTGTTACATTTTGGGAGATTATCAAAGCCCCTTGTTAAAACAAAACAAAAAAAGTTCTATAAAATTAATATTGGTACTTCTAATTTCTGTGGTCCAACTCCAGAGATAGAACTGACTTGAATCCACAGGCTATTTAATGGTCGCCATGGTGCCACTCTGAGCAAGAGCAAGCCAGAAGCCCACCTGTATGGGGCTCCGGGTCAAGTTATGCAATGGACCAGTATGGGAAACCTATGAATTTAAGCGCTGTACAGGGAGGGTGTAGAGTTCCCTAGAGCTAATAACAAGCCCAGCTGCTGCATCCCGCATGGCTCCAGTTACCACTGCAACCTTTTGGGATTGGCAAAGTCAGTGGCCACAAGAGAGAATGGAAGGGAGTGGGAGGCATGGAGAAAAGAAGAGAGGATTGAAGAAAGCAGGTTCTGGAAAAGAATTGGGGTGTTCGGTACCCTTGAGAACTGGAGCATTGGTGTAGAAAACCAGCCCTGTGGCAAATCCCCATAGATTGCTAGTTATGATTTTCTTTTTTCTTTTTTGAAATAGTAAGGAACGGAGAAGAAAATAGAAATGAGGTACAAGGGAAAATCTTTCCATCCCTGCTTCCCACATCTACCCAGGTTCTTCTTGGGAATTCTGGAATTCCTAAACCTATTTCTCAAATCTAAACCTAACCCCTTTCTTAATATTCTCATGTATGGTGTTAAAAGTGAATTTAGGCTTCTATTGTCCCCTTTTCCCACATATGTGATGCTAACCGGAGACAGAAATCAGAACATCAGAACCATGTTCTGGCTGATGTAGGCATCGTGTTTTTATTATACATATAAGAAAGATTCAAACAAACAATTTTGGAATCTCCAGAGGGGGAACTTTATGCAGGCTTAATAAAGCCATGGCCATCAGTTACCTTAGGTCATCCCCAAATTATTTAGTTGCGGGGGAGCGGGGGCACATCAGAAAGTGCATGGGGCTCAGACTGGGTTAATGGCCTGGGTTCCCTATCATGTCCTTGTTTCAACTTATAGTGCCAGGAGCTGCAGCTGGTGAGGTCAGTTACCCCATCTCATTTTCGACTTATCACCCTTCTCCAGAGCTTCTCCGCAGAGGGATGGGGTTACCTCAGGCCATACTGCCAGGCCCAAAGGGGGTGACTGTGGGACCAACCCAAGGTGAGCAAAGTCTGTAAATGGTGGGCCTGGAAGCTCCCTGTCACCAAAGCCCCCTTCTGTTCATGACAGATATTCTCTTAACATCTGAGAAGATCAAGATAGACTCTTCATTCCCCAATCTCAAAGTTCTGAGGGAGGCAGAGATCTGGACTTTTTGATCACAGGATGGCCAAATCCCCACTGTATTTTCTGCAAAAGTTTTCACTATCAGTTGCTTAGCAGAGGCCAAAGTGGAGGGGACATCCAACACTGCTTTTTTGTTGAATTAAAATCTTGGACAAAATCAAATTTGAAATGGCATAAGTAGTGTTCTGTATTTTTCTTCTGGCCTTTCACCTCTGCCCTTTCCACAACATTCAATTTATTCTCAATCCTATCTAATTGTGGCCTCTCGCAAAACTAAGTTGTGTGATACTGATTATAATAGTTTTCAGCAACATTTTTCATTAGAATTCCAAAACAGAGTGGAATAAAATAAATTCAAACCTTAACACCATATATAATTACAATAATTAAACCATAAATCAGAATCAAAGCAGTAATGATCATATGGATAGATAGCATCATTTTTGTAGACAAGGAATGGCACTCATACCTGACCCCTCCTGAAAAAGGAATCCAGAAACCATGCATCAGAAGTGGTTATTTGCTAGGGGGATAAAGGGGGGGGGCGGTTTGTAGTGTCACAATTTTTTAAAAAAATTGATTAAGCTTGCTCAGGCCAAAATGTTGTCAACGGACATTATGGCTTTTTGCTCCATAACTTTGCTCTTGCACACTTGTTTAAGCTTTGCCAGCATGAGCGAAGTGGGAATGCTATCAAAACTCATCTTGCTGTGTGCAAGTCTACAGTATGCAGCTGTGGTAGCACAAAGTTTGTAAAACCTGAGTAATAGTTATTAAAAATAACCGATATATTTATTACTTGTCCAACCTAATACCAATGGATTCATTTAATCTATCTGCAAGAGACTCATAAAAATTCATGTATCTTTTTAGGGATCAGGGAACCACACATATAATTTGACAACCACTGCAATAAACATTGCTTATCAAACAATGGTTTAACATAATTGATGAAACAGGACAGATTTCTGCTTCTAGATGGCAATTGCACCAATATATCGCTTGGGAGTACAATAATTATAAAGCTCTACCATTGATCTCCCATTTTGTAACAGGCCCAAAACCCAATATTGTAGTGAAAAGCAAAACAAATCCAAACAGATTCCATGATCTATCTATACTCTGTTCAGTACAGCTGCAGATAAGATGTTGAAGAATCAGGGTGAACTTCATAGATTAGAGTTGGAATGGCTTTGTAGGTCTTCCTGTCCAACCCTGTACTACAGGCGTATCAAATTCAAGGCCCGGAGGCCAAATACAGCCATGGGGTGCTTTGATCTGGTTCGTGGGGACACCCTGGAAATAACAAAGGACCAGCCCGCGGTGCCTCTGCCAGTGAAAATGGAGATTGAGAGCTCCGTTTTCATTGGCGGAGAGCTGCAGCAGGCCATTGCAGTTGAAAACAAAGCTCTCCTCGATCTCACCTTCCTCTGCTGGAGGCAATGGATCCCACCAGCTCCCCAAGCCACCACAGGTGCTCCTGACACGAATGACCTCAAGCTGGCCACACCCACCACGGCCATGCCAACCTGGCCCCCTGATGCAGCCCTCAATGAAATGGAGTTTGACAGGCCTGCCCTACCCAAATCAGCTGCAATTTTGAGAATTGCAGTCCCAGCACTGAAAAACACCACAAGAGGAAAGATTGAACTAGGGAACAAAATGAAAGATAGGACATCAGTTACAAACTACCTCTTTTTGCTGGATTAAGAAATTCATTTGCATCCTGATATCCAGTAGCTGCCTGGTGCTTCGTATCACCAGTTCATCTTTGAAACAGCCTGAAGGTCCTTGAGGGCAAAGGGAACTCTCATGAGAGCTGTGTAGTGTGTGGAATGAAGGAATAAGGTTGGAGTGGGTCCAGGGGAATCTGGAATCACAGCCTTGCTCAGTTTTGAAATTCAGTGTGATCACACCTCTCAGCCTTGATAACAACATAGTGTACTTGTAAGGTTTAAATGGGATAAGCCTTCTCAGTTCATTAGAAGTGTGGGATACAGCTGTTAATGTTTTCTAAGGGAGAGCAAGATCTCTTTGTTAATAAATTGTTTTTTTAATTAATCCGAGAATCAGAACATGCATGTCCATATCTAGATATTAAAAAACAAGCATCCCCCCCCAAATATCTGAAGATAAGAGATCACATGAGGTTTGGAGATCCACCAGTTTAAATGTTCAGTGACTTCACACTTGTGTAAATACAAAAAGACTTGTTGTGCATCATCAAATTTGCTGGCTCATTTCTTCCATGCTTAGATAACCAGAATCTCCTGTTTTCCTTCTGTAGGATCTCAAAACCTTCAGGATGAGATGGGAGAATTTCATCCAATATGTCATATTCAATAAGACACATACATGGGACTCAGACAACACTGGAAAGCACACACTCTCTTTTATTAGCTTTTGTACAAATGAACTGACTTTGTGGATCTCTTTTTGTATCAGAGAGAAAGCTTTGAAATCCTTCATTCAGAAATCCTTCTTCCTTTAAAGCTACATTCACACATAAATCTTCTTCATAAGCCAACACTTCCGTTAAGACCTGGTTGTACCTCTCCTCTCTCTATATATATAAATCACTTAAGGTAAAAGATTCAAGTTTTCTTTGATGGGTATTTCAGGTCTCACAGCCTGTCCAGAGATCTGCTTTGAACAAAACCATCAGGGTGTTGATGATGGTTAGTTGGTGCCCAGTTAAAATCATTGTGCTAATTTGGGGAGGTGGGCTGGAGAAAAATAATTCAAAATAACATTTTTTTTTCTGTGCCTGGAAGAGAGTATAAAATTAGATCTGCCTGCCAGGAGGCAGCTGTAGACACAAACCACCAACCAAAAGCAAAGGTAAAAATGTCCAAGGAGAGGAAAGTAGTGTCAAAAAAATCAAGATGATAGCTGTGAACAGGAGATTGAAACCTTGTATCTTTTTACATATGTTGTGTATAAAAAATACGGGTAAACAGGAGGAGGGTCTGCAATCTCATGGTCACTGTCTTGACTTTTTGGAACCTTCATGGGGCAGCGTGGTGGCTCAGTGGTTAAGATGCTGGGCTTGTCAGCTAGAAATCTGATAGGTTTAAGACTCAAGCCCCACATGATGTGATGGCTCCTGTATTTGCCCCAGTTCCTACCAACCTAGCAGTTTGAAAGCATGCAAATGTGAGTAGATAAATAGGTACCACTTCAGTGGAAAGGTAACAGTGCTCAGTGACATCATGTTGGCCACATGACATAGAAATGTTTTCGGACAGCATTGGCTCAATGGATTTAAAATGGAGATAAGCACACACACCCTAGAGTTGACAGTGGCTAGCAGAGTAAAACCTGCAGGGACTCCTTCACTTCCTATCCTCCACCTTCATATCCTCAACAGTTAAGGTCCCAGAGATGATTGCATAGAGCCAATAACAGCTTGTGGTACTCTCCTTGAAAGTAACAATTTAATTGTCAATTACAAGTTATATCACTTGTAATGTTTTATCCTCATCTTGCGAGGTAAGTTAGGCAGAGAAATAATGCTTACCTAAGAAGCTTCACAGTTCAGCAAAGCATTAAACTGAAGTGACCTGATGCCTAGTTTAATATTTCAGCTGTTGTTCTCTGGATGTGACGGACTACAACTTACAAAATTTCCATGAAGGCCAGACAGTATTACACCAAGTGAGAGGGCTGCCTGAGGCAAATTATTTTGGCTTTCATAAAAGGACAGGAAGTGGTTAGTTGCTTAATTTATTGCACATTTAATTTCCAGGCTGGGAAATGAAAGGCATTTGGGATCTTTCGCCTGAGGTACCAAGACACTACATCAGTACAGGACTGGCATTTGCTGCCAAAGCAAGCCCAATACTGCTGTTGACCAATTGTAATGGTATGTGGGAATGACCTTGGGAGGCAAAGAGGGAAACTGTTGGATAAAAAGCAGTTTAACACAGAGAAGGGATGTGGGCACAGCAAATGTTTCAGAAGGGATCCTCTCTAGATTTTTTTTTTTTTTTAATTGTAAAGGCAGTGAGGGGGGAGATGTACTTTCAGATTTGTAAGATTCTGTTTATATAACCTTACAATAAAGTAGAATTAGTTCATCAAGATATGCTTTCTGTCTGGACATCACAAGCTGACGTCAATGTTGCAAGCCTGAAACTACCTTTCTCCCCTTCACCTTGCAGCCCAAAAAATTAGGAAGAGTCACTTCTGAGATATTTACCATACCCACACATTTCTGTGGGCTAAGCTGCCTCTTATTTGACCATTGCTTTGGCTGGGATTCTCTCTCCTCTTTCCTAAAGTCATTACCACATACCATTACCCCGATGGATTCTCCTGGCCCCTTTTAGCAAGGGTAGAACAGAGGACAAAAGATGTCCATCCACGACAGGATTCCTACAAATCAGATACTTTCCCAAACAGGTTGGGCTATTTGGCTACAGTTTTCAGATTTCTTATCCAGGGTGGCCCATACCCCTGCTGATGGAGAATTTTAAGTTTTGTATCTGTTGGGAAGACTGATTTAGACATCATATCTCAGGGAAATGGCATTAATTCTGCCTCCCTTTCTTTACTCTTGGCCTCAAAGCAAACACCATTTTAAAAATCAGCCCTTGTGTATGGTTATTCTGCAATTCTTAATTCTATTTCCTACCATAAAAACACTATCCAAGACATAACGAGGGAGACCAAGGTTTGTATTCAGGTATAAAACCTTCTGGGGCCAAATTCTATAGGCACCAGTAATTTCATTAACCCCATTTCACAAAGTAATTGTGAGATGACAAGAAGGGGAAAATCTGTGTCTTCCACAGGTTCCAAGCAACAGGGGGAATGTCAAAAAAAGTCAAGATGGCACCTGTTACCATGTTACTAAAGTCTCAATCTTTTATATATAGCCCCATCTTGACTATCCTTCTGGCTAAGACTGCATCTCTGTAAATTAGACTTCCCAGATTTGATGCCCTGCAAATAAGCTGGCATTACATTTCTACAAAGTATCATCCTAAACCAGACTCTGCATACCCTTTCACTAGGTGTCCATCCTTGGAACATTCATGGATAAAATGTGTGGCAAGATGAGCCCGTTTATTGCTAGAGGCACCCTCTATCTTGTGATGTGTCAATACGAGTTTTGTTGGGAAGCATCCATAAGAGGCGACGAATGACTTTTGCACCCTATTTTCAAGTTTTCCAAAGAATCAGCATATTTTGGGGAATGGGGGTGGACCTCTGGTTCAGTTTCCCCATTTGTCTTTCCTCTGGGGAAGCTCCAAAGCCCAGTCCAGGGGCTAAGTGCTGCAGCTACCACTGCGTTCATTAAATGCGTATCTACGTTTTCTTGAATTGCTTTTGCACCAATGTGGTCTCGAGGCTTGCATGCCAAGCACTGTGGCACCACAGCTGCATGCGCAGGGGACAAGGTTCACTGAGGTCTTGTACCTCGGTGTCGCTCCCTTCCCCCCACCCTGCCTGAATGACAGGTCCCCTTACCTCCCCACCCACCTTCTCCAGCCACAAGATCCGTCTTGAAGGAGGTGGTGTCCATGTCTGTCCCCTGCTGGGGCACCGGCTTTTACCCTATATGGGGAGCAGCTGGGAGCTCCTTGGGCCCAAAATAGATGCAGCTGCCTCCTCCGGATTAGAGAGCTCAAGAGGAGACTTTCAGAGGGAAAGGGGAATTAAGATGGGAAGGGGGGCTGGGAGGAGAGGAATGACAGAGAATAGGTAAGCCAATAAAGGAGAATGAACAAGATTTAGTATGCATAAACCAAAAGCCAGGTAGATCTCTATGTGGATTATTGCTAAATAAATGCACATGCTTATTTTTGCACGGTGTCATCTAGTCTAAAATGGAATACTGAGATTTAAAGTGAAGAAACAACCTAATGGGGTTTAGGCAGGGCCATGTGCAATCAGCATCCCATTGCCAAGGTTGCCTTTGGTAATAAAAATTGAATGTGATATCCTAAGAATATTTTTATTGGCTTCCTGCAAGTTTCTAGCCCTCATCAATGCACAGATGGGCTTCTAATGATAGGAACAACTGATTAAGTTTACGAGAGGGTTGATCAGCCAGATTTCCTGTTGATTCTGTGCCTTGTCTCCCCGAATAAAAAATACAGTGTTATAGTTCTATTCTTTCTAATTGCCTTGCCCTCTGTAATCCCCAGCCCCAGGCAGAGAATTTGGACTGTTTGGTACTTGGTGTTTGGTGGTGGTTTTAAGCACAAAATATACATTTATATTAAACATTGGATAATCTGTACAATTTTAGGCCTGACAAAAACAGAAAACAAATACATGCCTTTAGTAACTGTTAGTATGCATGTCTATTCAAAGAAAAATTCTATTAATTTTATTGTCAGGCAAGAGTGCATAAAATTGCAATCTTATAGAGGACTGGATAAACAGTGGTCTTATAAAATGTTTGCAATCAGATTCCTAAGACCCATCAATTATGGCCACATGTGGTAACTATGGGAAATGGAATAATGTTTTGAGTATTCTAAACAATTTGTTTCCATTGGAGAACTTAATTCTCACTTAACAGTTTGGGAACTTGAGATCCTTACAGGTCTTTGGTAAATCACACAGACTCCAATACAGCTTGGCTTTGATTTAGTTCACAGTCTGACAGCTGCCAGTTTCCTCTGGATTAAGTTTGTAGCTAGAGCTGATCACTGCATTTTTCCTATTGGTTTTAAGAACGTTAAAGGGCTGCAAAAAAAAAAAATATCTAGGTGATCATAAAGTTCAGGAATTGGCCAGTCTGCATCTCTTTACTGACATTTTGAGGCGATCCAAGTTTTTGCACCCCTGCTGCTTTGTATTTAAAACCATGGTAACCAGGAATTCAAAGAACAGCAGTCTAATTGTCCAATTCTGATTTAATTAATCAAAAACTAATTCAGGACATATCTAGAAGAGGCATCAACTCTACATAATGCAGATTCCATACACTCTAAAAGGGACAAAGTGGCAGCTTTCAGCAAGCCTCCTGAAGATGCTAGATATAGTTAGACAGAATTTGAGTAACCAAATGAACAGTGGTGGGATTCCATTTTTTTTTACTATTGGTTCTGTGGGTGTGGCTTGGTGGGCATGGCAGGGGAAGTAAAATCTCCAGTCAGAGGTGGTACTTGCCGGTTCTCCGAACTACTCAAAATTTCCGCTATCAGTTCTCCAGAAATGGTCAGAACCTGCTAAATATCACCTCTGCAAATGAAACTGGGGAGGACAGTGCAAAGTTAGGAAAACTGCTCTCCAAATATTGCAGAATTACAACTCCCAGCATCCTTCATTCACTGGCTATGTTGGATTGGCAGGCGTTATTCAGTAACATCTGGATCCCTTCCCAGTTACACTGCTTTTTTCTGGGCGACCTTTGATCAGCCACCTCCTGTTTATCTAATCTGCTTCGGGAGATGATAGGAAAGAGGAAAACTGAAACCAGTATTGTCACCTTGAACTCTTAAAAGGAAATCTGGAAGATAAATATAATTAGCAAGTTTAACAGCAAGTTACAATAAAAATATCTACCCAAAATGATGAAAAGGGGGGAATGTATAGTCACCTAGTCCATACTACTCACTAGCCCAAATATATGCTATAAGAAGCAGCAGCTATTTGTTGTGGCCTTGAGTCTTTCAGCAAAGTGTCTTGAAGCATAGGGGGAGCCTTCCTCAATCTACTGGATTACCATTTTTGTAAATAGGATCCCTAAACAGTGCTGCATGGTTGTTCCTAGCTTCACTTCAAGTCCCCACCATCTTCCAGAATGATGGTAGATTAGGGGTATTGTGGGAAATAAACTAGTCAGATAGAGAAGTTAGAGAAAACAAATAATTATTATAGCTGCCCAAAAGGATTGCCCCAAAATGTTCTCATTTCATCAAAATATTTATATTTATCTAAGTTATTGTGCCAACCATGATTTTTCCCCTTTTAGACTGAACTTGAAGGCAGACACTATTTTTTTCATAAACTATATTAGGAGTCTTTGGACTGAAAACCAAGGTTAAATGGCTTACATAAGACTACATAGACTACAAATGATGTAACTCTTCCTTGTGATTCAAGCATAGAATACCAAAGCTAGCCAAATTATTTTGGCATATGAGAATGAAGACCTCACCGAATCTCTAACAGCAAACTCAACAGTTTATTGGCTACCATCTCATTCTACTTAACAGTAAAGCCTGCCCTCTACCAAGGATGCTGCCAATGTGATCAAATGGAATCTTTCTAAAGTCAGAAAAACAGAATAACAGAGTTGGGACCTTTGAGGTCTTCTAGTCGAACCCCCTGCTCAGGTAACCCTATGCCATTTCAGACAAATGGTTGTCCAATCTCTTCATAAAAAAGTTCCAGTGTTGGAGCATCCACAGCTTTTGAAGGCAAGTTGTTCTACTGATTACAGTAGTTGTTCTAACTGTCAGGAAATTACTTCTTAGTTCTAGGCTGCTTCTTTCCTTGATTAATTTTCATCCATTGCTTCTTGTCCTGCCCTCAGATGCTTTGGAGAATAGCTTGACCCCCCCCTCTTCTTTGGAGCAGCTCCTTAGATATTGGAACACTGCTATCATGTCTCCCCTAGACCTTCTTTTCATTAATTTAGACACACCCATTCCAGCAACTGTTCTTCATATATTTTAGCCTCCAGTCCCCTAATCATCTTCGTTGCTCTTCTCTGCACTCTTTCAGAGTCTCAACATCTTTTTTTACATTGTGGCGACCAAAACTGGATGCAGTACTCCAAGTATGGTCTTAGCAAGGCACTATAAAGTGGTATTAACACTTTACGTGATCTTGATTCTATCAGTCTGTTAATGCAGTTTAGAACTGCATTGGCTTTTTGGCAGCTGCAGCACACAGCTGGCTCATTTTAAGTGACTGTCCACCAGGACTCCAAGATCCCTCTCACAGTTATTACTATGGAGCCTATATTATACCTGTGCATTCAGTTTTTCTTGTCTAAATGTAGAATCTTACTTTTTTCACCATTGGATTTCATTTTGCTAGATAGCACTCGATGTTTAAATTGTGTCAAAAACCAGGATACAAGGATTATCTTGCAGCTGGCATTTGAAACAAGAGGGATTGACCTGTAGCAAAACCATATATGCCCATATAATAGTAGCCATTTGTCAATGGCTGTGTGTAGATATTTGTACAGAGTTTGCATTGATTTTATATTGCAGGCTTCCAATGGTCAGTTGCTAGAAACACTTTGTTCAGCTGTGATCAGCCAATTATGGCCCTTCCTGGACAGGAAGACCACTTATAGAAACTCAAGCTTTCATCACTCCACATCTGAACTATTGTAATGTGCCCTATATAGAGCTGCTAATTCAGAAACTTCAGTTGTTTAGAATACAACAACCTGGTTATTAGCTGGTGATTACTGTCAAAACTACATGGCAATACTGACAGAATTTTAACTGTTTAATCCTGACAGTTAGAATAATTAATCAGTGAAACGACGCCTCCAGAAATTGTGGGTGCTCCAACACTGGAGGTTTTTAAGAAGAGACTGAACAAACATTTGTCTGAAATGATATAGGGTTTGAGCAGGAGTTTGGACTAGATGACCTCCAAGATACCTTCCAATTCTGTTCTTCTGTTACATTATGCCTAGAGTCTGGGCCAGTTACATATTCAATGTTACACATTCAAAGAGCCATTTGGACCCATTTCCAACAGAAAACACTGGGAGCCACAAAACCTTTTCCATGCCTGACTATTTTTTGTTTTTGTAAGTTTTATTTGAGTTTTCACAAAAGAAAAGAAATACAAGTAAAACATCTTTTTGAAAGCAGCATAATCCCGGTTACATCTCTTTGTACAGACACAAATTCAAGTTCATGCTCATTTTTATATTCCATTCCATATCTTATTACTATTCTACATTTTCTACATAGCTTCTCCCCTCTTTTAACTTTCTTAATTTTATTTTATTTTTTTCCTCTCAATTCAAATCATTGTACTTATATTCTTTGTCTGTCCTGTTTCAACTGTCTACTATCTTTTCTCATTAAACAAAAGTTCTCCTGTAATCACTGATTGGAGTATGACGCCTTTATATCTTTCCCCTAAAATTATAACACTTAATATAATACATAACTTCCATTCGGGTTCTGCTTGGCACATTCTAAAACTACACACTGTATTCTTAAAAAAAAGAAAAAGAATTATAAATGTATAATATAATTAAAACAACAATCCATTCCAATTCAATTCTATCATTAATATTAATATTCATTTAAATCTTAACATTTTACACATTACTTTTCAAATAAATATCATACTTCTATGGGAACAATTATAAACTTTCCATAGTTAATTCCCCCCCCTCTTCACTTATATTTTATAAAACATTGACTAATTAAAATGTTCCTGCTCCTTCCTAATTCAATTTTCTCATTTATTTTATTTCATTTATTTTATTCACAAACATTTCCCAAACCACACCAACTACTTTATCCTCTTTTTTTAATCATATGTTGTTTCCAATTTTCTAAAATTATTTCTATTACAAAATATAACAATACAATCTTATGTACCTTTACAGAATCACTTTTTCAGTTAGATTTTCACCCATTATCTCTAAATAGGTCCTGTTTCTTTACATCTTGCTCCAAACCTTTGTAACTTCTCTTCCTTTCCTTCTTCCCTCTTCTTCTTTCTCCCCTTTTTACCCCCCTGTCTCTCCACCTCCATTTCCTCTCTGTATTCCCCTTTTCTGTTGCTTTCCAACTTTATATCCACTTTTCAAATTATTTTTCCCTTCTTTGGCTGTTTTTTTAAGTCTTAAATTCTCCATTCTCTTTCCCCCCTTTCCCCTTTCTTCCCCACATAGAGTTACTTGTTCATTAAAGATGGCTTCTTCTTTGTCCCAGTCTTCTTGTTTTGCAGTCTTTTCTTGCTGTTTCTCGTAGTTGCAGATCTCCATTTCTAAAAATTGAAAAACGAAGCCATCTTGTGCATCTTCTTTGTATTTTTTAAGTTCCATTTTCAATTCATCCAGAAGTGATGCCATTGTAAAAAATTTTCACCAGAATTCACCAGACAATCCAAATACACAGAAGCTGATTCTTTTTACACTTTCTTTTTTTCCCCACTTTCTCTTCCTGGGGTTACTATTTAGTTGCAAAATCTCAGTTAAAATATATCTTTTAGAAATCTTGTTGAAGTTTAACTTTAGATTCTTTTGAAGTCCAGGCAGTCTCCTCCCTCCAGATCCTGCCCTTATTCTTTTCCTCTCCCTTCCTGCTTATAAAAGAAAAAGTTTTTAATGTCCAGAAATCTTTATTGTCCCTTTGGCATTTAGTTATATTTTCAGGTTAATTGCCTATTGATGCCAAAGCGGATTTTCCCGATTTCTCATTCTGATCTCTTAGTTGTCAATGTAAGGAAGGAGAGAGAAGAAAAAAAAACCTTTCCCTTTTCACTTTCTTTTGCTGCTTCCAACTCTTCTTTGGGAGCGATGTTATCTTTTGTAAAATTTAAATTCCAGGGTACCTTAATTGTTGTTTTTTCAGCTTAACCCAGTCAGCCAAAACTTTCACTTCTTATCTTCCTCCTGCACTTTCTTTTCCGGTTGAGTTCTTCTTTGAGGTGGCCATTTCTGACCGCCGCTCCTACCACCTTCGGGAAAGGGAGTTTGGCCAGCTGAGGAGGAGAGATGCGGCTCTCCTCAACCCTGCTGGCGATCTCCACCCTCTTCACCACCTCTACGGGGTGGCTTAGCCCCGAAACCAGCCAGCTCGGGGCACTCCAGCGGCGAGCCCAGGCAGAAACCGCGAACGATCGCAGATTCCTGTCTGTCACCGAAGCCCTGCAAACCGGAACTCCCCATGCCTGACTATTTCTTGAGTGGTCACAAAACTAGCATATGTAGTTAATTTAAATGTTCTGTTCTCTTCTGAAACTTTTCACTTCTTGAATTTATCCATGGTTGACCTACTGGTGGGTCGAAAAGCTCAATAAATCACATGCCAGCAGGTGTCACACATTAGCAGTTATGACGCATATTTTGAGCAACAGAACTGTAGTAGAGGGGTGAGCCACATGAGGCTCTAGAACCGGGGGTTGCTGACCCCTGCTCCGGGCCATGGACTATCTTCCTAAGCATCAAGGTGCAAGTAAACATTCTGGTCATCGCTTATAAAATCCTATTTTAATACTGAGATATCTGCAGATAACTTTTCTAATTTGACTCTATCCAATTGAACATCCTGAAAAAAATGATTACCTCCCCCCAAAAAGCACACAAACACACCTCCTTTTGCAAGATATGAGGAGTGAAGGCTCATAAGGGTTGCTTTTCAGTAATAATCCCTATTTTGTGGAATCTGCTTCCTCTAGAAATCTGAACTTGTTTTGAAGTTTTAAAGCTGAAAGCTTAGAAATTTTACAAATGAAGGCAAATTTTATTTAGAAATTTTATAAGTTAAGCCTATGCTGCTCGGTTGATTGAAGAGATTATGTTTTCAGGGTTTTTTATTTGTTATTATTTGATGAATACTTTAAAAAAAAATCTGTTCTCCCACTTTTGAACCAAAGCTTCATGCCCAGATATATGATTTTATGCAGAAAAAAATGATATTACTATTATTTGCATTCTTAAAACTTCCAAGTGGAACCTTTTTTTGATTAAGTACTTCATTGGTTCTTAGCAAAAATTGTGAAGACCACCAGATCAGCATAGTTGCAGTATTACATAATTGCCATTTGTGATTTCCCCAATCACCTTCCAGCAAGTGAAGTCAATGAGAGAAGCTGGATTCACTTAACCACGTGATTCACTGAACAATTTCAGTGATTTGCTCAACCACCCTGGCAAAATGATGTCGTAAAATTGGGCATGACTCACTTAACAACTGCCTTGCTTAGCAACAGAAATTCTGATTTCAATTTTGGTCATAAGTCAAGGATTATCTGTGTGTTACAGACCAACACAGATAAATAGAATGAAATAGAAAAAGCTCCAAAATTCCCTATACCAAAATGATTGAATAAGTAAATTACCCTAATTCAATTGGCATTTAAACATGATAGTTAGTAATAAAGGGGTTATAGAGCTAATATGCTTCCCCAAAACTCAAGTTCTGATCCAGAAATTAAACACTTACATTCCTGCTAAGAGTCAACAAAACTTCAAAACAGAAATTTGCTTGAGGATGTAGGCATTTGGATTTTATCTGCTTCCCTACCAGTTTTCAGCTGCTTCAACCTGAAATGGCTGGGCTGATTAGGAATTTGAAATTTAGCCCAACTACTCAGGAAGGCACCAGATTGGGAAGGTTATTCTAAAGTTAAATTGCTAATTAACATGATTTGATCAAGTTAATTAAGGTTCACTACACCTACGAAGGCCAACAGCACCCCCTACTGGCCAAAGTAGGGCTCCATGAGCTGGAATACATTTTTACTCCCTTCAACAAATTAAGAAACATTCCCCATTCCAGATTTTCCATGCGGTCACCTCGACTGCATAGAAATACAAAAATCTGCCAAAGCAACAATGATTAGTGATTACTGTTGAAGCCTCTACCATTAATATTCTACTTGAATAGATGCTAGGATTTATAGAACTACCCCCATCAACAATAGCTGCAAATAGCTCAATTAATTAACATAGTATCTATAGTAAATGAGTTTTAAAAATGCTTCTTTGTACAAGTATCAGTAGTCTGAAAAAGAAAAAAAAGAAATAATAGTATTTGTTATATAAACTATAGCTGACTGGGCTTATGCTTTGCCCTTACCATGGATGCCATCCTAGAGTTAAAATATGATTTAATTATTATAGAGGAACCACCATAATTTTCTTGGCAAGTGGCTTACTTATTTCTGGAATTTTGTTTTTAAGACTGTGCAATGTTTTAGCTTCAAGGTCAGAAATGAAATAGCTTCATGCTTCTGAGTACTCAAAAGCAGCTTTTGCAGATTTGAACATTCCCAGTTTAACTTAAAACAAGGTTTCGCAACCCTGGCAACTTTAAGACTGCCGGGCTGATTGGGGGACTCTGGGAGTTAAAATCTATGCATCTTAAAATTGCCAAGGTTGGGAAACTGACTTTGCGTTCTTTCTCTAGAGTCTAGTGCAATCTCACTGAGGTATTCACCAGACTTAGATGGTCTTAAGTTTGATTGGTTCCTTCTTCCAACTCCATGTTTCAGCTCTTTATATAAATATTCTATTGAATTCAGATCAAGACTCATGACAGGCCACTTCAGAAGAATCCAATGTTTGCTTTTCAACCATTGGGTCATTTTAGCTGCTGGAGGACCCAGGATCTGTGACTGAGAAATAACTTTCTAAGAAATTGTTTGGCTCCAGAATGTTTTGATAATCTTGACCCAGCAGATTCAAACACCTGATACTGGAGACAGCAAAGCAACCACATAACATTATGGGCCTCCTTGTCCTTCATGTTTTACAATAGGGCTAATTTTCTTTTCTTGAAAAGTATTACTTTTCTTTTGTGAGCCTGGAAATGCTGTGACTTACTGAAAAGCTTTAATTGATCTCTCCAAAGAACATTCTTCTAGGATTGTGGCTTCTCAAAGTTGCATTTTAGCAAACCCCGCCTACTTTTTTTGTGTGTGTCTTTCAAAAATGGGGTCTTCTGTCATGGATACCAGTTTCAGATATCAGTGGATGGTGCAACTTGATATTGTTATACTTGATTGTGGAGGTCATCCAGGATCTTTGACATTTTCCTTGATTCTTTCTCTATCATTCTGTTCAGTGGTGAGATTCAATTTTTTTTACTACCGGTTCTGTGGGTGTGGCTTGGAGGGCGTGGCAGGGGAAGGATACTATAAAATCTCCAGTCAGAGATGGTATTTGCCGGTTCTCTGAACTACTCAAAATTTCCGCTACCGGTTCTCCAGAACTGGTCAGAATCTGATGAATGCCACCTCTGCTTCTGTTCAATCTGGAGTCAATTTTCCTCTTGCAGCCATATTCAGGGAGATTGGCTACAATCCTGCAGATCTTAAACATCTTGGTGAAAATAATCATAGTCACAGGAACATATAGCCCTTTGGAGATGAGTTTGCAACCTTTCCTGTTTCCATAAAATGGCTTTTCCAAGAAACTTCTCTTGACATTGCTAATGCAGAGTTTAGGCAAGTACCTATTAAGTGGTATCTAAACCATGAAAGGCTCTACTCAGAAATAATCATGGGCCAGCATTTAGGTAAGACATCACAAGCTTTCTTTGTTCAAAATAGGCAGTCCTAAACTTACAAGTTTGTTTAGTGACCACACAAAGTTACAATGGCACTGAAAAAAAGTGAGTAAGCGTTTTTCAGTTACAACCTCCTGTGACCAAAATTCAGATACTTGGCAACTGGTTCCTATTAATGTCCGCTGCTCTGTCCCAAGGTCATATAATCAACTTTTGCAACCTTCTGACAAGTCAAGTCAATGGGGAAGTCAGATTCACTTAACAACCATTATCAACTACAGAGATTCACTTGACAACTGAGGCAAGAAAGGTTATAAAATGGGGCAAAATTCACTTACCAACTGTCTCGCTTAACATAAATTTTAGGCTCAATTGTGGTCATAAGTCAAGGACTACCTGTACTTAATTCCACCACAATTTCCTTTTTTAATTAAATGTTGTTTTATTAATATTACAACATGGTATTTTAATTAGCTTTTGGAAATCTGAATGCCTTCTTGAAAATTCATGGAACAGAAAGTAGAACTATTTTAAAAGCAACAAAAATAGAATCTAGCAGAAGCAGCCTTTAGATACTGGGAAGAAATACTGGACAGTTCACAAATTCTAATGGCATCTGTGGAGTCTCACTTTCTGGAATTGCAACTTTGAAACCACTAGTTAACAAAAAATATGGTTGGTAGAAATCCTGAAAGCTTCAAGTAAACATATCAGGAAAGCACAAAGCTGGAGACAGTTATGTTATTGTATTATTTTCATGGTCAACTTTTTAAAGATTCACTTTCTCATTCAATTGGGCTCCATCCATCTTTTTTTACCGTTCCGTTTATGGCAACCCTTTGCTTCCAAGTAGATACCATGTCTTATTTCAAGGGAGTTATCAATAGCAACTTCCGAATTCTGCTACACACACTCTCTCTCCCTCTCTCTCTCTCTCTAAAATGCTTAGGGCTACTCCTGCACTAACCTCAGATTTCTTCCCCAAGGTACGTGGCAAAATCGATGATGATTCTGTCATTCAGGTAGAATTGCCATGCACTTTAAGGAAGAAGCCATAAGGGTAGAGGCCCAATTCTACCTGGATGACTGAGAATTTTCATTGATGTATTACCATGTACCTTGGGGAAGAAATCTGAGGTTGGCGCAGGAGTAGCCCTAAGGATTTTAGGAGTTGGTACGTCCAACAACTCTCTGCCTACCAGCTTGCTCAGACAGAAGAAGCTGCTTGGATGGCCAGTGAAACATCTCCAACCAAACAAAGAAAAATAAGTCTAGTTGCCATAGCTCTATTTCCAGACTAAGCCACAATACTATTTGTGGTTTTAATTTGGCACTTTGTGTGAACTCAGCCGCTACCTACTCCCCCGTTTTTATTTTTCAAAAAAATGAGGGGCATATTTCAGGAGTATTTTCCATGCAGAAGAGTATGTTTTCAGATATACCCTACTCCTTCATTCGGTCCTGCAGATTGAGAAAAGTCAATGCAAAACACTTCAAAATCATAGAAATTTCCATTAAGCAATCAGCACTCAAAATGGGACTAAGCTTATATGTGAAGTCTGATGATTACCAAGCATTATACAGGTAAACCTTGCTTAGTGATCATTCATCCAACGACTGTACAAGCGTACTGTACCAGGTATGCTGGCAAAAATAACTTTATAGCTCATTTATCACCCATGCAGTGTCCCTCAGTCAAATGATTACCATTAAAGTCAACAAGAATTGTGTTGTTCTTACAGATTTACCCCCCTTGCAGAACAAAGAAATTGGAGAGGGATTTCAAGAGAGTAAACTGTTCTTATACAGATTGAAAGCAATGTCATCACAATCTCTCCTTTGTCTGACCTTTTCTCCCACCTCTGCAGGGGAGATCGGAGAGGAAACGATTTCAAAAAGGAAAACTGAGTTGTTCTCCTACATACTGACATCCTGGCAGCAGGAAAGGGTCAGGCAAGTGAGAGATTGCCTACAGAAATCACTTACTTTTTTTCATTCCACCACCCATTAGAGCAGAGACTGGAGAGAAACAGATTTCAAGAGACCACCGTAAGCTGCTTACACAAAACATCTGCAGCATTCAAACCACAGACTGTGATGCAATCCCATTACTTTCAAGGCAATAAGATGGTACTCCAGCATTTGGGGAGTGGTTAGGAGGCAAACAAAACAAGCAAAAACGAAAATCAAACCAAAGGTGTGAAACTAACTTGTCTTGTTTCTTTCTGACCAAAAAGCAATTGTAGTGATGTGACCTTGTGGTCACCCTAGGGATCACTTCGCTTAGTGGCGTAATTGCTGATCCCAATTAGGTCTTTAAGCAACTACAATAAATGTAAAGTAATATCTTCACTTGATTCCATATTTGCCAATCAAGGCAGGAAAATTAGTTCAAAACAAAAGGATACCTGACAAATATTCATTTTACCCCAAAATAAGCTACTCCCCCCCTCCTCGCCTGTCAGATTTTATTCATTTTACTTACTATATTTTTTCTTTAAAAAGTTCACTTTAAAAAGGTAGAATGTTTCCTTTATTTATTTTTATACAAACTCCCCCCCCCCCATAAACAAAACACAGAACTGTATCCCAGAATAATTAAAAAAGGGACAGAAAAAAATTGAAAAGGCAGGGAGGGGGCCTGAGCAGTCCAACTAGTCCACAGTAGAAAAATAAATCTTAAAAGAGGAGAAGGAAGGGAGCATAGAGAATAAGAGGAAAAGGACAGTCTCCCCAAAGGTGTATTTCATAGCATGATGTGATTCCCTGGGGTATAGACTGCTTAATAAGTCACCAGTTCTCATCATTTGGGGAAGGGGAAGGAAGCAGAGAAAAGAATATAAATATATATTTAAATGGGGGGGGGGAAGCAGCCAACTTTTCCCCACGAAGAGAAACTGTGAGGGGAAAGGATTACATTCAGAAACTCCATACATTCACCAAGAAAGGCAAGGGTACAAATGATGGAAGTCAACATTTATCCTGGAGCTACAACCACTCTCATTTCCTCCAGGTAGTGTTTCTTGTGGACTATCCAACTGCAGAGGCTTGAAGAAAGGGAGAGGGTATGAGGAGGAGGAGGAGGAAAGAGGGAAAGGACAGGCCAATTTCTCAACAACCCAAACAGGACCAAAAGTAGTGCAGACTAAGGGGTTGAAAGCCGATAGCAGAACCCCAAGAGGGCCATGTACCTAGATTGGGTGGGGAGAGCGGGTAAGCAAAAGTGAGGCTCCCTCCATACCCAGGGAAAGAGGGCAAGAAGAACTGAGGGGGATGAGGTCCATCCCCACCTCAAAGATTTCTCAAGGAAGGTCTAGAAGTCTGTTGGGTGTTCAAGCCCATCTGGTACCTATGGTCAACATCAGATCTTCCATCTAGTAATAGTTAGAGCAAAAGGGCTTGTTCCCTTATAATTATTATTATTATTATTTTTCACATCACCACTGTGTTCAAACAAATGAGTACTGGTTGTTCACAGCCCTGGCTCGCCCTTCTGACTCTTCTGGCAGAGGAAGGGATCCAACTCTCACAGATGCTCCCTCATCCACCTCCGGCTCCATCTGAGCTTCCTCTTCACTCTGCCCTTTAGACTCTGGCAATCCATGGTCCAGAGGAGCATGAGATGGCCGGGCTGGAGGAAGAGGAGGTGGCAGTGGCAGGTTACGAGAGATGCTCGGCTCTGTGGAGGGAGAGAAGAGACAGATGGACAGACAGAGAGATAGATGGTCTGGAATTAAAGCAGGAAAAGAGAATAAACACTGAGAACTAGTATTATTTCAGCAAGACACTCTTCATGAACAGATTCAGCATCCGCTATGTTACGGTATCCAAACCTTGTCAAATGCAATCATTCAGGAATTAATAAAGGAGAGTATTTGTAGTTCAGGGTTGACATGAGAGGTCTTTGGTGCTCTCTGAGCTTGTTGTTTTCTTACAGATATTTCATTACTCAAATTAGGTAACTAGCACTGTTGATGTTACCTACTTTGGATAATGAAATGTTTGCAAGAAAACAAGCAAGCTCAGAAAGCACCAAGGACCCCTTATTTAGGATTTGTCTGGGAATGGTTTTATTTTATTGATTTGGTTTCTAAAACTTGTTTTTTTGGGAGGTGTAGCCCCTGAATAAAATCAAGTTACTATTGTTGAAAGACTATATAAAGACAGGGGTTGATTACCATACCTTGCGGCTGTGCTCCACATTTAAAAAAAGCTGTACCAAAATAGGTGTTTTCTATAATCCATTATAATATGCAAAATTGGCTTAAAGCGTTCTGTTTCTGCATAAAGTCAGTTTAAATCATTTGTAGGCAATCCTTTGGTTAGGCAAGTTCCTATTCCAGGAACCTTGTGCAAACTGATTATACTGGATTGCACACTTTGCACATGCACAAAAGTACGATAGTTTTACACATGTGCAAAAACAGGTGCATTATGTTTTGAACTCTATTCTTAGTATCAGGTTTATTTAAGCCAGAATTTATGTGGGCCAGAAATTGTTTGAACTAGATTATTAATAGGGCTATTACCTACTCAAAACAATCTTACCTATTTAATTTTAGGTGTTTTTACTGTCAGTCTACAGTTGTTGCATTTTAAGGATATAAAGCTCTTTGAACTATCATTCAACAAGATGAAATCGTAGGGTATTGTAACATTTTAGATTTTTTTCTTATTTGATAGATACCATTCAGAGACTGCAATTGAAAATATTAATAGAAAAAGATTAATAATTATGGAGAGTTGGAAGGTATGATAAAAGCAGCATTGAAATTCCTATCCATTAGTCTATACTATCGTGTCCCAACCTCAGAACTTTAAGAGGTGTGGACTTCAACTCCCAGAATTCCATAACTGTCTGGCTGAGGAATTCTGGGAGTTGCAGTCCATACTTCTTAAAGTTGATAAAGTTGAGAAACAATGCTCTATACATTTCTCACAGAATATTGGCAACATACTGTGAAACCAGCATTAGAACATTATTTTCCAATGAAGTGAAAATTTCATATATTCCTAAAATTTGAAGGGATTCTTCATGTGTTTTATACTGGCAATATTAGATAATACATTCATTAAACTACTTTAAGAATGGTTACAGAGATGGTATTTAGCAGGTTCTGACCATTTCTGGAGAACAGGTAGCGGAAATTTTGAATAGTTTGGAGAACTGGCAAATACCACCTCTGTCAAGAGATTTTACAGTATTCTTTCCCTGCCATACCTACCAAACCACGCCCACAGAACCGGTAGTAAAAAAAATTTAATTCCACCACTGAATGGTTACATATACCAGGTGAACCCATAATGATTTGTCTTGTCCAGGTATGCCATAAAATTCCAACCTATATATTTAATGCTGAATATTCTGTTTAAAGCTAGAAAAACTAATATTTTTAAGAACATAAATATTTAGACTCTGTTACAAATGTCATGTGATATTTTAGATATATGTTGTACCTTTCTTTTTTTCTCCTCTACAAAACAATACCTATGTAATATACAGTACCTACTTTATCTCTATAACATATTTGGGAGCTATAAGACTTTTCAATTATGGACACCTTCCTGTGCTTCATAGTGGGGACAAAGTTTAGGGCAATCATGCTGGCCATTTTTCACTCTCAGTTGCCCTAATAAATTTTTCTCCAACCTAGAATTTATTTGATGTCTTGGATTATAACTCTCATTAAGACCAAGCAAATGGCGAAAACAGTCTAACCCAAACCATCTTGAAGGATCTGATTGGTGGAAAACTGGTTTAATAGTATTCTTCATGTTACATTATAACTTTACCCCGGAGGTGGGGTTGTTATCAGAGAGACAAATATCACCAGATTCAAAATTGTTTCAGCCATTTGAATAAGTAAATGTCTAGAAGAAAGGAGTAAAAGAGGCAGAAGTACTATTATTTGGAGTTTGGGTAGATAATCTTTAACTTTGGGCTGTCTATCACAAGTGAGGCTTTTCTGCAGAGTTTTATTATATCTAATACAATTGAATTATAGAATGAGTTGCCCAAATGATAATTGAAATAATAGTTCTAAGATCTCACTCTGCAGAATGCTAGAAGGTGCCTTATGCCAAACCAGACTATGGTTCCATTTGGTTAGAGAAACTATCAGTGACTCTTCAGGGTTCTGTTCAGAAGCCTTTCTTAGTCCTACCTGGAAATGCCAGAAGAAGCCCCTGAAATCTCTTCCCTGCCTCCTGGTGTCAGACACAGTGGATGGCGTAGACACTTCATTCACATGACCCATGGATAGCGATGGCTATGGCGTGGGGGCCGTGACACACGCACACACACGGTCATATCCCTGCCTTCCTCCTGTGGTACCTATTGCACACTTACACGCAGTCACCCGCGGAGGCAGCAGCAAGGATGGAGATGAGGTTGGGGGGCGAGTCAGGGTCCCCACTGAACCCAGACACTGGCGCTCGGCTCCCAGCCCGGTCCCGGCCTGTGACAGAGATGCCCACATCAGAAATAGGGATTGGGGATGAGGAAGAGAGGGAGCAGTGAACATGGGGATGAATGGGTTTATCCTCCCTCCTGCAACATGCATGCCGCATAGGGCTGGAAAAGACTGAATGGACAAGGAGTGGGGCAACAAAGGAGAGGCAGATTGGAACAACAATGGAAAAAGACGGAGGGAGATGGAGCATGATATGGACTAGCAATAATGTCTATGCTCTTTCCACCCCGTGGCTCCATTTCATCCTACACTCACCATGCAGCCTTTGTGAAGCAACCACGTAGCTGACAAGCGTCACATCACTGGAGCCCCCTGATTCGAGGGGGATGGGATGGACCCGAAAATGCTCCAGCATGTCAAAAATAGTCTGGAACCAGAGATGCTGAACACGGCACTGCCCTTCTTCATTCAAGGAGAGACGCAGATGCTAGGGTTGGAAAAGAAAGCTGGGTGAAAAACTACTGCTGAACCAGAGTCCAGCCTATCCTGTCCCAAAGCCTCTAAGTCTTGAGGCAACATGGGAGACAAAGAAATCTAATAAATAAAATAAGCACCATTTGATAGATTCCTCCTGCTACACTCACCTTGGCTTTCCCCTGGAAGTTGAAGGTCAGGACGTATTCACCCCGCCGTGTCTCACTTTGACGCACTAAGAAGACGCCATGGCTGTTTGCTCCTCCTGCTAACACCAACTGGGCAGCTTTGAGACGGGACAGGGTGCCATGGAACCATGGGTATTCAGAGAGTGGGTGCTCAGTGTCACCAAGACTACCTCCACCGGGTCGGGTTCCCCTTGGAAAAGGAAGGAACCTGAGCAAGGAGAAAAGCAACGGAAGACAGCCAAACTTCACTTTGGATCTTGTTTCCACAACATTCAACCCAAGAAGATACTGAGGTTGCGTGGCACAAGGGAAACCTTGGCCAGATGGCATACAATTTCAGAGGTTATCTCTGAAAAATAAAGTTCAGGCTAAGTGATACAAACCCTGCCCACTTTGGGCTTGTCCATAGGGATTGCCAACTACTGTTTTTCCTCCACCATTATGTCATCCCTAATCGGAAGTCCGGGGGAATTCCTCTGGTCCTCCTCAAATCTAGACTAAGCACCAACTCATCCTACTTTAAAGTGATACCTGTGGTTTCAGGAGTTTCAGGGAAAGTTGTATGGAGGAAGCCAGTGGAAAATTGCCCTTCATTGACTGGCACCCGAGGCAGCAGCTGAGGAGGAGGCAGCTCCATTGAATCAAAGTGTGAGGCAGCAATAGAGACTGAGCTGGGAGAAATGGAGGCTGAGGGGCGTTCCATCAGTCCACCATAGGCACCTGGGAAAGGAAACATTACAAGCTGGGCTTAGCTGGAAAATCAAAAAAATAGGAAGCTCACTTCCCTTTATTCAGGATACTACTTATAAGCACTGTGTGCGTAGAGCTCGAAATATTGTTAGAGACCCCATACACCTGCTTCATGGTCTGTTTTTGTTGCTCCCCTCTGGGTTTCAAAGTATTTATAGAAGGACTACTAGATTCTGTAACAGCTTTGTTCCTTATGCCACTCGTCTTTTAAATTTGCAGGATTTTCTTTTTTCGCCATGTATATGTACACATTTGAACTAGACTGTGATGTTTTTCTGTGTCATATACGTGTGTGTAAGTGGGTATATGTATAATGGTTATCTTTTGAGAGCAGAATGCAACCAAATTTCATTTTAATGTTTGATGATTAGTGTACATTTAAAATGACAATAAAGTTTCTGTTTTATTCCATTCCATTCTATACATGATTACAATGAGTTGAAACAGACAAGAAATACTGAATATGAATACGTCTAGATCCTTCCTTAGACTTTCTTAATGCCTCATTTTTTCATTTATGCTTTTCAGTCAGAGAGAAAAATCTTCCTTCTCAATCCATGCTACTACCTTATATTTCTTCTCTCTCTTATACAGGTAGTCCTTGACTTACCACCATTCGTTTAGTGACTGTTCAGTTTCAATGGCAGCAAAAAAGTGACTTACAACTGATTCTTGCATTTACAACCGATGCAGTGTCCTCACCGTGATGGCATCAAACTTTGGGTGCTTGGCAACTAGACTGTATTGACCCCACTTGCAGCCTCCTGGAGTCATGTGAACACCATTTGTGGCCTTCCTAACCAACTTGTAGCGAGTAAAATTAATGGAAGAAGCAAGATTCACTTAATGACTGTGTGATTCTTTTAATAATTGCAGTGATTGTTTAACAACTGTAGTAAAAAAAGGTGGTAAAATTGGGCATAACTCACTTAACAACCACTTTGCTTAGCAACAGAAATTCTGCTCTCACCTGTAGTAATAAGACGAGGACTATAGGTAGTCCTCAACTTACAATCACAATTGAGCCCAAAATTTATGTTGCTAAGTGAGAAATTTGTTAAGTGAGTATTGCCCCGTTTTATGACTTTTCTTGCCACATTTTTTTAAGAGAATCACTGCAGTTGCTAAATTAGTAACACGGTTGTTACGTGAATCCTGTTCCATTTTCTAAAAACCAGGTCATTTCCTCTTCCAAGGTTCATAACTGCACTTTGTACCTATACGCTATTCCCAAAGGAGGTGAGGTGTCTTTGCCATCTCAAAATAGCACACGGTTTGTTTTTAAATCTACAGCAAACGGAAGCACTAGCTGACTGTGGCAGATTCTGAAAAAAGTTAAGAAAGGCCAGAGCTGATTATTACTTGGCTGGGAGACCACCAGGAAACTCTACAGTTGCAGGCTTGATTGGAAGTTGGAGACAACCATGGAAAAATACTTCTATATTGTTGCCAATATAGCATGGTTTTTTAAATTTTTACCTATTTTTCTTGAGAAATTAGTAGTGTTTATCAAAATTTTATTTGGTTTTCTTTTCATAAATATCAAATCCTGGATTTAATACTAATTTACATTTTCTCATGTGCTTATCTTGAATGTTGTGCCTTAAAGCTATTTTTGGTATAATGTGTAAAAAAAGCCATACTAAATAAATTTTAATGGTGAGCAGTTATTGCTGGATTGCCACAGCATCCTAGAACGTACAGATTCAATTGAGATTTACTGACTCAAGCTCACACAATCAACTTCTTATATGCCTGAGATTTGAACTCTGGTCTCCCCAGTTCTGATTTTAGAGTCACACCCTATGGTGACTCCACCTATATTTTAAACAATCTAGAAAAATATTCTTGGTTAAAAAGAAACCTGAAGTTTTTAATTAAAAAAAAGTCCATCCAATATTTAAATGGCTTAGGATAAATTTCTATGGGCTGGTATCTTTGCTTAGTGTAGCTGGTAATCTGATCTAGACAGAAGTTCAGAAGGCTATTATAATACTTCCTCTATTTAAGACACTCCTCAGCTTCACATTAGTCAATTATTTATATGTCATTTTTCAATCAATGTTCACTGTTATTTTAATTTAGTCAACCCCAGAAAGCAAAGTCAGGCAAAGGAATGGAAAAAACCCACCCTAGTTTCATTATTGATACTAATGAAATAGTGACTTTGGTTCCAGCAAGCCTATATAGCTAGACCTATCAGATACAGATAGTCTCAATTTACAACTGGAGGCCTGTACAGATCCATGGCAAAAGGCTTTGCAAACAGAGGGATGGCTTCTCCATTTGCAAAACTTTTTGCCACGGATTTTATTCAGGGCTTGGTTCACATGAGATCAGTAGCGCAAGATATTGCAATACTTTAGGCCTTTGTTCTCCACAATTGCACTGAAGCAGGTAAAAGAACCGAGGACTTACTAAATCATCACAAGGTGAGTTTCCACAGGTCTAAGTGGGAATGATTGCTTTGATGCTGCAACATTTGTAATTCAGGACTGTGTTATAAGTACTTGGGAGTTTATGTTGTAACTTCAAATGGGCACTAAGTGAACTGTCGTAACCTGAGGATTACCTGTATTCTAATACAAACAGACTGACTGCACACAAAGACATCATTGGAAAGCCTGTTTGTATTTACCAAGAGATTAACAAGGAATAACAGTGTGGGTATATGTTGTGCTGAATACACACCTTGACTGAGTTGTTCATTGCTCTCACTTGGCACCATGGGAAGTTCCCGGCTGGGCATGCTATCTGAGTGATTCATGCATGGCTGCTCCAGGCTATCAGTACTTTCTCTGTGGAGACAAGTAGCATTAGCAATGTTTCCATAGTCCAAGGCCACATATATCTAACCATATGATGTTGGCCATGGCAAAGAAAGATTCTACTTCTTGTTATATCAATCAAGTCACACTATGCACCTGATAAAGTGCTCACTAGTATTTAAGCCTTTTAATAAAAGATATTATTTAGAAAAGAGTAAAAAGTTAAGATAACCTGGAGCTCTTATCCGATTGCTTGTTTAAAAGAGTAAGAATTGTGTACCTGTTCCATAGCCATCCAAACCTCAGGGTTGCACCACCACTGTTCAATTAAGATATAGTAAGAACATTATTGTTAATACCTGCATATCTGTTCTCTCTCTCACTCTTACCCTAATCTTCCTTCTATAAGCTGTCATGAGAAATTGTTTCATATAAAACTGGATAATGAATCATATTGTTTGTTATTATGTCCTGGTCTGTGTAGAAAAAACCAAGCCAGCATTACCAATAATGAGAGATGATAAAGTTGTTGTCTAAACATCTGAACAGTTGCACATTTTTCACATCTGGTCTATTTTATAGAACTAGCAACTCTACAGAGGGAACGTCTCAGTCTCCCATCATGTTTTTGTTAGGCCATATCACTCTTCTCTCTTTACTTGTTGACTGAATCTGGGACTTTAAACCTGTACATGTATTCCACCACTGAGCTGTGGCCTTTCTTGATGTTTAGATTAACTTACCCCAGGCCCATGCATTCTTGAATGTCAGCCAACCATGATCGCATCTGCAGTGAGTCAACAGTCTCAAGGATATACTCCAAGGAACTTGATAGCTTGGAAAAAGGGGAAAAATAATAAATACCCAACATTCTAAGATGAGTTTTATTCTAATGCCCCATTTCCCTCTGAAAGGATGAACTCGAATCAGTGAGGATAGACTTGAAAAACACCCAACTGAGTTGAATTGAATGAAGACCTGATCTCCATCCCATTCATTTCTTAGCTCTCTCAGTTTTGGCTTTAGTACAGCTTTTAATAATATTTCAATCTGTGTAGTTTTATTGTTTTAATTATTTTTACTTTCAGACTACCCAGAGTCATTTAGCAGGGGAGACAGGTGGCATAAAAATGTAATAAATAAATAAAAAATAAATTTTCAAGAATTATGCATGCACGTAAGCACAATTCAAATCCAAGGGCTTAATCCATCTGTTCCTATCTTAAGGTGGTTACATACACAGACAAAATATCAAGAACTTCATCTCTGGCTTTTGATAGAAGAGCTCCAACACTAATCAAAATCAGCAACCAAAAAGATATTTTAGCAGCTGATTACTCCTCCCTTCATTCAGCTTTGAATTCTTTGCTAGATGCATTTGTGGTTATCTGCTTGAATTCCCAATGGTTTTAAAATTTAAGAATTACTGAGAACCCAAATCCCTTTCATCAACATGCATATTCTCCATCATTTAAGAAATCTCTTTATATACAAAAGGGTAGATGGATTCCTCTCCTCCCAAAGACACAAAAAAAATTTGGAAGGAGTAAATCTGCTCAGAAATATCACCACTGCCAAATGTAAAAAACATTGTTAAAGAGGGAAGATAGAAAGGACCATTAATTTTCTTTAATGAAAATGCAAGAGGCAAGAAGCAGACAACTGCTAAAAACAAACTCCAGCCCGAGGTTAGTGATGGATTCTGATTCAACAGAAGAGGAAATTCAATTCTACACATCCCTTGGCTATAAATACATAACTACTAAGGTTGCAATTATTACCAAATTTTAACTGTACCCCATCAATCTTTTTCTGACCTTCAGCACAAAAGTGTTCTCTTTGTCTGGCATCTCCAGTGGAGTTGTTGTTCGTACATCCATTACACAGGAACAAGCAATGCTGACCCGTGGCTTTGTTGCCTAATGGTTGGGGTAGAAAAAAAAAAAAAGACCGTTGTAATGATATTCTCAAGGCCTAAATTAGGAATCCCAAACTTTTGACTTCTCCCCATGACTCTTTTCTTGCCTGAGCACAATGACTCATTGCTTACCTTTGGTGGGATGTAGAACTCCAGCAGGTAACCCTCCCCTTCTCCCTTCCCTGCTTTGCGCAGGAGAAGACGGCATTTCTGCCAGCGTGTCCTACTGCCCCCGCCTGACCCATCATCAGCCACAATATAGTTCAGTAGGCCTTCCCGGCGCACACTAGCCAGTTCGACTCGGAGAGCGGCTGGAGAGGCTTTGTTGAGTCGAAGACGTTCAAATCGGTGAGTCCAACGCTCTGAGTCACCGCCCCCTGAAGAATTGGAATTACTGTTGGCTCCAGTGGGTGTCCCATCTCCACCACCAGAGGATTCAGCCGAGGTCTTCCACTGCAGAATGCCACGTACGCTACCTCGGACACTGCGGCTAACACTGCGCAAAGAAAAGCGCTTCTTCAGCTTTGGCTTTGTAGCGGTAACGGCTGCCACACCAGAAACATCTTCAGAGCTGCGGGACTGACTGCTAGAGAGACCAGAGGGTGGGCCCAATGGAGGCTCCACAGGGGAAGCCACTGAGGAGTCACTGCAGGTCTCCGAGAGGTCCCGTGCAGAAGAACAACCAGTGAAAGGAGCGATGTCACAGCGGGGTGGCGAGTCACTGGTGTAAGCCCGGCTCACCTCAGCCTCAAAATGTTCTAGGAAGTGCTCTGCAAAGCGGTGTGAGAAAGCAGCTTCAGCTCCTGGGGTGGCAAACTGGGGGTTCTCACCAAGAAAAGTCCGGAAACGACGGGCAAAATCAACTGCAGCAGCGCGAGCATGGACTTCACAGAATTCCCGCCAACCCAAGGAGGGGAGAGAGGCAGGTTCTCCCACCATCCCTCCCTCAACTGGTGATAATGGCAGTGCGCTTCCGTTCATGACCACCCAGGTAGGGCTAGGTAACAATACATCCAGTGCCAGGATTGGATTGCTATTGGTATCAGTGGCCTTGTGACCTGAAGAGGGAGAAACAGAAGAGTTATTATAAGCTATCGGGTAGAAACCATCTGCATAAATAATGTCATTTCAGGGATTTTTTTAACGAACCGTTTCCTTTTCATGCATGTTTCTTATTAATCAACAGAGGGTTGTTGATTTTTTTGTCTTTGTTTGATTGAGCACTATACCCCTAACAGCTTTACACTTCTGAGCATTTCACACATGCTTAAAGGCTTAAGATATCAGTCTTAAAAACCAAAATAATAGAAGTCAGAGTATTTTAAAAAATGACATAATGAAGAGAGCCACTTTTCCATCAGAAACATAATTGTAAGAATCTGTGGAAACAAGGCACGAACAATTGTGTAAAAGAATGATGTAAAGCTTGTACATTTTGGGATAGCAGAAGCAATGTTGTCTAGATAACTGGGCTAGCTAAAAATAAGCACTGTTCCTTAGTGAAAGCACAGCTAAATATTATTTTCTAGACAAAATAAATTCTCAGAGGCAAGTATCACCCTATATTTATTGTATGGATGAGGGGTGATTGGGTCACAATGGCGTAATAAATCTTACCATCAAGACTGAACCATCATACTTCTGTATAATTAATACAGGAAAAAACAAAGATTGGTAAATATAAATTGCAGTACATTGGCAAGTTTCCATTAGATGAATGCCGGATATTGAGACTTCCAAAGAATGCTGAGACCAAATACATTATAGGGTGATCTTAATTTGCAAGATATTGCATTTTGGATAAAAATGCATACTCCTGAAAATTATACTTCTTTTGCAAATTTAAATACATCTGTTGAAATGGTATTTCTAACAAATTTAAGATTCAGTCAACCATCCCCTAAAATAGATAAAAGATTATGCTTAAGTACCTCATGAACATATGCAGTGTAGTTCTTATTATAGTATTTCCCATGCTTGAAATCATTTTTACACAGAGCGCCTGCATATCAAGGGAAAAACTTTTAATGTTTTATATGGAGGGAGTTTTCAGTCTAAGCATGTCTTTTCAAACCAGTGACCTATTTGTATTTTCAAAATGTCAAAACCTCAAAAAAAGAACTACCATCAACTGTCAACTCATTTGGTAAAACATACATCTATAAAGGTTTCACGCAAGAACCTAACTCTTTCCACAGTATAGCTAACTCTCAAAAGCTATTTGTATAATTATGCAATTAAATCTTTTCATGTTCTTTGAGACTAGTCAAAATGTTGTGTTCTCACAAAAGAGAACATACTTATTATCTCTGTTCTCCCTTAGGAACAGCTTAGGTCACTTTATTAATTTTTATCCCATCATTGTTATTTTTGGAAGTAACTCAAAGCAGCGAACATACCTAAAACTCCTTCCTACTATTTTCCCCCACAACAATCATATGAGGTAGGTTGGGCTGAGAAAGAACATCAATGGCCCCAAGTTGAGTCAGCTTTCATGGCTAACGCAGGACTAGAATAATTGATTATATTCAATAGAACCTGAACTATTTTATAATCTACTAGCTCGATACCCGTGCTTCGCTATGAAACTATGTGATCGGGCTTGGTTTTTGGAGAGGAAAATAAGGGGGGAAAATTCTGCCTCTGACTATCAGCATCCATCAGTGTTCATCTGGCTAGCATCCTGTCAGTGTTTGAGAGAGTTGAGAGCTGTTTGGAAACTGAAACAGTATTTGCAAGGAGACAGCAAGGAGCCTGGGTGTGGCTTAGCTCAACTGTTCTGTACTAAAGCTGCTTGGTGCTGTGAAACTGAAACTAAAACTCCTCTCCTCTGCTTGTGTTTTGCATTTGGAACAGATTTCTTTTCAGTTGGGGAGGGGGAGCTAGAACTCCTTAGCATCAGAGTGTATAATACACAAAATAGTAATACTCTGATGGTCATTTCGAAAAATCCTCTCCTAGAAGCCAAGAGGAACATACATGCCAAAGTTTCAAGTTTGTAGACTTTATGGTTCTGGAGATTCTGTGATGATGCGTAAATGGTATTTCGCTTTTATATATATAGATTCTCTAGACCAGGGCTGTCAAACTTACGGCCTGCAGCCCAGATGCGTCATGTGCTGGCAACACGCATGCCCAGTTTGGTGAAGGGGGAAAGTCGCGATACATCATATGACAATGCCATGACAATACAAGTTTGACACCATTGCTCAAACCTTTGGTTTTTTAAAATGAAAGTAGATACTATCCAGTTCAGCAAACATGCTGAATCATCCTTGAAATGTGCATTTCTTTGAACATGGATCAGCATAAGTAGGAAAACATATATCTAATGAAGAACAAAATAAATGTTGTGGGATGGTCCTGCCTATATAAAGAAAGGTCCTACAACTGAAATTTTCTTGTGGCAATATCTTTTAGGCATGTAACCAAGGACTTAGAAATGCCATTAAATACATGGGATTGTGGGGGGGTTTTGCATGAAAAACAAAAGCTCTGAGATGCAGTACTTTTTCCGAGGTTTAGGCATTAGAGCAAAAATTGACAGACGAGCAACACCACTAGCTAAAGATATTGGAGCGGAAGAAGCTTATCTGCAAGCAATAATGTGCAGACTGGAAACGCGGGAGTTGCTTGTCACATGCATTTCAAAGAAAGGGCGTTACACTCCGTAAAGACCTCCTGCATCGGAGTGAACCGATTCACATGACGTGGCTCCTTTCTCGTTACGCTCCTGCTGACGGGAAAAGCCCCGCACGCTGCTGCTGCTGCTGCTTGCGCGCTTCAGAACCTGCCCGCGCGGTTGTTTGGTGGGAAGCCGCTTGATTGACGAGTATCACTGTCGTACGTTGAGCTAGCCTGCGAAGTAAAAGAAACCCCCCCACACACACACCTCCAGACCCTGGACCTAGCAACCCAAGACATCCCACTTGAGGGAGGGACGGGGAGAGAAGACGAGCCTTCTCAAGGGCGGACATGGGAGCCGAACGGAGGGGAAACGGTCTCCGTGCGACCGGGAATAAGAAAAGGGGCCTCGGTTCGGCTGGGCGCATCTGTCACTCACCATCTCGGCCTTGGGTTCCTTCCAGGAGAAAGGGTTTGTCTGTCCCCCTATCTCACTCTCACTGGCTTTCTTGCACTATTTCCGCTTCCGGGTTTGTTTATTTATTTATTTTTTTGGTCGTCGGTGTCAATTGTTTTCCTGTTTTCATTTCCGTCTTCGTCATCAACTCAGAGGAAAAAAAGGCCGAAGCGACGAAAACAACGAGCTTTACCATAGAGAGTAAATGGACCCGGCTAGAAGGGTCACTGGAAATTCAGAGACTCTGTTAACGTAAGCTGTTCTCCGTTGGACGCTGCGTCCAAATCGTTACCATGGCGGCCCGTGACGTAGATTGACGAACGCTCGTGGGACGCGGAGAGAGTAGGGGAGTTCTTTGGTAGTGAGCGTCTTGCTTCGGTTGCTCGGGCAACGATATATGCGGAACTCTCCGCCTTTCCGCAATTCCCCGAATGGTAACTAGGAAGTACTGTAAACGCCACGCCATACACATTGTTCTTATACCAAGGCTGGAAGTGCTTGTATGCGACTTTTGAGCATATGCAGAGTGCTTTCTCTAAGGAAAACCTTCTGTCAACCTACACTGTGGAATTTTCACACCAAAAAGGCTAATTCCAAACCTGGCCATCTATCCTTTTCCCCCTCCCCACTTTTTTATGATCCACGCTTCAATTTGAGAGTCCATTTATAGCCAGATTCACTTAACCATATTACTATCTTAACAACTGCAGTAAGCCACTAAACAACTGTGGTAAGATAGGTCATAAAATGGGGCAAAATTCACTTAACAAGTGTCTCACTTAGCAACATAAGTTTTGGCTTCAATTGTGATCATAAGTTGAGGACTATCTTTATGTTCTGATAATGTCAGTGTTCAGCATAGCATCCAGAACCAGTCAGTCACAGGGGAAGCAGGAAGCCAGGGTGAACTGTGCGAGGGAGAAATTTTAAGAAGGTGTAGCAGCACCGTGTAACAGCACAACTCAGTGGCCATGGAAAAGCATTAGAAAACTGCCTTCCGCCAAAAATTTGTGTAGGGACAGAATCTCCCTCCTGCGATCTCTACACCAAGAGCTGGGAAATGCAAGGAGACCCTCTTGATAGTCGGCAGTATACAGGTGGGGCTGATGAGAATATGAGACTGATATGAGCCAAAGATCTGTACTCTGGCTCCGCATCAGCCAGGCATAGTTTCATTTTTGGATACTATCTTGCATTTACACCCAGGGGTGAGATTCTACCGGTTTAGACCGGTTCTATAGAACTGGTTATTATGATTCTGCGCAGTTCAGAGAACCAGCAAATCGCACCACTGGCTGGCCCCGCCCCTCTCCACCTACCCCTTCGTTCCCCGCCCAGTCAGTCCTTATCACGCATGCGCAATATGGCTGCCTGTAGTCTGCTTTTGCCCACCCGCCATGCCAGCCATTGCTCCCTGCCTTCGTGATCGGTGAGTGAGGTTTTGCAAGCAAGCCCCAATCGCCTACCTGTTGATGCTAGTCACCTTTCCTCCCGCACTTGCCTTTTGCCACCGCTGCCAGTCACCTTCACCCCCTGACTTGTCTTCTCTGGAGAGCACATGGAGCAGTTTTGTGTCGGCTCCGGCAGGTCAGCGGTTGCTTCTCTCCCCTGCTGGTCTAGAACGAGAGTCTCTTTCCCAGCACAGCAAAATTTAGTTTTGGGTCCTGCAAGTCCCCATCAGGAAACGGTTCCGGGCAGCAGAGAAGCAGACAAGTTGAATCCTGTTCTTTTCTGCTACCTGGAGCCATTTCCTGAAGGGATGGGGACTTGCAGAACACAAAGCAGCAACTCCCAGTTGCTAAAGTAAATTTTGCTGTGCTGCACAAAATGGTTTCCCAGGGTCCCGAGGGCCGTCCTCCCAGAGCGCTGCCACCGCCAATCTGAAGCTCCCCTTTGGGATGGATCAGTAAGTTCTTGCTTTGTTCCCCAGGAACGGCTCCGTCATGGAGGGCTGTGTATTTGGGCAAGGTGCTTTCTGTCAGGTATCCTGCCTCGCATGGGGCAACGGGAGGAGGAAGTGTGTGGTGGGGAAGGCTGTCTGCAGTTCTTGCAGCCACAGTCTGGAATCCTGGGGTGTCTGCAAACTTGCATTTGTATGAGGTCAGACCTCCACGGCTGCACTGGCTGGGAAGACATTTGCCCCATGTGACACTGCTCACCTGTCTGGCCAGTGTGTCAGAAGAGAGGGAGGAAGAAAAACTTGGCAAGTCTTCCCCTTCTTGGGGAGAGCATGGACATGTGAGGCTGGGACCTTCTGTGCATGGGCGAGTCCCTCTGGCGCCATGCAGACATAATGTGTGCACGGCCTGCTCTGTGTGTATGCCTGAGAAGGAGGAGAAGAGTTGGCGAACTTTTCTTCCTCCCTTCACAGCACAGCTGCCGCAGCCTGTCCCTTTAAGGTACCTCAACGTGGGGTGGTGGTGAGCGGCGACCATAAAGAGATAGCCAGGCCACAGGCACTGTCTTCCAAGCAACTCTGCTGAGAAGGGAAGGGAAGAAGAAAAGTTCGGCAACTCTTCTCCTTCTCGGGTAGAGCGTGCACATACGGTGCCGGGAGGATCTTCTGCAAGAAGTCGGCATGTGGGTGAGTCCCACCAGCACCGTGAGATGCGTGACTATTTGCTCTGTATGTATGAGGCCGAGAAGGAGGAGGGAAGCAGCCAGATTGAATATTGTTAGTGTGGCTGCAGAGAAGCAGGAGGCAGCTGCCAGCGATGCCCTCATGTGAAGATGTTGGGAGCAGGGAGGCTTGACCCCCTCAGGAGCCGTGAAGCGCTCACCACCCCTCTGACACCCACCAAGTCTCCTCCCAATGCGCTTCTCTTCCTCCTCACCGGAAGCGTTATTTTTGGGGAGACTGCAGGATTGCCCCACTCCCTGCCAGCCATCTGGTATTCAGTACTGGTTTGTCAGATTACCATCACCCAGCACCAGTTCATATGTTCCTTCCCCCCCCCCCCAGGGACAGGGAGAGGGAGGGAGGGAGGGAAAGAGAGAGAGAAGAGACAGAGAGAGAGAGAGAGAGAGAGATGAGAGAGAGAGAAAGAGATGAGAAACAGAGAGATGAGAAAGAGGGGAGGGAGAAAGAAAAGAGATGAGAAAGAGAAAGAAAAAGTGATGAGAAAGAGAGATGAGACTGATGAGAAAGAGAGGGAGAAAGAAAAAGAGAGATGAGAGAGAAAGATGAGGGGAGGAGAAAGAAAGAGACACACATAGAAAGAGATCTGTTTAAAAGAAAATAGAAAAATGGCTCTTTGAGTGTTTAAGATTGCATACCCGGGTTAGGCAAACACCATGGTTGTTAAGTGAACCTTCTGGTCATTAAGAGAACAGTGGTTGTTAAAAAAGTCCCTTTTCCCTAATGGGCATTTTTAACTGGAAACCAAAAGGAATTGTTGGAAACTGGAAAAAAACTAGAAAACCTAAGTCACATGACTGTGGGATGTTGTAACTGGTCATAAGAGTGTATGTGTGTGCGTGCGTGCGTGTGTGCATGGCTATCAAAACTCCAAAAACAGGTCAAGTAGCTCTGGGGAGGTCAGTCATAAATTAGAACACTTGCTAAGCAACTGGCCATTAAGCGAGGACCACGTATATTTGGTTCACCAGTCACATGGCCACTAGCCATGCCTACCCGTCATCACATGACCACCTAGCCATACCAATTCGTCACATGACCACCAAGCCACATCCACAAATAAGGCCACACCCACAGAACCAGTTATTAAGAAATTTGAATCCCACCCGTTTATGCCTGAGGCAGAACAGCTGCCACTGCTACGTAGCTGAATATCACCACCTGCCAGAGTGCCATTATTGCCAAAATAAATTTTTGTAAGAGAGGGAGGGAGAGAGGGAGAGGGCGGGGGACACCAGCAAGGTGTGAAATGCCACTTTAACCACTACATCAAGCTGGCATATACTGTCTCCCCTGTTTTGTCCATATATTTATTAATTTTTACTTTTATTTAGAAAATTTATATTGCCATCTACTCGCACATGGTAACTCAAGGCGGCTTACAGGAATATAAAAACACCATATAAAAGAAAAAATAATAAAAAGAAAAGTAATAAAATAATAACCCCACATCCCGGTAAAAGCACACATTCATACTAGCCATTTAATGTGCTCCATCCCGCTCTGGGTTCTCCACGTTTGCTGATAGAACCACGTCTTCAGTGCCTTCCAAAAGAGTGTTAAGGTGGGGGGCAGTCTAATCTCTAGTGGGATAATGTTCCAGAGAGAGGAAGCCACCACAGAGAAGACCCTTCTTCTGGGTCCCACCAGATGTATTGCCTTAGGGGACCGGACCCATAACATTCTTTGACTCCCCACTCTAGTGGGTTAGGTAGATGTGACCAGCAAGCGATAGTCCCTCGGATTACCTGGTCCCAAGACATGAAAGGCTTTAAAAGTGACAACCAGCACCTTGAATTGCACCCAGAAGCAAATTGGCAACCAATGCAGTTCCTGCAGGAGAGATGATACATGTACACACTGAGGTCTGCACAAAACTATGCGAGCTGCTGATTCCAAGTAGCGTCTGCAACTCCTTCACAGCTAAGAAGACCCTCTCACAGCTGCACTAACTCCCAGTCCCAAGACAGCTTAGCACTACCTTCCATACCAACTTAATGTAGGTATGGGATGGGTGCTGCTTTTATTTTAGGGGTGTTCCCTATCTCAGGGTCCCCAACCGCCGGTCCAGCGGACGGTACCGGGCATGGAACAAGCCTTACCGGGCCGCTGGTTGCTGGGCGCCGCCATCTTTTTGGTAAAAAAGCAATTTTTCGTCAAAAAGATGGCGGCGCCGCGCTTGGTGAGCTTTTCGGGTAGAAAGCCATTTCTACCCGAAAAGCTCACCAGAAGCGCTAGCGCCTCATTTTTGACGAAAAATCACTTCTGGTGACGTCACCGAAGTGATTTTTTGTCAAAAAGATGGCGGCGCCAGCTGACGCCGGAACCGGGCCGCGGCGCCCAGCTGACGCCGGAACCGGGCCGCGGCGTCGAAAAGGTTGGGGATCCCTGCCCTATCTGACTTACATCTTCATTGGACAGAACACTTTCTTGGATTCTAGTGCATGTCTGCCCAAATGGGATGGTTTAGGCCTTATCCCCCTTTATATGCCCCTTCCCACTGTTACAATTCTAATTCAGTGTGTATTGCCTCAGCTCTTCCTGAACAATTGCCTATTGCTCTTCTTATGATTGCCAGGCTGCTCTGGGGAGATATTTTGTACACGCTGGAATCCCTTAGTACATACCATACGCTTCCAGAGAAAATCCTACACTAGACTCAACCTGCCTTCTTCAGATTTATCAACAAAAATGTTGTATGGATTAGCTGCTTAGCTTCTGCAGATTTCTGCCTCCCACCCATGCCTTGCCAAATGCAGGCCAAGTGACCAAAATATGCCCCTGCTGATCTGCCAGCTACTCAACTAAGAAACATTTCAATAGGATGTACATCATGCATTTCATCCTTGCCACCTTCTTCCCCCTCTTTCTAAAATCTGATTCATTATTCCACTCCTGCACTCAAACATCCTGTTTTCATTGAGTGAGCAGAGACTGGAGAGACCGCTGTCCTGAATCAGCCTGTTGTTGCTCATTATTTGGGATTCCACATTGCTTCCTGGATCTTAGTATTTCCTTAGCAGTGTTTGGGAAGCTAAAACAAATGTGGTTCAGTGGGTTTCATAAACTCAGCCAAATAAGCGTGTTTTAGAATTCACATGGCATGCATAATTCATAGCTTCAGGCAAAAATGCTGAAATCAACATGCTAGGTCTGTGTTGGTGAACCAATGCCATGTCAGAAGTGGCACACAGAACCATTTCCCCCAGCATGTGAGAGGTTTCCTGGAAGAGCCCCACTTCGCATGCATGTGCGCGCCACCGCCCAACAGCTGATTGTCTGGTATATAGTGCACATGCGCAGGGGGTGGAGGGGGTATATGCAGGAGTTGCACACGCATGCGCAGACACATGGCGTGCAAGGAGTTGCATGCGCAGATGCGCAGCACGAGGGGGGTCGCACACGCATGTGCAGGGGGCATGAGGGAGCCAGCATGCATTGCCTTCTGGGTGCTGGCATGCGAGCAAGCGCAAGTGAGCACGCGCACAATTATCGGCATGGGAGCTGAAAAAGGTTAGCCACCATTGTGCTAGGTCAAGATGATACAAATTATATTATGACAACATGATGAATATAGAGTAGTGTTATGATGAATATGCCTAAAATTTGAAAGTGACATATCAGCTGTGTTTTTAAGAAGAGATCTGCATAAAGGTCCATATGAGTTTTGGAAACTCAACTTTTTGAAAAAAAAGTTCTCCATTTATGTTGCTGTGGAAACCAAAGCATCATTTTTTATGAGATGCTACCGTATTTCTTGCTTGAATACTGGAAAAAATAGACAATGTTTTCTAAAAAGATCAGAATCATATCATACCAGTTCCACAGGTCCAGATAATGTCTAATGTAAAATGGACTTCCGGCGGTGATGCCTTGGTGAAAGGGTGAAGGGAGAGCGGTCTCCTTCTCTGGATCCTGTTTTTTCACTTTTGGGGACCTTTCAGGGCATGAGAAGCCTTGAGAGCCAAGCGAAGAAGAGGGGAAGCCCGGAAGACGGCGAGGCAAAATGCGATCGCCAGGTGGCAAGAAGGGAAACCCATGAAAACCTGAAGTGAAAGTTTCTGTCATTTTATTATGGCAGACCCGAGGCCATGGCTGAATCGTGAATGAGGAGGAAGTGAGAAGATTATCAACAGAAAGTGTCATTGATGTTAAAATCCCAAAGTTGCAACCATGATGATTTGCCAAAAGTTTGAACTTGTTTCCAAGAAAAAAAAAGAGCTCCGGTGAGGGGGGATAACCCCATAGTACAGGCGGCGAGACAGTAAAAAGAGCTGTGATTCAGCACCTTTTACAGATGGAAAGAGACTGAAGGAGAGGGGGTATAAGTTGGAAGTGAATGGTTCTAGGAAGCTGAAAGGTGGAGATTGAAATAAGACGAGAACTGGTGGGAGAAGAAGAAAATCCAGAGAAGCCAGAGGAGGAGGTGGCGAAAAGAAGGTGATAAGGGAGAGACGATTGACTTCTCTCTGCTTCTTGGATGGAGGGTGATTACGAGACCAACGTGGTGAGTGGAGAAGGAGAAAGTGAAATCCGATCGGAATGTGAGCGTGATATGAAGGAAAGAAAAGAAAGTCTTGGAAGGAAGGAGGAGGTGAAGTGGGAGTGGAGAGATGTTGAAAGGATCAGAAGGAAAGTTGGGACGACAGAGGTGAGAAAGGCGAGACACGAAGAAAGGAGTGACTGAGCAATTTTCAAGCAGAAGGAGATGGCAGGACATTAATGGGAGCAGAGAAGAAGAAAATTTGGCAGAGAGTGGGCTGAAAGAGACGATGAAGGAGGATTGGAAAGAAACGGAGAAGATACGAGTGGAGTCATAAAGAGAGAGACTTGGAGGGAGTAGTAGAAAGACAAAGCGGAAGAGAGGAAAATGGAAAACGGTTTGGACTGAGACGGTGAGATCGGAGAGAAAAGAAAAGGAAATCTTTGAGTGAGGTATATTAACTGTAAACTTTAAAGATAACAAAATAGGCTGGTATTGAAATATAAGTTTGATTTATATGATTAACATGAGCTGTATGACTTGTATGATTTGAATGTATTTGTCTATTAGAGCACTGTTTTAAGGAGATTGTGGGTATAAGAAATCAAAAAGGAGGCTTTCTCCTTCTTTAATTTGAAATAACTTGATGGTATAGTTATCTTGATTAATAGGATTATTGGGTTAAGGAACGTAGTGAAAAATAATCTTAGAGTAGGATATTAAGAGTTTAAGAAGAATATATATTGTTGTGAGTATAGAGAATCTAAACCTTGACCCCTCTTTTATTGTATAAAGGAGAAACTACAATACACTGTGTATAGAAAGAAACAGAAAAGGGGTGTTTGAATAAGATATATAGAGATACATGCAGATATAGATCTTTCAATTGACAAATACCTGACTACTGGATTACAGCTCTAAGTTAAATGTGAATTAAGAAACTAAAAAGGGGAGCTTTTGTCTCCTTCTCTATTGGGGTGATATTTGAGGTTATAATTACTTTGATTAAGTATTGTATATTGAACTAAGGAAATATAGTGATAAATAAGTTTTGATTACACCATTAAGAGATTAAGGGGACTGTATATCTAGGTGATTATACATAAACGGAAATTAGATTCCCCCTTTTATTATAGATAAAAGGGAAAAAAGAATAAATTTAATACTTTGTGCATAAGGAAACGCAGGAGGGCTTTGAGTAGGATATTGTTAGATATATAGTGATATTGACTTTGAGATAGAGAAAGGGATAACAAGTGGTGCTAACTATATATAAGTATAATAAAGAGATTTGAAAAGAAAAAGGAATAAATTGAAAGTAAGAGATTAGTTTAAAATATATTGTAAAGGAGATAATAAATAGGTAGAAATAAATAGAGCTTGAAAATAAGACAAGTGCCATGACATCAGCCTGGAGAATGGCAAAGAAGACAACATCTAGTCCAACATTGACAATTACATCACCGGCCGGTCAAAAGGCAATTGAAGGAATGTCAGGGGCAGAAAAACAAACTGTAGCCAATATGCAAACAATACAGGCTTTGTTAATGACCATTCAAGAAATCATGCTTAAAATGCAAGATCAACAGATAAAAACGCAAGAGAATATTTCGCAAAATCATATGGAATTGAAAGGCAATATTAATAAATTAGAAGACAAAGTTGATACTATACAGCAAACAATGCAAAAGAATGAGCAGAAACAAGAAGAAGTGGAACTTAGAACAGTACAAAATGAAAAGAAACTGGAACTAATGGACAACAGGATGATGACAATAAATAAAAGATTAGAAGAACAGATTATCCACCTAGAGATGGACCGCGCTGCCTATTACTTGAGGTTTCAAAATATCATTGAAAGTAGAGATGAAGATCTGAATGTGCTTATGGCAGAATTACTTGCGCCAGTTTTACAAAGGGAGACCCGAGAGATCCTGCTAGAAATCAACGAGGCCTATAGAGTTCAAACGAGTTACGCTTGACGTAACAGGTTACCCAGGGAAGTCCACATGCAATTTGTCAGGAAACAAGTACGTGACATAATATACAAGATAATGCGAGATGAACCATTGGTTTATAAAGATAAAGAAGTGCAAACCCTGAAGCAGGTTCCCAAGAAGGTGCGCGAACAGAGAAAAGATTATAAGTTTTTGGCAACACAACTTATCCAGAAGAACATAATGTTTAATGGTTAATTCCAGAAGGCTTGTTGGTAACATGGCAGGAAAAGAGGATCAGGATAGATAACTTAGACAAGGTGCAAGATTTCTATGAGCAGATTGGAGGAACAGAAGAAGAAAGCAGCGGTAGAGAGGAGCTAGATACAGAAAGCCAAGAACGACTGCAGCAAGATATAGGAGCCCTAGAACAAAAAGGAGAGAACAAGGAGGAGACAGAAGGAAGAAGATTAAGAACACGCCCGCAAAGAGAGACTAGAATTAACAAAAGACAGATAATATCCCACAAGTAGAAAGACAGAAACGGAAACGAAGCTATTATCATTAAACATAAATGGTCTAAACTCACCCATTAAAAGGAAACAGATACAATCTAGATTAGCCAAACAGAAATTAGAAATAGTATGCCTGCGAGAAGTTCATATTAAAAAACAATTTTGGAAATGTTTAGAATATCCTAAATTAGGAAGGTTATTTGTAGCCCTGGCAGATCAAAAACAGAAAGGGATAGCGGTATATGTTAAAAAAGAAATTAAGGCAGTAGAAAAATATGTAGACCCACAAGGGAGAATTTTGATACTTGAACTAGAATTAGGGTACAAGCCAATGTTATTAGTTATAGTTTATTCGCCGAATGACAACCAAAGTCAATTCTATAAGGATTTACATGAGAGAATCGTTGAGATGGGACAAGATAATGTATGCATTGTGGGAGATCTTAATGTGGCAGTAGATATAAGGATTATTTTAGTAATGCAAAGAACAAAAAAAGGAAAATTTTGCCCAGATCCTTTTTCAATATGACACAGGAACTAAATTTGATAGATCAATGGAGGAGAATAAATTTTGGGGAAAAAGAATTCATGTTCGACTGTAACCCACACAAATCATGGTCTAGATTAGACATGGCATGGATGAACGCAGAACTAGGAAACCAACTAGATTCGATAGAGATTATGACAAATGTATGGGCGGATCATAACCCGTTAAAAATAACTTGGAAAGGAAGGAAAAGGAAGAGTAGAAGGTGGATACTTAATCCCCAAATTTTAAAGGAGAAAGATTTTGTAGAGAAAATTAAGAAAGAAATGGAACTTTTTTAAAGGAAAATACAGTGGAGCAAACATCATTACAGAATTTATGGGATACAGCAAAGGCAGTCTTGAGGGAGCTGGTAACAGCATATACAGCAAAAAGGAATAAGGGAAGATGGCAAAATCAGAATAAATTGCAGGAGGAGATTAAAGACCTAGAAAGTAGATTACAAAAAAACCCACAAGATGAAAAATTGAGGAGAGAGATGATTCTTACTAGGCATAAATTGAACATTATAAATCAGGAAGAGAGAGTTAAAGATGTGAAAAGGGCAAAACAGAATTTTTTTGAACATGCAAATAAACCAGGGAGGTGGTTAGTCCATAAATTAAGATTAGAAAGAGAAAGAAAGTTGATACAAGAATTGGAGGATGATGATGGAAAATTAGAATAGTGAATGACTGAGAAAAAGAAAATAGTACAAAAATATTTTGAACAACTATATAGGGAGGATGGAATAAACCCTGAGAATATAGAACAATATTTGAAAAGAAAAGGTCTCCCAGAAATTAGAGAGGAACAGAAAGATATTAAATAAAGAAATAACAGGGATGGAATTGAAAAGGGTGGTTGAAAGGCAGAAAGATAATAAGACACCAGGGCCGGATGGTCTTCCAGCGGAACTGTATAAATGTATTTATGAATGTCTTGAACCAGTGATGTTAGATGTGTACAATGAGGTATTAGACTTTGCCAAATTACCCGATTCATGGAGAGAAGCAAATATCTCACTAATTCCTAAAGAAGATTTAGATCACAAACAGATTAAAAATTATAGACCAATCTTACTCCTGAACGTAGACTACAAAATATTCGCAACAATAATGTCGGAAAGACTAAAAATTATATTAAATGAACTTATTCATATTGACCAGAACGATTTTTTACCTTCTAGACAGATAAGGAACAATATAAGGATAATATTAAACGTATTAGAATACTATGAGGCCCACCCGGGAAAGCAGACAGCGTTGATTTTCTTGGATGCTCAGAAGGCCTTCGACAATCTCAGCTGGCAGTTCTTGATCCAACAGGTCGAAAATATGGGATTTGGATCTAAATTCAAGAAAATGATTGGCACAATTTATTCGAACCAAAAAGCTAGGGTAATTATAAATGGGGAGATTACTAAAAACTTTAAGATTATGAAAGGTGTTAGGCAAGGATGTCCAATGTTGCCTCTGCTTTTTATCTTGACCATCGAAGTGCTTTTAAATCAGATTAGACAAAGAAAGGAGATAATTGGACTGAAGAGCAAAAAAGAAGAATATAAAGTACAGGCGTTTGCGGACGACTTAGTGTTTTTTGTGGAGGATCCAATGGAGTCAGGGACCTATCTAATTCAAGAATTAGAAGAATACGGGGCGGTAGCAGGACTAAAAATTAATAAAGATAAAACAAAAGTAATAACCAAAAACTTGATAGTCAAAAAAAAAAAAACAATTGGAGGGAGAAGGCGGAGCTACGTCGCCACGATAAAGTTGCAATCTCGGGGCTCCGAGATCGCAGCTGATATCTTCGCCCCTGGTCGGTCCCAACGGACCTAAACCGTCCCGTAGAGACGGTGATAGCAAGGGGTGCATTCTGTTGATCCCAGGGACATCGCAAAGTCCCTGGTTGATCCAGGAGAAGCCTTTTTACTATCGGCGGAGAGGCAGCCATTAAGCTGCTGAAGCTGGGACAGCTCTGGAAGGAAGAGACAGAAAGAGAAAGTGTATCGACTGGTGAGGACTCTTTTTTTATTATTATTTGAGACTTAAGGACACTCTAGAATGAGAAGAAATCTGTAAGATTTTTGACAAAACTTGACAAAATTGACTTAGCGGCGATTTTCTAAAGAGAAATGTCAAAGTGAGGCTTGGCTTTTTACTTTTACTTTTTTTTTTCTTTACTGAACTTCTATTGCGATCTAGTAATTGTAACTAGACTTGTTTTTTCTTTTATATTTACCTATTCTTTTTCCTCCTTTTTGACTGTTTATATTTTTTTAGAACAGAGGCTCCCTTTAGTAATCTTTTAAATATATATATATATATATATATATATATATATATATATATATATATATATATATATATGTGTGTGTGTGTGTGTGTGTGTGTGTGTGTGTGTGTGTGTGTGTGTGGCGTTGAGCTTTGTTGGGTATTTTCCCACGTCATTGTAGTTGTTCTTTTAAAGTTGTAGCGTTTCAGCAGAATCTCATCTGCCACCATGATGGCAGATGAGATTCTGCTGAAACGCTACAACTTTAAAAGAACAACTACAATGACGTGGGAAAAACCCGAACAAAGCCAATGCCATACATGTAAGTACCAGCGAAAACTTAAGAAAACACACACACACACACACACATATATACATACATACACACACACACACACACACACACACACACACACACACATATATATATATATATATATATATATATATATATATATATATATGTATATATATTTTTCTATTAGGTCTTTTATGGGAAAGAAGGGGGAGTGGATTAAAGAAACTTTGTAACACTGCCAACTAGAGGCTTGAAAATACTTTATTTGAAGCTGAGAGGACTGTGAAAAATTCTTTCTCAAGGACACTGGAATCTGGTAAGATAGAGGGAAGAATACTGGAGAATGTTTTTACAGGTGTTCTTTGGGACTTCTACTATCAATTGAACATTTGAAGCTTGGCTTTGAAATCTGTGGAGAAGCCATAATAAGAACCTTGGATAATTAAATAAAATGCAGTGTGCTCCTTTTTTTTAATTTTCTCTTAGCTGTCTTATCCCTCCTCTGCAATCCCACAGTATCTTGTAATATTTGTATATTTATTTATTTATTTATTTTATTTCTTTTTTTTTTAAAGGGAAAGCCTTAGAATATCTTTTTCTTTTTCTTATTGGGATTTTTGCCTTTTCCATTTCCATTTTTGATTCACTTTTATGGCTATTTTTTATTTTTTGAGACCTTTCAATTGGATTAAGGTGTGAAGAACCTGAAGAATTCTTTTCTTTTTTTTCTTATTACTTTTTAATATTATTGGGTTTTATTCTTTTTATTTTTATTTTTTATTTTTGAATCATAACTGACTATTCCACAACAGGATTAAGGTCTAGAAGAACCTGAAGAACCTCCTCCTTTTTCTTTTTAATTTTCTTTTCTTTTTAATTTTGGGCTTTTAATTTTTTACTGGCTTTTTCTTATGTTTTCCTTTTTCCTAACTGGATTATAACTGGCCACTCTACTAACTGGATTAAAAGAGCTTGAAGACCCTGAGCTACCCAAATGAGTAAGAAAATCTTACCCTCTGGCATTTCAACTTCTGCTCCTGCCTCCCCATCAGCTGGAGGACGACTTTTAACAATGGTGAAGCAAGATAAAGCACAAGTGGATTTAACGATGGTTATGCAAGGAATTCAAGAACTTAAAACGAGTATTGAACAAAGAACGGAGAGTATTGAACAAAGAATTGGGAAAACTGATGAAAAAATTGAAAATATTCAACAAATGATGGTGAAATATGATGAGAGACTCCAAAAAATTGAAGAGAAAGATAAACAAAGAGACGAGACAATTGGAAATACCGATAGTAGATTAACAATGGTTGAACAAGACAAAAGTTGGATGTTGAAGTGGGAGATGGACAGGTCAGAATTTTATCTCAGATTCCAAAATATAGAGGAAGAAAAAGGACAAAATTTGGCTGCAGTAATGATAGAAATCTTGGCTGGAGCTCTGGGAATAACAGAGGAAAAGATGATGGATGGAGTAGATGAGATATACCGAGTCTTCACAAGATATGCGATGAGGAACAATCTACCAAGAGAGGTCCATGTCAGATTTACCAAAAAAACTATTAAAACACAAATATTACAAGTGACAAGAGAGAAGGCGTTGAAATATAAAGACAAAGAGATTGTGGTCTTAAAACAAGTACCCAGAAAAGTGAGAGAGATGAGAAGAGAATATCGATTCCTGACTAAAATGCTATTGAAAAAAGAGGTGAATTACAGATGGCTGATTCCAGAAGGATTAATGTTTACATGGCAAGAACAGAGACACAGAATTGACTCAATTGAGAAAGCAGAAATATTCTACAATGAATTTTTCGAAAGAAGAGAAATAGAGACAGAAAAAGAGATCATCTCAACCGAACCTCAAGAGGATCAAATGGGAAGGGGAAAAGAAGAAGGTGCAGTAGGTGGACAAGTGGAGACCAAAGAACAACGTGAAGTAAGATCTACGAGAGCTGTTAGACCTAAATACAAAATATAATCATGGAGGAAAAAAAATTGATTTCTATGAATATAAATGGACTGAATTCAGCTACCAAAAGAAGAAATTTTTTTCATAAATTAGAGAAGTCAAAATTTGACATAATTTGCTTACAAGAAGTACACATTAAAAAACAATATCAACAATTATTGGTACGACCAAAATTGGGGAAAATTTTTACTTCTCTGACTCATTGTAAGAAAAGAGGAGTGGTCTTGTACATTAAAGAAACTATTCCAGCAAAACTGATTTATACTGATGAAGACAGAAGAGTATTAATGGTTGAAATAGTGGATAACAATAGAAAAACACTCCTGGTTGCAATTTATGCCCCGAACGATAAACAAGAAGAATTTTATAAAAAATTACATATGAAAACAATGGGACTGGACTATATTAACATAGTTATGATGGGAGATTTTAATGGAATTGTAGATAATAAACTGGACTATACAGCGACAGCATCAAGACAAAATAGAAAGACTCTCCCTAAATCCTTTTTCAAGATGATAGATGAATTAAATTTAAAAGATATATGGAGAGAAAGAAATGCTAAAACTCAACAATATACTTTTTATTCAAATAGACATTTATCATGGTCCAGAATAGATATGATTTGGATCTCAACAGAATTAATATCTAATACTCAAGAAATAAATATTGAAACAAGTACATGGGCAGACCATAATCCAATGACAATTAAATGGAAAGGACAAAAAGAAGATCTAGATGGACATTAAATAATACTATTTTAAAGGAAAAAGACTTCACACAATGGATGGAAAAAGAATTGGCCTTCTTCTTTAGTGAAAATAAAAAAGAAGATACTTCAATACAGAATGTTTGGGATACAATGAAGGCATATGTGAGAGGATTAATAATAGACTATACAAAGAAAAAGAGCATTAGGAAGAGGCAAACCATCAAAGCTCTAGAAGATGACTACCAAAAACTGGAAAAAGAATTACAGAAAATGCCACAGAAAAAAGATATTAAACTCAAAATGGACATAATTAAACATAAAATGGGTCAGGTAGAGAAAGAAGAACTGGCACAAAAAATTAGAAGTGCTAAACAGAACTATTTTGAAGATGCAAATAGGCCAGGTAGATGGTTAGCATATAAACTGAGAAAAGAGAAAGAATCAAGGAAAATACTACAGTTAATAGATGATCAAGGCCAAATGTGCCATGGTAATAAGGAGAAAAAGGCAATTATCCGAGACTTTTATGGACAACTATATATAAACAAGAGGATCTTGATGAGGAAAAAATTAAACAGTATTTACAAAATGCTAACCTACCTAAGATACATGAAGAGACTGAAAAAATGTTAGAAAGTACTATAACAATGATGGAATTAACTGAAGCATTCAACAGACAGAATAATGGAAAAGCACCAAGTCCAGATGGGCTTCCGGCATAATTTTATAAAACACTACAAGAATCGTTGAGCATTCCACTGCTAGAAGTCATGAACGAAGTTATGTTAAATAAGAAAATACCTAAAACATGGTCAGAAGCTTACATTACACTTATTCCAAAAGAAGGGGCCGATCCATTACAAATTAAGAACTATAGACCTATTTCTTTACTGAATGCAGACTATAAAATTTTCGCTTCAATTTTGGCAGAAAGGCTTAAAAAATACTTAAATAATTTTATTCACCCTGATCAGAATGGATTCTTACCAAAGAGACAAATTAAAGACAACATGAGGGTAATTCTGGACACTTTGGAATATTATTGAGGCGCATCCTGAAAAACAAATGGCTTTGATATTCCTAGATGCCCAAAAGGCATTTGATAATGTGAACTGGAGATTTATGTTATTATTACTGGAACAGATGGGCTTTGCCAGAAAATTTATTCAAGCAATAGAAGCCATATACTATAAGCAAACAGCAAAAGTAATGATAGAGAGAGAATTTACAGACTCTATTAATATAAGAAAAGGCACAAGACAAGGATGCCCATTATAACCTTTGCTATTTGTACTGACTTTGGAAGTGTTGAATAGAAATATTAGAGAGGACCAAAATATAAAAGGAATGAAAGTCAAAAAGGAGGAATTTAAATTGCAAGCCTTTGCGGATGACCTGGTTTTCATTCTGGAAGATCCTCTAGAGACAGCTTTAAAACTATTGGAAAAGATAGAGACGTACGGTGAGATGGCTGGTTTGAAAATAAATAAAGATAAAACAAAGATTCTGACAAAGAACATGTTATTAAGACAAAGAGAAGAACTGGCAGATTTATTGAAAATTCAAGTTACGAACAAGGTTAAATATTTGGGGATACATTTGACGCCAAGATGTACTACATTGAAAGAGAATAACTATATTAAACTTAAACAGCAGATAGCATCTGACCTGAAGAAATGGGAAAACGTACAACTGTCATTGATAGGTAGAATTTCAACAATCAAGATGAATATTTTACCCAGAATTTTATATTTGTTCCAAACAATACCAATTAGGCTTGGCAAAGATTATTTTGAAGAATTAAATAAAATTGTGTTGAAGTATATATGGCAAGGTAAGAAAGCGAGAATAAAATTAAAACTTTTACAAGATGCTAGAACTAGAGGAGGATTTGACCTTCCTAATTGGGAGTTGTACTACCAAGCTGCAAATTTAATGTGGGCCAAAGAATGGATAACATTAAGAAAGACTAGATTGTTGACATTAGAAGGACATGATTTATTACTGGGCTGGCATGCTTTTCTGTGGTATAAGGGAACTAAATCGCAGGGCTATTTTAGAAGGCATTATATACGGGAGTCTTTATGGTTGAACTGGGAGAAAATTAAGAGACAATGTTATTTGAAAATCCCAGTTTGGTTATCAACTATTGAAGCTTTTTCTTATCCTATAACATATAAGAAGGAACAAACAGTTAGATATGGGGAAATATTGGATGAAAAGGGTGAACTTAAAACGATGCAAAATCTAGAAGAACAAGATATAAAGATGAATTGGTTTTCATATGCGCAAATACACTCAAGGTATCTTAAAGATTCTAAAACAGAGGGATTTTATGATAAATTGACTGACCTAGATAGGATTTTGACAGGTACTGATGAAAAAGTGATCAAAAAATTATATAGTTATTTGCTGGAAATTAAATTAGAGGAAGAACAAGTTAAAGAAACGATGATTGCTTGGGGGAAGAATTTTGGATATGGGATTGATTTAGAGAAATGGCAAAAATTGTGGTCTCAAAATTATAAAATGACAATGTCAACAGCATATAAAGAAAATCTGTATAAGATGTTTTACAGGTGGCATTTCCCCCCAACAAGAATAGCAAGAATGTTCAAGAATAAATCTGAAAAATGCTGGAAATGTCATCAGATACCTGGCTCATATTACCATATGTGGTGGACTTGTGAGGACGCTAGAAAATATTGGACTAGAATTCGCATATGGTTGGAAAAAATGACAAAGAAACATATAGATTTGAAACCAGAGATTTTTTTATTGGAAATCTTACCTGATACATATAATAAAAATTTGAAGTATTTGATTGTAAATGTATTAACAGCTGCTAGGATTGTATTTGCTAAAAATTGGAAGAGTGAGAAAATACCATCAGAGGAAGAAATTATTAAGAAAATATTGGAATGTGCTGAAATGAGTAGATTGACATTTGAAATTAGAGAACAAGAAGATAAACAATTTTATGAAGTTTGGGACCTTTTCTATCAATGGTTAGATAATAAAATATAATAATAGAATATTTAGAAACTTAGGAAATAATGAATATATATATATTTTCTTTCTTTGATACTATTTTTATAAAATCTTATTAAGATAGACTTGGTATGACTTTATGATTTGTTATAAAATAAATTAAGTAAATCATAGTTATCTCATTAAAGTATGAATTAATAAAATTATAGTCAAATGATTGTTTAATAATGATATCAGGCTATATAATTGTTGATTGATAATATGAGCTATTATTTAATATAACTACAATGGAGACTATGAAATGGATGCACACAAAAAAGTGGTAAACCAACCGATACACTGTCTGTAAATTTATGAAGGAGGATGATGCTTTTATGTTTTATGTTTTATGTGCTTTTGTTCATTGTTAAAATCAATAAAACTTTTTTCCAAAAAAAAAAAAAAAAAAATTGGAAAGGAAATTGGGATTACAAAGTGTCAAAAAACTTAAATATCTAGGAATTTGGTTAACAGGAAGATGCTCTTCCATAAAAGGGGATAATTACCGTATTTATCGGCGTATAACACGCACAGGCGTATAACACGCATCTTCATTTTAAGAGGGAAATTTCAGGAAAGCGCCCGTTTCACCCCCACTCCCACCCCCCGCGCGCGCTTCAATCCACAGTGTCCCATTCTGCCTGCCTGCCTTAGTTTCTGGTTGTTTGGGATCAGCTTCGGCTGAGAATAATAACTATTCGCCTCTTTTACTCAGCCGAAGCTGTTCCGATTCAACCATTAACGAAGGCAGGCAGGCAGGCAGAACGGAGCACTGCGGGCGGGCGGGCGGGCGGACGGGGTGGGGGAGAAAGGCGACAGGAAAAGCCACCCCCCCTGCTTCTTTGAAGCAGTTTCTTCCTGTGCTGGTGGAGGAGCGAGAGAGCGACTGACAGAGCTGACCCAGAGAGAAGGACAGGCTTCGGTTGCTTCCTCCCTCCCCTTCTTTCATTTGTGTCCTTGATCCCCGATCCCAGCAGCATTCACCGAAGGCTTCTTAACATTATATCGGCGTATAACACGCATACATCATTTGCCCCCTATTTTCAGGGGGAAAAAAGTGCGTGTTATACGCCGATAAATACGGTATATGAAATTACTTTCACAGATAAAGAAAGATCTGGTCAATTGGGGAAAATTACAACTATCACTATTAGGCCGAATAGCAGCCATAAAAATGAACATACTACTGAAACTATTATACTATTTTCAAACAATACCTATAAAATTGGATAAGAATTTTTTTCAGGAATTAGATAGGACAGTAATGAAATTTATATGGATGAGGAAAAAACACGAATAAAAGTGAAAACATTACAAGATAGTAAAACCAGAGGTGGCCTTGGACTCCCAAAATGGGAAACATATTATCAAGCAGCAATTTTACTATGGGTTAAGGAGTGGATAAACTTAAAAAATAAAAGAATGTTGGCAATAGAAGGTCATGACCTCCAAATTGGGTGGCATGCCTTTCTATGGGATAAAAATAATAAGATCCACTCCTATTTCCATAGACATTTGATAAGGGACTCACTTTTACAAACATGGGAGAAAATCAGAAGAAAAAAAAAGCATTATTTGAAAAGTCCAAACTGGATCTCACCTATGGAAGCTATATTATATCCAAATACAAGGGACATTAAAAAATTGATTAGATATAAAGAATTGGTAGATGAACAGGGGGAATTAAAAACATTGGATAAACTAAAAGAACAAGGGATAATATTAGACTGGTGGGTATATTTGCAAATTCAAACTAAGTTTAAGAAAGATGTAAAAGAGCTAGGGATAGATAAAGATTTACAAAAATTGGACCAAATCTTGACAGGCAAGGATATAAAATTTATAACACGAACATATAATTATTTACTGGAGGTAGAACTAGAGGAAGAAATTGTTAAGGGACCAATGATTGCCTGGGCGAGAAATGTGGGTCATAATATAAATTTGGATGAGTGGGAAAAGACTTTGACCGAGAACTGGAATCTGACTTTGTCGATGGCATTCAAAGAAAATCAATATAAAATGTTTTGTAGATGGCACTTAGCGCTGGCACGACTGGTGAAAATGTATCCAACCTTGAAACCAGAATGCTGGAAGTGCAAACAAAAGAAAGAATGTTTTTCCATATGTGGTGGCAATGTACAGAGGTCAAAAAATACTGGAAGAAAATACAGAGATGGCTTTTTGAGATTACAAAATATAAACTGAATTTGGAACCTGAAACGTTTTTATTAGGTATGATCAAAGAGAATTTGAGTAAAGATAAAAGATACCTTATTGTACACATCTTAACTGCAGCAAGAATCACATTAGCACAAAATTGGAAGAGTGATAAAATACCACCAGATGAAGTTTTGATTCAAAAAATAATGGACTATGCTGAATTAGATAAATTCACTATCAAACTGAAAGGCAAAGAGGATCGAGAATACTATGCGACATGGGAGAGGTGGTACGAATGGGTGAAGGATAAGGATAAAAATAATGTATAGTCACAAAATAAGAAACATGTATATATAATGACACAATAACTGTTAATGGAAATGAGATTTTTGTATTTTTTTTTAAAGAATAATTTTTAAAAAGCCTATGTAAAATACCGTAATGAAATTCAACACATGCTGGATAATTTGCTTGATAACTGATTGCCATGGTAATTCAATTCTTGAGCTAATGCATGTCCAGGAGAAAAACAAAAAAGTACTGAGAAACTGTCAGTCTATGTTGGGAGCTTAGATTACACATTCACATAGTGGACTGTTAAAAAAAATAAAGCCAAACCTGGAACTCTGAAGAACATCAGATAAGTAGTGGCATACCTGGAAATCATAGTCTTTACAGAATTATACAAAAATATTTTCAAGGAAACGTAATAGGAAAGATAATCATAACTCTTCCATCAAGATTAAATTTCAGGATTCAGAAATGTCCTGTTTCTAACAATTTACCATAAGCATATCCAGGACCTTAGAAGCAGAGCTGCTAGGAAGTAATTGCAACTTTTGGTAATAAACCTCAGATTTATCTATGTATTTCCGACTCCTCAAGCTGTTTTCTTAGATTAGAACCACCACCAGATCCACTTTACATAGCCAATAGCTGTGCCAATACATGGGGGATGAAGGGGATTATTGTCTTAACATACCTGGAGAAATGCCAGCTCTAATTTACACTGAATTATACACATCAATTTTTAATTTTATATTACATTTATATCCTACTACAGTCAAATATTACTTTCAGAGATTTACCAAACATATAAAAATAACTAAAACTTCCAAATAACCCTAATTAAAAGTATGTAAAATCAATAAAACCATAAAACAAACATAATGAATTAATGTAGAATCAATGATTCTAAACTATAAACTGTCTACATAGAGTTCCATATGTGTATCCCTTACATATATTAACATTGATAGGTTATGCAAATTTAAATATAAATAAGAGGATTAAAAATACCGGGGGCTGCCCATGTGATTTTAGCCCACCCAGCTTTCTGTTCTTCTTGTCACAATGCAAGGTCTTATAATCACTGGGATGCTAAACTATCACTATTCATGGGGCTGTTTCAAGGCCCCTTTTTATTATTTTAATGTTTCTGAAATTCCTGGAGGTGTCATATTGAGGACGGAGAAGGTAAGAGCTTGACTGTTACTAAGAAAATAGTTTCCTCCTCTTTCACATGAAGTGTCTTTATGTTCTGCTGATACTATTGCTGTTAACATCGACTGTGCTGTTGGTGATTCAGTTTTGTCTGGATAGTTCCTTAATCTATCTGTTCTCAAGAAATCAAACCATCAGCAACATGAAAACCAATCAATTCACTAACAATCTTGCAACAGCATTTCCTCTTCAAAGTATTAAGGTTGTTTTGTTTCCTCCAAAGATTCCTAGAAGACACAACATGAGCAATGGTGTATTCTTTCCACGAACCCTTAAAAGCCAAGCTTTGGGATGCTATCAGTTAAGCAGCTATATTAATCTGTAACCTATATAATGTAATAGCTTTTAAAAGCTTTCAGCAGTAGTTTAGCCTGATGGAGTGAGGTGATATTTGGAGGAGAGAAAAAACATTACTTGAGATATGCAAAATAGTATAGCCATTATTAAGGACCTCAAAAGCTATGCTTAAAAAAAAAATTGCTTTGCTTCATTAGCAAGACAGTGCTTAACCAGTTATGCATGCTTGTCTATTTCCCTTCCAGGAAGAGGAGAAAAGTTTTATTCCCGCCCTTAAAAGTACCTGAAGCAAAGTGTGCAATGTAAAGGCATGGGCTGCACCATGAAAACTCATGTAGCATTGCCCCACAGCTGTCTTGGCAGCTATAACTCCCCCCTTTCTCCCTCCTTGCAGTTTCTGTCATGTGCTTCCAGAAAGGGCCAGTTTCAGAAAGGACTAGCTTCAAAGACCAGACCCAATAATTAATTCTTTCTTTTTGGCAGGAAACTTGGATGCTGCTTCAAACTCTGCTAAAGCCATCTCTTCTGCCAAATTTGTCATGCAAATTATAGCATTTCTGAACATTTTCAATCCTGCCTTTGCTGGACATAAACTTCCTAGGTTGACTCATTCATGTATTGGCCACAAAATGTTTATATATTGTAGTTTCTTAAATTTTATTCATAATTATTTGATGAACCATAGTGGTGCAGTGGTTAGAATGCAGTACTGCAAGCTACTTCTGCTGCCTGCTGGCTGCCTGCAATTTGGTAGTTCAAATCTTATCAGGCTCAAGGTTGGCTCAGCCTTCCATCCTTCCAATGTGGCTTAAATGAGGATCCAAATTGTGGGCAATATGCTGAGTCTCTAAACAGCTTAGAGAGGGCTGTAAAACACTGTAAAGCGGTATACAAGTCTAAGTGCTATTGCTATTGCTATATTCACTCTCATTGCCATTTTCTTCTGGTTCTGTTCTTCCATTGAAACGCTGAGACCTGTTCTCTCTTACTTATGTTTTCTATTCTATTTTTTAAAGTTTTTTTCAGCTCCTCCTTGTTTAATTACACCAATAGTAGATTCTGAATCATCAACTAACAGGCACTTTTTTTCTTCCAATATCGATTCTACAACTCTTTTTAGGAATATGCAGGACAAATTGATTTATAGAAAATATCTGTATTCATACTTTCTTGTTAAAGTTATGTCATATACTGCATCCATTTTGCACAATGCCATCTGACCAACTGTAAAAGTCCAATAGGACAACAAAAGGGCAGAAATGATACAGAAGTTTTTGTTATGCTAATCATGCTAATCCATTGTTTTAACAGTAATCTGTTAATTGTCACAAAGGCTGAATTCACTTAACATCTAAGCTAAACCAACAAACTATATTATGGATTAGCACCTTAGCGAATCTATTGTTTAAGGGTAAAAGACAGGTGTGGAGCTTATTAATGAAATAATTTCTTTTATATTTTCCTTCAATCTGCATGAACTCCAAGTAACAACTAAAGAAGAAAACACAAAACAAAAACTACATTATACCAATATAATAGCTGAGATGGCACCTGTTAGGGATATACACCCTAGCAGAATCTGCACGGCAGTCAGGCAGGCAGGCAAATATTTGAGACAAACGTTTTTGTAGCTTACACTCAGTAAAACAGATACAATGTGCTAGTTAAATAGTTTATTCCAGTAAGATTTATAGCATAGTCAAACAGTCCATATATCATACACTAGTTCAGTCCGTCCGGGGATTAATCAGTTGCAAAGTCCAGTGTCAAAAAAGAGGTCAGTAAACTTACAATATCAGTCCAGTAATATATCTCTTTGCAGTAGAGATATGAAGAAGTCAAACCTCTTTTCTTCTTTCAGCAACAGCAGAGAACACGCAGTTATCACACCATCAATCCATCATCGTCAGCAAGCAATACAGTAAGCCAGCAATCAATCAAGTTATCTTGCTCCCTCTTATGGCGATTTACAGCCGCACCCAAAATTACATGCTTTGCAGTTAAAGTGACACACACTTAAATTCACTATCATAGTTTATATTTATTATGTTACCCAAACTATGTTAGGTAACCTATGTTATTCCTAACATACTCCCCTTTTGGGTAATATAATAATATATATATATATATATCTATTTACAACTTCAAACCATAGTTGTCACAACTTTCCTTATGTTTGACTGAACCTTGGGCTTTTGTAAATTGATCGGCAATATTTTCTTCAGTCATACAATATTCCAATCTTATTAAACCATTTTTTACAGATTGTCTTACATTCAGATATCTAAGATCTGTATGCTTAGATCTCGTTTTCACAGCAATATTTGTAGCCAACCGTATGGCTGCTTGATTGTCCTCATAAACTACAATGGAATCATTAACAGTTATTCCCATATCTAATAACAACTGTTTATACAGAATTAAATCAGTACATAATAAAGACAGACATGAAAATTCTGCTTCCATTGTGGACATACTTATGTGTTGCTGTCTAATTGACCTCCAACCAATCAGTGCTTTTCCTAACAGTATAGCCATGCCTAAAGTTGATTTCTTAGTGTTTATGTCTGTTGCAAAACTTGCATCAGCATATGCACTTAAAATCAAATCATCTTTTGGCTCCAAATACAATGCATAGTGCATTGTCCTTTTAAGATATCTTAATATACGTTTTGTCGCTTGCCAGTGTTGTTCAGTGGGTTCAGTGTTGAATCTTGCCAATTGATTAATGCCATAGGCAATATCTGGCCTTGACCAATTACTAATGTACGATAAACTACCAATTAGTGATTGATAAATACTCTTATCGAATTTTGAACTTTGAGCATCAGTGTGGCCAAATTCCTGACTTATTGGAGTTTTAGCCGGTTTACAAAGTTCCATCTTGTATGTTTTTAGTAATTGATATATCTTATCTTCTTGAGATATCTTATAGCCACTTTTGGTTTTATTTATTGTCAATCCGAGATACTGTTTTATCTCTCCTAATTGCTTTAATTTTATCCTCTTACCTAATAATGATATTATTTCAGTAGCTTCATTATTAGTTTTTGTAATTAAAGCAATATCATCTGTAAACAACAATAATAATGACACTATTCCATTTTTCTCTCTCTTAAATACACATGGATCAGCTAAACCTGCTTTAAACCCTATATTGTTTAACTCCTTAACAATATATTGGTTCCATTCGTAACCAGATTGTTTTAATCCATAGAGACTCTTTTTAAGCTTCCAACAGTCATCATTTGTTTTATCATCCTTAATTCCTACAGGTTTCTTTAGGTATATAGTGTGCTGCAATGGTGCATGCAGATAGGCAGTTTCTACATCTAAGTGATTTATAATATAATTCTTCTTAGCTGCTCACACTAAAGCTGCTCTCAAGGTTATTGCTTTTAGACTCGGTGCAAATACTTCATCATAATCACATGCATTTTGATTAAATCCTTGAGCTACCAACCTAGCCTTATGGGTAACAGTCCCATTTTTACCTGTTTTTAATTTAAATATCCATTTACAGCCAATGGACTTTTCTCCTGGAGGTAATTTAACATTTTCATAAACTTCCATTTGTTTCAATGAATTTAATTCTTTCTCCATTGCTTTTTGCCAATTTTCTTGTTCCTTTGCTGGATACATTCTAAGTTCTTCAACAGTAGTTGGAACTTTACTAACTTGACAAACTACACTTGCTTGGTACCTGTCAGGTGGTCTGGTTTCACGTGTTGATCGTCCAGGTATTACAGGGCTTACAGGTGGACTTTCATGTACTACCTGTTCCTGGTTATCTATTTCTTCCTGTTCATCTATTTCTTCCTCTTCTGGTCCTATTTGCTCTTCCTGTACTTCCTCTTTAATTGTACTCTTCTTATTACTGATATGTGATTTTGGTCTTTTGTAGGTTTCTATAATTACTTCCTTACTTGAATCTTGTTCCAGTTTTTCCCATCCTACATGTTCTAGGAATTGTGCACTAGCACTACAGTAAACTCTAGGTGTACCTTTTCCCCAGAATCTGTATGATTTGTGATTAGATTCATAACCTACAAAGAATAACTTTTTAGCCCTATGCTGCCCCTTATGTCTCAATTGTGTAGGAATATGCACCCATGCTGGTGCTCCAAATGTGTGCATGTAGCTTAGGTCAGGTTTTCTACCATGCCACCGTGTGAATGGTAATTCACCTGTTGTTGAGTTAACAACATTATTCAATATATGATTACCACACATTATTGCTTCTCCCCACAAAGTTTCAGGTAATCCTGAATCCGACAACATAGTACGAGCCATTGCTTGTATTGTTGGGCCTCGTCTTTCTATAAAATAATTATGTTGTGGCCTATATGGTGCAGACTTTTTATGTTCAACACCTGCCATCTTCAGTCTATTTTGGAATTTATTATTTATAAATTCCGTACCATTATCAGTTACAAGAGTTACTAGTTTCTTTTTAGTTTTTCTTTCAGCAAACTTCAACCAATTAAAGAAATTCTGATATGTTTCCGTTTTACTCTTCATTAAATAACAGAAACCATATCTGGAATAATGATCCATTATACTTAGTATATAACGAGCACCTCCCACACTTGGTTTTTTAGGACCTATAATATCAGCAAATACGACCTCTAGAGGTTCCTTAGTCTTAAATCCATTTATTCTATTTGCTGGTATTACCTTGCTTTTTTCTTGACTGCAAGCATTGCAGTGCAAATACTTACTGCAAGGCTTCAGTTTTATACCTTCAGACAGTTCAACCGTTTGCTTGAGCATTTTAAAATTTATATGCCCTAAACGTCTGTGTAACAAATGTATGCATTCATCATGAGGTTTAACATTATTATAAACTGTGTTAGCTACCTCTAATGAATTATCATTTAACACATACAATTCACCTTTTAAAGTTGCAGTCACTTTTTTACTTTCTTTTTCCATTATGCAGTTTTCTCCCCTAAAGGTAACTACATAACCTAGTTTAACCAAAACTCTAACCGAAAGCAAATTAAACTTAAGTTGTGGTACATATAACATTTTTACATTTTCTTTTATGCAAGAACAATGTGCAATACCTTCACCTTTTGCTTTCATTTTCCAGCCATTAGCTAACGATATCTGCTGTGAACTCGTGGACATCTTAACAAATCTTTTCTTATCTTTCGTTATGCAGTGCGATGCTCCACTATCTACAAGCCATAAATTATTATTCACAGTTTCATTGCTATACATGGCTAACTCTAAGCATTTTTCATCCTTTTGATGCCTTTTAGCATTCTGGCTGGCATTGTATGCGTTTTCCTTTCTTGCAGAATCTAGCCAAATGTCCTTTTCCTCCACAATTAAAACATTTTCTAATTGTATAGGCTGTTGTAGATTCTTTATCTTCTTGTGGTTGTCTTCTGAGTTGATCCCTTTCAAGCCTTCTCCTGGCTTCTTCAATTAATCTGCCAGTAATGTCAGTTAATGTGAGGTTATCTTTTGGCAGTACTTCCAGTGAAGTTACATAGTCGTCATAGCTCTCATCTAACGAAGACAAAATTATATAAAACTGATGCAGTTTTTTGAAAATATGTTCTTTTTCATGCAGTTCCTGAAAAATTCTCTTCATTGTGTTTATATGAGTCAACATGTCTCCATTCTTTTGAAGGTGTGTTCTGAACAGTTTCCGTGTAAGATTTATATGTGCTCCTACACTGTCTCGAACATAAATCTTCTTTAAATTCTCCCAACATTTCGCAGCTGTTTCTTCTCCACGAATATGGACAAGCTGCTGGTCACAGAGTGTCAGTCCTATTATACAGAGAGCTTGCTCATTCTTCAGTTTATATTCTTGTATTTTCTGGGCATCATCCTCATCTTCCGGATCCCAAACATCTACCTCTGGTGGGTTTTGAATTATACTCCACAAACCTTCTCTACGTAGAAGTAGGCTGCATTTCATAGACCATGAAACATAGTTTGTTCCATCCAGTTTGGATATTAGAGACAAACTTTGTAAATTGACTTGTGCCATCTTTTCTGGATATTAAACTATAATTAATAAAACACAGCTGTCTGTTTACAGTATTGTGTAACTACACAAACTCTCACTTTATATAAGCCTGTTATATCCTGGTTAGTCTGACTGTGCAGCTGGGCCCATAACCAGTGTTAGGGATATACACCCTAGCAGAATCTGCACGGCAGTCAGGCAGTCAGGCAAATATTTGAGACAAACGTTTTTGTAGCTTACACTCAGTAAAACAGATACAATGTGCTAGTTAAATAGTTTATTCCAGTAAGATTTATAGCATAGTCAAACAGTCCATATATCATACACTAGTTCAGTCCGTCCGGGGATTAATCAGTTGCAAAGTCCAGTGTCGAAAAAGAGGTCAGTAAACTTACAATATCAGTCCAGTAATATATCTCTTTGCAGTAGAGATATGAAGAAGTCAAACCTCTTTTCTTCTTTCAGCAACAGCAGAGAACACGCAGTTATCACACCATCAATCCATCATCGTCAGCAAGCAATACAGTAAGCCAGCAATCAATCAAGTTCTCTTGCTCCCTTATGGCGATTTACAGCCGCACCCAAAATTACATGCTTTGCAGTTAAAGTGACACACACTTAAATTCACTATCATAGTTTATATATATTATGTTACCCAAACTACGTTAGGTAACCTATGTTATTCCTAACAGCATCCCCTCCTCAAAATTGAATTTCTTCATGGAAAAACTCTGTACTAGTTGCCAAAAGGCTGTTAAGAGTGAGCACTAATCTTATTCAAGTAAGATCATTTCATAATATAAATAACATAATAGAAAAATATATTCTATGGCTGCTACCCTTTTAATGACTTGGTAATGGGATACCACTAGCAGATTTTAGACTTTATAGATAAAAAAAACTTTATGAATGAATTGATGGAAATATCAATAAAGCAACCACTGCTGCTTTCTTAGACCCTAAAATGTTCCAAATGTTTATTCAGGCTAATTACTTATCTGTACAGAGTAGAAAAATATATTTCTTTCCCAGCTGGTTACTTGAGGACTATTGGCAACCATTAATAAAAGTTAATATAAAACAGCAAAAAATGTTTACCCTTGAGAATAAATCCTAATTTAATAGGCTTTTACCCAAATGAATATGTTGAAATGAGGCAGCACTAGTGTCCCAGAATGACAATCCATGAAAGTTTTGGGAGAGAGGATAGAGGTTTTAAAAAGCTGATCATGGTTTAAAAGAGAATTGTGGAAGAACAAAACAAATTTGGCAGATGTGATGCCACACATAATCTTTGAGAGGCATTGTCTTGAAAACACAGTAATAGAATTCAATGTCTTTATACCCGGGGCCCAAAATACATTACCTTCAGGATAATACCTGCCTGATTCAGTTTGCTATGGCAAACTTGTCACAGATACGTCCTACTAGAATAACAAAATTGGAGGCAAATTTTGGACAGAAGCAGAGGAGAATATTTATATATCCTGTATCTATTTAATCCATGTCTCTCTCACAGGAAAAGAAAAAATGTTAAAATGAAAGAACTCCTCCATGTCAAGAACAGTCCTACTCTATAACTGAGCATGCTGATCATTAACCAATTGCAGCTTTTCAAAACTAATAAGCTGTAAAAAATTCTAAAATAACATCTGCTGAGATTCAAATTAGTTGAAATCATATACATGGTCATGGTTTGTATCATCAAGTCACAGTTTGGTTATGTTCATACAATATATTTATACAGTATTTATGTACAGGTAATCCTCAATCTATGGCCACAATTGAGCCCAAAATTGTTCTTGCGAAGTGAAAACATTTGTTAAGTGAATTTTGGCCCATTTTAGGACCATTTGTGCCATAGTTGTTAAGTTAGTAGCATGATTGTTAAGTGCCTCCCCCACTGACTTTGCTTGTCAGAAGTCACAAAAAGTGAACATATGACCCTGGGACACTGCAACAGTCATAAATATGAGTCAGTTGCTAAGCATCCGATTTTTGATCATATGGCTGGCTGTGTGGATACTGCAATGGTCGTAAATGTGAAAAACAATCATGTCACTTTTTTCAGTGCTGTTGTAACTTTGAACAGTCACTAAGTGAAGTATTGTAAGTCAAGGACTATCAGTATTTATTTAATATGTTTATGCCTGCATTTATTTTGTGCAACTCCAGGATGCATATATAACACTAACTGGATATCTCTGCTTCGCAACGACACTATGTCATTGAGCTATGCAGGAGATATCCGGTTCATAATTTGTTGGCTCAATGGTGGTCGATGATTGAAACACATAAGGGAATATCATTCCTGCCACTTTGAGCCGGAAGCAGTTCCATAGGTGTAAGGGATAGACATTTTGATGAGGTATTGACATTTAATACTGTAAGGAGCCCCAGACCACTCCTGAGCTCTCCAGTACCCTCTGATGTTCTGCCGTAGAGAAGATGGCATCAATATATCTCCGTTCGACGAAAAACAAGAGTTCTCTCAAGAAGACCGTGTCTACTGCTGAGTTTTTCAGCTACAGGATAATGGAGCGTGATGGTGAAGAATGCTACCTACTGCTGTTCCACAAACTTGTGAGGCAACTGGCAGTTGGAATAGAGTTCTTTTCAGGTGGGGAGGGGGAGTATAACTCCTTAGGATCAGATAGTGTTAATTACTGTATTAAGAAATAGTAATGATCTGATGGTCACTTCAAAAAATCCTTTCTTAGCAAGCACCTAGAAGCCAAGAGGAACATACGTGCCAAATTTCAAGTTTGTAGGCTTTACAGTTCTGGAGATTTCATGAGTGAGTGGTACTTGGCTTTTATATATAGAGATTTACTTCTCCTATTTTCCCCACAAGAAAAATTATCTAAGATGAGCTGGGAGAGTTACTGATCCAAGTTCATCCAGCTGGCTTTCTATACTTTAACCACTATGTTAAAACTGGCTTTCTAAATATGAAATACTGATTTTAGGCCAAACAAAGGAGTCACATTATCACTTCTAACGCAGTATGAATCTGGTCAATGTGTAGTCCAGTATTTTTATCTCTCTGGTTTCACAAATACTTGAAACACAGGAAGAGGAACTTGGGAAGGAAGGAGAGAGGCACTTAAGTCATACAAAATGTATCAAATGATCTATCCCAGGACACATGGAAGCTAATGCAAAAAGCAAACAATACCTGGAAAACTGGGTTTTTTTGACCAAGCATCAAATCCCCAACTCCACTCTAACAGAAGAGCCAGTACAGAGGACAAGGAAGAAAAATATCTTCCATTAATAGATAATAATTATGATTCTCCCCCAGGTCTCCTATTGTATAAATACTAATTATTTGATCCAATTCCTACAAAAAGTCTCCAATCCACAAGCAGATAAATTCCCTGTAGATTATCTTGCTGGCCAAGTGCTCATGAGCACTTTTGCTTAGCAGAACATAAACTAGTTGAGATGCATTGTTTTATAAAGGGTGGTATCATTTAATCCAGTATTTCTCAACTTTTGTTTCGATTTCTACTCCCAGAATTCCCCAACCAACATGAGGAACTCCAATTCTAGGAGTTGAAGTCTACATCTCTTAAATTTACCAAGACCTAGAAACCCTGATTTAATTTTGACTTTGCAAATCCAGCTATATAGGTGCTATGTACTCCTGTTGTTCCTTATTCTATTTCACCTTTGTTTTTCACAGGTTACTCTTCCGCAGGTAAGAGTGAATTCCTCACCCCATTTCCCAATCTCATATTCTCAGTAAAGTGCAATGCTCATTTCTCTCATGCCTCTAGGGACACCAGAAGTGTTTATTTTTGCTGCCATTCTTGTATCTCCTGTTGGCTGCTTTGCAATGACTCTTTCCCAGGAAAATATAAGTAGGGTATTGCCTAGGTAAGCAGCTTGGTATATGTTATGCACTTTATGTTCATGATACAGCAACTGTGAAGAGCATGAGGGAATGCAGGAAACTAATTCAATTTCCCTTCAGAAGATTATGGTAATATCCTCTCCCACATTTCACCACAACAGTGCTATGAAATAGTCTGGGCTGAGAGTCACTGAGGCTAAGCTAAACTCCAGGTTTGCCTATTCCTATCGCCAATCCAGTCTGCTAGTGGCTCTTTGTCTTTCCTATCACAATTACTAGATAATAGACTTGATAGTAGACTTGACAGTAACAGACTTGACAGTAACAGATCTTTTGTGATTGACTGTATTTTGTATGTTGTAATTCCTCTTTCAGAATGTCAGAAACAGCAATTTCATTATTTTTGTATAACAGTACCTTAAGGAAGGATAATGGAACATATTTCAGAGACAATTTAAATAAAAATGCATCTAATAATGTGTTTTCATGTCCACATTTATTTAATCAGTGGGGTTCTCTTGTACATATCTATGGAATTGCAGCATTTGTTGACTGAGTTTAAAATAATAAAAAAAATTTTTTTTTATTTTTTATTTTATTTATTTGATTTGCCAATTGTTTACAAGATAATAAGTATAAGTGTATACATAGTTGTGAATACATGAAATGGGTACATATAAGAAAAATAAAAGAAGAATAAGAGAAACAATAGGACAGGGACGGTAGGCACGTTGGTGCGTTTATGCACGCCCCCTACAGGCCTCTTAGGAAAGGGGTGAGGTCAATAGTAGACAGTCTAAGGTTAAAGTTTTTGGGGTTTGAGGAAGAAACTACAGAGTCGGGTAGAGTATTCCAGACATTGACCACTCTATTGCTGAAGTCGTATTTCCTGCAATCAAGTTTGGTGCGGTTAACTTTGAGTTTGTATCTATTGTGTGCTCTTGTGTTGTTATGGTTGAAGCTGAAGTATTCATTGACAGGTAGGACATTGCAATGTATGATTTTATATACCATGCTTAAATCAGACCGAAGACGGCGTAATTCAAGGTTTTCTAGTTCTAGAATTTCAAGTCTGGTGGCATAAGGTATTCTACAACGAGTAGAAGAGTGGAGAACTCTTCTTGTGAAATTTTCTTAAATACTAACATGGCTAACAGTATATCACAATTATGCATATTTGTAATATGTGCATTCAAGTCACATCAACCCTTACTGATGTGTATCTGATAGAGGTACATATTTTCTTTATGGTTTTTAATATTTCTATCGAATCTTAGACATCTTAAGACACACTGCCCTTGAGGTCACAGAAGCTAAAGCTATCATACTGAGAATGAGGTCATCCGGGGTCAACAGGGTAACCAACATCCTGGCATTTTGGTCTCAGTTGGCAGTGCTTGTCCCCCACGCATGCGCATTTTCAATCAACCTACCATTTGTACGCGCTCCCCACATGGGCGACACGTTTCCTTCCTTTCGTTTCGCACATGCTCAGACCGATCCGAGGGAAACGACAGGCGCAAGCCTTTGTTTCCTCTTATGCATGTGCACTGGTCTTAGCCATTACCGGAGGAACGCCCCCCTCTTCCCCAAAGCTCTGAAGGAACTGAAGGGGCTCGCTTTCGTTTCTCGATTGGTTAACGTGAAGAGCGTGCGCGCGCGGCGGCCGGCAAGAACCCCTACCGAACGTGCGCTGCAGGAGGGCGCGCGAAGAGCGCAGGCGCAGAGCGAGGCCCCGCCCTCCCCAGGGACTCATTGTGCAGCAACCGGATTGACTTCTCGTGCGCGCGGGCCAGCGGGATCTGTGTCGCCCTTCCCCCCCGTTCTTACTTCACAAGCAAGCACGAACCTGACAGGGGACAGAGCCGTCCACTTCCCTCGGCAGGAAGGGGTTTGAGACCGCTCGCGTCGCGACCCTGAGCGCCAACATCACAGCCGCCCCCTCCCTCTTTTCTCCCCCCTCTCTCTCTGTTGCGGCCTCGCTCTCTTCCATCTTCTTCCCGCCCGCCTCTTCTTCCCAACGCGAGCTTGCCATTCCCTTCACGTTGCCTGCGGGGCTCGAGACTTCCCCCTCTTCTCTTTCCCGAGGCGCTGCCGGCTCTAACGGAGAGGGAGCAAAAGCGGGCAAAAGGCGCGCGTCCTCCCGGAGGACTGATCCCGCGGCGGCGGCGGCGGCGGCGGCAGCAGGTGGGATCGAGGCCCACCTTCGAGGCGTCTGTTTTGCTGACGCGCGCGCAGGCGAAGCCAACAGAACGCGGGTGTATTGGGTGGGGGGTGGGGGGAGAGAAACGCGTCCGCCTGCTCGCTGTCTCGCTCTCTTTCCTCGCCACCCTCCACGTCCACTGTTTCGTAGCGTTCAACCCTTTCCCATTTCCGTGACGGCCGGCCGGCCCGCCCGCCCGACAGCCAGCCAGTCAGTTTCCCCTTCCGGGCCGGCAGGAGCGCACGGTGTTGCCTGTATCGCTGGGCTTAAAGTCTGAAACGGCTGGGCTTCTTGACGTGCCGTGGCTGCCTTTTTCCTTCCTTCCTTCCCTCCCTCCCTTCACCTTCCTGTTTTGTTTCTAACTCGCCGCTTTAGAGGCAGCGTATAAAGTCAAAGCCCGGGAGAAACGCGCGGGGCAAGGGTCTCGGTCGCCCTCCCCTCTCCCCTCCGCTTCTTTTTTTTCCGCCCCCTTTTCTCTCGACGGCCTTGAACGCGTGCTGAGGAGAGAGTAGGGGCGCCGGGCCCTTTTTCTCGCCGCCGCCAGCGCCATGTTGAAACAACCCCTGCCGCCGCGCTCCCCTCAACCTGCTGCGCCTCCCTCGGGCCCCCCTCCTCCGACGCCGCCTCCGGCCGCTGCCGTGGCTGCTGCCGCCGCCGCCGCTTCCCGCAAAGCCAACCCACCCCCGCCCAGCCCCAACGGGAACCTCAGCCCCGGGGCGGCGGGCGGACCGAGAGCCACAATGGTGGCTCCCCCAGGTAGCGGCGGAGGGGCCCCCCCTGGAGGAAGCGGCACCAGGTAAGGCTTTGGACCGAAAAGGTGCGGGTTTGTGTGAGCGAGGTGAAGGAAGCGATCCTGGCGGCCAGGACCGAAAGGGAAGGTACTGCCGCTTTCCCGCCCCAAAAGAGTTGACGTGAGGACTTGGCGGAGGGGGTAGGTGGGAGGGGAAGTATGTGAAGACCCGATAAGTGGAGTTGGGCTGCTTCGCCAAACTGATTGGGCGCCAATCTTCTCAGCGTAAGCCCTGCCGAGACCGGAAAGCGAATACCGCTAGATACTCCCCCACCCCCACAAAAAGTCTTCTCCAGTCGTCCATCTCTGGCGTTGCGTGATTTTTGGAAGCTGCATGGAGCGGTTCCGTATTTCGAAAAAGAAAGATCGATCCCTCCTGGGCTGAGTTGCAATGCCTTATCGTGGAGTAGACTTTGACTGCTTTGGCAAGGATTAATTTCAGGTGCCAACAGAGCACCATGACATGTTCTCTATCGGAAATAAATGCGGTTGACTTCATTTGCGGGACAATGTACAATATCAGAAAACAAGACATCCGAAAGATCTATTCAAACATTGCAGTGTCGTGGGCTGGTTTGGTCTGCTTAATTAAAAGAACTTCCTTATAAAGGCAGTCCTCAACTTACGACCGCAATTGAGCCTAATGTTGCTAAGTGAGAAATTTGTTAAGTGAGTCTTGCTCCATTTTATGACTTCTTGCCACATTTGTTAAGTGAATCATTGCAGTTGTTAAATTAATAACTTGGTTGTTAAGTGAATCTAGTTACCTCATTGACTGCTTGTCAGAAGGTTGCAAAAGGTGATCACATCACCCTGGGACAAGGCAACCATCATAAATATGAGCTACTTTTCAAGCATCTGAATGTAAATCATGTGACTGGGGATCCTTCATGAAAAATGGTCATGTCACTTTTTTAAGTGCAATTGTAACTTTGGTCACTAAGCAAACTGTTACAAGTTAAGGAGTACCTATATACAGTATATGAACGCTAATGCCTTCCGAAAATGACTTTTGCCCAGCATGCTGGTTAAAGGTGGTGGGTTTTGTTTTGTTTTTTCATTTCATTACCCTAGCATATATCTCTAGTTTAGGAAAGAGCAGGAGTAAATAACATTTGCTGAGCCATATATCAATTGAATTGCTTGGGGAATTTTAATGAATTGTGCAAAATGTTATTCCGAATTTAGATAAAGTAATGTAGAAAGCTCAGAAATCATGAATTGGAGGCAAAGCAAACCATTCTAAGGTTCTTTTCATACACAGGAAATTCTTGGGTGCATGTGCCAGTAACACTTTGTGTCATTGAAGCAACATCCACTTTTATATATATGTAGAGGATGAATTTTCATGTATAGTACATGCACTTACAAAGTTATATTTTGGCTGAATTAGGAAGTCTATATAATTATTTTGGTAATAAACTATGGGGTTCTTGTTAGTGGAGAGAGCTCCTTTCATTTATATTCATAAGGAATGATGAATTTATGCACCAAATGTACCCTATTGGTTTAAAGAGTTTACATTTTGCATTATTACATTTGTGTCTCATTTATTTTCAGGGGCCAGAGTACAGGCAAAGGACCTCCACAATCTCCTGTAAGTTGTACTATAAACCATTTGGAATTGTCATATCTAATCTGTATGATTTGTGTAACTGCTAGAGATTTGAGGTTTCTGCTACCATCTTCGCCAATAAATATATCTGTAAGTAGGGCTCAGTTTTTTAGGTGTTTTTAACTCTCCCTAGAACCTTATCTGCTATGACTACAGTTAAAACTATTTCTGTACCTTTACATTTCATTTATTTGCAATTTCTATAACAGTAGCAAAGTATAATATCGGGATTAAAATAATAAATAAATTATTTATATAATAAATGTACAGGTAGTTCAAATTTGTAACACTAAATTATCTGTAGATTTTCAGCATGTGAAGGTGCAGCAAAGTCTGCTTATACTTACCTCTTTTTTTTCTAAATTTGCAACTTTGTTAAGATTAATGGAGTTAAATCACTGAGAGGCAGTTTTTGTTTTGAAAAAGAAAAGTGTATTGTTATCGCAACCTGTATCATAAACCACTTTATTTTGATTTATTTGTGACAAATATTTGAATGCTTCAGTTTTAGATACTGAATTGTGAAAATCCCAATATACTTTTTATTTTCAATATAGAACCCTCTATCCAAACTTATGAGGAAAAATAATACAGTTTGAACCTGTGCCAAGCCTCCTATATAATAAGATTCATGAGGCAAGCTCCTTATTGAGAAAACAAATGAGATAATAGTTATTTAGGCCTATATTCGTTACAATAGGTGTATACATTTTCTGGAATCTTTCAGTTGCCTATCTAATTATTGGGAGTGTTATAACATTGGGATGCTTACAGATATCCTATTTTTCATTCCTCCCAGGTTTTTGAGGGTGTTTATAACAATTCCCGAATGCTGCACTTTCTAACAGCAGTTGTGGTAAGTCTCCTGGTAATAAATTGAGAATGTAGGGAAGATAGATGTACTGGTGCAAGTTTATAGGGTAGAAGGTACATGATAGAATTTCTTTCCATACTTTGATTTCATGTGGTTGTCCTGCAGGAAGAGTTGAGCATTTGTTTTATATAGGAATTGCTCATATGATGTACTAATCCATGTTGTAATTTTATTTACATTATTCTTTGAACTCAGATCCTCATATTAACAAGTTTAGTTCCAGCTATTTTGGCTTGATTTTAAAATGGTAGACAATGCAAAAATTGCAAGGTTCTCAACCAAAGGAAGGTGGGATGCCTGCAAAGACTAACAGTTTGCTGTTTCCCCTTCCAGCTATCACGGTAATATGTGCCTTAAGAATTGTTTGTGTTAAGCATTGTGCAAATGAGTCAGGGTTTTCTCTTGAATTTCTTCAGTTTAGTTTGCTTTATTTTAACAGCCTTCCAAATAAATAGATTATAGGTGTACATTTGGGTGGGCGGGGGGGAGTCTTTGATTTGCAATTTGAAGTATCCATATATCCTTTTTTAAAGTATTCCTTCCCTTTTATTCTCTTGCCAGGGATCAACATGTGATGTGAAAGTGAAAAGTGGAAGCACATTTGAAGGAATTTTTAAGACCCTGAGTTCTAAGGTGAATACTTTTTTTTTGCTGACTAGTTTTCTTAGAATATTAACTAACAGGTTCAGTGAAGTGTACTGCTTAATTGTATTTAGTTTGATTTTATATTGGAACTTTGGATACAGTAAGCATCCTTTTTCCACAGACTTCACAAAGCTTACTTAAGCAGCTTGAATTTACAAAGTTTAATATCTAGAAACAGATAGTGCTTAATGACCAATGGATTGTGATATGGCATTTTCCCTCCAATTTATGTGGTTTTCTATAGCAGGAATAGGCAGCCTGTATTAATTAAGATTTTTTTTAACAGTTTGAGCTGGCTGTGGATGCTGTGCACAAGAAGGTGCCCGACCAGCCAGTAGGGCCGAGGAGGGAGGATATTGTAGACACTATGGTTTTCAAGCCTTCTGATGTCATGTTAGTGCACTTCCGCAATGTTGATTTTAACTACGCCACCAAAGGTAATACAGCCTTAAAATAACAGAATTGTGATGGGAGGAGACATAAGGGAGAACTTGAATCCTTTTTATCCTGGCCTTTCTTTCTGTCCTGTGTAGATAAGTTCACAGATTCTGCCATTGCCATGAATTCTAAAGTGAATGGGGAGCACAAAGAGAAAGTACTTCAACGCTGGGAAGGGGGAGATAGCAACAGTGATGATTATGACTTAGAATCAGATATGGTAAGTAACTGATAAGGCTTGAGTCCTCAAAATAGATTTACTTAGAGCTGTTTTGCTAAGCTTTGTTGCAGCAAAGGTTCTAAAGCATTCATCTGTGATTTCAGTCTAATGGCTGGGACCCCAATGAGATGTTCAAATTCAATGAGGAAAATTATGGTGTGAAGACAACATATGATAGCAGTCTCTCCTCATATACGTAAGTTAATGATTTAGCTATATATATAAGTGTATATATGTGTGTGAAGGGGAGAGATCACCTGATGACAATTTGGCAGGCTATTAGAGTAGATTGTTTTTCTTTCTTTTTCACTTAATAAATGAGAGTTAATATACCAGGACTTGTAAGTCTTTAATTATTTGGCAGAAATCAGTGGATAAAGAAAAGTAGATTGTCTAGACAATTAAAAGGTAATCATCTCAATCCTTTGAATATCAGTATTTGTGAATAGTTTTATCCTTTCTCAATCCTCAGTTCCACTTGTTTATTACAAGCTGTTGACAGCTACTTTTAAAAAATGAAATATTTGATAGAAACAGTGAATGTTCCATGATGAATGTTCAATGACATGTCCATTGGAATATTATAATAACATTACCTTTGCATTATCTACACTTGAGGGTGGATTCCAGGATTCAATTTAGTTTAGGTGCTGGACTAGAAACTGAGAGACCATTCTAGTCTTCTTGGAATGGAAGCCAGTTGGATGACTTTGCGGCAGAAATACACTCTTGCCCAATTCACCTCACAGGGCTGCTGTTATGGGGAAAATTTAAGGCACACATTATTTATGCCTTCTTGAATTGCACAAAATAGTGCACAAAACACAGGGGATACAAATGCACTAAATATTAGGGCTCTTGAAAGATGGCCACTTTGGACCACTAACAAATTCAGTTGTACTTTGTGTAGTTAATATAACACTTCGTTTCATGACATTACTAGTTTTTGTTATGCACCTAAGAATTTAATAGTATGCTGACATAGCAGAAGCCTGCTTTTCCTTCCTTCCTTGTTTATTTCTTTTTTAAAATTATTGGCTGCCCATCATACCACAGGATAACTCTGAGCGGCTTATAATCATAAAAGATAAATATACATATACTAAAAACATAAATAAGTTAAGACAAAAGTTATGATCCATAGGGGGAGGAGGGAATATAAATATATATATGTGTGTGCGCGCAAATATATATTCAACTGTTATTTCTTTTGTACTAAGTGTTATTTAAATATTAAAAACGAGTAATGGACAAAAACATTAAATCAGGAAATAAAAGAAAATGTAACTCTAAAATATAAAGAGTTATCATTCACTCTTCAAACCTTTCTATGCAAGCCACTAGCTTTCTTTGCCTTTACATCAGTTTATATATTTCCTTTGTTTTTTAAATTCCTCCCCTCTTTTTGAGGATCACAAATTCAGGGAATTACTTTCTCAGTCTTCATTTACATCTATTCACTCTTGATTTATAAAGGTATTTTTATTAGATATTCATTCTATATAGCTAAGCCACCTCAGTGTACTAATTTCATACTGATTTCTGATTTTTGTATCAAGTCTGCTTGTTCATTCTTGACCCTATCTTTTTTTTTTTTTTTGCTTTACTGCATTTAAAGAACCTTGATGGTGACGCAGTGGTTAGCATGCAATACTGCAGACTTAGACTAACTATTGTCAGTTTAAATTTACACTAATCTACATACATTAAAATGAAATTTCGTTGCATTCAGCTCTCAAAGGATCACCATCTCCAATACACACTAATTACATAAACATGACAAAAATATAAATAAATATAAAATTATGCATATACCCACATTTATGACACAGAGAAATAACACAGTCTAGTTTGGATGTATACATGCAAATGATGAGAAAAATGAATCTTGCGAGTTTACCAGACGGCTGGTATAGGGAACAAATCTGTTATAGAATCGGATAGTCCTGCTAGAAATGCCTCTTCCCAGAGGGGAACAACAGAAACAGACCAGTGTGTGGAATCTCTAACAATGCTTTGAGCTCTAAGCACATGGCGCTTTATAAGCAGCATTCTGAATAATTTGAAGTGAACTTCCTTTAATCTTCTCAGCTGTCCTTACCACTCTCTATATGGACTTTCTATCTGAGGCACTGCTACCATCAAACCAAACAGTGATGCAGTTTGTTACTCCTGCTGCTGGCTGTTTGGCAGTTCAATTCTCATCGGCTGAAGGTTGACTCTGCCATCTATTCTTCCTAAGTTGCTAAAATGAGGGCCCAAATTGTTGGGGCAATATGCTGACTCTGTAAACCACTTAGAGAGGGCTTTAAACCTATATATAAGTCTGTGCTATTGCTGTCTTTGAACAAACATTTATTCCTCTTAGCAGATGTGGTAGACTATATATTACCCATCTTTTTATTATCATGTATAAATTTTAATCTTTTCATATCTGTGTCCCCTTCTTTAGGGATATACTTCTGTTTACTTTTTATTTTTATTGATTTATCAAAATATAAAAAAATACTTCTAAAATGAACAGCGTTATCTTCTGGCCGTAATATTTTGCCATTTATATGTAATAGGCAATGGTCATTCAATTTTTCCTCTAGAGTCTCAGACTACAAAATGGCACTGTCTGCGATCAAAGTACATGTACATTCAATTCTCCAACCAACTTTGGCTAACCATTTCAGTTTCACTTTTGACTATGTTGTCATTCTCATTTAAATTTCTAAGTACTCTTTCCAAAAGTCATTAACTTTGGTTTTATGTCAGTATAGCACCAGTTCATACTGTTTGACATATCAGTTCTTTTGTTCATCATTAAATCTACAGCTTTACTTCATACCCATATCCACCAATACCTCACAGATCAGTTACATTATTCCCTCCTTTTTTAGTTTCACAAATACAGTTTACCTAATTTTCTTTTTTCAGTTAGTTAATTTATTTTCCTGTTATATTCCAAATCAAAACCTTTATATTTCATGGTCAACAAATGACCTCATGTACCTGTTATGGCTTTCATCATTTAAAGCTTTCATATAACACCTTTTTAGTGAAAGAAGGAGCAAATTGTGTTACTATCTGTTGTCTCTGTTAATGGTAAGTAAGTACTGGTCAATTTGGGCACATGTCACCAATATCTGCAGTAGCATGTCACCAACCCAATCCAATTTTCCTCAAAATGCAATTTATGGATTTATGCAATAAGTAATAAGCAGAACTTTATCAGAATTAGTTATGGATTTTAAATTTACAAACTCTAGGAAGTTCAATCAAAAAGTTTGAACTGTTGGGAGCTGAGATGTCTTTTACTATGTTACAAATCAAGAGGTTTTGCTATATTTACAACAAAGGAAGTTTATTTTGTTCTTTTGGGTAGATCAGTAGAATTTCTTTGCTGCATTTCCTTTTTCCTCTCTTCCAATGGCCCATTTTTTCTTCATGACAGAGTCCCTCTTGAAAAAGACAATACAGAGGCTTTTCGGCAACGAGAGGCCAGAGCTGCACAGCTGGCAAGAGAAATTGAGTCAAGCCCCCAATATAGATTGCGTATTGCAATGGAAAATGATGATGGGCGGACAGAAGAAGAGAAGCACAGTTCAGTGCAAAGACAAGTGTCTGGAAGAGATAGTCCCAGTTTGGCTTCCAGGTAAGTTTGCAGTATTGGTGAAATGAATAAAAGTATATATTTAAATCTAGTCTAATATCAATGATATCAATTGTTTTATAATTAGTATATTAGTTATTCTGCATAGCTCAGACAGCATTTGTTAGGGTAATTCAAAACTGTAAAACAAAATAACATTTGGATAGCCATATGTCTCTCTAGTATAAAATGATGCTAATTGTGGCTGGTGTGCTCTATATATTTGGGGTAGAAATAATCTTAATGTCCCACTGTGACTTAGAAAATGGCTCACCTGTTGATTGCCAATCTCTTTGCTTCAAATGTTCCCTTGCATTTTGCACTCAGCTTCTGGGATGAGGAATGTTATAGTGGTTTCTTTTTTCATTGTTCTTAGAAATTACCGGGCTATTTCTTTTTGCAGAGAGGGCAAATATATTCCACTTCCCCAACGTGTTAGAGAAAGCTCCAGAGGAGGCATACGCTGCAGTAGTTCTAGAGGAGGGAGGCCAGGCATGGGCTCCTTGCCACCCCGTGGGAGTTCACATCATTCAGAAAGCAACACTGGCTCTGCTCCTGAGCAACGAGGTATCAATGGAGGTGAGGCTTGAGAATCTTAGGCTTAAAAGAGAAATGCTGGAATGGATTGAAACAGTCACTTTAACAGGCAGAAAAGCTTTGGTGAAGGTTGGCCCATCTGACTGGAAGTTCATATAGCGCCCCCCATCCCACCCCAGTTTCCTGTCTCTTATGATGTAATTTTAAGATGAAAAGTCACAGTAATGAAGTTGTTCTGCTTTACTTTTTCCTCTAAAGCAGTATTCTTAAACTTTTTTCTCTCTAGGACTTTTCACGTTTTAAAAAAATATGGAGAACCTCAAAAGCACTTTTTGCATGCGCGCTCAGAACGTAGTCACTGAACCGGTAGTAACACTGGTTGAACCCCCCACCCCTGGATAGGGTGCAGCATTTAGTGCCTCTTCCCATTCTCTCTCTCTCTCTCTCTCTCTCTCTCTCTCTCTCTCTCTCTCTCTCTCTCTCTCTCTCTCTCACATACACACAGACCGCAGGGTCAATCATTTACCCACATTCATTAGTTTGCCTCTTGTAGATAAGGGTTCGGCTTGGTGGTTTGACTCAATCATCATTCACTTATTTTAAATTTCTTAATTAGTCAGTTTGTAAATGTCAGTTGCAACTAGGTGCCTTCTAATTTCATTGGCATGATAGAATTCCCATTGTTTGCTATAAGGGACAGCCATAGATGTCAAAAGAACATTTTGTTTTTTGTGGTGTGTGTCTAATTTGATTCATCACCACCTATGGCTGTTTTGTTTTAGGTCCATCTAGAATGTCTCCAAAGTCTCAACGACCCACTCGAGGGGCCAAGAATATGTCTTCCCCGACCAGCCGACCCATGGAAGTCGCTGCTGCATCTCCTACAGGTAGAAGCACAAACAAGCAGCAAATCTGATGTCTTTTTGTGAGGACCTTGATGTTTTTTTTAAAAAATCACCTATTAGCCCTAATCTAATTATCTTTGCTGTTACTGTATATATAGTGGGCCGTCTCTATGCTCCTCGTTCACCGAAGTCTGCCTCAACTGTTCCAGTCTCTTCCCAAGATCCCCCTGTGGGATCAGCTATCCCTATTGTTCCTGCATCACCTTCTGAGTCAAGGACTACCATGGAATCGAGTGCTTCCCCAACCCCACCTTCACCTAAAGTCCCAGCATCTATCCCAGTAGCTGCTGTTGAAGGTAAGTACTTAAACTCAAGAGTAAAGCAGGTTTGGTTGAAGGAACTAAGGATGGACCTAAAACAAAGCAACCTATATAGGTATTAGCTGGCCAGAGAATCCTAGGTGTGTTGCACCAAACTCCTCAGTGTGTCATGATTTCAGTGTTTCTGAGAAGGTTGAGAACTTTGTTTAGATTTTTGAAACTTGCTGCCTGAAAAGATTGCTGACTTGTAAAGTTCTCACTTGTTTTTTCTTCCCTCCTATTTTTATCCTAGTAAGAAGAAGGAATTTGAAATTTTACAGTTTTTAAATAGATAGGTTTGATCAGTTGAAAAAGTTTTAAGATAGTAAACAAATTCTTGTCTGTCTGAAGAAGGAGAGTAGGGGATTCGAATAAGTGATAAGGCTCTTTGGGAAGTTGCCATACTTTGCAGGTGAATTTCAAGTTTTTGTTCCTGTTTCCTTGCCCAGTATCTGGATGTAAAACGTAGCATATGTTTTGCCTCCTAACCCTTTCCTTCCTCTTCTAGTTAAAGAGGTGCCTAGCTCTGCCACCAAAGAAGCGGGCAGGACTGTAGAAATTATGGGCCCCTCAGACTTGGTCAAACAGGCTAGCAAAGGTTTGTTTCTTTTGACTCTGAGCTTTTTGCTTGCTACTCTAAATGTCAGATTGGAGTTGCTTTGTATATTATTGCTATGGAGTTGCTATGATACATTATATTTTGCACATTGCTTTTTTTTTAAATTGGGAGCTAAGTCAGGCAGAGTCTACACAGACAAGGAGACAAATTCCGTGTGTGTGCAATCACATTTGGCCAATAAAGAATTCAATTCTATTATTCTATTCTGTGTGATGAACTAAACAGTTAATTAATAAACTCAGAGCTCACTAGATGACTTTGAGCCAGCTGCTTCATCTCATAATAACCTATAGGATTGTCCTGGAGATAAATGAAGGAAGACTATCCCCCCCACCCCCCAACAACATCACCTTGTTCATTCAGAAAAGTGGAATATAAATACAAAATTGAATAATCACTGCTAAGTAAAAAAACACTTACCAGGTGCATATAATTTAGTTGGCCACCGGAAACCAATGCCATCTGGAATACACCTCCCATAATTCTCAGCCAATTACTCCCATGTATTATTAGAGTACCAGATTTGAGAAGACTTAACAGAACTTGGAGATTGGTTAAATCTTCAATTGTGGCAATTGCACTGCTCTAGGTCTCCAAAATGAGCAAAAGAGGAATCAGCTGGAGGAGTTGAGGAAGTTTGGAGCCCAGTTTAAGGTGAGCTCATTCTCTTATTCCCCTTCGTTTAAAGAGGAAGAAAACATTGAGCACTTTTAAAATAGAAATCTAAAATAAAAGGAGTTTTTCTGACCACAGTTGCTTTTACCCCATGTCTCTTCCTAGTTACAGCCCAGCTCCTCTCCAGAGGCCACCCATGACCCCTTCCGGCCAAAGGAGTCTCTTGAAGGGAAAGTCAAAGACAAACTGCCAGAGGTGTTGGTTGGGGCAGGCAGCTCGTGTGAAGGGTCTGAAGAGTCTCCCAAGCCCAGCCTGGATTTCTGTGAAGGCAGCAGCAAGGAGGAGAAAGGATCCTCTGAGGGCATGGAACGCCAGACCCAGACTGCCAGTCCTCTGGGTAAAGGGGAAGCGGAGGACAAGGAAGAGGGTCCTGTTTCAGAGTGAGTAAGAGCGGAAACCGGAGTCCAGGTAGTCCTCGATTTATGACCTCAATTGAACCCAAAACTTATGTTATTAAGTGAAACATTGGTTAAGTGAGTTTTGCTGCATTGTATGATCTTTCCTGCCCCAGTTGTTAAGCAAATCAATGCAGTTAAGCTAGCAACATGGTTGTTAAGTGAATCTGGTTTTCCCAATGACTTCGCTTGCCAGAAGGTCGCAAAAGGTAATCCCATGACCCCGGGACACTGCAACGATCATAAATGTGAGTCTGTTGCCAGGTGCCTGAATTTTGGTCATGTAACCATGGGGATGCTGCAATGGTCGTAAGCCTCTTTTTTCAGAGCTGTTGTAATTCAATGAACTGTTATAAGTCGAGGACTACCTGTATATAATACTGCTGCATGTTTATGTTCCTGTCTCATTTCCATTGTACTCCCATCCAGGCAGGTGAAGAAATCAACATTGAATCCTAATGCAAAAGAATTCAACCCCTCAAAGACGCTTCTTTCTGTGGTACATAACTAGCTCTGGGAATAGTGTGGGTTGATGGGGTGGGTTTTGGGATAACAGCACTTGCTTTCATAGCCACATATCTAATAACTGCTGTCTTTTTCCCCAGAACAAATCAACAAGTACGCCTACATCACCAGGGCCACGCACCCATTCTACACCCTCCATCCCAGTGATTACCCCAGGGCAAAGTGGCATGTACAGCACTCAATATATTTCTTACATCCCACAGATTCATATGAGCCCAGCTGTGCAGGTGAGGTGGGAGGAATGGTACCTGAATATCTTTTCACTGTATATTATTGGTTCTTTACAGTGTATATTAGGTAAGGATACTATTAGAATTAATTAGTTTGCTGCTATTCTCTGCAGACACCTCAAATGTACCCCTATCCTGTTTCCAATTCTGTGCCCGGGCAGCAGGGGAAATATCGAGCTAAAGGTGAGATTCTTGGCCAAAGATCATGGGAAATTTGCATGGAAGGCTCAATTGTTCTGCCACTTGGAGAAAAAAAACAAGAGTATAAATGGCTTTTCTTCACCCATTTCTTTTTCCTGAATAGGGTCTCTACCTCCCCAGCGTTCAGACCAGCATCAGCCCACCTCAGCTCCTCCCATTATGCAAGCAGCAGCAGCTGCAGGGCCCCCTCTGGTAGCTGCTACTCCATACTCTTCATACATCTCCTATAATCCCCAGCAGTTCACAGGACAGCCTACTATGATGCAGCCCATGGCCCACTATTCCTCGCAGGTGGATACAATAAATTTCAAGGGAAAACAGATACGTGGGTTTATCTGCTTTGCTAATGTTTTCTATCTTTTTCCTTCCCTCTAGCCTGTGTTTGCACCCATGCTGCAGAGTAACCCCCGTATGATGACATCTGGCAGTCACCCCCAGGCTATCGTCTCATCATCTACACAATATCCCCCAGCAGAACAACCTACACCCCAAACTCTTTATGGTACCTTTATTGTTAGCTGAAGTCTGAGCTTTCTTCCTTCCTCCTGCCACGTTGCCTTGTTGACTGCTGCTTGCTGCTTCTCTCCCCAGCCACAGTGCATCAGTCGTATACCCATCATGCCACACAGCTGCATCCGCATCAGCCTCAACCAGCTACCACACCCACGGGCAACCAGCAGCAAACACAACATGCTGCCCCCAGCCCTGTGCAGGTACTTGGAGGGAGGGGGAGGAACAAGTATGGAGTTGCTGCACAGGAGACGCAATGCTTGTCTTGGCACTCAACACCCTGCTATTTGATTTTATGTTTGAAGTTGGTCCTAGAGCACCATGATCCTTGAAGCTCTAGAAATACTAGGTTGGCATGAAAAGGAATCTTGCTTTTAAAGTGTCTCTCTTGGTTCCTGAAACTGCTTTTACAGAATTGAAGCACCAGGGACAAACTTAATAATCCTTGCATGCTTTTTGGCGGGGGGAAGGCAATTGAGGAATTAAATAAGATACTGCTTTGCAATTACTTTTGGTTTGGGTATTAATATAAGACAGATTTTGGGGGGGTGGTATTTTCTACAATGGAAATGCAGAACCGAGGACAGGTGGGTGGGTGGAACCTACCCACCATAACTGACATGTAGATTTTTTGGATATGATCTCTAAATAAAAGTACTTTTTCTGAGAACTTATGTTCAAAATGAGAATAATTTAAATCTATGACAACATGATCAACAAGTCAGAGGGTTATGTGTTATATAAAGGCGATCAGAGAATCAGAAGGCTAATTTAATAAAAAAGAATGTTAATGCCATTAAAACAAATTTAGTGATTTACCATCTTTCCCACAGATAAATTTATGCTAACCTGAGTTTCAGATCTTACTTTTCTCTATAAAATACCAAACATGTTCTTCAGCAATAACGTAAAAAGAAAAAAATAATGCAAACTCTGGTAGTTGAAGTTGTGACTCTTGTGTTTTCTGTATAGCACCAAGCTGGACAGCCCCCTCATTTGGCCAGTGCTCAGCAGCAGCAGAACCTGTACCACACAGCTACACTGACGGCTACGCCACCATCCATAACCCCGGGGCCGAGCGCTCAGTCTCCACAGAGCGGTTTCCCACAGCCAACTGTTTATGCCATTCATGCCCATCAGCAGCTGCAGCACGGATACACCAACATGGCCCATGTCACTCAGGTGAGTATGACTGACCCTGGGAAGGGAAAAGGCATTCTTGACCATGGAAAACATTTATCCTCATAAATACTCAAGAGTAGCGTTTGACAACCCTGGAGATAGAAATGATCAATTGATGTATGAGAAAAAATGATTTTGTCTACTAGGATTGAGTGGACAAACATTTAAAAGTCATCAATGGGATACTACATAAGTTTGAGCAAAGATTGTGTCAATATTAGTATCAAGAATGCCAATTGTTTCCTGAATTATTTGTTATTTAATATTTCATTATTAAATATTGTTTGAACAATACTTGGAATTAAATTAAGTGCCTCATCTAAATTTCAGTAGCATGAGTTACAGCAGTTACTAAATATATGTTCTTAAATTAGAAAATTTGGCATTTTCTGTGCTGGCCTAATTAGTTGATAAATTAGCGTATCGTTTATTAAAATCTTCAAACTATTTCTGTCTACTACAGGCCCATGTCCAGACTGGAATTGCAGCTGCCCCACCACCTCACCCTGGAGCTCCCCAAGTCATGTTACTGCATCCCTCACAGACTCATGGTGGACCCCCTCAAGGAGGTGTGCCCCAGAGTGGTGTGCCCACCCTTTCCGCCTCCACACCATCCCCCTACACATACTTAGGGCACCACCAAGGTAAGTCTGTTATTTAAAGCCAGGGGTGGGGAGGTGGTGGATTAATAGGAAAGATGGATCCCTCTGATGTACCAACCTGATTCCCATCTAGCATGTCCGTATGGGTGGAGATTAAAAGATTTTGTAGTCAAGTGTTTCTGATCAGGATAAAGTAGCTACTCTTGAGCTAATAAGTAGCTAATTAGCTACTCCTAAGCTAATAAGTAGCTAATTAGCTACTCCTGAGCTAATAAGTAGCTAATTAGCTACTAATTATTGAGTAGGACTTGTCCTGCAGATAAGAGACAATACCGTTTTGAACTTTGGTGTCCCTTTGTGGTCCTCACTGTCTTTTTCTTCTCTTTTCAGTTCAGTCTCATCCCTCCCAGCAGCTTCCATTCCACACCCCTGGGAATTGATGTCCACACTTCTCCCGGTGACCTGAGATCCCAGCCAGCTATGGCTCTGTTGCTGACCCCCCTCCCCAACCCTGGGCCATCCATGTGCCCAAGGCAGAGGCCCCTGAAGGGATGCAGTCTGGCCCAGCCCCTCTTGGCAAGCACCTTCCTTTCCGTTGGTTTAGTGAAGCCTGCCCAGGGTACTGTTGACCAGCGGGATGGAGCAAGACCCCTTTCCATTGCCCAGAGGAGGGCAGGGTTTATTTTCTGTTATTTATAACTCCACTGGGGTTCCTAGAGCAAATGCCACTTTCCCACATTAACTTGACAAGGACATGACCATATGGACAAATCTTGACTTTTTATTAAGTAAAAATATTTAAAAAGTTAAAAAAAATAAAAATTTAAACTAACTAATGTTGGGCTTGGGGTGAATGTGTGGGAGGGTCAGTTGTAAGCAACAATCCTTAATTGTGATTCTGCAGCATCAGAGAGGAAGAATTTGTGACCTGTCCAGCATACATAGTTCAACCAGACTTGAAGAACTTTTGGAATTCAGCATTGTCTAGCAGCATAATTTTCCTCTCCGAAAACAGGATTAGCAAGGATTTGTAGTTTGACAATAAAGCAGATCCTAAAGTAGTAGTTTTTAGTGCTGGGTTATCCCGTGAATGCAATTACACACCAAATTAAAATTTTAATTGATGCTTTTATTGGAATCAATGACACATTAAATTTAAGGACTTTGGGGATGGGTAGAAGCAGTTTATTTATGCCATAATTCAATTTGGCCTCTGCAAGAGTCTTAGTTGCTATTGTTTTTTCTTAGTTATAAAAAGAGAAAACAAGAATGGTGATGTGACTTGAAATGTTAAATCTCTTTTATTTGTAGAGACCATTTTGAATCACTTAGAAGTCCCAGTTTTATGCCTCAGCTTGTCACCATCAGAGAATTCTTTTCAAACGAGTGCAGGTTAAGTTCAACATTATGGACCATGACCTTTTTGCTGCTCTTCAATGAAATTATGTTTTCCTTTGTCAACCTGCTTAGTCTCATAGTCTTACTTTGATCCTGGCTAGTCAATCTGAGGTATAGGGGATCTGGCATTGTATATAGGAACCTTACAGCTGTAATCTGAACCAACAGTTGTAAAGTGGTGAGTAAAGGAAATGTCCTTTTTTTAAACAGGAAAAAAACATTTATAGAAGAAAACAAGCTTTAGAATTAAGGATAATATTACCCTGTTTCTCCAACAATACGGCCTCCCCCAATAGGAAGACCCAGCATGTTTTATAGGCATGAAATGAAATTAAGCCCCTCCCCCCAAATTAAGGCCTATATTAAAACATGCGAAATGGGGGGGAATGGTGGGGGGATTTGCTGTTAGGAAGTACTTTTGTTGCACACCCGGATATGGTGCTGCCTGCGTTGACCCCGATACGAACTGCCCCACCAACGCTGAGGTCAACATCCAAGCCATCACCGCCCGCCCGAAGATGCAAAGGGGGGGGAATTAAGTCACCCCCGAAAAGACGGCCTAGCCATTTTTTCGGGGCTCAAAAAAAAATAAGACCCGGCCTTATTATATGAGAAACACGGTAGTCTGTTCTCAACCATTATAATTCTGCTGGTCATATTTGTGAAACAGGTTGGCAATGCTTAATCAGGCTAAAAACTTGTACATTAAATTTTATCAAACTCTTGTTAGTGATTCATGTACTTAGTTGCAAAAATAAGGCTGTGTATGGTTGATAGTATTTAACATCACTTTAAAAAAAACCCTTGTCAATGCAGTTAAAATACTGCTGGGAAAAAGATAAAAAGTGATGCATTTCACTCCTTCCAATGAGCACTTTAGCTTCCCAATCATATTTCTTCCTTCCCATCAAGAAAGACAACAATAATTCCCATCCCCACTTTTTAAATTCAAACATTTTTTTCTTGTATTTTCAATACTTTGTGATTTCATGCTTCCTTTCTCCTATGTATGGCAGCACAAAAACATAACAAATATGCTTCTGTGGGGTTCTTGGTGCTCCAAAATTACATTACCTGATTGGGTAACAAAAATGTCTGCAAGTAAAGCCCAGAGCACCAAGAAGCTAACAGTTCATATATATTATGTTCTATTGGAAATATGATGCTTTTGCATGCTGCTTATCTGTAATGGATTAAGATTACATAGCAGGGTTGTGCTTATGGTACACCAATGTTTTGTAGCTTCATCAGCACACCTGCATTAAGCCAGGGATGATTCTGGAGGGTGGGGAAAAAAGCTCATACTCACTTTTTAATTATTTTTATTTAAACAACTTTCACCCTTGCCCCCCACCCCCTGGTGGAACTCTCTTCTTTGAGCCAAGACTGCCACATTCATCTACTGTGCAGACTTGGATGCAGTGTCGTCAGTTTTCTAGGAAGTATTCATGTCCAATTCCAGCTGCTGCAACTTAATTATCCCAGCAATCCTCCCCTGGAGCAAGTGGCAGTATCTTTGTGACCACTCCAGTGCCCATGGTTCGAGAGCCATCCCGCAAAGTGAACCGTTGTCCTTGTTCCAAGACCATGGGGTACTGCAATATGAGCTTAAGGGAGACATTCTCACCTGGCATCACCATTTCCTATAGTAAAGAAGAGGAAAGGTATGAAGTGCAGCCTACACTTAGACCTCTACAACTGCAAAAAATGTGGCACTCTAGAAATATTGAGGTAATGCCCAGTACAAACCCCACTACTCAGCAGTGATCACGCAGAAGAAATTAGTGTGTATGGGGAAGTGATACGAACCTTTCCCTCGGGTAACTCTATGCGACAAGTCATATTCCAGGTCAGTGAGAACATAATTGGCATGAACCTAGACACAAAAGATGCTTGACGGCCACCTTCCTCTTTGGTCAGGATATAAACCTATGAAAGCAAAGCGATTCATTTTTCTTGTCTTTACAGGGTAGGACAGCAAGTTTGGGAGTACTAGCCCACCATTCCCTAGTAACCTGTTCTACCATTCTCTAGTAACGTGTTAACATGTGATCCAGAGTTTTATGGACATCTCTCAGCCCTCTACACGATGTGAAACGGCACCCTGGTATTCTGCCTTCCCACATATTTCCCTCACTCACCTGAGCTTCAATCTTCTGATGTGGTTGGACGGAGCCAGGCTTACACATGACTAATCCTCGTCGTATATCTTCTCGTTTCACAGACCGGATCAAAGCGCCCAAATTATCTCCAGCCTGTGCCTGATCCAACTGTTTGTGGAACATCTCGACACCTGAAGCCAATTACACACACATTTCTTCAAATTTTATACAGCCTCCCCAGTTCCACAAAATTATACAGGTAGTCCTCGACTTACAACAGTTCTCTTAGTGACCATTCAAAGTTACAGTGGCACTGAATAAAATGACTTATGATCCTTTTTCACACTTAATGGCCGTTGCAGCATCCCCGTGGTCACAATTTATATTTGGATGCTTGACGACTCACATTTATGATGGGTTGCAGCATTCTGGGGTCATGTAATCTCCCTTTGTGACCTTCTGTCAAGCAAAGTCAATGGAGAAACCCAGATTTGCTTAACCGTGTTACTAATTTAGCAGTAATTCACTGAACAAATGTGAGAAAAGTTGTCAAATGGGGCAAAACTCAACAAATTTCACTTAGCAACATAAATGTTGGGTTCCATTGTGGTTTGTAAGTTGAGAACTATCTGTACTTCAAGGATTGCCTCAGTCATAATTTTCAGATCATAATTGTTTAGAAACAATTGGACCGGTAACATAAGAAAAGCTGAGCTAAAAATACATTGGAAGACCAATCTTGCAAAAAAAAAAAGACGGAGGATTCTACTTACCAATCACAACTGAGCGTAAATGTGTTTTGTAACCCACAAATTCACATTCTTCCCCTTTCTTGAGAATACCACGTTCAAGGGTACCTGCTACAACAGTCCCCCGACCTAGAACAAATTAAAGCCAGTTTAAATAATAAGGTACAAAATGGATCTATGGATCCCCATCTTTTGATGTGCAGGGTATAATGTGAAGGTTTGTTACCTGGAATGGAGTAGGTACGCTCTACGGGGAGCAGAAAAGGTTGATCAAGGTCACGTTTTGGCACAGGGATGTATGAATCCACTGTATCCAGAAGCTTCATTACAGAGTTCAGTCCCAGTTCTGGATTTTGGTTCTATAAGAAAAGAACCACGGGAATTAGTAATGCATCTTAATAAAGGGAGGAAATAAAAGGAGCAAAGCTTGTGCAATGTAACACTGACCTCCAGAGCACATAGAGCAGACCCTACAATTACAGGAGCTGCTTCCCCATCATAGCCCAACTCTGTAAGTAGTTCACGGATCTCCAGCTCCACTAGTTCCAACATTTCTTTATCATCAACTGCATCAGCTTTGTTGATGTACACAATCACATGTTTCACTCCAATCTAGAATAGTGTGAGGGGATAAAAAAAGGGAAAATTGTTTAAATTTGCCCTGAGCAAATGTATCATCATGATTACTAGATGCCTCTTTTACATCAGAACCAACCTGTTTAGCAAGCAGAAGGTGCTCCCTAGTCTGTGGCATTTGTCCATCTGTTGCGGCCACCACTAGGATACAGCCATCTAATGGTGCTGTCCCAATGATCATATTCTACAAAGAAAGGGGACCGTGTCAGTTGCCAACATTAAGCTTAGAAAAACATCCTTTCATATTATTGTTGGCATAAAAATATCTCAAACAGGAAAGATACTTGGTGTTTTTTTTAATCATCCGTTTATTTAAATATATCTTGCAGGGATTCTAAAATAGGAATATTGGAATTCTTAAAAGGTTTCTTTGGCATCTAATTCCCCATGCCTACCTTGATGTAATCAGCATGCCCGGGACAATCTGTGTGACCATAATGGCGGTTGGCTGTTGAATATTCTACATGGGAGGCATTAATTGTAATCCCCCGAGCCTTCTCTTCTGGTGCATTATCAATCTCTTCATATTTCTTGTACTGGGCACTTCCAGTCTCCGAAAGAACTGGAAGAAAAAGGTAAATATGAACACATCACAGGTGTGCTTAAACTGATACATTTGAAGGGCTGGCACTATTCCTTGTCTAAGAGGACAATTCAGCTAAACAATGCTCAAAGGTTCTTTTATTCCTTTTCTGAACTTCTGAATTAGCAAAAAGAACTTTTATGCATCTCAGCCTTTTTTTTCTCCTTATACAATTATAAGTGTTAATAGAGGGGAAACAGCGTGAACGTCTTTCTCGCACTTGATAAAAGTGGAGAACACATGGTGTTTAATTCTTCACCAGAGCCTCAGTAAGGAGAAAGCATTAAGCCTACCATGTAAAACTTTGAAATAATATGCTTGAACTGATCTGAAACCCGCTGGAAGACTCCTGCTGTCTAACAGAGCCTTAACATCTTCAAATATATTGTGATAGCCATCAATCAAGATTATTCTCGATTTTTATTCCAAATACAAAGGAATAAGATTCTAGATGGGAATCCTGACTGAAAACAGCCAGAGCACCCAACACGCACAAAAAACTAACCCCTGGCAATCTTTTTTAATATCAAGCTTTAATTTTAGACCATCCTGTTTATCTATAGCTTTGGATCAGTCCAGTCAATTGCTCCAATATACTGGTGGTTCTTTAAATCAATAGCCCTTTAGCAAATAAAAAGAGAGGTGCTTAAGATAGTTATTTGGTCTTCTTTAACAACTGTGCCCATCGTTCCCCAACTCTCACTTTTAGTGATGGCTGCTGTTAATGTGGTCTTGCCATGATCCACATGCCCAATTGTTCCAATGTTGAGATGTGGTTTGTCCCTTACAAATACTTTTTTTGCTTCAACTGCAAAACATCGAATTGGGAATTCTAGTCCACTGAAGCTTGTGCCAAGTATTGGTGGCTGCAAAAAAACACAAGTAGCAATATTAAAATCTCTGAATTTTTGCCTCTAACTTGTACAATGTTTGTCTTTTCCACTCCCTGATGTAAAATGTTTCTTACCTTGGACAGTACATATTGCAAGTACTGAGACAGGCAACCACGTAGGCCTACAATACACAAATGCAATGATTGTGATAGCAATCTCATTAGTTTATGGTATTCTGCTTTTACACACTACACTGCTTCACATTCAAACACCCAATTATACTTCGCATAGCCCATTGAAATTGTTATACTCCAACCAAACCATTATCTTTGGATATTCTTGTTCTGTTCCATTCCTTCCCTTTTTGTATCATTGCATACAATTCAGCCTGCAATTTGGCAGTTCAAATCTCACCAGGCTCATGTTTGACTCAGCCTTCCATCCATCTGAGGTGGGAGCAATGTGCTGACTCTGTAAACTGCTTAGAGAGGGCCGTAAAAGCACTGTAAAGCAGTATATAAGTCTAATTGCTATAGCTATAGACATTCAACCATAATAAAACCATATACACTCAGAACTTAAAAAGCATATCTAGATTGGGGCAGAACTTTTACCGTGCAATGGTAATTCCATGTCAAATGGTCTGATTTCAGAAAAGCGCCAAGCTTGACCATCATAGATTTCGATGAAATTTTGTGTGACCAAGTGTTACGTCCCCAATGACCAAGTGTTATGTTTGCCAATACAATATTTGAGGAGATAATAGTCATATCCCATACTGCAGCCTTCTACAGTATGACTGAGGTTTCAGCAACTTTGAAACATAATATCTCTGACAATATTTTGTTGAGAGAAACAAAACTTGGCCATCTTGTATAACTTTTTGCGCTGTTAAACAAAACAATAAAAGAATTCTCATGAGCAATCTCCATCTAATAATGTGGAACAAAGTTGGCCTGAAAACATTGCAGCTCAAAAAAAGGTAAGTTTTGTTTTTTATATCTCTGGAAGGTATGATAAACGTGAAACTTTGCACGTAATAACTTAGCAACACAAGGTTTTCAAATATAAATTTTCATTCTCCTACTGCTTTCCAATAGTTCACAAATTGAGTGTAAACTTGACTTTTTTGTAAAAATGCCAAAAATAGGGGTATTTTCAGCCCGCTTTTACAAAGAAAAAAAAAGATCTTCTGGAAACTCATTAGAAAGAGCCTGTTTCAAATCCCCTAAAAAGTAGTGCTGGTTTTTCATCGCTACCATATAAAGCCTTAAAAATAGGGACAAAGTTGAGGACATTGCTATGCCAACGTTACATGTGTTCTATTATGTTTTTGTCTTGTTTTATATAATCATTACTACTATTACATTGTGTTCATCCATGGTGACATTGTCACTACTAGTTCAGGCACTTGAACCAGCAACCCCATCACCATAGGGGGCACGCCCAATAGCCGTGCAATACCAGCCATGGGTGGGTTTCTTGGTTCAGGATCCCAAGCCTGCAGTTTGGTTTCTTCCTTGAGGTTCCAAAGCTTTGTGTGGGTATCTGTCCAGTTCCCAAGCTGACGACTGGGCAGCTTATCCCAGGTTCCCAAGCCTAAAGTGGGTATCTTATATGGTTCTCAAGCTTCGGGCACACATTCCGTCTGCACCATTTGTCTAAACGTTAAGCTTATTGTACAAGATGCCAACATTAAAGAGGACTACAAGCTGCTCTTGGGAAAGGCAGTTTACGATCTGAACACCAAAGAGAGTATGTTGCAGCAATGTCAAAACTACCTGGGTGAAGAGGCACTGATAGCGCATTTGGACGAAACATTCAAGGTCTGGGATTTGGAAGTATCAATAGAATTCAAACAATGGGTTCATACTGACCGTGACATGTTGGAAACAAATTTCTTATTGTTGATGGCTTCATCAAAAAACTCGCTAGCAAAATGTGAATACTGACAGGTCACCTCTTCATTTCAAAACATCAAAGTGAATATTAGAATAAGAAACCAAACTGATTGTACTCATGGATTTTGCAGAGAATTACTTGTTTGTTGTCCAAGATGCTGCTCAAGGTTTTCACTGGGAGAATCCTCAAGCCACAGTGCATCCATTCGGTGCTTATTATGTCAATAACAAAACAATACAATAGGTCAGGGGTATCTAACTTTGGTTAACTAAGATTTATGGACTTCAACTCCCAGAATTTCCTAGCCAACTCTGAGCTTTGGAATTCTGGGAATTATGCTTATGCTTTATCAACATAATAATCCCAGACCTTGAATATTTTGTCCAAATGCACTATCGGTGCCTCTTCACCCAGGTAGTTTTGACATTGCTGCAACATACTCTCTTTGGTGTGCAGATCGCAAACTGCCTTTCCCAAGAGCAGCTTGTAGTCCTCTTTAATGTTGGCACCTTGTAGCATAAGCTTAACGTTTTGATGAATGGTGCAGACGCAGACGGAATATGTGCCCGAGGCTTGGGAACCATATAAGACAACCACTTTAGGCTTGGGAACCTGGAATAAGCTGCCCAGTCATCAGCTTGGGAACTGGACAGATACCCACACAAAGCTTTGGAACCTCAAGGAAGAAACCAAACTGCAGGCTTGGGATCCTGAACCAAGAAACCCACCCATGGCTGGTATTGCACGGCTATTGGGCGTGCCCTATGGTGATGGGGTTGCTGGTTCAAGTGCCTGAACTAATAGTGGCAATGTCACCATGGATAAACACAATGTAATAGTAGCAATGATGTCTATATAAAACAAGATGAAAACATAATAGAACACATGTAACATTAGCATAGCAATGTCCTCAACTTTGTCCCTATTTTTAGGGCTTTATACGGTAGCGATGAAAAACCAACCCTACCTTTTTAGGAGGTTTGAAACAGGCTCTTTCTAATGAGAATGATTTAACAGAGTTTCCAAAAGGTCTTTTTTTTTTTTTTGTAAAAGCGGGCTGAAAATGCCATTTTTGGCATTTTTACAAAAACCGTCAACTTTATACTCAATTTGTAAACTACTATCAGAAAGCAGTAGAATGAAAATTTATATTTGAAAACCTTGTGTTGCTAAGTTATTACGTGCAAAGTTTCACGTTTATCATACCTTCCAGAGATATAAAAAACAAAACTTACCTTTTTTTGAGCTGCAGTGTTTTCAGGCCAACTTTGTTCCACATTATTAGAGGAGATCGCTCATGAAAATGCTTTTATTGTTTTGTTTAACAGAGCGCAAAAAGTACAAGATGGCCAAGTTTTGTTTCTCTCAACAAAATATTGCCGGAGATACTTTGTCTCAAAAGTTGCTGAAACGCAGTCATACTGTAGAAGGCTGCAGTATGGGATATGACTATATCTCTACAAATATTGCATCGGCAAACCTAACACTTCACCAATGGTCATTGGGGACATGTGTGCATGTTCACACAAAATTTTATTGAAATCCGTGATGGTTGAGCAGGGACCACTAGACCACTTGACATGGAATGAATGACCCAATGATCTGGGGTTTATACTGCATTTAATCCAAGGAGCAAATAAGTATAGATTATGTAAAAATATGTATAGTATATATTTAGAATCAGCTTAGGCTTTGTCCTTTCATCTTCTCTACATTAAAGACATTTGGCTCACTCAAATATTTATTTTGTGATATTGGTAATATATTATTGTAAATGTTAGAAATTCATTCAGAATTAGCAATTAATAGACAAAAATGAGCACACAAAACTTCAGAACTGTGTATGTATTGCAGAAAGACTCTTTTCAAAAGGAATTTGTTATGCAGCAAGAAGGAACACAAAATCACCAAAAACGTCCCTCAGGAGGAAACAAATTTCTTTGGGGTAAAAATCAATTTATTTCTCCCATAAAGTTGCTAGATTCCAAGTCATGTTAACAATGGTCATTGAGCAGAAATGTATAGACTGAAGTGTAGATTTAAGTGCGTATGTATGTACACACACATAGGTACATATATGTGCATGTGTGTATAATATACATACATACATGTGTATGCATATATGTATATAATATACAAACACATATATACATATGTACATATGCATGCATATACAATAATCTTTGTCACTTTTTATTGTGAACACACCAGCATACATTAAAAATGATTTTACAAGCACGAACGCTCTCTCTCTCTTTCTTTATATATATATATATATATAAAATGAAAGGTAAGATCGGTATGGCGGTAGCATATTCTCCGGTCTCGATCAAGAACAAGAAAACGCCGCAAATAGGTTTAATGAAATGCAGCGACGCCTCGCCCAGCCCCGGTCCTTGCAGTGCTGCAGCAACCCCGTGTCTCCCACGTGTGTGAGAATCGATGCTTTACGCAGACATATAATGGGACAAAGAGAAGAAATTTCATGCGTGCGGGGTGGGAGGGGGTTGTTTCTCTCCTTCCCCTCGACCGCCTCGTGGCCGCCTTCAGCATCCTCCGTACCCCAGAACTGAAGACCAGGTCAAGGCACAGAAGGTCAGGCATTTTCTGGAGAGAACCCCGAAGGATGGGGGAACGTCGGGCCGCCTTTTTCCGCCTCCCATCTGGCCGTCGCAACGGGCTTCCCTCCTCCCCCGCCTCGCCCGCCCCTGCCCCCGCACCGGGTCGCCCCTTCTCAACGTCCGCTTGGACTGACCCCTACCGCCGTACAGCCGCCCTCGCGCCAGCAGCAGAGCAGAGGCCGCCATCTTCCCTTCCTTATCCCGGAAGAATCGTCATCAGCCACTTTCCTGACCCGAGAGGAGATGGAGAGGGATGGCACGCGCCAGGTCTAACTTCCGGCTAGAGATAAAAAAAAATTTTTAAAAGGGCGCTAATTTTGACTGAGGATCTCCTTTCCGCCGTGCACCCGGTTTAGATTAAATTATCCTGCCTATTGTCTGTTTTAATTTCCGGTCTGCTTTGCAATGCTTTTTTGAGCAGGGAAGGAAAGACTTTTTTTTTTTTACCAGTCGGTAGAAACGCGAGAACATTGTGATGGTTGTATTAGAGGAGGAAGGATCAACGGAGACTAATCCTGTTTCAAATTCCATCTTTCGCCATTGATGTGTAAGGAATATTGAATCTCACCTCAGCCTACTACAAAGGGCTGTTGTGGAGAAAAAGTGAGAATATGTGCAGATATTAAAGTAGAAGAGAGGATGTTTTAAAATGGCACCTGTCCTGGTGGAAAACGGGGAAAAGTGAATATTTCAGTTGAGCTGTGATTAAACAGGAGCATGAACTGGAAGCCAGTCCTATGCTTAGTCTAAAGTAGTCTTTCTCAAGCCTGGCAGTTTCACTTTCCAAAATTCCCCAACCTCTAAAATGAGTGAAAATTGCTGGCAAATAGATGTAGGCTAAATATGTTAAGAATTTTTTTTTTTTTAGCAGCAAAAGATATACAGAATGTGAATATGCCACACTGGAATATTTAATTAGTTCAGCCTTTCTGAAATGTGGCACTCTCTAGAGGTGGTGAAACCGCAATTCTCTCAGTCCCACATTGGAACAGGACACCAGAAAGTCTGGGAGTTTGAAGAAAACTACAATTCTGTACATTCCAGTACTGCAGAATATGCATTCATCAGAAGATTGGACAAGATGACACCATTCAGATTAATTATTATTCTTTCCTTGTACTAAATTATAAATTACAGTGATTCCTGCTATTAGAGTTAGTTTGGTTCAGTATAGTGAAGGAAATCTATCACATGTATGTCAAAAGTGACATGTCACAATGTTTTGGGACTACTCCACTCCTCAGCCCGCAATAGAATACCTTATGCCACCAGACTTGAAATTTTGGACCTAAACAATTTAGAACTACGCCGCCTACAGTCTGACCTAAGCTTAACACACAAAGTTGTCTGCTAAAATATTCTACCTGTCAATGACTACTTCAGCTTCAAGCTGGCTGGGGAATTCTGGGAGTTGAAGTCTACTAGGTTTAAAGTTGCCAAGGTTGGGGACCTCTGCTCTAAGATATCCCAGGCTCTCACTGATAAAAAGGTGATTAAAAAACTGTATGGATATTTATTAGAAATTAAACTAGAAGAAGAACAAGTTAAAGAAACTATGATTGCTTGGGGGAAGAACTTTGGATATGGGATTTAGAAAAATGGCAAAAATTGTGGTCTCAAAATTATAAAATGACAATGTCAACAGCTTATAAAGAAAATTTGTATAAGATGTTTTACAGGTGGCATTTTCCCCCTACAAGAATAGCAAGAATGTTCAAGAACAAATCCAAAAAATGTTGGAAATGTCATCAGACACCTGGCTCATATTACCATATGTGTTGGACTTGTGCGGACGCTAAAAAATACTGGACTAAAATCCACATGTGGTTAGAAAAAATGACAAAAAAACATATAGACTTGAAACCAGAGATATTTTTATTGGGAATTTTACCTGAAACATATAGCAAAGATTTGAAATACCTGATTGTAAATGTATTAACAGCGGCTAGGATTGTATTTGCTAAAAACTGGAAAAATGAGAAAATACCGTCAGGAGGAAATCATTAAGAAAATATTAGAATGTGCTGAAATGAGCAGATTGACATTTGAAATTAGAGAACAAGAGGATAAACAATTTTATAAAATTTGGGACCTTTTCTATCAATGGTTAGATAATAAAACACAGTAATGAAATATGTAGATTTTTAGAAAATAATAAATATATAAAGATGTATTTCTTTTTTATTATATCTACAAAATGTCTTTAGGATAAATTCGGGAGGATAATATGAAATGTTATAAAATAAACTAAGTAAATTGTGGTTATCTCGTAAAATATGAATGAATAAAATTATAGTCAAATGATTGATTAATAATATTAGGTTATTTAATTTTTGTTTGATAATATGAGCTCTTATGTAATGTAACTGTAATTGAAGACTCCGAAATGGGTGCACAAAATGGTCTGTAAACCAACCGGCACACTGTATATCTATGGAAGAAAGTTTGATGTTTTTATGTTTTGTTTGTTTCTGTTTGTCTTTAAAAACCAATAAAATTTACAAAAAAACAAAAAACAAAAGATATCCCAGGTTCTCCTGCCCCTTGGGGCCTCTTCCATGCCCCATATCCCATCACCATTAGCTTACTTATTTTTTGAAAAACTCAGGGGGTACACTTAGAGGAGGTCACTCCCTCACGGGGCCACATTGCATAATCAAGAAATCCAATTTCTTTTGTTTCTCCCAGCAAGCATAAACCATCACGATAGCTTAGCTCCGCCAGCACTAGTCTGAGGAGGCTTTGCCGGCAAGGACCAAGGCCTGGAGAGTCGCACACGGCCATCCCAGCCTCTGTCATCACCAGCAAAGGGACCAAGGAGGCCTTTGCTAGCGAGGACAGAGGGATGGGCACACCCCTCCCAGCCTCCATTCTCAGCAGGAAAGGGTTTATGCAAATACATCAAAAGGCTTTGCAAATGGATGGAAGGCTTCTGTGCTTCAGGCCTTCCCTCCATTTGCAAAACTTGTTGCTGCAGGTCTCATCCAGGCCTGCTTTTGCAGAGAACAGAGGCCTAAAGTAGACAGAAGATAGAATAGATAGAATACTTTATTGGCCAAGTGTGATTGGACAAGGAATTTGTCTTGGTGTAAATACTCTCAGTATACATAAAAGATACATTCGTATCATGAGATCATGCGAGATCTTGTGCTACTTTAGGCCTCCATTCTCTGCAAACACACCAAAGGCCTGAAGTTCTGAACAGGCTCCCTGAATTTTCGCAAAGTGAGTATCCAGACTTAGAGCCTGTAGAGACTGTAGTGCCTGTAGAGACATAGCCAGGGCAAATGTTGCAACACCTGCGGTGGTTCATAAGTGTGAACAACTACCATGGTGCTGCAACATTTGTAATTTTGGGACTATGTCGTAAGTATTTAAGGGGTGATTAGATTGTAACTTCAAACAGTCACTAAATGAACTGTTGTAACTCAGAGATTCCCTGTATTCTCAAAAGCACATCTAAATCTTGTGTGATTTTTGGAGATTGGAGGAGAATGGGGTGTGCTCTTGCAGAGCCTCAGACTCTTAAAAGCTGTGTGAGAAGACCATGCTTGTGAAGCCTCCAGAGTTTCCAAAAATCATGTGAGAACAGGATGTGGTTTCTCATAATTTTAGAGGCTGCAGAGGCCACAAAAGAACATTCTCCAAAGGCACTTGAAAAACAAAAGGCCTACTGCGACCTGGAGCAGCCTTGGATAGGCTATAGGAACCAGTCAATGGAAAGAACATTGAAAAAGAACACTTGAAGGTGAGTGGTGCACAACAGAACCTGAGAGGTGATTGCTTCTCTCTAAGTTCGCATACCTTGAGAAACAATATGAGATGACTTTTTTGAATGGCAGCGATGGCACAAGGCTGAAGTTAATGCCCAGGTTTCTATTTCAGACCCAGCTTAGTTCTGCCACCAAGTGACACTGTTCAAAATGGCCTAAATTAGTGGCCCCCAACCTTTTGGGCATTCGGGACCGGTTCAATGAAGAAAGGTTTTTCCATGGACTGGAAGGGGCGTGGTTTTGCATGCTGCCTACATCCCTTAGGTGGGGCTCCACTTATTTGCATGGCCCGGTTGCTGGCATGCCACAGCCTGTGCTGGTCCACAGACCAGGGGTTGGTGACCCCTGGCCTAGATGATGTGTCTGTCAGAGAACTGTTTCTGTTTTGTTGGAGAAGAGTGACATGCCAGCGGGTTCAACTTAGGCATTTTCTGAATTTTTGATATGCCAAATCCAAAAACATTTATCACCAGTCTAGTGATTAAGGCACCAGGTTACAAACCAGGAAACTGAATTTTAATCCCGCTTTCTTCATGAAAACCAGCTGCGTGACTTTGAGTCAATCACTGTCTCTCAATCCAAGTTTATCTCCCAGAGTTGTTTTGAGGAAAATAAAAGAAGGAAGGAGTATTCGATAGGTTTGCCGACTTTAGTTATTTATAAAATAATAAAGATGGTTAGAAATAATATATCAAGAAGATTCTGATAGCAGTTTCTGGTAGGTTTCCTGCAGAACATGATGTTTATTTATACATAATAGTTTATTATGACTTCAAGGAAGAGGATTTTTTAATAGATCAAGGCTGAAGCTGATGGTATGGTGTAAGTTATTGAGATCATGATGGAATTTGATTATTCTTTTCTATAGGTCCAGAAAATGAAAATAGTATTAAAAATCACCACTATTATAGAGCAGTGTGAATAGAATGTAAATGAGAACAGGTGTCAGTCACCTGCCGTAAACTTTTACAAAAGAGAAACCCTAGGGAAAAAAAACATAAAATTTGATTTCAATTTGCTCAATCAGATATTTAGGCTTGGTATCATATAAGGCAGGAATCCCCAACCTCTTTAGGCAAGTGGGGTATGTTGGGAAAATATTGAGTAATCTCATAATGACTACTGGGGGGGGAGATTTACATTCATAACAATGCAGTTAAAAAACTTTGAGTTGCTAGAATGATACCTTCTAGCCACCTCTGATCTCCCCTTTCACTGTTCTTTTCTGACCAGTTCCTACTTCCTAACAAATACTGGGTTACAGTTTGTCTTATTACAGTATTTATTGAAATTAGATGGTACTTAATTGTAACTGACTGACAGTGGCTTACAACAATATAAAACAGTACAATTATTAATAATATCAACATCAGTTTCCCATTCTTAATGTTGCAAGCCACACAGAGTTGCCTTGCAGCGAGATGGGCAAAGTTAATAAATACGTTCTTAATTTTTTTTTTTTTTACAAGTCTGGTAGAAGTCCAGGGAAGTATCTGCAAATACGGTAACATCTTGATATTGGAGACATCAGTTTTAAACTTAGTGGCACTAGAAAGATCCTAATTCAAGTCTACTCAGCCACGGAAACCTGTAGGATAATTTCTGGTGAATCACTTGTCTTTTAATTCAATTTGCCCTATAAAGTTGGGGAAAGATGGAAATGCAATGAACAGCCCTTCATCTTTTAGAGTAAAAGCAGGGTATAAACCAGTAAAAATATGCATATATTCCCCTGCAGATTCCAGATTTCTTGAATTTAAATTCCCACATTTCCAGGCACTGTTCTCCGAACCCCAATGTAAACTAAACTGGGAAAGACTGCAGTAGGCCAGAGGAAATGGATTTGAATCCTCTGTATTGATCATGGGTTCTTTATTGGGTACAAGAGCATCGCTGTTCCAGTTGTTACTTTTGCAGTGAAGTCTGTTCTTTTTCTAGGATAAAGGGATTTTTATCCCCTATTTCTGAGTATTAATGGACCTAAGCCTCATTTCCATTACAGTATTAAATAAGTGTTAAAATCATGACGCAGAAAAAGATACTGTGAAGAGAACTGACCAGCTGAGTGACCTTGGGCTGGTCACTTTCCTTCCACCCTAGGAAGGAGGCAATGGCAAACCACGTCTGAAAACCTTGCCAAGAAGACTGCAGGGATTTCTCCAGGCAGCCTGCGGGAATCAGACATGACTGAGCAGAAGAAAAACAATTTATAATTAAGAAAAGATTTTACACATTAATTAAATGACTACAAAAAGAAAACAGAAAAAGGTATGGAGGAATTTTTAAAAAAAGTGAAAGATAGGAAAAGACAAAGAAAAGGAATAGAAAAATCTAAAGCAATGGTTTCTGATCACTGGCCTGATCTTTCCTCTTCGCACCAGGTAGACTGGGCTGAAGCTACATTGGCTGATCTTTCCTCTTCACATTGGGTAGACCAGGACAGCCCCATGGACCGGATTCAACTATATTGCAGGCCAGATCAAGCCCACAGGCTTTGAGTTTGACACCCCTGAATGAGACAATACCAGTTCCAGCAACCATTCTTTATATGTTTTATTCTCCAGTCCTCTAACTATCTTTGTTGCTCTGGATGGACTTTGTTGCTCAGGATGATTTAGATGGACCCAACACCTATTAAATAAAGACTTTGCTGGAGCTGCAACCCGTCCTTTCATAGCTCCTGGTACCCTTTCCTTACAATTGTACCTGCATATTCTTTTTTGATTCTGCAGGCTTCCTCGCAAGCTGAAATCCAGATTGCACATGGGCATTGGGCAATCTCTTGGGCTTTTCCTTGTTCTGAGGACTGGGCTCACCACCAAGTCAGAATTCCAGCCTCAGTGTTGTCTCCATGCTTTCAAAGATGTATCAATCTGCCATTTTCATCACCCAGAAGTCCCAGATACACTGACTATTTTCAAGGATACAGTAGAGTTAGGAGTACCTGAAGCTTGAGTCAGACTTAAGCTAGGAGTTGCAGGTTGACTTCACACAAGTTGATTTCACAGTCTTTTTGATGGGAATTGTGTTTATACATCAGGCTAAACAATGTCATTTGTTTGGCTTTGACATAGGGGTATGGGAGATATAACCGTTGTGATTTATTCAGCAATATATAATTTGGTGCAAAGGGTGAAGCCAAGCTGCTTGACTAGGGCCTCTGAAAAGAAGACAAAAGGAAGAAAGCAGCCACCATAGAAGCCCTTTCAGCTGAATTCTTTCCATCTGCCTTGTATAAAAGAGGTAGGATAACATAGATGCAAAATAGCATTTGTTATAAATGTTTAAACTGCTTGCAAGCTGCAATATTATCTTGAAAAGTAGAGGTGCCACTATTCCTATTGCTTTTGTTTTGAGTAGGCCACTTCGATGCTCGTGCTGTGCATTTTTGTCAGGGTCATAATATTTTGTACTAAACCAACCCCCCCCCCTCAACCTTAGTTAATCAACCTTGAAAGGGAGAGGCAAAGGCTAAGAAAATTACAAAAATAATCTTATTTATTATGCTCTAGAGGCTCCAGTGTCCGGACAAGGGTTGCGGGGAGTAACAAAAGAACCCAGCCATCCCTACCTCCAGAGTTCTGGTACTCCTATCCATGCAGAGGAAAGACCTGGAGAGGCTCTGGAGGAGCAAGTTGACCTATTGGTGCCTGGAAAGTCATGATTTCCCTGAGGTTCCTGGAGTGTCAGGGAAGACAGAGAGGCCCAATTTCTGTATCCTCAGTCTAAGCCTCTGGCCTCCCTGGTAGTGTACTGGTTTCTCTCACATCAGGCTGCAACTAAAGTATAAAGAAGGAAGATGACTGAGTCCCACAAACATCTCTCACATCCCCCAAAGTACATGAGATGGCCAAAAGCGCTCAGGTGCACAAATAAAAGTGATAGGTACCATCTTCACATGTCAACTAAAACAAGAGGTCTACCCACACAAATATGCCCAATCCCAATAGCTAAAAATTATACTTATTGTAAGTGAGTGTTGCTTGTGGGACAAAGGCAAGCGCCTGCCTATTTCTTAGGTTAACTTTTTAAATATAATTTTGTTATTAAGACAATGGCTTCCATCTAAACATGGCTTTGCCTTCAGATTGGAACACCATGAGAAAGGGCAATTCAAACTCTGCACCATATCTCTGCTTTGCCTACATCCTTTCATATTTTTCTTCTCAAACTTTGCAATTGGTGAAACATGAATCAACAAAGATGTTCTGGATGCAACACGTGTCTGTTGGGGTTGGACAGCCCACAAACTACCTGGTTCTTACTCAGGTGGCTGAGAGAACTGCAGGAAGAGTTCCCAGGACTTTGTAAGTGAGCTCTAGAGAAACTGAGTTAAAACATTTTTTGAAGAACTAAATGAAGTTCTGAGGACACCAACTATAAACACACAGCCCTGGAAGCAGCTGATTGTTACTCCATAGAACATGTCATTATTTAAAACAAGTGAAAGAGGTCGAGTTAATGTCTTCTGCAAGGGTAGTGGACTAATGGGGACAGCTGTTATCATATGGAATAGTACACTAACTTGTCTATAAAGACAATATGAAATAATAACAAATTTATCTAGAGCACTTAATACTGCTTGAAGTTGTTTTGTGAGAAAAGATCTGCCTCTTCTAAATTTGTTGCATGCCTCTCTTCTATGACCTAGGTATGATTTTGCCATTGTTTTTCAACCATATTCCCTTTTCATCTTCCCATTTCCAAATGTTTGTACACTTCCAGCTTGGGATATTTTATAGGTCAGAAATTCCACAGATTCTGCAATAGAGAGCTATGGCTCTGCAACCAGACCTCTGGTCCGGTCATCTGTTAAGGTAACTCTTGCAGTAGAACTATATCGATTTGGGGGAGGGGCATTTTAGAAATATTTGGAGGGAAATGCCAGTGTGGTCATCTTCCTCAAACTGAAAGATGAAGGGCAATTTAATAAAAGGCTAGAACAGGGATGCCCAACCTTGGTTAATTTAAGACTTGGGGACTTCAACTTCCAGAATTCCCTAGCCAGCATCGCTCACTGAGGATTTGGGGGAATTCTGAGAGTTGAAGACCCCAGGTCTTAAAGATGACAAGGTTGGACACGTCTAGTTACAACTAAATAATAAATAAGTTAATCTGGTTATCAGCTTCTCAAATCCAATTAATTAGGATCATTTTTGTACTCTTGAAATCCAACAAGGTAATTGAGATTACTAATACATGAGGAAATGTTAGGTAGAATCCTAGTTAGACACAGGATTCTAAAGTGCCTCAATTTTGTCCAACATTAATAGAAGTATTTGCAGCCTTCCTTAACTTGGTCCTTCAGACAACTTGATCATGATGCCTAGAAGAAGAACTGAAGCCTAATAGCAGAATTTAGAGAAATATAAAGAAACATCTTTCTCAGCATCATTTGTGGGGTCACGTTGGTTACATAGTCAATCCAGTGCAGTAGGCATTTCTGCGGGCCCAATTGCTAATGTTTGTCAAAGCTCAAGTCAATCAAGTATTCATTAAAATTACAAAATTAAGTATATAAATAAATTAAAATAAAATAAATTATAAGATGAGCAAATTGCTTTGTGATGTGAAATTGCAAGGTATGGCAGGGCAAATACATACTTTTTCCCAATGTGATGGCTTCCGGATAGATTAGAATTTGAACTCCCAGAATTCCCTGAGATTGTATCAAACATTGCGAGATTTGTGAAATCTCTGAGAATTCAGGCCCTGCAAGGACACCAGACTGAAAAAAATACAGCGGACCAAGTTTTGAGAAGTACAAGATTTTTTGATAGAAATTCAAGCATACCTGAATTCTATTCAGCTCTTCTTGCCCTTGTTGCAGCCTTTCCATCTCACTCTGAATACTATTCAAAGAGGCTGGAAAGCAAGACAGGAAATCCAGTTTGTCAACGTGCATGAATGATACAAAGGAAATATATGGACCATGTAGCTTGAGAGCATCTTACCTTGCAAAAGCTCTTTCAGTCAGAAGCAACGGGAGAAAAGGAAACAAAAGGAGAAGTTGTTAATGCTAAAGAGAATTCCTCATATCAAGCTTCTAAATGCAGAGGAACTGATTTTTAAACACTTAGCACTTGCCAATTCTAGAGATTCATTCCCATCAGTACAACCAGGCTCACAATCATCATTTACTTTCCCTTGCCCACCTCTTTCTTCCTGCTCTCTCTCCAGAGCTCCCTTCAGGCTTGACTGGGATGCTGTTTCTTCATCCAGCCGTTCCCGCAAGGATATAATTTCAATTCGCAGGCGCTCAGCCTGATGCTCTGCAGCCCGAAGTTGTAAGGCAGACTCTTGTCTCAGCTTGGACACCATGGTTTGCAACTCCTGAGGAAGGGAAAAGGGAGGGGGAAAAAATCTTGCTTTATCAAAGATGACATTCAATCCGTACAACACCAGCAAACTCATTCATTGGAGTCTAGGTACCGGCACTGTGCTGGGCAAACTTCTAGTTTCATCCTCTGTTGGAGGAGAATCCTGGGAACTCATCCCCCGCAGACCTTCATTCTCGGCATTGAGACGTTGCACTTCATAGCTGAGGCGTTTGTGGGATGCAGCCAAATCAGCCTGGAAGAGAACCACAAGAGGAGGGAGGGACAGTCAGTAACCAATACCTATCCTTCCACTGATGTCTCCAAGAGAGAATTTAAAGGGTTCTATATGAGGACCTCTGAAAAACACTTATCCAGAACAGCAAGCACAGAGTTTATAAGTGAGGAAAGGTCTGGAATTGTCAAATCTACAATGGGCAAGATATACAGGCAATCCTCGACTTACAGCCATTTGTTTAGCGACCAAAGTGTACGCGATTCTAAAACAGTGGCTTATGACTGATTTTCACACCTACGATCATTGCAGCATCTCCATGATCACATGACTAAAATTCAAGCACTTGACAACTGGCATATATTTATGATGACAGCTGCACTGTCCTGGGGTCATGTGATCACTTTGTGACAAGCAAAGTCAATGGGGAAGCCAAATTCACTTAACCACCACACAATTCACTTAGCTGCAGTGGCAATAAGGTCGTAAAATGGGGTATCACTGACAACTCCCTTGCTTAGCAATGGAAATGGGCTCAATTGTGGTCATAAGTCAAGAGCTGTGGAAAGACTGCACCTATCGGCCCATTTGGAGAAAAAATATATGTGCCAAGAGGAGGAGAAAAATCTATTCAAGACATTTTGTAATTGTAAGACACACAAACTCCTCATCCCTAGTAAGGAAACACTGCATGTCCTGGCAACAACTTGCATTTGCAACTCTGAAAAAATCAGAAGTGCCACATACAGTTTTTCTTGTGTCCTCAAGTCTCCAATGGTATATTGTAAGTTGCATCTGGACAAGCGTGCTCTACTGAGGCTCAACTCATCACAGAAAGACAATTCATTTCCTACCTTATTTTCTCAGCCTCTACTGAAGAAGGCCTGATAGCATTTAAAAGAACAAGTCAATAGCCTTGGAACTCCTACCTAAAGTCTGAGTTTGAAAGATCCCAAACTGAATACATCATAGCAGGTTATTTTTTCCAAGCATCTCTTCCAATTCATCTGGTATCCTCTGCGTCACTCCCAGCACCTGCATCCATTTACCATACTCACCATCTGCTCTTGAGTCTGCCGCTGGGTTTCACTCACAGTGGCTTGGAGGCTTTGGAGAAGGTTCTCTGATGTCTGGATCTGAGTCAAAAGAACCTGAACCTACTCAGAAAAATTGAGAAAGAGAGACTGGTTTGTAGAAAGCTTACATTCTGTGCACAGAATGCACAGTAGTTAAGATTTGGCTCTGCAATTGAAATGTGCCAGGTTAAAATCACCAAACTGCCTCTGGATTTCATGTTATCTTTAGCAAGTCTGTGACTAAGTCTGCAGAATGCAATATGCTGTAATGTGGCTTGCCTGATTTTGGCTTAACATCTGGTGTAAACTCAGCCTTACAGATGATAATTTATGGCTTAAGGACTACAGTCACCCAATACCTTAGCTTAATGGTTAAAGATCTATATATGCTGGTGCTCATAGTATCTCAAGGAATACTTCCTCCTACAGTATATGCATTTACCTAGAAATCTACATTATCCTTGAGAGATTTTTTACCCACAAACCTCAGATGAATTAAGCCTTGGGTCTTCTCAGTTGTGAGACATCAGCCTACCACTCACAATTATTTTTCAAATACAAGGGCAGACCCTTTTGTCTTCCCATAAAATAAACTCTGAATATTTATTTTTAACTACACTATTGATAGAGTTCCAGAAAGTGGCAACATCTGAAATAATTTGTCCTGGTTTGGATATTGCTCAGGTCTGGTTAGTGCTTGGAGATCTCCAGAATATTTGAGGAATGATAGGCCAATCTAGGAAATAAAACAATCCAGAAGAAAACAATGGCAAACTTTCTACATGGATGTTTCTATGAATTTATTAGTGTTTGTTAATATATTTAAAATGTAATAGTTGATACTGAAGGGTTGGACAACAAGGAAGAACAGTTATAACTAATTGGCCACTGCATGAGGAAATCTGAGCTGTGATTGGTTGCTGTGAGTAAAATTTTCCACCTTTTTTCCTCTCTGCAGTGTATGTTCTCTGTGATTTACCTCATGATATTCCCTGTTGATTTACCTGACTATGCTCCTGTTTGCCTTTCTTATTTACCATAAATATATTTATTTATATAAGACCACAAGTTCTTGTCAGCATCTCTGACTCCATTTGGACACCCGCTGCACAATTCTGACAGTTTTTTATATAGGTCGTTTGATATCAATTATTTTTTAATATTTAGTATTTTATTATGTCTTATTTGCATATGCTTTATGGATACATGGATTTAATCCTGTATTCCACTTCAGGGTCCTTAGAGAAATGACAGATATCCAATTTAACATTAGAATAAGCGTGAGTTCCAAGACATTGAATTTACCTGCTTACTGCACTCTTCAGTGCTACGTCTCAATGCCTCCTCCAGATTAGCTTTTTCCTTGGCTCTTTCCTCCAGAGTTCCATGTTGCTGTTGCACCTGAGGAGGATATAGGGGATGGGGAAAGGAAGCCTTTAACTTCACATCTCTCATTTCTCAAAATTCTTCTACAGATGGTGTTTTATTTAACACTTGTTCAGTGACCATTTGAATTTGCCTTGGTGTTGAACAAGGGGTATTTGACTGGTCCTTAAAGTTTCAGCTGGTGCAGCACCCCTGCAGGCACATGACTGCAATCTAGGTGTTCAGCAATCAGTCTGGATTTCTAATTGTTGCACCATCCTGCAATCACAAATTGCAATTTGCTGCCTTCCCTGCTGGCTTTCCACAAGCAAAGTCAATGGGGAAGCCGGCAAGAAGTCAGAAGTCACAAACACACGAGGTCCTTGCTTAAAAACCCACACAGTTCTTACTTCACTATGATTGATAACTGCCAGAATTGTCATTGCTAAGTAGCAGTCATATGATATCACACTTTATGATTGCATCACTTGGGCAATGATAATTCCAGTTCCAATTACCCTTGTGAAGCAAGGATTACCTGTATTTCTCACTATGCTAATCAGAATTATCTTATCCCTCTGGCGAATGAGTTACAAAGTTGATGACATTCCATGAAAAAATTCTCAGCTAGCTGTAATATCCTCCAAAAAACTTTCCAAAGCAGCTGAAAATCCTTGTTAAGACAATAACTGTGAACAATCAAAGTACAAAGGCAGCATAGAGAAGCCTTGAAAACCAATACCAACAATACTGATTGTATAGAATAATTATCAAGTAAATCCATCCCCAGCCCACAAATCTTCCACCAAGGAGCCTGACAATTCTCTTATGTATTATGTGCCAAAAATTACAATGTGATAGAACCAGGAGGCCTCAATCAGCAGGGTGTTTGTGGGTGAGATTACAATGATATTGTACATATTCCTATCATACAGGTAGATAATCTTGTACTTTTATAGCAAGCAGGGCTGAAATTTATGGAGCCCTTTTAACGTATTTGGGGAAACAGTTTAAGGAAGACAATGGCCGCTTTAAGGCTATGCATTTATTTAAAAGTTTAAAGAATTTGGTTTAGGGCAGTATTTCACTTCTTAACAATCAACTTCTTAACAATCAAAAAAGAAGTTGCAAGGAAAAGGCCTCAGGTCTTTGCTTCATGACCCTAATTGGGACTTCAATCTTAAGTGAAGCGATCATTAGGGAAAAGATATGACTGCACTGGTTGGCAGTGGCAATTTCAGTTGTCCTGGTTGTGATACCATGCTATTAAGCAAAGACCTCACATTTTCCCTGCCCTGTCACATTTGCCTCTGCTTCACTCCTTGCTGTCTTCTTCCTCCTGCTGCCGACAAAGGCCCCTTTGTGAGCTTGGCCCCTTTGTGAGGTAGTAGCTGCTCTGTGGCTCTGTGAAGCCTTCCATGGCAGTACTTCTGAATTTTCAATATTTCTGCATAAATATGACCTAACACATGATCTGTTCTCCACGCACATTCATAAAACTGGATAAAAAGAACCCATTTAAATAAAGGAGTCAAAAACATTTTTTAAATTTTTGCTATGCACCAGTATATGTAGTTTTAGATCATTTTCAATAAATAAACGAACCGGTACAATGCTTTCTCTCAATTAATTGGGTTCACTTTATCTAGTTTTAGGACTTGTGTAAAGAACAGATTACGTTTTACGTCATGTCTACTCAGAAATGTAGGAAATTCAAAAGGATTAATTTTAAGCACCACTGTACCTAGTTGAAAGTTGCTCTAAACATTTTTGTAATACTCTCAAATTCTTCCAACATCAGTTTAGGTGCTTAATTTCATAATGCTACAAAAAATGGTATAGCAAAAGTTGGGCGAAGAAAGAAGACCAGGAAACAGCATGAGTGGTCAAAAGCAACAGAGCCAGGAAAACAAAAAGAAAATTTATGGAGCCTTGAAGTGAAAGCATTTGAAAGTAATTTGGAACATAACATTCTTTCTGTATAAAAGAAGTTACTATCTTGGATGGCTATATCCTGAAAGACAGTACAAAAAGTATCTTAAACAAATACACAAAAATATCTCTAACAATAAACTATCTTTGTCTTCCACACACAAACCTGTTCTTGGAGCTGAGCCCATTCTGATTCAGATACAAGCTGGTATCCCACTGGTGGTAGATAAATAGTCTCAGGCACCAGGGTTCCAGTTGAAGAGGCAATGGAACAAGTCTCAGGGCTTGGGGGACATCTGCGTCGGACAGAAGGCCCAGAACTTGGTCCCAAAGAGGAAAATGAAGCAATGGAGATGCTGTCCAGACTACAGGCAAACTTCTCTGCTACTCCTCCTTCCATCAAAGGAACCTGGTGACTTCCAGGCAAATCAGTGGACACAGCCTCGGGTTCAGCAAGAAGGGATTCAGCTGAACTACATAAGGAATGCTGAAAAGAAAAATGTGGGAGTTTAAAAAAAAATCCCAAGTGGCTCAGATTGGGTATTGCAAAGTATTTATAACTGGGGCTCTTATTATTTTAGGACCATTTATTTCAGGTTCAGAATAGATCATCATAGAGAAAACCTATGCAATCACTAGAAGTTGAAAAAGATTTGATGGCACAATGAATTTCACATAGAGTTTGTCCAATCTGCCTAACCTGAGAAAATGCACTGGGTATCCATACAGAAAGAAATCAGGAAGGAAGCTGGGACCCAGAGATTAACTTTCTCGGTAACGTGGCTCTCCCTCTGGAACACCCCACCCCTGCCAAGTTAGATGTGGCCCTGCACTGATATGTCAGAAGGTGGCCAAACTTTAAGAAAGCATTCAGATTCATTTGACAGTGGTCGATGGTTTACCTATAGTTTATAATCAGCTCTGTGATTATATAGTGGGTTTACAAATGGATTTTATTCTGTTTTATTTCATGTGTTGTGAGCTGCCCAGAATCAGAATAGGAAGCACATGTCTTTGGATATATAGGAATAGGAAGCACATCTCATTGGCCATAAAGCACCTGTGTTTCAGACCCATGTTCCTCCTTGCTTGTGAAAGCTTCCCAGGAACTGACAGATGGGTGGGTCCTGGCGGTGATTAATGCTTCCCTACAGGAGGGGTCAGTACCCCAGCACTTTAAGGTGCTGTGCTCGGCCTTCTTAAGAAGCCATCACTGGACTCCACCCAGCTGGATAATTTTCAACTTGTCTCCAATCTTCCCTTTTCGGGAAAGGTTGTTGAGAAGGTGATTGCATGGCAGCTCCAGAGGATGAAATGGATTATCTCGACCCCTACTATTTTTTTATTTTTTATTTTATTTGTATTTGTCAATTGCTTACAAGATAATCGGTATAAGTAAAAACATAGTTATGAATACATGGATGCATATAAGAAAAATAAAAAATATATAAAAGAAACAATAGGACAGGGACAGTAGGCACGTTGGTGTGCTTATGCACGCCCCCTACAGACCTCTTAGGAAAGGGGTGAGGTCAATAGTAGACAGTCTAAGGTTAAAGTTTTTGGGGTTTGGAGAAAAAAACCACAGAGTCAGGTAGAGTATTCCAGACATTGACCACTCTGTTGCTGAAGTTGTATTTCCTGCAATCAAGTTTGGTGCGATTAGTAGTTTGGTGCAAGTTTGTATCTATTGTTTGCTCTTTTGTTGTTATAGTTGAAGCTGAAGTATTCATTGACAAGTAGAACATTGCAATGTATGATTTTATATACTATACGTAGATCAGACCGAAGACGGCGTAGTTCTAGGTTTTCTAGGTCTAGAATTTCGAGTCTGGTGGCATAAGGTATTCTGCAACGAGTATAGGAGTGGAGAACTCTTCTTGTGAAATATTTCTGGACTTGCTCAACTGTGTTAATATCACATATGTAATGTGGGTTCCAGAGTGATAAGCTGTATTCAAGTATTGGTCTAGCAAATGTTTTGTATGCTCTGGTTAGTAGTGTAATATTACCAGAGAAAAAGCTACATAAGATTAGGTTAACAACTCTTAATGCCTTTTTGGCTATGTAGTTACAGTGGGCTCTAGCACTTAGATCATTAGAAATGAGTACTCCAAGGTCCTTTACAGAGTACTCATCTCAAATGACCTAAGTGCTAGTCAGGAATCAGGCCTGGATTTGGGACAGAAGTGGCATTGGTCGCACTTTTGGATGACTTCTGACAGGAGTGCATCTGTCCTTGCTCTACTTGATATCTCAGCGGCTTTTGATACCATTGACCATGGGATTCGCCTGGGGCAGCTTCAGGGGATGGGAGGCCTTGTGCTGTCCTGGTTCACTTTCTTCCTCTGCTGCCGCTATCAGTCAGTGTTGATAGGAGGGGAGAGATCAAGCCCTTACCCATTGCTTTACAGGATTCTGTAGAGCTCAGTACTCTCTCCACTCCTGTTCAACATTTATATGAAGCCGCTGGGTGAGATCATCCATCACCATGGACTGAGGTATCACCAATATGCTGATGATACTTAGTTGTATGTCTCGGGCCCTGGTGAGTTAAGTGATGCCGTGTCCTCCCTCTTGCAGGTGCCTAGAGGCTGTTAGGGGCTGGATGGGGAGCAACAGGTTGAAACGAAACCCTTGCAAGACAGAGTGGCTCTGGGTTTGGGGTTTGTTAGCTTAGGGAGAATTGCCACCTTTGATCCTGTACGTAATCTAGTGGTTTTCCTGGACTCATGACTCCTGCTTGAAGAGCAGGTGGCAGTCATGGCCAGGAGGGCCTTTACGCAACTGCGGGTTGTGTGCCACTTACGCCCTTTCCTGGACCAACAGTCCCTACTCACAGTCACTCATGCCCTGGTCACTTCCCGTCTTCACTATTGCAACACGCTCTACATGGGGCTGTCCTTGAAGAGCATCTGGAAGCTCCAGTTGGTGCAAAATGTGGCGGCCCGTGTGGTTTTGTGCAGACCCCCATGTGCTTATGTATCAACTCTCCTGCAGGAGCTGCACTGGTTGCCGATTTGCTACCAGGTGCAATTCAAGGTGCTGGTTGTCACCTTTAAAGCCCTTCATGGCTTGGGACAAGGTTATCTGAGGGACCATCTCTTGTCGGTCATATCTGCCTGACCCACCAGAGTGGGGAGGCAGGGAATGTTGTGGGTCCCATCCCTGAGGGAGATACACTTGGTGGGACCCAGAAGAAGGGCCTTCTCCATGGTGGCTCCCTCTGTATGGAACATCATTCCCCCAGAGATTAGAACAACCCCCACTCTAATACTCTTCTGGAAGGTGCTGAAGACTTGAATAAATATATGGTATATATATATATATATATATGGTATATATATGTATGGTGTATATATATGTGTGTGTGTGTAGCAACGTTTCGGCAGAATCTCATCTGCCATCATCAGGCTTCTGTATTGTGTTCAACGATAGCACAACTATAATGATGTGGGAAAATACCCGAACAAAGCTGAATACATATATAAATACTCGCGAAAACTTTACATACATACATACATACATACATACATACATACATGTGTGTGTGTATGTGTATGTGTATGTATGTGTGTGTGTGTGTGTATATATATATATATATATATATATATATATATATATATATATATATATATGATGTATATATGTATATATATGTATATGTATATGTATATATATGTATATACGCATATATACACACATACACACACACACACACATATATATATATATTTGATTCTTTTTGTTAATTTTTATTGTTTTAAATGTGATTTTATATTCTGTAAGCCACCACGGACAATAGGTGATAATCTAAATTCAATCAATCAAAGACTTTGCTGAATTTTCCATCATTAATGGAAGATTTGTAAATTACCAGAAGTTAAACGTTTGTTCTCTCACTTTTATATGCTGCACTGCCCAGAATTTTAATTGTGTAGTTCATAAATGTGTTTGAATAAACAAATGTCTTCCATTAGTGATTCATCTACAACTTTTGCAGGCTTTTAATCATCCTGTAAAATTTATTTCATCCTCACGTCATTCATTTTCTGTCTCACATCTCTGTCTTACTTGCCAATCTATATTCTTTTTAGAGATCCACCTGCTTGGGCTTAGAGTTGAAGACTTACATTTCTGGTATTACTTGCACAAAGGCTTGGCATCTATTCTGAGATAGCCATCAGTTTCAGATATATTTTGTAAGGTATTTTATCCTTCCTCCTCTTTTTTTCCACTTTTTTACCCTATTAAGCAGCTTTCACCCATCCCTTCCAATATTTACCTTTCCTTCTGTCCCTCTTTCCCATCTCACCTCCTCACTCTGCAGCTCCTGAACCAGACTCTCAGCGTGGGCCAGTTTTGCTTTCAATTCAGCAATTTCCTGCTCCATGGGCAGAACAATGGCCCGGAGTCGCTGAGTATCCTCTTGTGCCTGGAGAGAGAAGAGAGAAAGACAGACATAGGTTTTATTTTTTTCCTGCCCACTGGAAAATCAGTTTAGCCCTCAAAGAGATTCAGGTGGAGTACATAGCTTACTTTTTCCATCTGTTTTTCCAATGAGTCCAGAGGGTTGGTCCTTGGCAGCCTGCTCCAAACATTTTCCCGGTTGTCACGCTGGAATGCTGACAGACGGGCCTCATAGCTGGAAATGGTATCTAGGAAGGAAACAAACTTTTGAGCTGCCACCTCCAAGGCCAGGTCTAGAAGGAAAGGCTTCAGGCACTCAGGCAAAACAACCCCAGGTCCTTTCCCACCCACCACGATCTGCAATCCCTCCTTCACCTTTCAAGATAGTCTGCAAGGAAGCCACCTCTTCCTGGCACCGGCGCTGGACAGCCTCCACCGCCTCCTGCTTGGTGCCTTCACTCACTGCAGCCACAGCTCGGACTGTCTCCACTTCGGCCAAGGCGGCTGCCAACTGGGCTTGCAGGCTTCGGATGGTCTCTTCAGGATCGGGGTCCCCAGGGAGATTCGGGGCGCGGGGCACGCCCACATCCTGCACCCTCTGAGGCTCTTGAAAGAAAAACAGGGACCGGTGAACGACGAACGGAGTTAGACTGGAACCCAGAACCGTCCGTCCGTCTCTGTCTCCCCTCCCCCCCGCCCCCGGTCTATCACATCGCTCAGCCAATTAACTTTAAACCGAGGACCCGACTTAAACGTCCCAGCCTCGACCTATGACCTTGCCCAGTGTGAGTGACGCCAACGGGATCTCCTTTCTGGCGAGTCCCGTAGCCGCGAGGGGCGTGGCTTCGCGCTTGGTCGCCAACCCACCGTCGGGAGGGGAGGGGGCGTCCGCGCGTACCTTCCATTCCGCCAAGACTTCTAACTACTGCTCCGGCGGTGGCGGTGCGGCAGCTGCTGCTTCCCCGGAGACCGAGCGAGGCCGGAATTCCCCGAGAGGAACCGGAAATAGCCGAAGGAATTCGGAAATGGTCGAGAAAAAACAAACATGAATGTGCCGAAGATGGCCGAACGGTCGACACACCGCGGCTCCTCTGTTTAAGGTTGGTTCTTCGCGGGACTCCCGAGACTTCTCGATCGTTTCCGAAGAGAACCGAAGGGAAGTGGCGTATGTAAGTGAAGAGGAACGGCGTTTGTCGAAGCGGCGTTTTTGCATATCCTGGAATTGTTTTTGAAGTTGGGCCTGAGGATTCAAAGGAGTGGTTTAATGGAGAATTCAGTCGTTGGATTGGAAACCTATTTTTTCACCCAAAAAAATGCCACGTTCCGGGACTGAAAGCTTCATTTATCCAATATTTTTGAACTTTAAAATGCAAGATTGGACGTTGATTTCAGTAAACATTCCTATTGCCAATGGAAATCCATGCATCTTAAGAAACATTGATGCAATTTTTGGTAGAATTCTCACTTTGGATACAGTAGTGCAAGTATAATTAGACTGGGGTTAATTTCAAAGGCAGTCAGTTCATCTGAATTGAATGCATGTTGTTTAATTTCTTACCTCTTGATTGTGGGGCAGCCGCAGATGCCTTTTTTTACCTTCTTATTTATTGCTGTCTCCAGGGAAAAATCTGCAGGTAGTTATAGCTGCAAAGGCTCTGTTAGACATGGCAAAAATAAATAAAAATCTGTTGTTTATCCCCAAATCCCTTTGGGGATAAACAACAATATGCAAAGTGAAGAAAGGAATAAGAAATAGTATGCCTGAGAAACTAGAGGCATGAAACGGAAAGTTAGAAATATAACCAAATCTAGTTTACACCAACACCATTCAGCATTCCTTTCTATCCTAAAGCAAAGCAAGTCCTTGTTTCTTAAAATGTATGTCCTTGACTGAGGCTTTTTTCCAAAGCAAAAAAAGTTTACATAGTAAAAATAGATTGTCATCTGACTAGTTATTAAAACAAAGTTTAGATCATGTCTGCTTCTCAGTATCTAGTTTGCTGCCTTTCATTCAAGATAATAATTAGTGAAACAAGGTATTATCAAGCAGCTGACCTACCCATGAATGCTAAACACTATAAATAATAAAAAATACAACTATTATTCATGCTACAGATAATAAAAAGAAATCTCTAAGCTGAATGGAGACAGCAGGCTAAAAGATATTCTTTGTTTTGGATACCGGGCAATCTAGCACTAGTCTTGATTGTATAGACACCAAAAAATATCTGGAAACCATCTATACTTGTCTGGAACCGTAGTTTCCATCTGACGTCAAGGTAAACAGGCTTTCCCAAACTTTACAACTTTGAGGTGCGTGGACTTCAATTCCCAGAATTCCCCAGTCAGCAGGCTGGCTTGGGAGTTCTGGGAATTGAAGTCCACGCATCTCAAAGTTGCCAAGTTTGGGAAATCCTGAGATGGAGGCAGAATGATGAAGCACCCCTCTGTATTGGTGTTACAAAAGGTCAAGATTCCAACTGTACAGTAAAAGTCCCATTATAGTGTAGAAAGTTAGCGCCCACCCCTCCTAGAAGAATGAAATATTTTGAGGAATATTTTTAAAAGGCAGGGTAAAATATTTTCCCTAAAAGAGAAAAAGTCTTAAGGGAGAGAAAAACTTAGAGCCCAGCTCCCTGCCCCGCCAGATATTTTGTTCCCATTAAGAAAGACTGGGCCAGCCTATATTCAAAACAAAAGACCTTCAGCTCCAGGGTCTTCACCTCCATGTTTCCAGTGTCTTTCTCCCGGCTTGGAACTGAACCAGATGAATATTTCTTCCAACAATTGCATGTAAAAAGCGACAAGCTATAATTGTACAGTTGTGGCCGCCATTTTGACTTCTTTGATATCCCCACACTGGTGATTCATAGTAAGGAATTTATAATCTGTATACTTTCATTATCCAGCATGCAATGATTGAAAATCTGTCAGCTTTTTGGCAGGCACTCGTAACTGCACAACGCTTTAGGAAATGATTATTTTAAAGTTTTTGACAAGATTACCATCATTCTTTTTTAAAACATCCCTTTACATGGAAAGATTAACCAAATTTGCTGTGAAAATTGACACAGGAGTTGAAGAAAAGAAGCCTTTCCTGCTGTGCGTGTCGCAATGCAGCACAGAATCTGTAATATACTACTGCTGAACATGGAAGCTTTATTTTCACCATCCTGATTATTAACACTTGTCATTCTCTTCTGGATTTGACTAATCTTTTGTGAAAGCTATCGGAGACTAATCTTTTGTGAAAGCTATCGGAGACTAATCTTTTGTGAAAGCTATCAGAGACTAATCTTTTGTGAAAGCTATCATTTGTAACAGTGATTTTGAAGTAATATTGACTAATCTTTTCTGAAAGCTATCAGAGAGTGCATCAGTACATATGTAACAGTGATTTTGAAATAGTATATATTGAATCATCTGTTTCCATCTTTCTTAAATACTTAGTATTCAATTTACAATAGTTCATTTAGTGACGATTGCAGAGTCATGCAATCACCTTTTGCCACCTTCTGACAAGCAAAGTCAATGGAGATGCCAGATCATTTAACAAACATGTTACTAACTTAACAACTCGGCGATTCACTTAACAACTGTGGCAAGAAAGGTTGTAAAATGGGGCAAAATTCACTTAACAACTGTCTTACTTAGCAACAGAAATTTTGGGTTCAATTGTGGTTGTAAGAGGATTACCTATATGGTATCAGCCCATTTCACTGAATAATTTTGAATTCTTATATTACAAAGAGAAAATCCTACTTATATTTTCTCTGTATAATTGTAAACATGTTACGCTTTTTAGATATAATCATCTGATATATGGAAACAACTTCCCTGAGATCCAAGAGAGAGTACTTCTGAATAAAATTTCCTGCAGGATTATCTGTTTGCATGGTTTTTTGCCCGTCGTGCTTCAAGATTTGAATTAAACTGATGTTGTGAATCAGATTGGGCAATATGTGTTTTCTGAGATTACGCTAAACTGAAGCTTCCATCATCTCTTACTCTTTCTTAGTCATGCTACCTAAGGCTTCTGGAATTTATGGAGGGCCATCTGCTACGTATTCCTGCTGAGCCCTCACAGCTCACAGAGCATTGATGAGACTGCGCAGAGATGGTCACAAGATCACGTTTTTAAAGCCGAGAAACAAAGAAAAGTTTAGGATGAAACCTAGGCTGGCTCTGCTCTAATTCTGTGGGGTATAAGAAGAAGAGAAGGAAAAGCACAGTCAAACCATCAAGATTGTAGCCTGTATCAATACATAACAGTTTCCATCAAATTTGTGTAGTTTGTTTCCTGATCTATACTATCTGAAAGATCTCACATAAGTCATCAAACCCTGCCAGCGTTTTTCCTTCTCTCTTTCTTTTATGCACCAAGAAATTAAGGTAGGGTTTGTTTTCTTCTTAATGCCTTGATTCCTTGGTTTAATCATGTTATTAAACATGTTATTGTAATCATTTGGGTAGTGAAATTTTTGCCTTGCATCTTAGAAAAACCACCTGGATTTCACCAACCCCATGAACCACACCGATCTAAATTCACACTGGCCATGATAGATGTGTAGATGCCCTCTATAAGTGGGGTAAAAATACCATCACCAAACTGTGCGACTGAAAAACAAATCCAACATATAAGTGATACAAAGCCAAAATAGTGCCTACAAGGGAGACTTTGTTGAGACATCTGGCTATCACAAATGAAGGGGAAAAAATATCTGTAAACCAGACGTACGTTTGTAATATTATTTTATACCTTATATTTCATATTTTGTGTTTTTAATCTCTTGTGCTTTTATTGAAATGTGATGTGAATGTGCCATGTGATAAATAATATATAGTGAGTATCTCCAATATCATCTCTGCAGCTTTTACAGGACGGGAATATATTGTTGCTATATTTTTTTAAAAAGTAGATACAAGACTGAAAAGCTAATGGTTTATTGGCATCAAAGGGTCTTCAGCATCATATTGGAATTTAGATTAAATCCGGAAGTTTGGCTCCTTGAAACTGAACCAAAAATACAACTCTGTAAGCTTGTCCTGCATTTCTTTGCACCACTCTCTTCCTCCTGCAAACTATGTTAACCATGGGAACCCTGTCCACATTTCCCAACCTTGGCAGCTAGCTGGTCCAACTTGGATTTTACTTGATCCAGGCCTTGCACCAATTGCTCCAGTTTCTGCAGCACACGAGGGTCCGAGCACGAGGTGCAAGAAATTGGGGGTGCTAATGTGGGCTGTGGAACCACAGTACCTAGAAGACACAAAGCAGACTTTCTCACAGTGATCTGCCACTCCAACCTCTCTTTATCATGCAAAATCAATTGCAATAATTATTTCCTCACCACTACTCTTTATATATAGAGCCCCCTACATTGTCATATACACAGAGGTATATATAAGTTAAGGGTTCAGCCACATGGGTGCCATTTGCAAAAGGGGTTATGATTGTTAGGATTTTAACCAATAAGATGAAGCAGATAGTGACTGATAAGAACTATTTCTTTCCCTGAGAAATGTATAATCTATGACTGAATTATTGTCCATCGCATTACTCCAATAAAAGGGCAAGAATTTCATTAAGGAGAAAAATTGGTTGCTGGTTTATCTTTTTTTATATTTATAACAATTTTATGGTTGCTGGTTTATCTCGAGATGCTTAATAAAATTATCTTCCTTCACTTGGCAGTAATTTACTTCTCATGGTCAGAACTAAAAGGTATAGTAAAACTTCCTTCAGGTTAAGCCCAAATCCTGGTGACATCCTGGACATGTCCATGTAGTTTGGAAGTAATAATGTCATAGCCTTCTCCCAAGATATATTTTCAAATACTCTACTCAACCTAACATACAACCCTGGTATTATGCAGTGAACTTCTATCCAAGAACCAAACAGGTTTTGTTTTGCAAAGCTTTTCAATATCAGCCTAGTTGCTGACATCATTTTCCTTCAAATTCATGGCACCACCCCATTCAAGCCAGACAGGAAGGCATTTTTGCCTTCCCTTGAAATATAGCAAGACTTCAGCTACCCCGCAGAAATATTGCTATGTTTTGCCTCCATTTATTCATCTAATACCATTTTGAAGCCATTTGTGCTGGCTTAAAAATGGAGGCCATCACCACATTACCTAGAATTTCCTCAAATTCATTCTTGTGCAAATAAAATCATTATCAATCCAATCATTCACCTGGTCCTTACTCTTTAAAGTGCAGACAGAAATTAAAATGAAACAATTTCGCAATCTTTTATATTCATTCATGAGTGCCAATGCTTTAGTAGCTAGAATGGCACAATTCATACACAATAAGGAGATATCAGCTGAGAGAACTCCGTGGCTTATAGGAGAACCAAAAATGGTCCTTGTTAAATATACGAGGAGAAAGTGAATGGAATTTTCAGGTGAAAACTGTTTTTAAGTGGCTGAATTACTAATTTGGAACAGTCTTCACTGCAACATCACAATACAAGTAGTCCTCAACTTACAACAGTTCATTTCGTAACCATTCAAAGTTACAATGATTTATGACTGTTTTTTGCACTTATGACCATTGCAGCATCCCCATAGTCATGTGATCAAGATTCAGACACTTGGCAACTGATTATTTATGTGGTTGCAGTGTCCTGGGATCATGTGATCCCCTTTTGTGACCTTCTGACAAGCAAAGTTAGTGGGGAAGCCAGATTCATTTAACAACCATGTTACTAACTCAGCTACTGCAATGATTCATTTAACAACAGTGGCCAGAAAGGTTACAAATTGGGGAAAAGTTCACTTAACATATGTCTCACTTAGCAATGGAAATTTTGAGCTCAGTTTTGATTGTAAGTCAAGACTACCTCTAATGCATGCATAGATTTGCAAGGTACCCTTAGCCCTTTTGAGTATATGAATGGGTATTCCTCCACTGTATTCCCCAAGATCCCAAATCCTATTACCGTGACTGGCACAAATCTTCTCTTTCAGTTGGATATTCATAAGATCTGAGAACTGTCTCAGGAGGAAGGTATGTTCTGTAGCAGGGCGTGAAGCCATTGCATGAAGCTCCTGCTGGAACAGTCTGCTTGTAACCACTGGACCAACCTTCCAGGAAAAAGAAAGTCGGTGAAAGACCATTGAGTACTGATTGCCTAAGGAAGTTTTAGAAATGAAGAAGAAAAGGAGTGAAATAGGCTTCACTCCTACTTGGCCCTCTGCCCTGTTAGATGGAGGATAGTGAGCTTCAAGGACTACATATGACCCAGAATTCATCTGCTCCAAATTCCCAGTGCTCTACAATTATTGATACAGGAAACAATACTGCCTTCAGTTAATATATTTTCTTTAAACATTGTAAAAGACCTGAATGCATGTGGTTGGTTAGTGGAACAGTTTATCTTCAGAAGTTGTGGGTGCTCCATCACTGGCCTTTAATGAAAGACTTGGACAGCCATTTGTCTGAAATGATATAGAGTCTTCTGCTTGAGCAGGGCTGGACTACAAGACCTCCAAGGTCCTTTCCAATTCCATTATTCTGCTATTGTTGGCTCCCACCATTTCTGGAAGTGAAAGTCTACCTATCTTAAAGTTGCCAAGTTTGAGAAACACTGCCACAATGCAATCACGGTCTGAAATTTCTCTTTTAATCCAGGAAATCTGGAAAGAAAGGTGAAGATTGCAGGGAAGAATGTTATGGTATTCTCAACAGGCAAAAACAGAATAAGGGGCAAGGATTTACCAAGGAGGACAACCAAAAACCCTCTGCTTGATAAACTAGCCTAGAGCCATTTCAATCAAGTTGCAGGAAGCTGGTGTATTACCTGGCACAAAGCAACACCAAAATAGCTCTGACAGAACTTGTAAAGGAGTGTTCAGTTTGCAAATGTTGATAATTACATATCAACTCCTCCTTGTTAGGTTTTAAGCAGGTTAATTATTAACTGTTACCAGCAGGCTGGACTGATTTTTGGAAAATACGGTTTCCAAACACCCTTGAAACTGTAGACCAAGCAGTTTTCTGACTCTTACCGACAACAGGGGAAAATTCCTCTTGGTTGCTACATGATGAGCACCCTGGCCCCACTGAAATTTTGGCAAACAGCTGCAATTAGAAAACCTGTATGTTTAAGGTTATCTTTGGAAATACAGGTAGCCCTCGTTAAGCAATCCCAATTGGGACTGAGTTGTTAAGTGAAACAGTCACTAAGTTGCAATTGTGCATATCTTGTCACTTCAGCATTCCTTTGCTTAACCTACCTGCAAAGATCTTACTGGAGAGGATTGATCACAAAGTTATTTTTTACACTGTTGTAACTGGAAACAGTCATTAAATGAGGCAATCACTAAACAAGGATTATTTGTTTTACAGGCAGCTAGACTTTCTGGGTACATTTGGAAGTCTGAGAGTGTGATATAGGCATACTCACAAAATGGTTGTTGGGAGCGGAAATTTGCTTATTATTGATAAAACAGCTGCTCTAATTTGTCACAAAACATCCATCCTTATAGCAGAAGACAAATTGGTGACAAAGCTTTGTGCTATCCCTTCCAGCTCTCCACAAGGATATTCTTTACCAACCACATCTTACTTTTATTTTTTTATTCTATTTTTTCCTGGACCAATACACACACTTTTACAGAGAGCACTGGGTTGGAGCCAATGACTATTTTTATTTTGGTAGCAATGATGATAATGGGTGATAATAATAGTTATTAATCTGTGCACTTACAAAGGTGTGGTACAATTCCGAAGAACCTAGTAATTACAAAACTCCATCCAATAAAAGTAGTTCATGAAATAAAAGTCAAAGCAGTAAGTACATATTCACACTCACACAGACCAAACACCACACACTGAGTTCCAACAACATCCCACAATACCTCCATTAATTTCAACAAAATAAAAATTAATGTAGAAATAGTTAAAGATAGGAAGGTGGGATAATCCGGCCTCATTACAATTAGATACTTATAGATATAAGTGTCTATGTATATGAATGCTACACAGATTGATTGATTTGATAAAAAATTATAGACCATCCATTTCCTATATAATGGTACCTCAATAATCATTGGTTGCTGGAGACATAATGAGTACCAAAAATGATGAGAACCAAACAATTTTCCCCACAAGAAATAATGTAGTGAGTCAAAGGCAGCAGACAATGACAAGTTCTGACTTGTGCATTGGATACCAAACAAACAATGAGTACTGGACAAAATTTTCACATCATAATGCAATGGGTACCAAATCAGATGAGTTTCAACACAGTTGGGTACCAAGGCACCACTGTACATGTTTCTGGGCAGCTAACAATTAAAGCAAAGTAAAAACAATAAAGGCAGCTAGAATGAAAAAACAACAAAGCTTCAGGCTGTAAGCTGGTGGCTCTGGTGGCCTTCTATGTGATCCTGGTTGAGTTCTATCATCTATGCCAGTGTTTCTCAACCTCGGCAACTTGGAAATGAGTGGGTGATTCTGGGAAAGATGCCATGTTCAAGTTGCTGAGGTTCAGAAACATGCTGCATGACTGTAACTTTGTCGCTTGTATCCTTACGATTTATATTGACTACTATTATTTGATTGCTTATTGTAACCTATGACTTTACTAAGTGTTGTACCTTATGATTCTTGATGAATGTTAGATCGGGTAGATCGGTTCCCACAGAGACGCGAGACCAAAAGTGATCATTCAGCTCTTTATTGAGTATATAGACCAGTACAAGACCTGCGAGTCGCGGCAACTCTTCATATAGGAATTGCTCGTGGCTTGGAGGCCAATGACAGGGCTTTGAATCTCCCGCGATCGGCTCGGCCAATCGCGGTTGATTCTTAGCGCACCAATCACGGCCGTTTAGTTGTCCAATCAGGTTGCGGTCCGTAAGGACCAATCAGGATTCAGGGTTTGGAGTATGCTAATATAGAACAATGAATGTGTCTTTTCTTTTATGCATACTGAGAGTATTTGTACCAAGACAAATTCCTTGTGCATCCAACCACACTTGGCCAATAAAGAATTCTATTCTATTCTATTCTATTGAGAAACACTGATCTAAGCTCCCTGAGCGTGGGGTAGCAAAATGTGGAAACAAAGGACAAGACAGGCAAATAAGTTGGACCTCACCCCAACAGCGAAGCGTGTGATTCCAGCCCTGTCAGCCTCCTGAACAACCTCTGCATAGCCCAAGGGATCCCCCGTTTTCTCTCCATCGGTCACAATCACCAGGAACCTCTTGGCATTGTTGCGAGCGCCTTTCTGTGTGGTGAACTGTTCCCTAATAAATAGCACAGAGAGAGAGAGAGAGAGAAAAAGAGAGACCGAAGTGCCATTGCCCACTTGCTTTTCCAGACCCATATCCTGGTCGGGCAGAAGACATTCCAAGGGTTGAAGATTCTTCCATGGCAATGGCTCCATGATAGGGGGTGTGAGCCCCCAGACCCAACCAAGCAGGAAGGAGCCCAGGCCAGGGTTGAGGAAGCAGAAAGGCTGCCCAGAGACCTACACAGCTTTCTTGATGGCAGTGGCCGTGTAGGAAGAGCCATGCAGCTGACGGACTTCTTGTAGGAGGTTGTTTAGGTTTTGGTCATTTTGGAAAGTTCTGAAGTCAAAATGCTGCTGAATTTTGTTGGAGAACTGCACAAGGGAGAACTGAGGAGGGGAGGAAAAGGAGGATTAATGTGGAAGTAGCCACCTGGGATTTCTGAAAAATTCATATTCATGTACTAATTAGCTGTGTTCCCACAAAAGGCAAGGTCAGACTTTCCCAAGCTGATGCTTTTTGAAGGGTCTGTTAGTTAGATCATCCCTCAACTCTTACAAATCCAGTTCAAACTATACCTGGGTCCGATTTATTTCTGGCAATATATTTTAAGGCCTGTTTAACCTTCAGGCATTCTTAGTTTGTTTGCGAGTTTAGAACTCACAAGAACTGTTAGCCAATCACACTTGCTATTTCTGGCTGATAAAAAAAAATTAAATCTAAAAGAAACAAGAATAAAGAATCAGGAAATCATCACTCACTCACCAGCCAGCACTTGAAGGTGTGAGCCCACCTGTTCAGTTATAGGGTTAAACCAGTGTTTCTCAACCTGACCAACTTTAAAATGTGTGAACTTCAACTCCCAGAATTCCCCAGCCAGCATGTTAATTAGCCAATTATACATGGCATAGCATGTGATATCAACATAGATAAGGACAAGGAAACCTACTTTATAATTTTGTTTTTTACAATCCAGAGGCTGAGGCTAGTCAATGTCTGGTCTTCTTTCTCCCTCCCTCCCTCCGTCCCTCTCCCTCCCCTCCCTTCCTTCCTTCCTTCCTTCCTTCCTTCCTTCCTTCCTTCCTTCCTTCCTTCCTTCCTTCCTTCCTTCCTTCTTTCCTTCCTCTCTCCCTCTTTCTTTCTTTCTTTCTTTCTTTCTTTCTTTCTTTCTTTCTTTATTTATTTATTTCTTTTTTTTTCTTTCTCTACAAATTAAATTGTAAACATTTTAGGCAGTTTCCATCATTTCTCACCATAGCTCACAAAAGTATTTCCCTCCTCCCCAAGTCTATGATGAGCTGTCTCAACTGTCTTATGAAAGTCCTGCTCAGAAGAACGAAATATTTTCCCAACACTTCATTCCCTCCCATTCCCTTGGCTTCAAAAATCAATCCAGATTGAAAATATTGTCCCTTTTATGCGGTTCTCCATTCCTTCAACTGACCAGAGTATTTTCAGGAAAAGTTTTACTGAAGAGTGCAACAAATAACTTCTCTGCAAGAAATTCCGTATGTCGAACGCTGCTAGACCCATCAATCAATAACACAATGTCTCGGGCAACATTTGGACACTCTGGAAAGAAAGGAACAAAGGAAAGACTCTCATTTCAAAGTCAAAGCTATCCTCTACTTACTGTTCTCAACTTACCACAGGCAATGTTCAGCTGAGGGCCTCCTGAATGTTTGAATAGCTTCCTAATAAACAAAAATTCAATTTTTTTTTCATCTCGGTATTATAGACTATTGTAGGGAAAAAGTCATCTTGCCAGGGGAAAAATGCTGGAAACATTATTTCTCATCCTTAAAAAAAGTATCTTTCCAGGATACTCCTGATATATGCGAAGGAGCAATAAGGAACTGTATTTGAGTACATAGAGGCCCTTTTCATGACTTTATTTTGCTTTCAAAGCATGGTCAATAGACCCTGATTTTGCCCATTTGCACTAAGATTGAACCCCCCTCATTTCTAATCAATATACAGGTAGAAATTATGGTTGACAATTCACCATTTATGTCTTATATCAAGCTTGTCTTCAGAAAAGTCTTAATTAGTTAACAAAAACAAAAAAATGAAATCTCTAAAATGCTGGATTAAAAAAAATACATTCTACAAACATTAATAGAAAATAATGTCATTACTTATTTTCAGTGAATCTAAGAGCTCTCTCCCATTTAAAGATAAATTATAAAATTTATAGAATCCAAATTTTTAATTTTTTCACTTTTAGCTTACCCTGATTTTCTGGCTTTCTTGGGGAAGGTGTTATGGTATCTTGAGAAATAGCATCAGAAAGATCAAAATCTGTTGACTCTGTACAAAAAGAAAATAGTGAACTATTATTACAAATATAAATGCAATTTTGAACAGAATTTTCTAAGCCCAGGACAACGCTAATATAGATATATCATGACTATATGCATTTCAATTGTGTAAATGCATGTATCTAAGAGGAGAAAAAAGAAATTTAAAGGATCTGGTAATTTTTGTCTCTATTTCTCTATCACTGTGCCTATAAATATATAAATATTTGTAGATACTTAAGCAGGGTTGGCTTATGGCTAGATAATCAAATGGATTTTTTTTTAAAATTATAACTCCGATTAATTTTAGCATAAGACAAAACCATGAATTTTAGGAACTACTAGATTGCCAGTCCAGTAACTACATTTATCCTCATTCAAATGCATAAAACCTTTAAATCCAGACCAAAGCTTTAAATCATTGCAGTCCTGTTTATATGCCAAGAAAGTATTTGTTACTTGTTCTTACATTCACATGTTTTATTTTATTATTTTATTTTATTAGGTTTGTCAATTGCTTACTTACGATAATAGGTATAAGTAAAAACATAGTTATGAATACATGGATACATATAAGAAAAATAAGAGAAACAATAGGACAGGGACGGTAGGCATGTTGGTGCGCTTATGCACGCCCCCTACAGACCTCTTAGGAAAGGGGTGCCTAATGAAGATGGGGTAAGTATGGTTTTTCAGCTGTTGTACTCCAACTTCCATCAGACATAACCAGCAGGGGCAATTGTCATAGAGATAATCAATAGAGCTGGAAGGGACCTTGGAGGTCTTCTAGTCCAATCCCCTTCTCAAGCAGGAGACTCTATACCATTCCAGACAAGTGACTGTCTAGTCCCTTCTCAAAAACCTCCAGTGATGAAGCATTCACAACTTCTGAAGGCAAGCCGTTCCACTGGTTAATTGTTCTCACTGTTAGGAAGTTTCTCCTTAATTCCAGGTTGCTTCCCTCCTTGATTAGATTCCATCCATTGTTTCTTGTCTTGCCTTCAAATGCTTTGGAAAACAAGTTGACCCTCTTCTCTTTGTGGCAACCCCTTAAATTCTGGAATACTACTATCATGTCCCTCTTAGTCCTTCTTTTCTCTAGACTGGCCATTCCCAATTCTTGCATTTGCTTTTGTCTCATTTTGATCATCTAAGGCAGAGGTCTCCAACCTTGGCAACTTTAAGATTTGTGGACTTCAACTCCCAGAATTCTCCAGCCAGCTATGCTGGCTGGAGAATTCTGGGAGCTGAAGTCCACAAGTCTTAAAGTTGCCAAGGTTGGAGACCTCTGATCTAAGGATACCCCTGGTTTAATGGAGATTTAAATCTCTGACTTATTTAATTCCAGACATTCTTAGTTAGTAGAGTAAAATAATTTTCATGTTGGTTTGATTGAGGTGTTTTTTTTAAAAGCGGTGGGTGGAGTATGATCCCCCCCCCCTGCTGTTATGTTCTGCATATATGATGAACGCAGACCACACAATTTCTGGCATTTCATTTTCATGAAAAGTATAACATTAACTGTAAAACAGCCATGTTGTCCAATGTCACATCACCCTCAAAACTTCCCCCTAATCTTAGATATGATCTGGTGACTACTACTTGGGGGCCCTCGTCTGACCTAAAAAAAATTAGTGATGCCAACTGATCACTGAAAGTTTGCCAATCTCCGGCTTCAAGAGAATATTCAGAGAACTATCAACTACGTCCATCAACAACTCCTACTTGACATAATCATCTCTCCTTATCTGACCACAGCACCAGCTGCAGTTGAAGTATTTGTACCCACCTGCTACTCCAAGGAAAAGGAAGGAGACAATAAAAATTCCAAGTGCTCCCATGGCTGGCCTCTAAATTGTTGCCGGATAGTTTTTAGTTCTGAGGGCAAAGGCTGTTTGGAGAGTAAGCTGGAGATTGAAAGAGACCTGATCAAAACAGGTCATCTGGATAAAAAACAGCTTCACTTTCCTGGTACTAGCAGCCACTCTCTGATATTCAAACATTTGCTCCATTAGGTCATTGAACTCTTGGGCAAAAGCCATGCTGAGTTACTATGCAGGCAGTCTTTCATTTATGATCGTTCATAGTTACAATGGCACTCACCAAGTTTTCACACTTATGACTGTTGCAGTATCTCCATGGTCATGTGTTCAAAATTCAGATACGTATTTATGACGGTTGCAGGGTCCCAGGGTCATGTGATCCCCTTTTGAAACCTTCTGATAAGCAAAGTCAATGGGGAAGTCAGATTCACTTAACAACCATTGTACTAACTTTACATCTGCAGTGATTCATTCAACAACTGTGGCATGAAAGGTTGAAAAATGGAGCAAAGTTCACTTAACGTGTCACTTTGAATTGTGGTCATAAGTCAAGTACTGCCTTACTACATAAAGTAGAAATATGAGATGCCTTACATAGACATCAGTAGCACCTTTACTGATGGATGGGTATCATTATATATACCTGGATAGATCCTTATTGAATATACCCATGATTAGTTTGCCAGACTTAATTCCAAGATTTGCTTTGACCCTTGGCACCTTTGATCTCACAGTGGATTGTGGTTCAGTTTCTCCAAGAGGTTTTGTTACCCATCAATTATAATACCAACCACTGCTCTGTCTAATATTTACCCTCTTATCTTCTAAGTACCCTACTGACCACTCTGCACAAAAATATGTTGTCACTCATACAGTAAAATTCGCAGGGCTTTGCCACTCAGATTAGAGTTTCAGAAATAGCATGAAGGCAATTATTTTAAATCCAGCACTCTTGCCTTGCTATTATTTTAATATGAACCAAAAGAGAAAATTAATCCAGCATTTTAAAATCTCTCAAGCAAATCAATGTGAAAAAGTATGGTTAATGTATATTTTGAAGTTATGCTTTTAAAGTGGAATTCTGTGTCTGGTAGACCATTTCCAACTGGTCATTTGTTGTATAAGGTTTAAGTAAACATGAATTCATTTTGGAATATCTGTACTTTGATCATTCTGTGCAGAAAACTCATACCCTGTCCACTCATATGGCCTTTTGTTGGCCTTTTGCTCTGAAACCAGTCAATAGCTATTCCAGGATCTGGATTCAAGAACACAAAAAAGTAAGGTTTATCATGACCATAACAGGTTTGGATTTAAAATGAATCTAGAAACTAGATTGGCAGATTTAAATTATATTTTTCCACCACCATCTCTCTTTAAAGATTTGATCTTATCTAATGGAAATCAAGATAACCCTGGGATCAAATGTTAAACGAATATTTAACTATGATAATTTCAACTGCTCACATTTATTCATTCTACTCACCTATTAAGTTAGTGAAAGCCAATTTATTCTGAGGCTCCCTTACATTTATTGTTCTCTGCTGCTTGTATATATTCATGATCCAGCAATAGTACAATATACCTGGATGGCACCTAATTCAAAAAGTAGTTTTAAAACCAATTGGACTAATTTGTCAAATGAAGTAGTGAGAAATTTTCAAACAGAGATTGGATAGTCATTGGTTAGAAATAGTCTAGTAAGTGTTTCCCAACCTTGGCAAACTTGGCAGCATAAGCGCACCAACATGCCTACCGTCACTGTCCTATTGTTTCTTTTTTTATTTGTATCCATTTCATGTATTCATAACTATGTTTATACTTATACCTGTTATCTAATACTTGCTTGACAAATAAATAAATAAATAAAATATAAATAAATAAATAAAATATAAATAAATAAATAGATAAACAAACAAATAAATACTAAATAAATAAATAAAAAAGAATTCTGGGAGATCAAGTCTACACATCTTAAACTTGTCGTGATTAAGACATACTACTATTGTAGACCCTGCATTGAGCAGGAGGGTGGGTTAGATTACCTTGAATGTTTCTTCACAGTAGCTAGTCCTTGACTTACAACCACAATTGAGCCCCAATTTTCTTTTGTTAAGTGAATTTTGTCCCATTTTACAACCTTTCTTGCCACAGTTGTAAAGTGAATCTCTATAGTTAAGTTAGTAAAATGTTTAAATAAATCTGGCTTCCCCATCAACTTTGCTTGTCAGAAAGTCACAAAAGGAGCTCATAAATATGAATCAGTTGCCAAGAATCCAAATGTTGATCACGTGACCAAAGGGATGCCACAACACTTGTAAATGTGAAAAATTATCATAATTCACTTTTTTCAGGGTAACTTTTTTCATTGTAACTTCTAACGGTCACTAAGTAAACTGTTATAAGTCTAGGACTACCTGTAATGATTCATTAGTAGCTGAGAACTGTTGCCTGGTATCTACAGTTGTAGAGGACAGAAGGAGTTTTAGTCACAGGATTTCTGCCTGTCATATAATCATTACAAGAGCAGAACATTCAAACCAGCCAACCGGCCAACCAGCCAACCAAGTTTGTCTTTCCTTGATCAAAGCTCAGTCTCCCTGACTTTTTCTCTGAAAATCATCTGTGCCTAGACTTTCTGGGAAATTAGCAGGATTCCACCAGGTACTCTGATGCATCTTTGTACATGCATCCTCTGATTTTGGCTCAGCCAACTTCTATCATGTTTCTCACAAAATAAGCCTGGGCCTTATTTTTTTTTTTGACCCCCCAAAAAACGGCTAGGCCGTCTTTTCGGGGTGACTTAATTTCCCCCCCTCTTGCATCCTCAGGTGGGCAGGCGGCAATGGCTTGGATGTTGACCTCGGTGTTGGTGGGGCACTTCGTATCAGGAGACCTTCCGCCACCGTTGCTTTCCCTTCTCCCCGTGCTGCCGCGGCGTTTAGAGCAATGCCACGGCATTTGGCTCAGCCACGCGGGGACGGCCAGGGCTTCTCCCTGCAACTGGAGCCCGGCGGAGACACTCAGCTTCAGGCGCTCTTGTCGCCGCCTTCCCGGGCATCGTTCGAAGGCAAAGCCCATTCTTTTAAAAACAACGCCCTACTACGACAAAGCCTCCCCTGCCCGAGAGGGCAGTCCAACCCCACGTAGGGAGGCGAATCTCCCCGGGCTGCAGCACAGGATCGGTCCACCCCAGGAGAAGCGCCCAGCTGCCATCCCTGCCTGGTGCCGGGCAGAGCGCGAAGAGCTTCATCTGGGACGCCCAGTGCAGCTGACAGGTGGCCCGCACCGCGTCCTCCTTCGAGCTGAGCCCTGCCAAGTGAGCGCCTCTGCCCGATGCCCATGCCACTGCAGCGTTTGGAGCTGCCGGCACATTTGGAGATGCATGGGGATGGGCTGGGCTGGGCGAGGGGTGGAAAGGATGGGCGGCTTTAGGCTCTCTCTGCCAGACCCTCCGGCCAGGGAAGCAGTGCTGCCGTCTCCTCGCCTCCCTGTCCACAGACAGGTGGGCGCTATCACTGCCTCAGGCAGCCTCTCCTGGTGGACCCTTTGGGTTCGGGCTGGAGGGACTTGGGAAGTCAAGCTTGGGTCGGCCCGGCTCTTTTGCTTGGCAGGTGGGCACGCACCTGCGGCTCACTTTCCCAGCTCTGCCCAGCCTGCCCGGCTCTGGCATGGCCCTGGTGGAGGCCCTGGCAGGGAGGCACTCGCTGCCTTGGTGAGAGCTCTGCCGCCGGGCAGGAGGGCCTGCCTGTCAGCTGCGCTGGGCACCCCAGGCGAAGCTCTTCGTGCTCTGCCCGGCACTAGGCAGGGATGGCATCTGGGCGCTTCTCCTGGGGTGGGCCAATCCTGCACTGCGCCCCCGGGAGATTCGCCTCCCCATGTGGGGTTGGGCTGCCCTCTCAGGCAGGGGAGGCTTTGTTGTAGTAGGGCATCGTTTTTTAAAAGAATGGGCTTTGCCTTTGAACGATGCCCGGGAAGGCAGCGACAGGAGCGCCTGAAGCTGAGTGTCTCCGCCAGGCTCCAGTTGCAGGGAGGAGCCCTGGCCGGCCCTGCATGGCTGTGCCAAATGCCGCGTGGCTGCGCCAAACACCACGGCGTTGCTCTAAACACCGCGGCAGCACAGCGAGAAGGGAAAGCAATGGTGGCAGAAGGTCTCCCGATACGAAGTGCCCCACCAACTCGGAGGTCAAGGCAGGAAGCACCATATTCAGGTATGCAACAAAAGTACTTCCTAACGGCAAGCCCCCCCTGCCATTCCCCCCCATTTTGCATGTTTAATATAGGCCTTAATTTGGGGGGAGGGGCTTAATTTCATTTTATGCCTATAAAACATGCTGGGACTTCCTATTGGGGGAGGCCGTATTGTTGGAGAAACACGGTAGAACTTCTGGAAGAGCTGAGCCTGAAACAAGCAGAGTTACCAGTTGCCACACGCCTTAACCTTTATCTGTAGCTTGAGCACGCAAGACGTAATGTCTTGCTGAGATTTGTAATCATGGAGCATAATCCTCCTCCTGCCTCGCCTGTCCACAGAGAAATAATTTTAAAGATGATGAGCAAGTGTGAGATGGATGGGGAAAGCACTATAACTGAGATAGGACAATCCCTTCACCTCCACGTGCTTTGTGGTGGAGCACCTGTTAAATCTGTCAGCAGGGGAAAAAAACAAGATAATTACACTGTTCCCTTGAAGCTAGAGCTATATAATTGGAGCCCTCACACTTCTCCTGTGTTTATGAGGGGCTCAAGACCATGAGGTTCCCAGCTTGGATTCTTCTCCTGGAGATGCTGTTTCCCTCAGCTGCCCAAGGAAGAATACTCCGCTTCGTTACGCTGGTACATAAACTGGGATAATGGCAGAGCTAGGAATCTCATGGTTTCTCCCCCAACAAGATGATTTTGACCAGTCTTCTCCCATTAACTGCTCAAACCCGTTATTTTCTCCCAGTCAGGATAGCTAAAGAGAAAGCTGGCTGGAGTCAGAAGAGCAGAATGCAGAAGCTATAGAGAACATCCTAATAGAAGAAAAGGCTGATAATCACTGGGAATTTGCAAAAATAGACAGGACAACTGTTTGACTGGGATGGTATAAGGCTACTGCTTTGAGCAGTGAAGTTAGACTAGGATCTCTGAAATTCCTTTCAGCCCTATGATTCCATGTTCTATGTTCTTTTTAAACCAACCTGTAGCCAGGAATTGAAAATCACTGTTTGTTTGGTTCTTAGGATGGGTTAACTAGATCTTAGGTGGAAAAGATGAAGATCTAAGTTGTGGACTGTATAGAGTTTGATCTGGTAAAAGATGTTGATTGAGTTTAGTGCCTGTTCAACTTTAATGCTATATATGATTACTTTGTCATGTCTCCATAGCTAGTTGCATGAAAAAGAAAAAAAATCGGTCTTGTGCAAGTGACAGAGAGAACTGAAATATACTTCAAAAGGATGGGTTTTATAGCAACAGAAGTTCTAATATGTTATTATGTGCATTATAATGTTATTATAATGAGGTCTAGAAAAATGTTTCTGTATATACATACATACATACATACATACATACATACATACATACATACATACATACATACATACATATTTTTAATGCTACCAGAAATCCTACTTCTTAAGAGTCTGCTACCATTATCTTTCCATGCCGGTTTAGGATATGGTAGAAGAAATCTTGGTTTGGGATTATATATTGACTTATCAGCAGTATTATAGCTCTGTTCCTCAGAAAAAAGAAAATATGGAAAAGAAAGTCGGTGTGTCTGTGTGTCTGTGTGTGTCTATGTGTCTGTGTGTCTGTGTAAATGAGAGAGAGAAATGGCTTTAGTACAAAAAGAAAAATTATAGTAGGAACTATTTTGTATTTGTGGGTCAAGAGGGTATTACCTCTTTTTAAAGTCCTTGCCTCATGGCACAAAGTACTTTACTATCTTATTTCTGAACTTTATGGGTGAGCCCAGATATCACAGTCCTCCATTTCTAATTTTTGCTCATCTGGGTGTTGATCACTGGTAGGGAGGTGTTTTGGACTTTTCGTTCACTTTTTGGTTTATCACCATGGCTTGCCCTGTCAATATTGGTGGGAGTGTCTTGATCAGGGGTGGGTTTCTACCGGTTCTGTCCACCTCTGTAGAACTGGTAGCTCTGAAGAGCAGCAGACATAGAACCAGTTTTATGTCTGCTGATGTTTTTGCCCACCCGGACTCTTACCTGACCTTTATTCCCTGATTTTTTCAACTTCAGCTGCCGTACGAGGCACAGCTGCAGTTAAAAAAGCAGAAAAAATGGCTTTTTGAAAGGCTGCTTCTCTGCACGCAGCGTGCTGATGATGATTTACAGGCACGTGCCGGCAGCGTGCAGGGTAGCGCATCGTAAATCACCGAACCTAGTAAATGACTGAACTGGTAGTTAACCCTGTCGGATCCCACCCCTGGTCTTGATGGTTCTTTGGTTGGGCTCAGAGGTGGTATTCAGCAGGTTCTGACCAGTTCTGGAGAACCGGTAGCGGAAATTTTGAATAGTTCAGAGAACTGGCGAATACCACCTCTGATTGGCCCCGCCCCTATTCCCAATGGAGTTGGAAAGCAGGTTAGTGGGGTGGGGAGGGAATGGGATTTTTCAGTATCCTTCCCCTTGAGTGGAGTGGGAATGGAGATTTTACAGTATCCTTGCCCACCAAGCCATGCCCACAGAACCGGTAGTAATTTTTTTTGAATCCCATCACTGGTTGGGCTGTTTACTGTTACCTTGCTTGGTAGTTCCTTGATTGGAGTATTATTTACTTCTTGATTGTTGGTCTGATGCTAATCTTGTGGTTAATCTATGCTAGTCTAGGTATTGACAGCTGCTGCGGAGATATTTTGGTCTTTTTTGTTCCCTTTTTGGCTTGTTAATTGCTCCTTTTGCACAATATGTAGATGCTATTTATGTCTATGTGTCTGTTGATTGCTGATTTGTCAGAATGCCCAATCTTCCAGGAATTCTCTAGTATTTTTGGACTTTGCTTGGATGTAGGATGGTCATGGTTTCCCAGTTGAAACTGTGGTTGTCTGTCTATATATTGTGAAACTAAAAAATTTTCATCAAGTTTTCTGATTGCTAGCTGGTGTTCATAAATGCACTCGGCTAGTCTTCTGCCTGTTCGTCTTACAAAGTGCTGTTGCAGTCCTTACATATTATCTTGTGGATAACTCCTGTTTTTTCTTCTGAGCTGCTGGGTCTTTTGGTTTACTTAGGATGTTTTGGAGGGCTTTAGTTGGTTTGAGTACTACATCAAGGCCATGTGGTTGTAATAGTCTGTTGGTAGTTTCTGATATGTTTTTGGTATAATGGCAGTGTTATCCTTTTTATGATGTGTTGGTTGTGCTAAGTTGGGTTGAGTGGTCAGGCCCATTTTGATAAAGTTGCAGATTATTACAGAGACATAGATATAAACAACATCTACATACTGTGCAAAAGGGACAAAAAGACCAAAACAGCTCCCCAGCAGCTATCAACACCCAGATGAGCATAGATTAACCACAAGATTAACATCAAGAAGTAAACAATTCCCCAATCAAAGAATTACCGAGCAAGATAACAGTAAACAGCCCAACCAAAGAATCACCAATACGACTCTCACCAACATTGACAGGGCAGTCCACTAGAAAATAAATTGAGGGTGGAGACTTCCGGTGGCGCCTCCCTCATTGACGGACTGGAGACCATGATTGTGCGCGGCTTCGATCTGTGCTGTCTCGTCGGAGGGCCCCAAGCATATGCTTTTGAGGCCAGAACCACCCTGTAGGAGTGGCGAAAAAAGGGGAGACTGCCAGCTGGGTTGAGGGGAGCCATATCTCCCCTCCCTGGCTAGGCATACTCCCCTCCGAAGACGGGCTGTAGCAGTGGTCAAATATGGCCACCCTCTGAAGAGGAAGAGTTAACCAGGACAAAGATTGTGCTGGAGCAGTAAAGAAGAGGTCAGTGTAAAAACTGGGCTAACCAGGTGCAATATCTGGACATAAAGGTACCCCGGAATTAAGATCCTAAGAAATTTTTAAGAAAGATAGTAAAAGTGGAAACCAGAGAAAGTGGTAGGGGAGAAATTGACAGCTGAAAGTGGCTTTGAACTTTGAAAGGAGGAAACTAGAAGAAAATACCTGTTCAAATTGGATAAATATGTGATTTTGGCACTACACAGGCATAATTAAAGCTGAACTTGAATGTGTCAAAAACAAACAAACAAACAAACAAACCAGTAACTGATATTTGGACTTATTGGATCTTAGAAATTTAAAAGCCCTAAATATAGAATAGAAAGTGGGGAGAAAAAGGACAGAATTTGGATATAACAGAGAGTGCCACCTAGTGTTTAAGAAAAATTTTTGTGACTCTTTAAAAAAAACAATGCCTGGCTCTTTTAAAAGTGGAAGTTGATACAAAATAAGAGAAACTTTGTTACAATAAAAATAGAAACCCTGAAAAATGGAAAGTGGAAATACAGAACATCAATATAAAAGAAAGAAGCATGAAGAAATTACTCTGGGACTGTTTGGTTATCTTGGCATAAACTTAAACTTATAGATCTTGGACTATTTGATGAATCTGGGGAAAACTTTTAGAGGAATTAATAAAAGCTGATCATTGGAAATGAATATCAAAGATGCTGGTCGAATTAAAATATTGGAAAATTGGTTTGGACTTAAAGAGTAAAGAAACTATAATAGAAGTGTTTTAAAATGGCAGAACTTTTTTGGAATTAAAAATGGAACTAAGAAACATAAAAGAAATGCTACATGAAAGAGGTGAGTTGTGCTGTCTTGCCTTACAATCATTAGAAATGGTGATTTTGGAGTATGAAGAACAACAAGGAGTGCCAGAAGGGGAGGAATTGATTAAAGAAGAGGCCATCTACAATGAACAATTGGAGCAACAAATATTTAAGCAAAGGGGGAAAAGAATAGGAATTAAAACTTGGAGATTTGAGGAGGCAATTAAAAAGGGGAATATTTTGAAAGCCAAACAAAGTAAAAGGAAACAGCAGAAAGGGAATTACAGAAGAAAGCTTTAAAGAGGAAGGGGGACAAAAACTGGAGTAAGAAAAGGAGGGGAAAATGAAGGAAAAAAGAACCAGGAAGTAAAGAGATATGGAAATCGAACAAAAATGAAAAGAATTTTTTTATTTAAAAGACATAGAGATAATGGTTAGATAAAGATTAAGAAAGGGGATTCTTCAAAGTAATGTGGTGTATTATAAATGTATTTGAAGTAATAAATTACTTACAAGGTAGGAAAATATAGACTTTTAAAATGAAAAGATTGGAACTGATGTTTTCTTGTTATTAGAATACTTGTTCTTTGTTAAATTATACATAGATAAATGGAATAAATGTGAAAAAGATAAACTATGATAAGTGTACTATGTTTAATGAATTCAAGAATATAGTTGAAACAAATTATGAAGATTGTTGTAAAAAGATTAACATCAGTTTCTATGATTAATTGAATAGATTAATTTAATTGAAATTATTAATGATTTGATGTAAGGTGCCATGTGGAATCCAGCCTAAAATGCATATGTGTTATGTAAGTTGTTAGGAAATCATTGTGATTAATTTTTTTAGGTGATAATTAAACAGTCAATTATTATTGGGAATTAAAGAGGAGTTAATTAAATGATGTATAAGATAAAGGGGTGGTACACTCAAATTGGTAATTGTGGGGGAAAATTTTTGAATTGTTTGAATTGGGATGGAATTTTTGAAATGATGAAATAAGAATATACGATGAAATTGCAAACCTGACAGATAAAATTATAAAGTGTAATGAATATGAAGATATTATAATTATTTAAAGTAAAAAAGAAATAGGTTAAGAAATGAATAGAAAATATATAAAATAAGTCTGAGAAAAGTACCGTGTTTCTCATAAAATAAGGCCAGGTCTTATATTTTTTGGAGCCCCGAAAAAATGGCTAGACCGTCTTTTCAGGGGTGACTTAATTCCCCCCCTTGCATCCTCATCTAGAGCGCCCCGCGGGCAGCCTCGCCACCAGCCGCTCCTAACGGGTGATCATGGCAAAGCGCAGAGAGCTCCCTACTCCCACCAAACACCTTTGCTGCAGACCCAAGACCTTTGGCGTCCACCGCTGTTGCTTTCCCTTCTGCCCATTCTGCCACCAGGTTTGGAGCTGCCGCTTCCGTGTTTGGAGTGCCGCTGCCATTTGGAGTGCCGCCGCCATTTGGAGCACTGCCGTCATGTTTGGAGCTGCCACTTCTGTGTTTGGAGCTGCTGCCGTGTTTGGAGTGGCGGCGGTGCTCCAAATAGTGGCGGTGCTCCAAACAGCGGCAGTGCTCCAAACGCAGAAGTGGCAGCTCCAAATGCGGCGGCAGCTCCAAATGTTGACATGCCAACTTCAAACAGCGGCAGTGCTCCAAACAGTGGTGGGGTTCCAAATGCGGAAGCGGCAGCTCCAAACGCGGCGGCAGCTCCAAATGCGGAAGCAGCAGCTCCAAACAGCAGCAGTGCTCCAAACAGCGGCAGTGCTCCAAACGTGGAAGCGGCAGCTCCAAACGGCAGCGGTGCTCCAAACTGCAGTGGTGCTCCAAACGTGGAAGTGGCAGCTCCAAACACGGCGGTGGCATGGGCAGAAGGGAAATCAACAGCGGCGGAAGCTGAAGGTCTTGGGTCTGCCACAAAGGTGCTTGGCAGGAGTAGGGAGCTCTCCGTGCTCTGCCATGATCGCCCATTAGGAGCAGCTGGTGGCGAGGAATTGCTGCCCGCGGGGCACTCCTAACGGCAAGTGCCCCCGCCCTTCCCCCCATTTTGCATGTTTTAAAATAGGCCTAAATTTGGGGGGAGGGGGTTAATTTCATTTTATGCCTAGAAAACATGCTGGGTCTTCCTATTGGGGGAGGTCGTATTGTTGGAGAAACACGGTATTTGAGAAAATTTATAGAAAATGTGTAATGTACCATGTTTCTCAGAAAACATGACCCACCCCAATATAATAAGCCCAATCCTAATTTTTTTTGGGGGGTCGGCCTAATATTATCCCTACCCCAAAAATAAGCCTGGGGGTGGGCATGGCCAGCACGAGTGGTGGCGTGGGCATGGGGGGGGCAGGTGTCCAGCTGCAGAGAGGGGCAAAAGTCATTCTGTGCAGAGGCATTCCAAGCCTTCAGCGTATCCCAGGATTGCAATGCTGAAGATTCGGAATGGAGCCTTCTGCGTTGCAATCCTGGGATACACTGAAGGCTTGGAGTGGAGCCATTTTCATGAAAGGGAGAAAAATGGGGAGGGGAATTTTCCTGCCTGTTAACTATTCCTCTTAGAGCAGGACCCTGCAAGGCTTGTTGTGGCGTTGCACTCACGAATGGCAGCACCTCCGTGAGTTTCATCACACAGGTGTAGCTGGCATCCTACCCTGAGCGGCTGTGCCAGTGTATCCAAACTCACAGCAGTGCTGCCGCTCGCACGCACAATGGCACAGCAATCCTTGCAGGGTCCTGTTCAAAGAGGCTGCACCGACGTGACGAACCTCACAGCCATGCTGCTGTTCACACACACAATGCTACAAAAAGCCTTGCAGGGTCCTGGGATATCCTGAAGGCTCAGAGTGGAGTCATTTTTGCAAAAGGCAAGAAAATGTGGAGGGAGAAGGAGCTTGAGGAATGGATGACAGGCAGGAAAATTCCCCTCCCCATTTCCCTGCCGTTTGCGAAAAAGGCTCCATTCTGAGCCTTCAGCGTATTCCATGACCCTGCAAGGGTTGTTGTAGCATTGTGCGTGCAAGCAGCAGCACAGCAATCCTTGCAGGGTCCTGCTCAAAGAGGCTACACCGATGTGATGAACCTCACAGCCGCTGCTTGCACACATGCTACAAAAAGTCTTGCAGTGTCCTGAGATATGCTGAAGACTCGGAGTGGAGCCATTTTTGCAAAAGGCAGGAAAATAGGGGGTGAGAGGGAGCTTGAGGAATAGATGTCAGGCAGGAACATTCCCCCCCCACTCCCCATTTTCCTCCCGTTTGCCAAAAACCCTCCATTCCGAATGCTGTAGTTTTGGAATTGAGGTTTTTTTTTTGGCAAACAGGGAGGAAAATAGGGAGGGGGAATTTTCCTGCTTGCCATTCTTCCCTCAGTCTTGTGGAATAGCTCCTTTTGACTGCTACAGAAGTGGCCCGGTGGCAAGGCGAGGGTGCGTGTGGGGCATTCCTAATGTCCACGATAGAAGCGGCCTGGTGGCAAGGTGAAGCGAAATTAAAGCACCCTTTGAAAAGATGGCCTAGCCGTTTTTTTTGGGGGTGTCAAAAAAATAAGGCCCAGCCTTATTGTCTGAGAAACACAGTAATGATAGGATATGAAATCAAATGTGAAAGATGAATATGTAACCAAGGTCATGTTTGTATGGAAATGTGAAAACCTGGAACCATGTTGTTTACTAAAAAAAAGATGTTTTTGAAATGTGAAAAAATAAAAAACTTTTTACAAAAAAAAATAAAAAAATAAATTGAGGGCAAACCTCATTGCCTACTAGCACTGGTGATGTTATCTTATTTGGGTAATGAAATGTCTGCAAGAAAATAACCAAGCTCAGAGAGTACCAAGACCCCTTCATTTCAACCCTGATCTACTAACATTCTTCTTTATTTTCTAGGTGGGTTTGCATAAGTTGCTGTGTTAGACTATAAAATTAGATAACTTGTGGATCAGCATATTACAGGATTTTAGCCTTCGCACGTTGTGTAAACAAGCCCATTCATCCTAAACTATAACCGACTTTACTGATTTGGGCATCCTATGTTGAATGAACAGAACTGAGCCTGGTTTAAGGTGGCTCTGTAGTTAACCCTCCTTAGAGTCAAAGAAAGATTACTTGGTTGATTACAATTGCCAATCTTGCTTTCTCAGGTTTATCGTCATGGTGACCGATCTCCCCTCAGCACCTACCCTACAGATCCCCACAAAGCCGCAGCTTGGCCACATGGTTTCCAGCAGCTGAGTGAGGTACGTCCAAGGGTAAATTTTAATTATTGTTATGGCAGCCTGTGCAGAAGAGGGGGCAAATGATAATCTTCGCTTGGTGCCAGCTGAGGCCTGTCCTACATAACATATGCCTGTCCAGAAGTGGTATTCAGCAGGTTCTGACCAGTTCTAGAGAACCGGTAGCGGAAATTTTGAGTAGTTTGGAGAACTGGAAAATACCATCTCTGACTGGAGATTTTACAGTATCCTTCCCCTGCCACGCCCACTAAGCCACACCCACAGAACCGGTAGTAAAAAAAATTGAATCCCACCACTGTGTCTGTCCCAGGTCCTTGACTCAATAAGTGGATAAAAATGCCAAATACAATCTAAACATTTGGCAACTTTTTGACCCACCATAATAATAATAGTAGTAATTTCCTGGTAGCAAGTTTATAAAGTATCCTGTTGCCAGCTCCTGGCTGTGCAGGAGCTAGATTAAATTTCGATGACAACTATAAATCTTATCACAATGCAGGAATGCGAAAGCTAAGGAATAACAAACAAATGCTTCAGAAGCTTAAATTTCTTGCAGACAAATCCAAGAAGCAGAGTAGAACTATATCTTGTATCAGATCAGAGGTCAGCCAATAAATCAAGTTTGTGCATATTCAGGCTGTTGTTCTGTTTATATCTTACTCTGCAGCCCAAAGCAAGCCTATTTTGGAAAGTAGTATTTTAATATTTGCTCTTTCCCTGTTCTAGGTGGGCATTTTGCAGCAGAAAGCTCTGGGGAAATTCCTCCGGGAAAGATACGCTGGATTTTTGAGTCCTTCCTACAAACCACAAGAAGTAATCTTTCTTTAATAATACATTGGTCGACATAATTCAGCTCCTTTGAATTCCTGAGGCAGCAAACTGAATGCAACTATAAACATGGGAAGGCAAATAATAATTAAAAATAAGCAGCAGCAACCAATGAATCCAACCACATTCTCGCTCAGACTTTTTAGTTTGTGGGTGGGTATCTTTGGTTAGATCTGTGAAAACCAAAACATCTTAATCTAAGACCAATATTTCATGAAAAGTCATTTTACTATTTTTAAGTGAGAAAACCTCCCAAATGTTTCTCCCTTACTCCATCAAGTTGCCACAGAATGTCAAAATATGGTATTTACAGAAAATTAAATATGTAGATTTAGGTCAAATTAAGGAAAAGGAGTAAGCAGTATGTGGGTGAATACATACATATAGGTTGAAAGGGATTGCATAACTCTGCTTTTCAAATAAAACCTAAATACCGTAGCCAGCATCGTGTCTTTCCTTCCTTAGTTACATTTATCAGTGCAGAATGAAGATTGGCTTATTAATAATTCTTAGCTTGTATTCAGAAATGCTGTACAATTAAGTAATACAAGTAAAGGGAGTTTTAAATGCATGCAACTTACACATAGTGTAGGATATAGGTAGTCCTTCATTTACGACTGTAATTGAGTGTGGCAATTACGGTAATAAATCGTGGCAGTTGTAAAGCAGGTCATCACACAACCAAGCCAATTTTATGACCTTTTTTTGCAGTAGTTGTTAAGTGAAATGGCAGTCATTAAGTGAATGTGGTGGTTGTTAAGTGAACACTATGGTTGTTTTTTTTCTGGAAATCAGAAGTAAACGCTGATTTCTAGCAAAAACATTGTTAATCAGTCACATGAGCACAGGACACTGCAAATTGGTGTAAATGCCGGCTGGTTGCCAAGCACCCATATGCAGTCACATGACTATGGATAGGGTGGGACTGTCCATCAGTACTTTGGAACAGGGTTGTAAATAGATTTTGGTGGGTCTGTTATAACTTTGAACAGTCTCTTAGTGACCTATGATAAGTCAAGGACTGCCTTTAGTGGTTAAGGAGTAGGCTAACATGGGGAAGACTCAGTTTGTAGTCCGCCTCCATTCAGGCATAGAAGATTTGGGGCCAGGAACACTCAGTCAGCACAGCCAACTTCACAGGGTTATTGAAGGAAAAAATAGGAGGGAGCATTAGCGATGTACGCTGCCTTGAGCTTCTGTACCGAAGAATTGAACTAATAACAAATGTGAATACTGCTAATATCCTACAGTGGCTACCATTATAATAAATCATGTGTGGTTTTGCCACACATACCCATAATATTGATATCTTCAATTAAGGCATAAATACAGGTAGTCCTTGACTTACAACCATTCATTTAACAACTATTCAAAGTTACAATGGGGCTGGAAAATGGATTGTGACCAATTCTAACACTTAGAACTGTCACTGTGTCCATGTGGTTACATGATCAGAATTTGGGTGCTTCTCATCCAGCATATATTCATGACAATTGTGGCATCCTGGGGTTGTGCATTCATCATTGTGATCTTCCCAAGGGGCTTCCAGCAAAATCAATGGGGAAAGCCAGATTCATATGATTTACTTAACAACCACAGCAAAAAAGCTCATTAAAATCTGCCACAACTCACTTAATAACTTCATCACTTAGCAACAAAATTTTCAGTCCCAATTGTGGTTATAAATTGAAGACAAGCTTGGTCCCACCATTCCCCCTAGCTCTGTGGAGGAAGAAATTATGTTCCCCAAGAAAGGTTACACTAACATGTAGAATGTCAATGTTTTAATCACCTTGTTGCCAATATAGGTAACTCACTGCATGGCTATCTACTGTTTCAGATCTATGTCCGCAGCACCGATTATGACCGCACCATTATGAGTGCCCAAGCCAACCTGATGGGACTGTATCCAAATTCACATCCAGAGATTCCTTGGAAACCTGTTCCCATCCACACCGTGCCTGCTAAGTATGACAAAGTAAGGGAACACAACCCGTATGTGGTCCATTAAATGTTTTTCCTCCCTGTTTTTATGGCTGCTCTTGATAAAAAGGGGCAAACTCACTTAACAAATGTCTCACTTAACAACAGAATTTTGGGGCTCAATTATGGTCATAAGTTGAGGATTACATATATGATTTCTGACCTGATTTCTTTAACAGTGAAGTACAACCCAATAATTTCAGCCTGGGACAAATTATCTAATTCTCTATATTCCCTACTTCTGTTCCCAGCTTTTAAAACCACCAACCAGAACCTGTCAACGATATCAACAATTGATGGAAGAGACTATTAATTTGCCAAGTTATCAAGCTAAATTGACAGAATGGAAGGTATGGTGGAATAGGGCTAAGAAAAGGAGAATAATTTAAAGCCAATTCTAGAAGAACAAGTTCTTAAATACTGATTAGAATGCTTTTCTTTCACCTTTTATCTGGATAGTTCCATAGTGGCCTGCAAAAATAAGAACAAATAAAAACCCAAAGCATTTGTAATAACAAAACAAATGCAAAACATTAGCAGCAGCCAAAATATAAAACTATAGCAATATACTGAAATTTCACTTTATGGACTCCTGTATAGTAGACCAAAGGATATCCTGAAATAACAGACAAGTCAGGGACATCTGAAATACTGCCAGACAAGACAGTTAAATATAAATGTACATTAATTGTATGTCATTTGCAATTATTTGGGTCATTTGACCTTGAATGACAAAAATTATATCATTCATCAATTTTGAAACATTTTACATCACCCTATCACAACATTTTTGTACTGATGTCATTTCCATTAATTTTAACACCTATTCATTCAAATGGAGTTAGTTATTTGTAAATGAGTCTCTGGGTACCTGACAACAAAACAGCATGAAATAGAAATAATAAAAATCTAGGAAGAGCAATATCATAAAAGCACACATTGCATCATTTGCATAGTGATGTTATAATACAAGCTGATATAGTGTGCTAATTAACAAGAACTGAGGAATTAAAAATACATTTCCATTACATTTCATTACATTTAGTTCTTACTTTATTTAAAATAGTTACCAGTGTCATCCTAGACAGAACCATTTAAAAGAAAGCACCCTCTTTTTATCAGGATCTATTAAATGACAAGAGGATTAGTGATTGATTTGCAAGGGAAGAGTTTTAGTTTGGCAATAAAGGGAGACAATCTAATGTTAAGCTTTCTAAAGGGAGAAAAGTTTCTTTTGAGCCATCATTGCCTCAGAAATAATCAGTACTACTTTATACATGACTTATCCCAGATGGATACAGGACAGGTCTTGAGTAGGATTACTTCTGTGCAGAGAGAAATGGCTCAACATAAAGATTTCTTGTTGAAAAAACATTTTCAGATTTCAAGTGCTTCATAGCACAACTGTAATATCCCAAATAAGGATAACAGCAAATACTTTGATTAGGCTGTATGAAAATCTACAAAACCCCAAGTGAATGAATTCTAAGATCCAATTATGATTTAGTGGTGTCTGAAATTAACCTCTGTTACTGTTACAGTGAGAAGAATTACTGCTAGGCAGATCTAAGTTTGGGAAAACAACAATAACTCTCTCTTAAATTACTTGGACCTAAATAGTTCATGTCTGTTTAGTTTCACCCTGAAGATCTGCAATGAATGAAAGTAAAACTGCAGGGTTAGTTGAGATGGAAATAACTGAGCACAATGAACCTTGAGTATTTTAATTAATTATTTCTGTTTTCCTCCTCTGGAAGGGCTTTATGGAAAAGATGGCTAATTATACAGGGCTTAAATCTGAACAGCTCACCTTGAGAGGCCTCTGGAAAGTGCATGACACACTCTTCTGCCAGGTAAGTTACTGCATTACAGATAGTCCTCAGCTTATAATCATTTGTTTAGTGACCAGACATACAATAGCACTGAAAAAAATGACAACCATTGCTTACACTTACACCATTGTAACATCCCCACGGTCACATGATCAAAATTTGGTCACTTGACAATCGACATACACTTACAAAGTTTGCAATGCTCAGTCTAGGGCAGGGGTGGGCAAACTACGGCCCGCGGGCCACATCCGGCCCGTTGGTCTGTCCAATGCGGCCCGCCCCTGAAAAAAAATTGCTGCCATTGGTCTGTCCAATCCGGCCCGCCCCTGAAAAAAAATTGCTGGGCGTGGCGTAATTGCCCTGTGCCGCGTGGCCCCCAAAGCTGCAAAACAGTGCGGAGCGATCTAGGGGTAGGAAAGAAAAGAAATTTGCAAAGGCCTCGGCTGGGAGTTCGAAATCACCTTCGAGTGCGACCTCTGAAGGTGAGTCCCCGCCGATCCCCTTTTTTTCCGGGCTTCCAGGCTTAAACTTTGCAAAGGCAAAGCTTGCAGGCTGGAGCGTCTTCCCGCCGAGGAGCGGGAAGGGTTCCACCCGGTGGGCGGGGTGGGCTGCTTGGAGCCACCTAAAGCTAGGCTGCTGCTGGTGGAGCTTTGCCCTGCCTTGGTGCCCCATTTCCGGCTCGGCGGTCCTGCTCGGGAGGCACTTTAAAAGCCTGCTCCCAGCACCCGAGCAACTTCCCAGCAACTTTCGGCTTCGTTTTAACTCGCAGGCGCTCGCGCCTGGCCCCGAGCCACGTGGCGGAAGGGAAGCCCGGTGGGCGGGCGGGCAGGCTGCTTGAGGAGGCTCTGGGCTTCCCCTCCACCAGGCGCGGCGCCCGCGAGTTAAATGAAGCCGAAAGTTGCTGGGAAGTTGCTCCGTTTTCCAGGGCTTTGCAAAGGCAAAGTTTGCAGGCTGGAGCGTCTTCCCGCCGAGGAGCGGGAAGGGTTCCACCCGGCGGGCGGGCGGGCTGCTTGGAGCGGGCTGCCGTGCGGCTCGGGGCGAGGCGCGAGCGCCAGCGAGTTAAAACGAAGCCGAAAGTTGCTGGGCAGTTGCTCGGGTGCTGGGAGCAGGCTTTTAAAGTACCGCCCGAGCAAAGTTTAAGCAGCCCGCCCGCCCGCCGGGCGGAACCTTCCCGCTCCTTGGCGGGAAGACGCTCCAGCCTGCAAACTTTGCCTTTGCAAAGCCCTGGAAAACGGAGCAACTTCCCAGCAACTTTCGGCTTCGCTTTAACTCGCGGGTGCTCGCGCCTGGCGGAGGGGAAGCCCGGAGCCTCCTCCAAGCAGCCTGCCCGCCCGCCCGCCGGCTTCCTTCCGCCGCGCGGCTCGGGCCAGACGTGAGCGCCCACAAGTTAAAAAGGAAGCCGAAAGTTGCTGGGAAGTTGCTCGGATTCGGGCTTCCAGGCTTAAACTTTGCTCGGGCGACACTTTAAAAGCCTGCTCCCAGCACCCGAGCAACTTCCCAGCAACTTTCGGCTTCTTTTTAACTCGTGGGCGCTTGCGCCTGGCCCCGAGCCGCGCGGCAGAGGGGAAGCCCGGTGGGTGGGCAGGCTGCTTGGAGGAGGCGACCCGGCGGTCCTCCGGCAGCAGCAACAGGCAGTTTCGCCTGGGCTCCGCTCAGGTGTCCGGCTGGGGCTGTCAGGAGTTGCTACCGCCGGCGCAGCTTCGTGTGGCTCCAGTCCCGCGTTGCCTTGGGAAGGAAAAGGCAAAACCAGGAGCCGCTGAGCCTGAGCCTCCGTGCCGCTGCTCCCGTTGCAAAGCACCGCCGCGGCTCTTCCTTTTGCCTTTCCCTTCCCGAGGCAACGCGGGACTGGAGCCGCGCAGAGCCGCGCCAGCGGTAGCAACTCCTGACTCAGAGGGCCTCCGAGGGGAGGGGAGCCTCCGAGGGGAGGGGAAGGAGGAGAAGAGGGGGGAAGGGGGCGATTCCCAAAAATCTTGTGCTGACCCGGCCCATCTGTCAAATTTTAAAAGTCAATGCAGCCCCCGAGCCAAAAAGTTTGCCCACCCCTGGTCTAGGGTCATGTGATCACCGTTTGCAACCTTCCCAAAAGGCTTATGATGAGGCAGCCAGATTTGCTTAACAGTCATGTGATTCATTCAACAACTGCAGTGATTCACTTAACAAAATGGCAAAAAAGGTTCTAAAATTGGGTGCAACTCACTGAACCCTTAGAACAGGGTTCTCCCAAATTTGGCAACTTTAAGACTTATGGGCTTCAACTCCCAGGATTCCTCAGCCAGCATAGCTGAGTATTTTACATAGCATGGCTAGCTGAGGAATTCGGGAAGTTGAAGTCCACAAATCTTAAACTTGCCATGTTTGGAGGCCCCTGTCTTAAAATTTTTGGTCCCAATTAAAATTTTTAGTCCCAATTATGATCGTAAAGTGAGAATTACCTGTACATTATATCAAGATCACCATTTCATTAGAAAACTCTTTTTTTTTTGTTTTTAATTTTCCACACAGAAAACCCATAACATGTCTTTGCCTAGCTGGGCTACAGCACAGGTTCTGGCAACTCTCTCAGAGATAGAAGTGTTTAATATTGAAGCGCATGTGGGGATGCACGCTGCCCAGGAAAAGGCTCGATTCATTGGAGGTACAATTAAATTTGAATTATTTTCTCTGTTTGGAATCAAGACCTAGAAGTAAATGTCTCAAAGGTGCTTTTATTCTTCGAAAGGCAACTGGACTGGGGGTTTTTTCTTGAGCAAGAAGAAGAAAACATTCTGCTTCTCATCGAAGAAGCTTCATCAGTTCTGATGGCAGGGAGATGAAAGGACTGGTGAAGCTTCTTGGATAAGAAGCAAAACGTTTTCTTCTTCCTCCTCAAGGGAAAAAAAATCCAGTTGCCTTTTGAAGAAGAAAAAGCACCTTTGAAATGAATATGACCTGGATGACTGAGAATCTCCACAGATATTTACAGGTAGTCCTCGACTTACAACGGTTCATTTAGTGACCGTTCAAAGTTACATCACTGAAAAAAGTGACATGACCATTTTTTACATTTACAACTGTTGCAGAATCCTCATGGTCAGGTGATCAAAATTTGGATGCTTGGCAACAGACTCATATTTATGATGCTTGCAGTGTCCTGGCATCATGTGATCATCCTCTGCGATCATCTGACAAGCAAAGTCAATGAGTTAACCAGACTCACTTAACAACCGAGTTACTAACTTAATAGTTGCAATTATTCACTTAATAACTGTGGCAAGAAAGGCTGTAAAATGGGGCAAAACTAATTTAACAAATGTCTCACTTAGCAACATAAATTTTGGGCTCATTGAAGACTACCAGTATGCAATAGTAAGTTAAAAAGTAAACACAGGACAGTTTGAAGAAAAATGATTGAAAGTACGAAGTATATACCAACTTAGAAATCTGTCTTTTCTCTTTTCTTTTTCTTTCTTTCTTTCTTTCTTTCTTTCTTTCTTTCTTTCTTTCTTTCTTTCTTCTTTCTTTCTCTTTCTTTCTTTCTTTCTTTCTTTCTTTCTTTCTTTCCTTTTAAATTTCTATACCACCCTACAAATTGATTCTTTGGCAAGTAAATTTAGCACATTTCCCCATTAGGAATCTGTACAATGATGCCAGCATAATTGTACCAAATGAGGACAGGTGTTCTATCTACAGTGATGGCTGAATGATGCCATAGTGATGCCATTATTCACTAGCAGGGAATAGTGTAATGTAATGTTCCTTCACCCCTCAATCTCATTGGAAATTCTGCATTTCAGGGACCAGCAACTAGCCTTCAAATATCAAGCTAGCTTGTTAGTGCCACCATGTGGCAGGAATTGCTGTTTAACATGCCAAAAACAGAGCCAGGGCCAGAGGGAGATCAGGACACTTCAACTTCCTTTCTAAGCTTTAGTATATTTTCTGATACAACACTGTGCAGATCCTCTCTTCTCGGTATTTTTCAGTCTTCTGCTTTTCTCAATGTCAGATATATTTCAGTAGATTATCTATCAGCATATTTTCCTCTCTGCAGGGTTGCTGCTGGGTGCTATTTTGAGCAACTTTTCCAAAATGGTGTGCCAGGATCTGCCTCTTAAGATGATAATGTATTCTGCTGTAAGTTCTCCCATTCCTTATAATCGCAAGGATGCACTTTGGAAAATGGGATAATCCAGAAAATTTAGAGCAATCTTCTCCTCCCCGCAGCTATCATTATCTGCAGCACAGAATTTGTTTTGGACAGAATTTGAACATTTTTCTATAATCTTGAGAATTCTTGCTGCTGCCTTGTAGGGGTGCCATTATGGCAAAATTTCAGGGCTTACCAGAAAAAAATTGAACCCTACCTCCCTTCCTCCTGCCCTCCCTAGCTGAGTGATCATTTCAAAATAAGTGAATGAATTCAAACAAGGATGGCTCAAATCCAGTCATGCTTCCTGGTATCAGTGATTGAATATTTACCCATTTCTTGATTTATTTCAAATGTATATGGCTACCCAACGTCCCCATGGTGATTTTGGGTAGATAACATAAACAAGCAAAAAAGCTATAATTGACAATGAGACAAACAAGAAGTGTTTTTTGTTTAACTTTCTCTGGACTTAAATATTTTTCTTCACTTTAAAAAACTTTCCTTCCATTGGGCTCTGGCACTCTTGCTACAAAAATCTTGCTCTGACGGTATAGAGAGTACAATATGCCAAGTTTTATTCAATAATAAAGATAAGGATAGGAAGGCAAAAATGGACATGAGAAATGCGGGAAAAAGGAATATTCTGGCCTATTCTAATATGTAAATGGCATAGTAATTCTTTCTGCTTGCTTTCTTTAGCATGACAGCACCTTGATTGCCCTGCAGGCAGCCCTCGGGGTTTACAACGGCCACCTACCACCCTATGCAGCTTGTCATGGATTTGAATTCTACCAAGAAAGCAATAAGTAAGTTTAACAAAAGGATGGGCGGGTCTCCTTTTTGCAAGTGCCAAAATGCAGACATGGCTCATTGCTCTCCACCACATTCAAGACAATTCTTGGGATCCTGTTAGAAGCTTAAAAGGCTCGTGAATATTGAACCATAGGATCTAAGATTGGGTAGATCAGCCGGTGTTAATTTGACAAACCAGAAGCATCTTCAGCTTGCAAAGATGTCCAGAGAGGATATTTAAAGGAGCTTAATTGGGCAGTAACCTACATGCGAAAAAGATTATTTGACTTTGCCTTCCCGTAATTATGTAGTTCACTGAAGTGTTAAAATGGAAATTTTTGCATGCCCTGAACTCGAGAAGGTACTAGATTCTAGACAAAGCTCATTTCCATTTTGTCATTTCATTTTGCTCTTCCATTCTCACAATATCTCTTCCGAGCCAGACTTTGCATCACTTTCAAAACCATTCCCTTGCAGCAGAGCTGGCTGCTTTCAAACAATCTGTCAGCAACTTTAGTTGCTGACGCATTAGTCAGACTGTAGCATCACAATGGAGAGAGGCTCAGGTGGCAGAACCCGAACATCTTCAAGGATTGTGCAAGGGGAAAAAGCAGCAGCAAATAAATATATCTTTTGTCAGGTCTGTAAGGTTCAGGTTCCAGAATGGTGTTAAAAACATTTAAATTTTCACATTTCAGCTCTTTCAGCGTTGCTATGTTCTACCGCAACAGGAGTGACCAGAGGCCCCATATTCTACCTCTGCCTGGCTGCCCCACGCCTTGTCCATTGCCACTGTTCATTCATCTCACCCGTACAGCTATCCCAAAGGACTGGGATGCAGAATGCCAAAACCCTCAGAGCGGTCCAGGTAATGAAATCACCTTCCCCATCCTCTCTAGCACAGAGCTAGTTAATGGAAACTTTAAGCCTGATCCAATATTCTATTTGCAGGGCATGCAGTGATAGCCCTGGCTGCAGCAGTAGGTGTACTGAGCGTGGCACTGCTTGGCATGGGTGTCTTGTATTGGAGGAGGTGATAATGAAGACAAGCTGAATGGCAACCATCCAACCTCCATGGAACAAGAAGCAAACTGCCTTGATAGATAGATAGATAGATAGATAGATAGACATCGATATAAAAAATCGATATATAAAAATGTGGTGCAATGCAGCCATCTCGGACGTCTCTCCCACCTTACTCAGCTCGCATTCTAATTGGGAGAATGTGACCAAGGGGGGAGCTGACACAGACTTTGTGCCAGGCAGTTCCTAACTAACAACTACTTGGAGGTCAATGCCAGCAGGAAATTCAGCACAGGGCATTAGTAGGAAAAGGATCGCAAAGCACTTATTTGAAATGCCATTGTTATATTTATGGCACAACCGTCTAGAGTTTAGCTCTCAAGTACATGCCCTGCACTCAAAATTCCTAGATGTTTCCCCCTTTTAGTAAGTTTTGGGTGTCCAACCCAATTAAGATTTAAATACATTGCATGTTTGACATAGTCCCCACTCATTTCTTCCAGTCTCCCCTAATATTCAATGAGCTCTGCACTAAACAGAGGGACAACCTCATTATGCAATTCCTGTTCCCACTAAAGGCTGCACTTAGTAGTTGGGGTGTCCTTGGCCAAAAGACCCTGCAAAGACCCTGCGTTTTCATGCCTTCAGTAGTTTCTCACCACCCAGTAGGTAAATTGGGATTTTTGACTTTACACTACATACTACAGTAGAAGGGGAACTTTTATTCAGTAGTTTTGGGGTTAAAACTGCCCATTTCCAGTACTGACTGGGTTACACAGAACATACCTTATGGGACACGGATTGTCATGCTATTGTGTAAAATCCAGTTAAGTGTTGCACTACACCCAATGCAGCAAGGTAAGCCAAGTTCACCCATCTCCTAGAGGAGTCATATATAGTTTCCTATCAAAATAAAGGAGGCCTCCTAGGGGAGGAAATCCTCAAACCCATTTCAAAGATCACATTCTTGGGGTCTACTTAACAAAAGGCAAGTTTAGAAAGCAAAGGGTAACAGAGAAGTTCAATGGTAGGGTTACCCACTGTCATATAGTGCAGCTACTTTGACATCACTGTAAATGCTACTTTCCCATTACAGAGGCACATCATTGTGGATACTTCATTCATACATTTGGTCTTGCCAGTAGGAATAACCAACCCTACCAACCCCTTTTGTGTAGCATCAATAAGCTTTGCAGACAAGTGGCAAGAAAAATAAATGTACTTTAGTATTTCAATTTCAATACTTGCAGGTGCCATGAACTCCTAGATGGCTATATTGTCTTGCCCGGGATCTCTCAAGGGGACACAAATGCATGAATACAGGGTTGCAAGACACCCAGTTGTATGGAAAGGCAGTGTCCTTGAAAAGAACACTGCTTGGAGGTTTTCTGGCTGGGATGCTATAATACATTTAGCGAGCCAAGATCACCTTCCAAAAGCGCAACTGCTACATTTTGCTGCACGTCAGATTCCCCACTCCGCAGAGTAATTTTTGCTGTTCCTTTCCCAGCCACTGAACTTGGCCGCTTAGATTGCTTGACCCAGTTCTAAGTAGCATCTATAGCCAGAGGTTCACATCCCACTGCATCATATGGTATTTTAAGTAAGCCGCACAGCTCTTCAAAGGCTTCCCTTCTTTTCCTGCTACTAAGAGCAGGGGTAGGACTCAGAACACTGGAAGAGAGGGGTTAAAAAACAACCCCTTTTAAGAAGGCATGCTTTGCAGCAGCATTATCAGTTAAGAGTTTACCTAAATAGGTGTGCATATAATGCTGCTGCTGCAGTCCAAAGCAATTACAAGTATTTTGCAAGAGTTAAGCAGTATTATCCTTTGCAGCTTCAACAGACACAGCAAAGTTATTCATCCATCAATGAAGTGTTTATTGAGTAAGAAAGTAAACCTGCTAGGATCTGATAAGTAAGCCTCTCACTTCTTTCTGCATGAAAAACAGAATAAGGGACATAATGGGATAAACAATGGCAAATCCCTCCCATCCCAAACAATGGATCCAGGAAAATTTCAGAGTTATATTTCATCTTGGGGAAGAAGGTCCTCCACGTAGACTTCTTCGACGCTCCCGCCAATTTGGTTCAGTCTGAATGAAACAAGTAAAACAAAATACATTAGCACTGCAGCACCTAAGTTTGGACAGTCATCCCCCAATCAAGTATCCCGAGATTAGTTGTGTTTCAATTCCCATACATTTTGATAGGCATCAAACGGATAGACCAGTGAAAATTACTAATCATCTTCACAGTACATAATTACTTACCAACAGCCTCTTAAGGGTCCTAGTAGGCTACACTGCGTACATTCCAGAAGAGCCTGGCTCACATTAAGCCTACCAGCAACTGTGTAACATTTCACTTTTACCTATGAAAAATAAAGATATCCAAATTAGAAATCTACTGGGGCCTTCTCTGGAGTGGCTCCCTCCCTGTGGAACAGCATCCCTTCAGAGATAAGATTGGCCCCCACTTTGGCACTCTTTCCCAAGGTTCTGCCAATGAGACTGGGGACCTGAGTGACATAGAACCCATCAAGTGGCTGGTCTAAATGTGGTCACTGGGGGTGGAGTGGGCATTTTTTTTTTGTATTGGGGATTTATCCTTGTAAACTTCCCCCAGAGCGGGGTGGCTGTATAAACCTTCTTAATAAAATCTTTAAAATGTGCTTTGCTTAAATTCCATTTTCAAAAATACCATGCTCCTAGTGTAGTAGAAGCAGTTTTAAAGCAACAAGGCATTTATTCAATGTTGTGCTTCATTTACATGTCTTCCAAGAGTAATTGACATTGTTTTGTCCATTAAACAAAATCGATGGTTAAAATATTCAGCACCTAAGGCTTTCCGTAAGTGATTACAGGTAGTCCTCGATTTACGATCACAGCAGAGCAAAAACTCCATTGCTAAGCAAGACAATTGTTAAGTGAGTCTTGCTTTCTTGCCAGTTAAGTGAATCACTGCAGTTGTTAAGTCAGTTACACAGCTGTCAAGTCAACCCAGCTCCCTCGTTTTGCTTGTCAGAAGGACTCAAAAGGTGATCGCATGATCCCAGGCACTGCAACCGTCAGGGATGCTGCAAGAGTTGTATGAAAAATGGCCGTAAGTCACTTTTTCCAGTGCCATTGTAACACTGAACAGTCATTAAATTAAAGGTTGTAAACGTTGAGGGCTACCTGCATAAAAGCATCCTCATCTATGGTGAGGGAAAAGAGGCAGAAGAAAGAAAACAGGGCATGGGGGAAAAATATCAGAAGATGGTTCTAACATGAAGGCCTTCCCTTCTGCATTATAATATTATATCCTCACCTTCCACTATGAGATCCTCAGTCTCTCAAAGCAAAATACATTTGGAGAAGGCATAATAGGAAAAGAAGCGACCAACAGGCCAGTCCATTCCAGGAGGCAAAGTGTAGATCACCTCCTTTCTCTGTTCTGTCAATTCTTCTCTTTGTAAGGTTCTGGTGGAGGTTAAATCCGGTTTATATCTTATTCCAAGCCAGAAGAACTCAGGCAGAGAATTAAGTCTGAGGCAGGCTGCATTTTGGAAAGAAAGTCTGTTTATTTGGTGTCCAGAAACTACGACAAAGCATAGACATTTAAAAATGAAGCATACCTTAGAAAAAAAATTAAACGAATTATTTATTGGTAAAGTGTGATTAGACACACAAGGAATGTATTGGTGTGTGCTTAGTGTACATAAAAAGACATTGTTTCTGGGGGTGGCTGGACCACACACATTGGCACATCAGTAAGGTTTATATACAAATTTTTAGCCTTTGGTGCGAGTGAAATGCTTTTATGACTATGAGGAAGCAGGAAGCTTTTATGGTTAGAGGAAATATTCTGTTATCTTCCTTATTAGTAAAGATCTTCCTGGTTAAGCAGAAGTGTAACAACATGGGCATAAGTATTAAAACGGCTATGCTTTAAATGTTGATTCCAGGGCTGCCTGTCAGCATTTTATTTCCTTTTAAGGAAACATTATGTTTTATTAGTAGGGATGGGTTTGACTCCAGATCAGAAAGCTGTTTAAAAAAAAAAAAAAAAGGGGGGGAATCAAAGGCTTTTAAACTTCCATCAGTTCTTTTTGTGCAACAACAGCATAACACAAACACAAGTCTTGCTGGTCCTACCTTCAACCATTCCATATGTAGAATAGCCTCATATCTTCCATTTGCAGAAACATCTATCTGGATCTGCATGTGGTTTGCTAGTAACTTCCAGTTTCCAGGATCTGGTATAAAATCACATCTACAAAATCTAGACATATGTTTGGGTGGGAGGGGGGGGATAAATAGGTCATTTTCACAAAGTTATATTAAGGTGAAACAAAAAATGAAAACAAACTCCCTTCTAACTTGCTGGCCTCATTGCACTTACCACTCAAGATTTTTATTTGTATCCCACTTTTTATTTTACAAATAACCCAACAAAAGCAACATTCCAATTTTCCACACAACCTCTTGCAAAGGGGTTGGACTAAGAGTGACTGGCGCAAATTCACCCAGCTGGCTTTCATGGCTAAGACTAGAACTCAGTCTCCTGCTTTCTGGTGCCTTAACACCTACCAAGCTGGCTTTCATGATACCCACAATTAAATTATTTGGGGGACAAGGCAGCATTTTTTTCCTGTGTTGCTTGGCCTTTTTAACCTAGAAGGTCTATTCATTAAATGGGTATGTATGCATGCTTTTTGTGTGCAATTAGAGCACTGTTTCTCAAACTTGGTAACTTTCAAGGTCTGCAAATCTCAACTCTAGAATTTCTCAGCCAGCCATGACAAAGTAGGAGAAACCTATTCTTTAATTAGCTTAGCTATTATGATATACAGGTAGTCCTCAACTTATGACCCAAATTGAGCCCAACATTTCAGTTGTTAAGTGAAACATTTAAGTGATTTTTACCTCATTTTACCACTGCAGTTAAGTTTAGTATCACGGTTAAACGAATTTGGCTTCCCCATTGACTTTGCTTGTCAGAAAGTCGCAAGAGAGGATCATAGGACCATGGGAACATTGCAACATTCATAAATGAGAGCCAGTTGCCACGTGTCTGAATTCTGATCATGGGGATGCTGCAACTGTCGTAAGCATGAAAAACACTCACAAGTCACTTTTTCAGTGCTGTTTTAACTTTGAACAGTCACTAAACTAAAATTGTTAAGTCGAGGACTATCTGTACCAGTGTTTGCCTAACATGGCAGTCATCACTAGCAATCAAACATTCCCAAGAGCTTCTTCCTGAACCACAAATTTTAACAGGCAGGCCAGGATTCTGATCCTCAGTCCCCCAAGATGTCAAAGGCAAGGGAGGGCACTTTTATCATCATAGTTGTCTGTGCCCAGTGCTAACATCATTGGAAGAATCCTGTTGCCATGTTCTTCTCATCCATATATAGTAATACTCCTACCCTACCTACCAAAGGAAAAGAAAAAGATGCTTAATTCAATTAATTCAAAGGTACAAGTACAGATTAGGCAAAACCTGGCTCAAAACAGTTAACTGTGAAAGGAACCTTGGAGTCTGAATGGATGATCACTTAAATATAAGCCAGAAGTCTGCGTCAGCAGCCAAAAAGGCTAATATAATCCCTTGTTTGTATAAGCAGAGGCACTGAATATTAAGCACTGCTTTATATAAAGTATTGGTAAGGCTACAACTGGAATATGGCATTTAGTTTAAAATGCTGACTTTGGAAAATCGCAAAGAGCAGCTAAGATGATTAAAGGCCTAGAGACTAAAACAAATGAATAAAGGTTGGAGGGTTTGACTTGTCTAGGGAAAAGAAGGATGAAGGGGGACATGATAGCAGCATTCCAGTATTTGAGAGGCTGCCATAAAGAGGAGGGGGGGGTCAACCTATTTCCCAGAGCACCAGAGGCAGGACAAGAAGCCATGGATGGAAACTAATCAAGGAGAGAAGAAATCTGGAACTAAGGAGAAACTTTCTAACAGTGAGAACAAGTAACCATTTGCTTCCAGAAGTTGTAGGTGCTTCATCACTGGAGGTTTTTTAAGAAGGGACTGTGGGCAGTCAGTTGTCTCAATTGGTATATACATATACAGTGACTTCTGCTTGAGCAGGGCGTTGGGCTAGTTAAGACCTCTCCAAGATCCCTTCCAGCTCTATTCGGATTGATTGAATTCCCATTCCATAGATCCTGCAAGGCCTTTTTCTATAAGGGACATATCTTCCCGCCCATATCTTAGTCCTATTTCTTATTCCAATCCTCCTTTGCTTAGGAGTCCATTTGTCCCCTCCCCGACTTTTTAAAACAATCAAAAAGTCCGGCTTTTGACTTCTCCTTGTTAAAAAAAAAATCATTGCTAAAAGTATCACAGCAGCAAAAAAAAAAAAAAAAAAGATCCAAATAATTCTTAAACACCCCCCGTCCCCCAATCACCCGCCACCACCCGCCATTCCTGCCGCAAGCACCCACCTGCAGCTGGCCGCCATTTGAAACAGAAGGGCACGCCGGCGCACGTGGCCTTTTTATCCTACTTTGGCCCCGCCTCGCTTTCCCGAAGAACCTCACTCTCGCAAGACCACAATTTTACGCATGCGCGCTACCAATAAATGCGGGCGCGAAAGGGGGTAAAGTCTCCGCCCTTCAGCCTGTCTAGATGTGCGCGTGCGCGAAAGGAGGTAAAGAAAAAGCAAGTTGAAACTTTTATTAAGTAATAATAATAAAGTTCATAATAAAGGCAAAGAGGAAATGGGATGTGAGCTCGCTTGTGTTTTGTTGAGTTTCTTTGGCATCCGGTTGCCTCTTTGTCAGGGCAAGGCTTAATTGATAAAGCCGTAGGTTAGTTGATAGTTGTCTTGCCCATCGTGTCTCAACTTTTAAGATGCGTGGACTTCAACTCCCATATTTCCCTTGTCGGTCATGCTGGCTTGGGTCTACACATTTTTAAATTGCCACGGTTGACTCAAAACTGCTTTTGGCGATGTAAACTGGAAAAGTGCATGAGCAAAGGAGAAAATTGTAACCAAATAAGCAGCAACCTTTAGAAATTTTAAGTTAAAAATACTTCTGATTGCTTTCTTCTAAAAACAAAAGGGAAAATGTAGTTCTATTGGAATGGACTATATCCTCTAAGGTCTAATGTTGGTTTTATGACTGATTAATGTATGTGTGTTTATTGGGATTTAGGATTAATGATTTGATGGTGTCTTTCCATTAACCCCTGTCCTCTTTTCCAGAGGTTGAAGGATGAAACTGGGGGAAAATTATTGGCTTGCAATGCAAATTTTAAGACTACTTGCCTACATTGTTTTAAATATGAATTCTTCAGATTTGTGGAGGAAATGCATATTACAACTAAGATTTAAGAGAGCCATTTTTTAGTGTAGTGCAGAGGTCTCCAAACTTGGCAACTTTAAGACTTGTGGACTTCAGAATTCTCTCAGAATTCTCCAGCCAGCATAGCCCACAAGCATAGCTTGCTGGAGAATTCTGGGAGTTGAAGTCCACAAGTCTTAAAGTTGCCAAGTTTGGGGAACCCCTGGTGTAGTGGTTAGAAAATAGTTCTAATCCTGTCATAGGCACAAAAGCCAAGTGAATGATTGGGTCAGTATGCTCTCTCAGCCCTAGGGCAAAAGCAATGCAAACCACTTCTGAAAATGGGATCACCAAAAAATAATGAGTCACTGGAATCAAAACTGACATGAAGATTCACACAGAAAATATTATTCTTAGAGGAACCTTTAACTACCGCTTTCCAGAAAGCACCAAGAATACTTTGTTTCCCAGGTGAATATGATTAGCCACAGAGGTAAAATGCTATAATTAAATTCTTTCCTTGCAATCATTTTATTGTTAATAAAATGCTTCATTCTATCAGAAAGAAAGATAAAGTATTAGTTATAATGTCTATAATACCAATTTACAGTTAGCATTAAAAAGATTATGTTCCATAAATCACTCACATATTTGGAAACAAAACTAATTTAGGGAAACCTAAATCTTTGGCTCTCTTGGGATGAATAATCTTTTGTGATAGTAAACAGAAAAAAATATAGACAAAATCAGATGTATTAACATGCTCAAATAGCTGGCAAAATCACTAGGGCTACAAAATGTCAATATGAATTAATCAGATGCTAACTATACAGTTTTAAGCAATAGAAACCTCTACAACAGAATTGTAAGTCAAAATCCTGAGGGATGTTTTCAGACAAAGTAAAAATAAGTGACATTAAGCACTGCAGTAGGAATTATTGGCGTTCAGTGATGCTGATTGAATGTTATTTTAAAGCCAGAAAAATTCTATATTTGGCCAACAGCTCCTTGAAAGTGACTTGCATCTGGAACTTCAGCCACAGTACTAAGCACTTGGTACAAAAGCAATACACAATTAACAAAAACTAGTGATATAAAAATTACCCTTGCACCTGGGGAGAAAAACCAAGATCTACAGCAGGGGTCTTCAAACTTGACAGCTTTAAGACTTGTGGATTTTAACTCCCAGAATTCCTCCTCCAGTCATGTTAGCTTAGGAATTCTGGGAGTTGAATTCCACTAGTCTTAAACTTGCCAAGTTTGAAGACCCTTGATCTACAGCTTTGTAGATCTTATTAGATCTACAAAAATCTACAAAGCTGTAGAATGTCTTGCAATATGAGAATTATATATGTAGTCCAACTTATGACCAGTTGCTTAGTGCCCATTAGTGCCAAAGATATTTACAACCAGGTTTTAAAAATTATAAAGGCTACACCACCACCTCCTGTGGTCATGTGACTTCATTTTGGGTGCTAGGTAACCATCCTGCATTTATGGACATTTGCAGCATCCTGCAGACACATGACTTCAATTTACGATTATTTTACTTAAAACCAGCATTTACTTAACAGTTTTTGGCAAAAAAAAAAAGCCTCATAGCAAACAACAGGTTTGCTTAATGACCCTAAACTCCGCTGTGTTTGTTTAACAATCACTTTTTAAAAATGTCATAAGATTCGGTCATAAGATGTCTTGTTTTACAACCATCATGATTTACAACCATAATAGGCAACCCCTGTTTAAAAACAAAAAACACCTTGCTAAAACCAAAATAAATATATTCTGTCTTTCACAAACCCTTCTTTTTGACATTTTTGAAAAATCTTTGGCTTGTCTTGCTGCTGATTTTCTGAAAATTCTTAGCATGTACTTCTTCCATGTGGCCAAAGTAGAGACAGTCATTTTTCTCTGTGGTCTTTAAACAAGCACATACACTGGGCAGTTCGTGCCCTCAAAATGGCAACACAAGGGACTGAAATCAGATACGCCCCCAAAATAGATGGCTGGTGAATTCCTGACCTTGGAGCTAGGCTATGCTGTGAAAGCAAATGTAAGGACCTTTCTAGCTGTGTAGAGGGAGAAGGAACAGCACAAACAAAACCTAAGTTTTGATTTTCTGCTGTACATCCTAATACATCAATTTCCATTTTCAGGAGTGGGTTGTAACAGCTACTGTAGAAATTGCTGATTTGCCCTCAGAAGTTCTTGATAAGAATGCAAAGGGAAACTAAGTTTCTACCATAATGACCATTTTGCCAGCCGAGAATGGATTATCTTAATCTGAAGTTTGGAATCTGAGCTTTCATTGGTTTAAAAAGAGTAAGTGCTTAGTACTTATATCATGGAGGGGGGAAATTATTGGTATTTGCTAACGGCAGGCCTGCGAATAAGAGTTTCTGTACAGAAAGACCTCAACTTACAACCATTCATTGAGCGACTGTTCAAAGTTACAATGGCACAAGTGACTGCCAGTCCTTGCATTTAAGGCCATTGCAGCAAGTCACATGAGCACTTAGCAACGTACATAAATTGGTTGCAGGGTCATGGAGTCATCCGATCGCCATTTTGCAACCTTCCCAGACAATTTCTGACAAAGTCAATGGGAGAAACCTGCTTTGATTATCAACCATGTAATTTATTTAACAACTGCAACAGTTTTCTTAACCCTAGCAAACAAGGTTGTTAAAATCAGGTGAACTCACTTAACAACCACCTTGCTTATCAACAGAAATTCTGGTCCCAGTTGTGATACATAAGTCAAGGACTTCTTATAGTAAGAATTGAAAAACCCAAAGACTTTAAAAGGGCGCTTTCTGTTTTTTCCATTATTACGTACTACTTGCCAACTGTTCCTGATATATATTCCCAATGTCCTTATGTTCCTTTAATTCTTGCAGTAAACTTGCACACATACATATGGAACATATGTTCCACGCACATGCTTCAGACAGTGAAATTAGAATTTGATATGCCAAAACAAAATAGATCAGCCAATTTTACTGACAACCCCAGCATATTCCTGGTCCTGCACAGATCAGTTTACTCTGGTTGTACGCTTTCCATTGTAGTTATTTGTAGCTTTAGGGTGGAGCTTTATACTTTGGGCTCTGTCCCCACTTCCCTATATATTGCATGTGAGTGTGTTGGTTTTTGTTTCTAGTGTTCCTAGAAAAAATCGGTCACATAGTAAGAAATTTGTCTAGTCTGATGTCTTAGAGACTTTAGAGGGGAAAAAAGATCAGAATATGCTCCCTTATGGATGCCCCGTCATTTTCCTGGAATAGAAAAGCTGTTCTCTCCCAGGTTTTGGAAAAGATCCAGGGGTACAGCTGTGGCAGCTGTCGGGGCGTGGAGGGAACCAAGAATCTGCTGGGACAGCACGTAAAGATCAATGCTATGCCTCTCTGGGACACTTGAGTAGGAAAGGTAACAGCTTCTTCTTAACATATCCCAGTTACAGGACTGTGCAATACTCAGAGCTGAGTAGCATCAGTGGCTCGGTAACAAAGGGTTAACTAGTCTCCCCCCTCCACACACACAAAAAGTCCTGAAGTTTGACATTCCCCAGCAAGGAGGAATTTTCCAGGCCTAAATTCATCTCCTACCAGCAACAGCCCCTTTTTCCAAGTTTGGAAAATACTGGAAGACTGGAAATTGCAACAGCATGAAAGAGAAAGCAGAATCGAACAAGGAGGACGGGAAAGGTAAGTTCAAGTAACTTGAACTTACTTGTGAATGTGTGCAGCAGTTATGAGAGAGAATAAGTATAACTTGGGCAATCAGGGAAGAAATTGGGCTCCAGAGGCCACCCCAGTCATGGGAAGAAAGATAGAGTTGGGAAGGAGAGGAAGAAAAAACAAAGAGAAATATGAGAAGAGCAAACATTGAAGGATGAGTGTGCTTGTGTGAAGAGAGAGACAGTAGAAGCAAGTTAATGTGGCAGGGAAGAGCATGCAGGGTTCAAATCTTTGTTTCATTGTCCATGAAATGGACCACTGCATCAAATCTATTAGGAAAGTGGAAATGATCATACAACTTACTTCATAGTATTGTAAAAATTAGGAACAGTTAACTAAAAAAATTACCATCATGAAATTATCCAGACCACAACTATTTATCTGTGGGACATAATGTACTTTATACTGTAAAAGGAATTGTTGCTTTTTGCAATTTGGCAACAGCAGAATCTGTACTGGACACTGTAAGAATGGGGGGAAAGGCTAGGATTAAAATATCAATTAAATCAATAATGACTGGCCACTGGCCAGTTAATTCTAATTTCGTGATATTTTAAACTGTAGATGATCTACCCTAGATAATTTAGTGGATTTATCTGCATGCATTGGAATACATACATATTTATTTGGGGAATAAATGTTAAAGTATAATCAGCATACGATTGTTGTATCTGTACAATAAAATAACGATGCATCATTTTAATGATAAGTGGATGATTGATCAGATAAATAATTGATTGATAAATGATTGATGCAACAGATCTGCAAATTGGTAACATACTAGAATTTCTAAAAAATCATTCTTCTTGACAAGTATATTTCCTTGACTTAGTGGAGATTACTTCTGTTGTGATTATTTTTAATTAAATATACTGCTGAGATGATCTTTACTCAAAGAGGTATTTTACCATAGTTTTTATTGCCATAATTTTTATAGTTTTGATGCTTGCTTTTAATATTTCATTATTCCCTGCTCTTGGGGTTTTTAGAAGACCTTTAAATGGAAAATGTTAGCTATCGGGTAACTCTCAGTGAATGAATGAATGAAAAAATTAATCTTGTAAATGAGCAGAAAGATAAATTTTCAGGATAAAATAGGGTTAGGTAGGAAGATATATCTCTGTTTGAAAGGGGAAAAGGTTAGGGTGAGGGTCAGTACAGAAGGTACATTCATCACAAAACTTGTAAGGACCAAAAAAGAAGAAAAACTGTATTTGGGGACCCAACAGCTGATTTAAGAAAGTAAATATTAAAAGAGAAAGAGAAATAGTAAAAGGGAAAGCTGTGAGGAATAAGTGAGGAAGGGGGAGAGATAAAGGGGAGGATGATACTGAACTAGAAGGAGGTGCTATGAATTAGTGAGTGTGGCAGGCACGGATGGAGAACTGAGAGGCAAGGAAAGACAGAGAGAGAGAGAGAGAGGGAGGGAGGTGGAAAGGGAGAAGGGAGAAGGGTGAGGGTGGCTGGGAAGAACGGCACAGCTAAGTCCTCCCTGGCACTTGCCCCAGCTTTCTCTCCCCTCCACCATCCCACTGGTGCTGAGCCACCACCATCTGTTACTCTGGAACGGAGTGTGCGGAGGACGGGTACAGGCAGGATGGGGGCTCCACCAGAAGGTAGGTTTTCCAGCCAGAAGCAAAATTGCTCAATGGGCATTTGTAGCAGTGGGGGCGGAAGAAAGGGGTGGGCCCATAAAATAGAAGTTTAGGATGCACTCGGAGAATGGCCGGGGTGTTCAACCTTCTTCAAACTGCTACGCTCCTCATAGGTTGGATTGTAGCCCCTATTGTTTCCAGCAGGCCAAAGATGATGGGAATTGTAATCCGGTACACCTGAAGGACTTTTCCAGGCCAGGGAGAGTTAGTGTCCACTTCCATCCCTATGATTGTTATGCAAAGTAAATGGGGAAAACATTTATAGGGTAGATTTTACTATAAAATGGAGTGCAAATGGAGAGACTTAATTACTTTATGTCAAGGAAGAGGTACTATTTGTCCTGGATCCACAAATATTGTCCCCAATCCTGAAGAATGAACCACAGTGTTAACTATCTAGGTGGCAAATCCAGAAGAAAAAAGCTTTTTGGTGACATACGAACATTTTTTGAGAGAGATTAAAAAAATAAAAATAAAAAATAAGGGGATATCTGTACCTATAAACCTGATGCTGGATACAATTTCAAATTCGGCTTAAATTATTGTAACATTGTTTTTGTTTCATTTCCTCTATCAAATTTTTATTACCTTTCCTCCAAAGAACTCTGGGTGGCTTCTGTGGTTCTCTCTACTCCCCATTTTATTCTGACCACAACCCAATGACAGGAAGGAAAAACTAAGAGACAATGCCGCATGAAGATTTAGAAAGCAAGACTATAATTTGTGGGGCAGATATTTGGTGGGGGGGAGAGATGGTTGCATGTGGCAGCTATAATGGCTGGGAGTTTCTGAACCGTAGATGGCAGTTGGAGAGTATTTCTCAACCTTAACAGCTTGAAGATGTGTGGACTTCAATTCCCACAATTCCTTAGCCACTATGCTGGCTGGGGAATGCTGGGAGTGACTAGAGTAAAGCGATGCTTCAGTTAGAAAATTGATCAAGGCCTCTGCTGTTAACAAAAGGGTCACCAAATGATTGTGAAGTTTGTTAAAACTAATCCTTGGGTGGGTCAATGTAGATTTGGGGGTGATTTGGGATGCTTCCCAGTGGACAGTTCTTAGCATTGCTAGTTAAAAAAAAAAACACACATGGATTTTTTGTGGGTTTTTTAAAAGACAAAAGAGCCAGTATGATCATTGAAGGGAATATGTGCAGAAGTTTCTGCATGTAAAAAATGGGGGGAGGGTGTTTTCAATGATTTGTTGGTGGCTACCATCTTGACCTTTTTGACCTCCCTGGCATCCATAGTTACATGGAAGCTTGGACTTGCTTTTTAGTAAAATTCCAACAGGTTGATTGGATAAGAAAGGCCCCTTCTAAAAGAAAGCAGTATGCTGGGGAGCATTTGAAGGGATTGGTGGGTTGTTGCATTTGTATAAGCAGGATCTGGTTGTGTAAATTATTTCAGTTTGCTCTGGATAAACTTACTAAGTGCTGATCATACACTGATGGGGAAAGCTGCCAAAATTATTTTTTCTACATGTAAGAAACAGTGCCTGAATTTGCTTTCCCCACCTCTTCTCTCCCCATTCCTCTGCTTTGTATAATATATGACCTCTTGGTTATGCATCAAAAGACAGGGAATATCCCACAATCCATATTTGTAAGCCAATTTGGGAACCTTTGTTTCTCCCTAATGAACAGGGAAGAAATTAATAATGATTCAGGCGATCTGAAATCAAAGGAAAACTGAAGTCATAAACTTTAACCAGCTTTGAATGATTTGGGACTGAGATTCTAAAGTGTCATGGACAGTTAGGGGTGCCAAGTTCTTATTCTGAACCATCGAAGAAAATTTGGGTAGATCTTGGAAAGCTGGTAAGTCAGTTCCTAGAATTTGCTTTGCCTCCACCCTGCTGTGAGAAACAAAGAGAGAGCCGCCATCTGGCAATTTTGACCAGTTTTTAAAAAACTTTTCTTTCTCATTTTTTCTTAGTTGGATGGAAAACTGCAGGCAGTGCAGCCAAATTTCAGAGGCAGAAAGGAGCCATTTCCCCTAGAACTAATCCTGATTCGTCTTTGCAGCCCAACCCAGCCCTTGCCAACTCCAGCTGGGAACTGCCTTCTCTCCCCTCTTCTTATTTTCCAGATTCTTTTTTCTTTCTTTTTTTCTTTTTGGCTTATGGAAAAAGCAGTTGGAGCCAAAATAAAATAAAATTTTAGTGCTGGATCTCAGTGGTAGGAGGGGAGTTTAATGTTGTCCTAGAGGCTATACGGAATAGAAAATGGAAGAAACGGCTATTCTGTTTGGAGCCTGGATGAGGAGTAATTTTGGTAGGATGAAATCTCTGACTAATGTGTGAGTTGTTCAGAGCCATTTAAACTGAGAAATACACAGTTTAGAAAGGCAAATATATACTTCGTGGCAGGACTGCGAAATCTTTAACAACTTCTGGCAAACAACGGTTCAACAGATGCAAATTTTGGATGCACTGGCGGAGAAACTGTATCTGCTGATGGTATCACATTATTCAGAGAAATTAAAAACAATATGGGAGCTGGACATAGCTTAAAACAAACAACTCCAAAATGCAGGAATGAGCAAGAATACGTAGCAAATGCAATGCAATATAACTAAATGTAAATGCTAAGATGCAAAAAAAAGGGGGGGGTAGTTGGATCTTCAAATATAAAAATAAAAATATAAAGTCAATTTGATCTATCAGTTAAGATATTGGCCTAGAAACTAGGAGATTGTAAATTCTGGTCCTGCCTTAGGTATGAAAGGGTGACTTTGAGTCATTCATTCTCTCTCAGCCCAACCTAACTCACAAGGTTGTTGTTGTGGGGAAAATGGGAGGAAGAAAGAGTATTATGTATGTTCGCTGACTTGAGTTATTTATAAAAATGAAAAAACATAACAATTAACAAATATATAATCAATTTCTCTGGAATATCTGTTACTCTGAGGGATACTTTGGGATCCTGATGGGATTACCAAATTCCCACTGTTGAAATACTATATGCCTCCCATTTTCCAATATGACACTTTGTAGATATGAGATTCCAACTCAGGGGTCCCATTTTAAACAAAGCTTAGAAACTCTCTGGACTTAGAAACCCTCTGGACTTCTATGTCCCCTCTAGCATCTCATTTTTGTGGCCAGCATCATTAACCATATTGATTGGAGGCTCCTGAGAGATCAGGCCATCTGAAGGGCTGCAGTTCGGATTTAAACATGTTATTATGAACTAGAAAAAAAGGACAATTGAAAGAAGAAGCAATATTAATTGTTCTTGGAGGAAATGTTACAATGCTTGGGCTTGTAAAAGAAGGCATGATATATAATAACACCTCGGTTTAACAGACACCATCAGCCATTGAGGAAATTCTGGATGCAATAAGCCAAATTTTTATAGGATTTATGCAAAGCCTAAAAATGGGTTAATTGAATAAACTATATTTTTTCTGGGTTTGCAAAACATAAACAGTACCATCAACTAACCACAGAATCTACGTTTGGACAACACATTAGGCTGCAGTGCAATTAGTTAAACTGTGGCTCCATATATCATATAAATCAGGATTTCTCATAGAGTTTTAAGGATTCAGGAGCTTGCAGGAGAAGGAATTGAAGAGTCCCACAGTGAGAGTCAGCTCTCCTAGATATAAGCCACATGGGAGGGGAATAGATCCTATATAATCAATAAAACATACAAAAAAATAGATCCTATATAAAGTTACCTGTGGAGAAAAAGGGGAAGAAATATCTGTAAACAGTGGCTAGACCAGTGATGGCAAACCTTTTTGTTGTGGTTAGCCAAAAGCACGGGCACGTGTGTGCTGACACCCACAATGCAATGCGCCCCGCTCCCCTGCGTATGCACGTGCAACACTCCTGCCCCATCCCCTTACCTGCACAGTGCATGTGCGCGCCTCCCACCTGATTTTTGGCCCATTTGAGGCCATTTTCACCCCCCCGCAGAGGCTCAAGCGAAGCCTCTACAGCCTCGGGAGGCCAAAAAATAGGCCTTTCAGAAATACCGGAAGTGCCCGTTTTCAGCCTCCAGAGGGGAGGCTGTTTTCGCCCTCCAAGGGAAGCCTCTGGAGCCTCTGGAGGCTGAAAACAGGCTTGTTTCGACACTTACACTATTTCTGGAAGGCCCATTTTTCAGTTTCCCGAGGCTGCGGAGGCTTCCCTCAAACAGGCCGAAAATCAGCTGGGAGTTGCACACATGAGCAGTACAGGTAAGTTTGGCTGGGACTCTCATGCCTGCACAAATGGCTCTGCGTGCCACCTGTGGCACGCATGCCATAGGTTCGCCATCAGAGAGCTAGACTATACATATTAGGCATTTTGGTAAACTATATAACTTGTTAGGTTTTGGTTCAACATTAAGCTACCAGATCTGAGCTGTAAATGCATGATGACCACCAAATGGCAGCAAATGTTGCTTTAAAGCCCAGATCCAGTAACCCAACTGAGCAAGAAAGCAGTTAAAACCATCATTCTTGTAGGCTTACTGAATGAAACTCTGCTTCTATGCAATTACTTAGAGATACTTGCTTAGTACGTAGTCTCTGTTTTCTTCCTGCTATGTTTTTGAGCTCCATAAAAAAAAAAACATACCCTCTACCAGATTATAAAGACAAGAGTTGCTAAAAAAGTAGAGAAAACAAACCATGGTTGCTTTGCTCTGCTCACCTGTGAGACTGATTACCTTATTTCTGGTTTGTTTACAACTGTAATTAAAATATAGCCTTCATCTTCAAACATGAAGGCTACATAAATATATGGGCAGAAGAGAGAAGAATGTAGGGTTCTTTCTGAATGCAAAGTTGGATTCACACCTCAACTTCATCATATGACTGGTTACAGCAATGCCACACCCGTGTACCTTCCTCCTTAGGAGTTGCAGTGGACCCCCAGCGTGTGCAGAGCAAACGTTTCCTTTCCATGCACCAGGCACCATTCTTGCAAGACAAAAATGTTGCTGCATCTTTGGCCAACAGAAGACGTAGTGGCAGAACCATGGACCTTCACGACACAGAAGTTATCAGCTGGGACTCCCATGCAAATCCCTCCCTCACCCCCCAGCACTTTATTCATAGCATTTCAAGGAGCCTCAAATGATATTTGATCTTCCATTGTAACTATTCTTAGTTTTCCTAACACTCCTTCTTTGTTCCTGGAAGGAAAAACTCCAGTTAAGAAGGAAATGAAATAGCAATGTCACCATCATTTTCCCACTCAGGAGTTCTTTATCTAGATTCTGTAGCCCCACAGTGAGGAAGTGGAAAATGAATGTTAGAAGAATGTTTGATTTTATTAAATACGGTAGAAGGCGTGATGAGGAAAGAAAGGAGATTCATACAGTGGTTACATTTTGAAGTCTGGTTGTCCTCTTTGCACACTTGCTAATTGTGTGGGGCAGTTTATTGGATCCGCAGCCTACTGGGATTCTGTATAAGTAACGTAAGAATGAACAATGTGCTTCTGTTTTCCTGTGCTTGAAGAAAATTTAATGTTGCAATGTACTGATGTTGTGCCAGAGGTCCATTCCCTACTTCTCTTCATCAGCATCCCTTACCATTTGTGTAGTCCACGTGTACCAGGACAGAAAAATTGTGCCAGAGCCCCTACACATTACAGGTGGTTCTCCACTTACCATGTAACTGTAATAAAGCTTGCCAATTATGATTGTAAATTGTGGCAGTCCTAAAACAGATCATGTAACCAACCCGATTTCACAATCTTTTTTTGTGGCCATCATAAAGCAAACATCACAGTTTTTAAGCAAATGCTACAGTCGTTAAGGAAACCCATTGTTAACTATGGGGGTGTTTTTGCCAGAGACCGGAAGTAAATGCTGGTTTTCAGCATAATTGTCAAAAATTGCAGTCATGTGCAACAGCTGTAAATGAGGGCTAGTTGCCAAGTGCCCAAAATGCAGTCACATGACCACTAGTGAGGAGCTATCATCCATCAGAACCTTTGGGGTGGGGTCCATTGTAACTTTCAACAGTTGCTAAGCTACTGATCATAAGTCGAGGATTACCTGAATTGCCTCTCTTGTGCTTGCTCTTTTGATGTTTTTGAATTGATGTGGTTTGCTGTAATGGGATGGAGAGTTACATGGGTCGGATGACTGTTGATAAAGGGACTACTTCTCCTTTCCCGTAGCTGTGAAAGGAAGAGAGAAATTTTCAACTAGAATTGGAGCTGGAATAAATTGTACAATTCAGTGCAGTTGTGTTTATCAGTTGGAAGCACATAGCAGGTAGCTGAAGTGTGTTCCTCCTCTATCACTCTGCTGGCCTAGCCTTGCCAACCACATGGAAATATAACAGCACACCTCTCTCATTCTGCTGACCATGATCTTATTCTTAAACCCATCACTCCTTAGTTGGCTGATCTTTTGGCACTATGAGCCTTTTTAAAATCCCAAATACTTTTCAAGTTAACATGCAGGATGTATCAGATATTTATTTATTTTGAAGGATGCATGCGGCTTATGACCAAATTTTGTTTTAGCCAAAGGGAAGATTACAAAATTCAGCTAACAGGATAAAAATTTACATCTGAGTGGTATATTGTTAACATTCCTAAATAATTTCTTGGGACTGGTTTCCAATATATCAACACAGAATGGTGCTTCTGTGCTTATTTTTGGGAACTAAACAAAAAGGATCAAAGGAAAGTTGGATACCCACCTGCTAGGTGCACAATGCATGAACAATGACTGGATTTTACACCATGTTGGTTGAATGTTAGGGGTTTGTTTCACCATAGTTAGTTGAATAAATAATAGCTGGTTGGGTTTACATAATATACATTATGTACAGAAACAATCTGGGTTCCCACCCTTCCTCAGTTCTTTTTAAGCATAAATATACATTCATTCAATTCAAGGCTAAAGAAAGCAGAATGTTATAGGATTAAAAATGTAATCATCATAGAAACCATTACTGTTGAATATATTTTGCAAAAATTATGACAGCAAGTTCCAAATTGTTCAGTTAAATTCAGTTATGTCTTCATAAATTTACTATAATATTATAACCTGTGCAAAAATAATGCACAGAAACTTTGTTTAAAAACATACTAAAATATTAATCATAGCAGGTTCTTTTGAGAATTACAAAAATTGCAGGAGGGGGATTTGAGGTCTGAATGTGATAAAACTCTTAATGAACTCTTTGTGCCATAAATTGATTTTGAATCAGTTTCAATATCCTTTAGCAACTATTATGAAAATAATCCATATAATAGCACTATAGCCTACTAAAATTAATTATGTACATTATACCTTTCTAGACTGTTGTGATGATATTTTAAGCATATTAATACTTGCTAGGCTTGTCTGTTTGTGCCTTTGAGTCAGCTTTTGACCCCTGACAACTGGGTGGATTAATCTCTACAGTTTTCTTAAGGTTTTTCAGAAATGCTATTGCCTCCTTCCCAGGGCTGAGAGAGAGTGAAAGGCCTAAGCTAGCTTCTTGCCTAAAGTGGGACTAGAACTTCCAGGCTCCCGGTTTCCAGCCTGATGTCTTAACCACTACAGCAGATTAGTTCTCTTACTATCTTTGATGCAAGTAGCCAATTACAATATTTGAAAAATCAAAAAAGTTAGCAAATAATATTGGTCAATTTATTAGATTCATATCCCACTTTGAATTTAGGAGTTCAAGATCATCCTATATTGATCCCTTCTCCATCTCTCCCTACAAATACAACTCTATATGGTGGGTTGGGTTGAGAAAGTGACTAGGTGAGGATCAGTCTTTGCACCTAATCCAGCATCTTCAACTCTGTACAATGCTGACTTATACTATTTGTTGATTTGGGGTCCGTTTTTAAAAGGAAGAAACATCAATTCAACATTTATAAATATTCCTTTTTTTAATGGCCAGATTTGCTATTGCAAATCACTACAAAAGTATTGTGCATCTTTTTATGTATTTATAGTATTTAAAATGTGGCTATTCCCTTTGGCTATTCCTATTACCACAACAGCAAAGAATTACCCAAACCCATTTTCAATTTCTTAACCTTTTAACCGTGGTTTCTTTAAATAATATCTTCATCTGTACATACATCTTTCTGGGTAAATACATTGAATATAGCTCTTTAAAATATTTGTGCTTTTCCTTAAGACCACGTACATATTATATGAATGATAAGTTATAATGGCCGAGTTTGCACTGTACACTAGAGCATAAGCCATGATTTTCAAACAACAAAGCTGCTAAACCAAGCTGCTAAACCATTTCATGGTTTTATGTCACTCACTTTTCTGGATGGGCTTCAGGGGAGTTCACATACCAATTGTGCAGTATTCATATCTTGGGAGTTGTCATCATGATAGACAAGATAGCAGTTGCAGGCCAGGCCATAGAAACAGTCCATATGTAATCCCAGGATTTAAGAAAAGTCAGGTGCTAAGCATGGAACAAATTGCAGGCTGTAATAACCACAGTCCGTATAGAAACGAAAGTTCTGCCTTCACAGGAAAATACTAATTCTCCAATATTTGTTTCCAGTTTTGTCCTGTTTAGTTTCATAGTCTTATCTGAAGACTTATCTTGAAACCTAGCCTATTACAGGACAATTTTTTTTTCTTGTTCTTGCAGTTTTAGCAAATTTACTATTTCTAGGTCTCCCAAGTGAAGGGAAGGAATACCAGTTTCTGACACTTCTCTTACTTAAATTAAGCCTGAAATTGAAGCAATGGGGTGGAAGCAGGGTGGGGCGTGGAAAACTTGTCTGTGGCATGCTGACAGCTGCATAGCAGAAGATAAATAACAAGAATGTGGGATAATGGGCTAATTGCTAGGAAGCCCCTAACATAACTCTCTGGTCACTCAGAAATAATTAGATGGACTTAAATGAAGGGTGGACAACTTGGCCAGTCTACCAGCTAAGCTCAAAATCCCTACACAAAAGATTAATTCAAATTTCCAATAAGAGACATTTATCCCTTCTTTGAAGTCTGCTGGTTGGGAAAGATTATAAGTGTCAAAGCAAATATTGGACGTCAGGAAAAAATATATGAAAACACCCGTCCCCCAATTCTGGTACTGATGTCAATCCACTTCCTCACAGTTCTCCTTGCAGCTGAATTTCCTCCGTGGATAGGCTACTAGATATATAAATAATTCAAAAATTATCACAAAGGTACAACGTTTTTAAGAAGAGATTGGACAACCATTTGTCAGAAATGCTTTAGCAGGGATTGGACTAGAAGACCTCCATGATCCCTTCCAGCTCTATTCTGATTGATTGATTGATTGATCCAGTTATGAGGTCATATGGAAGGGTGAGGAGATTCCCTCAGAAGAAAAGATAATAACAAAAAATCTTAGAATGTGCAGAAATGAATAAATTAACATTTAAAATTAAAGACACTGAATATTTTGAGGTATGGGATCTATTTTATCGATGGTTAAACGAGAGAAACAGGAGTTGGAAGTTTGAAAACTACAAGAGAAAGATTAATTTTAATATTAGGGTTGATCACTGTAACTTATTCATTTTAATTAATTTTGATTAGTACTAATAATATGTATCAATATTATGAGGGAAAAGCACTATTATAAGATTACTATTAGAGAATACTATTATTATTACTATGATGAATATTACTCAAAAGAATTGTAACCAGACAACACACTGTTTATATGGATTTTGAAAATGTTGCTCTTTAAATTGATAAAAAATAAAAATATAATAAAAAGAGGTCATATGGTCGATACAATCTGGCCTACCATTGGGGCTGCACCCCCCATTTAAAAGAACCCCTAGATAGGGTGGAACACAACTCTATTGGCCATGCTGGTTTGGAATTCTGATAGCTGTAATCTAATACCTCTGCAGAAAACCAGGATGGAAAAAACTATCCTAGATCAAAACTCCCCAAAAAAACATATAATGACTTTTTTCTAGCTTAGTAATCACAGCTGCAAAATTCCAGGTGCCTAGTGTCTCTAGTATCTATGTAGATTCTCAGTCATCCAGGTCATAGTTGTCTCAAAGGTGCTTTCCCAAAAGGCAACTGGACTGTTTTTTCCTTGAGGAAGAAGATGTTTTGCTTCTCATCCAAGAAACTTGGTCAGTTCTGAGAAGCTTCATCTTGGAAATGAAACTTATTCTTTCTCAAGGAAAAAGCAGTCCAGTTACCTTTTGAAAAAGCATTTTTGAGGTCTTTGGTAGTTATTGCTATTGAATGGCGACCAGTGGATAGGTTCAAAAACCAGTTCTTTCTTCCCTTTGACTCATAGGAGATTGTACTAACCTGGCACTAACCCACTCATTTTGCTAACCCAGGGTTTCCTTAATTTTTTTAATTAACCTCAGTTGGTAGGTTTAGAGGCACAGTAAACCCCAAATTAAACAAACGTTAATGTTTAAAAACATAAGAATCCAGGAAATGCTGACTTTTATGTTTCCCAAAAAAGTGCGTTCCTGATTCATTAAAATCACTTTCAGAGAAGGAATAGATTTCAGACGTTCAGAAAATTCAGTTGTCTACATAGCACATTTCATTTTATAAAGCTGAACAGATCCTGATTTTGCTCTTCGCATCCTTGCTGGATTGATGCTACTGCTGTGCTCTTCTCTGCAATATGCTATTTATTTTCTAGCCTGCAGTCCCAGTTAACTGCAAACACATGTTCTTCCATCTGCAGCCTTTCCCATCCCACATTCCTCTTTTTTCAAATGGCTTTTCCATCCAGTGTACAATGGATCAGTCCATTTTCAAGCCGTGCTATCCAAAATCCCTTGGCAGGCTGGCTGGAAGTTCAGGGAGAGGAATGGTGGGGGATGAGAAGGAGAAACACAAACAAAGCCAAGGAAAGAAAATGGAAACCACAATCAGGCAAGACTTTTATTGGGTCCAACCAAGTACAATTATGGGCAAGATTATATGGTTTTCAGATCTCTTCATCTGATAAAGATCTTAAAGCAGATGCATAAGGCAAGGAGAATAAAAAGGCAATATACAAATCCCAAAATGTGCATGGTTAGAGTTTTATGGTAGAGGAAAGGAAAAATCAGGCTTCAGTGTATTACGTCAAGGGTGGATCTCTAAATCCTCAAAAGTTATGCCAAAAATTACAGTAGTGAAATGACTTTTTGGCAGGAAATTAAATAGAAGAAATGTATTCTTGCCCCAATCAGTTCAATATTACTTCAGAAGTAAAAAAGAATTATTCTTTATTAAATCTGTGGTTTTCTAATGTATTAGATTTCAACATTTGGGGAATAGCAATGCAGTACATCTGGAAGGAGCCAGGGTGAAGAAGGCTGTTGCATTAGATGTCATTTGTTTGGCTATAAAAACTAAAAAATGCAATGGTTAATCAGAACTGTCTCCAACGTTAGACAACAAACCAGTCTATACCGCTGAATCATCACATCAGTGGTTTATTTGGTTTTGGATTAGCAAATTATGTGGACTCATCCAAAATGGGTTTTAGTTTATGGCTTAGTGTTATATACTCAGCCAGTCACAGATTAATCAATAAGCCATTGTTTTAAAAAATCATTCAGATCAAGGTAGGGAAATGGATATGGTTGAACAAGATTGTGCATCGTAAGTGCCTAATCAGAGGTCCAGGGATCAGAAATAGCTCTCAAATGCCTTGAGCAAGACTATTGTAGACCTCTAATGGTTATTACAACATAATTTTCATGCAATAGAAGTGGGAAATAATGAAATATATAACAACTGAATGTAATTATAACATAAATCTACATTTGATTAAATTGGACATAATTGTTCTGTAGGTCCCAATACACCACTTAAAAGTGAAGTATGGCATTGGCCCAGAAAAAATGAGACATTCCTGCACCAAAATTCTGGTTGATCTCTAGCTCACAAAAGTAAGCTGATTATATTTGACCTGTCAAGTCCTTTCCTATTTCCAGTAATAGTTTCTTTGCTCTACCAGAATGGTGATATATACATTTGCAGTATATGATAGTTTTTGTTAAAATACATCAGGTAGCAAATATACCTGTAGAAAATACCTCAAAGTTGTATACAATTACTTTTCAATTGAGTAATTACATCCAATGGTTTTTGAAGTTCTGTCCCCTTCTTTTGATGCTTCCCCCTAAGGATTTATTTTTTTTGAAATGATTGCTTTATGATTTTGTGTCATGATTTTCATCCCTATATAAAATGTGTTTATTCTGGCAAAATGCAACAAGAAGGCTTGTTTTTAAGCCTGATCCATGATAAATCTTACTTGATAAATAGGAACCCTACATTTCCTGAAAGGTTTCAAAGAAGGGAAAATCAATCATTAAAATATGTCACATCAACAGTATGAATGTCTATAATTATTTTGTTAATTTTCTATTTAGGTTAACTATAAATTGTCAGGATTAGCTGAACTGACAATGGACAATTAAGCTTAGAATCTTGTACAATACCTAAGAAAAGATCTGAAATATTTCAAACTAGAAGTCTGTCTAATCAAGCTTATTTAGGCATCTGGTAATTAAGGGTGCACCTCTTAAGTTTTAGTATATGATATTAATCTGTTGTTGAATAAGTTTGGAAAATTTTTGGACTTCACTTTAATCTCCTGATCTTAAAAGGCCACATGAGAGCTTTTAGGGATGCTATAAATAGGACAAGGTCAATTTTTGGTATTGGGAAATGCAAATGGCTGCAGGATGCCCACCTCTAAGTTGTAATTTATGTATTGTGTGAATAAATGTTTACGGAATTAACCGTGGTTATATGGATTATTGTGATCTTATACTCAGCACCATTCATTTTATTAAAAAATAGCTAAACTAATGTAAAGAAAAGCATAGATACATGAACCACGATGAGCCACTGTGACCTAGTGGTTAGAGTGCAGTACTGTAGGCTACTTCTGCTGCCTGCAGTTTGGCAGTTCAAATCTTACCAGGCTCAAGGTTGACTCAGCCTTCCATCCTTCCAAGATGGGTAAAATGAGGACCCAGATTGTTGGGAGAATATGCTGACTCTGTATACTGCTTAGAGAAGGCTATTAAGCACTGTAAAGTGATATATAAGTCTAAGTGCTACATATAACAGTCATGACAAAAATATAAGTATAATTAATTATAAAAATAAAAAAGGAAAAGGTTTGGAACATTACTAAATGCTAATTTTTAGCCATATTATTTGAGTTTTCTTCTTTGCCCCTTTGTAAAAGAAAATATGCAAATATTGACAAACAACACATATTAACAATTCATTGCTAAAACAAGGTGTAGATACTTACTTCTAGTCATATATATCTTCGTATATTAATTGATTCCAAATAAAGGAATTAATATCTTAGAAGAACATGCGATTTATTAATACAGTAATCAATCCATATTTACAGCAGCCATCCTGTTGATTTCAGCCCCATATGTGACAAGATCAAACTGGGTCTGTATGACAATTTGCCATGGCCAACTTGCCACAGCCAACTCGCTGCAGGATAAGAATTATATTTAATATCAAAGAAATGGTGGAACAGAATCATTAAAGAAAGGATGGAAAAGGAGGGACAGAATGAAATGTGAATGGCAAAAATTAAAATAATTTTTATTTATTTTAAATAATTAAATAGAATTGTTAAATTCTCCTGCAGTGAATTGTCCCGCAGGAAGTTGTCTGTGGCAAGTTGTCCCGCGGTGAATTGGGTGCAATGAGTTGGCTATGGCGAGTTGGCCACAGCAAGTTGGTTGTGGCAAGTTGTTCCATTCCTGATCAGACCATATATGTTAATGCTCCACATCCTGTGTGTCTCTCCAATTACAGTCAAAATGAATCCTTTATTAAACATTCCCTGAAGTGTCCGATATATGCCTAATTTTAGATCACAGGAAACATTCTGATCTTAAAATGAGATGAATACCTTCAGTGCTTAATCTCCTGAAAGATTGACACTTCCTCTACTCCATCTTAAAACTCTGACCAAACAATTTCCATTAAGTGCTAGCACAGGACATTCAAACCTGTTATTCTAGAGGTAACATGTATGACTAATATAAATTTTATCTGCTTCTATAAAAAAAAACGATTGGAGCCAGGTCACAGTTAATTCCTCCTGTGAAACTCCAGATGCAGCAAAAGCATCTGGACTAACTAAACAAAGAGCAAACCCTTAAGTTGAATCAACTGCCAAAAAACACTCAGGAATAAATTAAATGCTGCAAAAAAAATATTAAAAAACAACTTCATCAGAACAGAGTTGATTCCAAATTGCAGTATTTGAGAGATGCAATTTAGATGTTAATTTTAAGCTCAGATTACCCTAGTATCCCATCGCCATTATTTTTCCATATATGGCTTGAAGCTTTGAGTTCAGCTAATCACCATCATTCTTAAAGAGAATTTTCATTAGTTATCCCTTACTTTTCCTCCTGCCCCAGATCTAGCCATAAACTAAAAGGGTTCTTTTTTGCCTGGATGATTAAACTTGGAAGGAAAAAATAATGATCTCCAAAAACCCAGGGAGAATCTTTGTGTGGGCTGATAAAATTCAGAGTGGGATCTGGAGTGCAGTCAACCATGATAGGCATTGGATTGCCAACTGCCACAAAACTTTATTTTTACCACACCATATAAAGCTCCCTTTTTCTGAGCCATGCAATCTTAAATTGTTTGACTGACTGGCCAGGGTTCTAAGTAAATATATACATATACATATATACATACACATACACATATACATATACATATACATATACATATACATATACATATACATATACATATACATACATACATACATACATACATACATACATACATACATACATACATATCTGATAGAGAAACAGCCATTTTGTGAACATTAGCTGTTTTTGTATCCAGAACGGCATCCTAGCTTTTTTGGATCAGCAAGCTAATAGCTGAACTTAGACTCTTAATGGATCCTTCAATTGACTGCTAATAAAATGGATCTATTTGCAATGGGATCATTCATTGCAAAAAAAGAGTGTGGATGCATCTTAAAGACAAGCATGGAAAGTGACACCAAAATCAATACAGCAATTGAGAAAGATTTGGACTGTTTATTCAGTTTTCTTATACTGTATAAAACTCACCAAATACACTAGGGGCAGTGTTGAGCTATATAAGTACTCTTTAGAAATATACAATTTCTAAAAGAGCCACTTCTATACTTCTGAAAAGAGAATGTTGAAATAATCCACGTCATACGATGTTAATTATTCTTGTTGGGATAAACAACTTCTAAAAGATCAGAAGATAATATATAGAGAAAGATGATTTCTTAAGATTGATTGTAGATCTTTTGTCATTTTCTCAAGACTTGAGAATTAAACATATGAAGGATAGATCCTCAAATTGTCAAAGTAAGCAGGCAACTCCCAAGGATTTTATCTATTGCTTTATGAAATCCAAGATTGGGAATGACTGAATTGAATTCAAATAAGTAGCTATGGATTTAATTAAAAGCTCTGTTACATTTCTTCTATAGTTTGTTTATTCCAAATCTCCTATGCTGCTAATGCACCAACTTTTATATGATCTACTTGGTTTGAAACTTTGTTGTAATTAGAATTGTAAAAAGAGTGCTTATTATGACAAGTATGTATGTGCAGATGTATTTTCCTACTCTGTTTTCTGAAATCTGATTAATGGAGTCGTTTATTTTATAAATAGAGGGGGAGATCTACCTTATCTTATATGGGGCAAGTATGTCCATCTGCATGAGACAAGCCAAGGAACTTGGGCAAAAAAACACCCAGCTTTTCCCAGTTGGTGGGACTTTTAGTTACTGAACAGAGCTGGAAGGGACCTTGGAGGTCTTCTAGTCTACCCCCTGCTCAAGCCAGAGATGCTGTATCATTTCAGACAAGTGACTGTCCAGTCCATTTTTAAAAACTTCCAGTTCCATCATACTTAGAGGTGTCGATATGAACGAAGTTACTCTAATAATGTAAGGCCCTTTTGAAGATTCAGGAGCAAATACTTGCAGTTTATTTCTGCTTTCAGAAGACTAAATTCAAATTTAATAAATTTATAGGCCACCTATCTCATATACATGGCTGGATACCTCACAATAAAACAGAATGAAAAACAACAAATAATAACCATAGTAAAAAACAACAATAAAATAATAATATAAAAATAGCAGTCAAGGAGATCCACAAACACTCTTAACAAGCCATGATACAGACTTATCCATGTAATCAAGGCTCCAGGCTCAATGCAAAATCAGTTTTTTAGATCCTTGTGTAAGGCCAACAGGATTAGGGCAAGTCTAACTTCTGGGATGATGTTCCAGAAGGCAGGCATCATAGTAAAAAAAAAAATCCTGAGACCCAGCAGATTAATTTTTTTCATTTTTTTAATTTTTTTTATTGGTTTTTAAGACAAACATAGACAAACAAAACATAAAAACATCAAGCCATCTTCCATATATATATACATACAGTGTATCGGTTGGTTTACAAATTGTTTTGTGCTTCCATCTCATAGTCTTCAATTACAATTACATTGTATATATTCTCATATTTTCAATCAAATATTAAATACATTAATATTATTAATCAATCATTTCACTATACTTTTATTCATTCATGTTTTACGAAATAATCCATATTTTACTTAAATTGTTTTATGACAGTTCATATTATCATCTCAAATCTATCCTACAATCATTTTGTAGATATAATAAGAAAAGAATACATCTTCATATATTTATTATTTTCTAAGAATCTACATATTTCATTACCATGTTTTATTGTCTAACCATTGATAGAATAGATCCCAAATTTTATAAAATTGTTTATCATCTTGTTCTCTGATTTCAAATGTCAATTTACTCATTTCAGCACATTCCAATATTTTCTTAATGATTTCCTCCTGTAATGGTATTTTCTCATTTTTCCAGTTTTTGGAAAATACCATCCTAGCTGCTGTTAATACATTTACAATCAGGTATTTCAATTCTTTACTATATATTTCAGGTAAAATTCCCAATAAAAATATCTCTGGTTTCAAGTCTATATGCTTTTTTGTCATTTTTTCCAACCACGTGTTGATTTTAGTTCAATATTTTTTAGCATCCGCACAAGTCCACCACATATGGTAATATGAGCCAGGTGTCTGATGACATTTCCAACATTTTTCGGATTTGTTCTTGAACATTCTTGCTATTCTTGTTGGGGGGAAATGCCACCTATAAAACATCTTATACAAATTTTCTTTATATGCTGTTGACATTGTCATTTTATAATTTTGAGACCACAATTTTTGCCATTTCTCTAGATCAATCCCATATCCAAAATTCTTCCCCCAAGCAATCATTGTTTCTTTAACTTGTTCTTTTTCTAGTTTAATTTCTAATAAATATCCATACAATTTTTTAATCACCTTTTCATCAGTACCTGTCAAAATCTTATCTAAATCAGTCAATTTAGCATAGGAACCTTCTGTTTTGGAATCTTTATCATACCTTGAATGTATTTGCGCATATGAAAACCAATTCATCTTTATACCTTGGTCCTCTAATTTTTGCATAGATTTAATTTCACCCTTTTCATTCAATATTTCACCATATATAACTGTTTGTTCTTTTTTATATATTATAGGATAAGAAAATGCTTCAATAGTCGATAGCCAGACTGGAATTTTCAAATAACATTGTCTTTTAGTCTTCTCCCAGTTTAACCACAGAGACTCCCGTATATAATGTCTTCTAAAATACCCCTGTGTTTTAGTTCCTTTACACCACAGAAAAGCATGCCACCCCAACAACAAATCATGTCCTTCTAATGTCAACAATCTAGTATTTCTTAATGTTATCCATTCCTTAACCCACATCAAATTTGTAGCTTGGTAATACAACTCCCAATTAGGCAAACCAAATCCTCCTCTTATTCTAGCATCTTGCAAAAGTTTTAACTTTATTCTCGCTTTCTTACCTTGCCATATATATTTCAACACAATTTTATTTAAATCTTCAAAATAATCTTTTCCAAGCCTAACTGGAATTGTTTGGAACAAATATAAAATTCTGGGTAGTATATTCATCTTGATTGTTGATATTCTCCCTATTAATGACAGTTGTAAATTTTCCCATTTCGCCAAATCTAGCGCTATCTGCTGCTTAAGTTTGATATAATTATTCTCTTTTAGTGTACTACATTTTGCTGTCAAATGTATCCCCAAGTACTTGATCTTATTTGTGACCTGAATTTCCAATAGATCTGCCAGTTCTTCCTTTTGTCTTGATAGCATATTCTTTGTCAAGATCTTTGTTTTATCTTTATTTATTTTCAAACCAGCCACTTTTCCATATACCTCTATCTTTTCTATCAATTTTGATGCTGTTTCTAGTGGGTCTTCTAAAATGAAAACCAGATCATTTGTGAATGCTTGCAACTTAAATTCTTCCTTTTTAATTTTCATCCCTTTTATATCCTTTTCTTCTCTAATATTTCTGTTTAGCACTTCCAAGGTTAATACAAACAACAGAGGTGATAGTGGGCACCCTTGTCTTGTTCCTTTTCTTATATCAATAGAGTCTGTCAGTTCTCCCTCTATCATTACCTTTGCCGTTTGATTATGATATATAGCTTCTATTGCTTGAATAAATTTTTTAGCAAAGCCCCTCTGTTTCAGCTGTAATAACATAAATCGCCAATTCACATTATCAAATGCCTTCTGTGCATCTAGAAATATCAAAGCCATTTGTTTTTCAGAATGTGCCTCATAGTATTCCAAGGTGTCCAAGATATTGTCTTTAATTTGTCTCTTTGGCAGAAATCCATTTTGATCAGGATGGATAAAATTGTTTAAGTATTTTTTAAGTCTTTCTGCCAATATTGAAGCAAAAATTTTATAATCTGCATTTAGTAAAGAAATAGGTCTATAGTTCTTGATTTGTAATGGATCAGCCTCCTCTTTTGGGACAAGTGTAATATAAGCTTCTGACCATGATTTAGGTATCTTCTTCTTTAACATAACTTCATTCATAACTTCTAGCAATGGAAGGTTCAACGATTCTTGTAGTGTTTTATAAAATTCTGCTGGAAGTCCATCTGGGCCTGGTACCTTTCCATTGTTTTGCTTCTTAAGTGCTTCAGTTAACTCCATCATCGTTATATTGCTTTCTAACATTGTTTCAATCTCTTTAGGTATCTGGGGTAGATTGGCATTCTTTAAGTACTGTTTAACTTTTTCCTCGTCAATATTCTCTTGTGTGTATAGTTTCTCATAATAATCTTGTATGATTTCCTTCTTCTCTTTACTACCATAGCAAACTTGGCCTTGGTCATCTATTAATTGCAATATTTTCCTTGATTCTTTCTCCTTTCTCAATTTATATGCTAACCATCTACCTGGTTTATTTGCATCTTCAAAGTAGTTCTGTTTCGCACCTCTGATTTTCTGTGCTAGTTCTTCTTTTTCTATTAGTCCCATTTTGTGTTTAATTATATCCATTTTTAATTTAATGTCCTTTTTCTGTGGCATTTTCTGTAGCTCTTTTTCAAGTCCTTTATACTCATCCTCTAATGCCTTAGAGGCTAGTCTTTTCATGCTATTTCTTTTCCTTGTATAGTCTGTTATCAAGCCTCTGGCATATGCCTTCATTGTGTCCCATACGTTCTGCATTGATGTATCTTCTTTTTTGTTTTCTCTAAAGAAGAAAGCCAGTTCTTTCTCCATCCATTGTGTGAAGTCTTTTTCCTTTAATATAGTATTATTTAACGTCCATCTAGATCTTCTTCTTTGTCCTTTCCATTTAGTTGTCATTGGATTGTGATCTGCCCAAATACTTGTTTCAATATTTATTTCTTGAATATTAGCTAACAATTCTGTTGACATCCATATCATATCTATTCTGGACCATGATAAATGTCTATTTGAATAGAAGGTGTATTGTTTAGTCTTAGCATTTCTTTCTCTCCATGTATCTTTTACATTTATTTCATCTATCATTTTAAAAAAAAGATTTTGGGAGAGTCTTTCTGTTTTGCTTTATTGTTTTCTGTACTGTGTAGTCCAGTTTATTATCTACAATTCCATTAAAGTCTCCCATCATAACTATATTAACATAGTCCAATTCAATTATTTTCATATGTAATTTTTTATAAAACTCTTCTTGATTGTCATTCGGGGCATAGATTGTAATCAGGAGTGTTTTCATATTATTGTCCATTATTTCCACCATTAGTATTCTTCCATCGTCATCGGTATAGATCAATTTCGCTGGGATAATATCTTTAATGTATAAAACCACTCCTCTTTTCTTGCATTGTGTCAAAGAAGTAAATATTTTCCCTAATTTTGACTGTATCAGCAATTGTTAATGTTGCTTTTTAATATGTACTTCTTGTAGGCAGATCATATCAAATTTTAATTTCTCTAATTTATGGAAAGTTTTCCTTCTTTTAACAGCTGAGTTAAGTCCATTTATGTTAATTGTAATCAGTTTTTTCTCTTCCATGGTTATATTTTGTAGTTAGGTTTAGCAGCTCTCGTAGATCTTGGTTCATGTTGTTCTTTGACTTTCACTTTTCCGCCTACTGCACCTTTTTCTTTTTCAGTCACCATTTGACAGTCCTCTTGGAATTCAATTAGTGACATTTCTTTTTCTGCCTCCTTCTCTTTCCCTCCAAAATATTCTGTATAAAATAATTCAGCTTTCTCAATTGAGTCAATTCTATGTCTCTGTTCTTGCCATGTGAACATTAAACCTTCTGGAATCAGCCATCTATAATTCACCTCTTTTTTAAATAGAATTTTGGTCAGAAATCGGTATTCTCTTCTCATCTCTCTCACTCTACTTGTTTCAGGACCACAATCTCCTTGTCTTTATATTTCTGTTTTCTCTCTTGCCACTTGCAATATTTGCGTTTTAATGGCTTTCTTTGTAAATCTGATGTGAACTTCTCTTGGTAAGCTATTTCTCATTGCATATCTTGTGAAGACTTGATAAACCTCGTCTATTCCATCCATCATCTTCTCTTTATTTATTTCCAAAGCTTCAGCCAAAATTTCTATCATTGTCTCAGCTAGGTTTTGTCCCTTTTCTTCCTCTGTGTTTTGGAATCTGAGATAAAATTCTGATCTGTCCATCTCCCATCTAAACATCCCACTTTTATCTTGTTCAACCACAGTTAATCTGCTATCAATATCTCCAATCTTCTTATCTCTTTGTTTATCTTCTTCTTCAATTTTTTGGAATCTCTCATCATACTTCATCATCATTTGTTGAATGTTCTCCACCTTTTCATCAGTTTTTCCTGTTCTTTGTTCAATGTTCTCTGTTGTCTTTTAAATATTCTCTGTTCTTATTTGAATATTTTGAATTCCTTGCATAATCATCTGCAGGGTCACTTTTTCCTGTTCTTTTTCTTGCTGTAACATCGTCCGTATTGAGCGTTGTCCTCCAGATGGTGAAGAGAAAGAAGTAGAAGTTGAGGAACCAGGGGCTGTTAGTTTCCTACTCATTTCGGACAATTCAAAATCTTCAGGTTCTTCTAGACCTTAATCCACTTGTGAAATAACCGATTGTAATTCCAAGTAAAAATAGTGGGGAAAAAGAAACCAAATAGTAACAATAATAATAATTTTAAAAAAGAAAAATTCTTCAGTTTCTTGTATACCTTAATCCAATCAATTGGTTAAATAGCAGTAAAAACTCAAAAATGGAAGAAAAGACCATAAACACACACAAAAAAGGAAAAAATTGTTAAGTTCTGAAAAAGGCGGAAAAGTAAAAAATAAAAAACCAAGGAAGAGAAAAGAATAGTTCTTCAGGTTCTTCAACACCTTAATCCAATTAAAAATTCTCAGGTATAAAAGGATGCATAAGAAAAAAAAGAAAGTCACAAAAATAAAAATAAAAACAATATGGAAGGTAGATAGAAAAAAAAGATGCAAGGGAGGGAGAGAGAAAAAAGGAAAGAGACTACTCCCTTAAAAAGAAAAAAAAGGAAGAAAATCATTAATACTAAAGCTTTTCCTTTAAAATAAAATGCAAACGTGAAAATTAGACTTCAAAAACAAAAAGAAAGACAAAAACAAGTTCCAAAAGGCCAAAAATCCAAATAGCTATTACAAAAAGTAAGCTAGTAAGGAGGGGGTTTGTTAAAGTAAGAAATAGCCCAGCTTAAAAAAAAATAAAAAGAGCACACTGCACGTTGTTTGGTTATCCAAGACTTTTGTTAAAATGTATAACTCTCTTCTCCAGAGTCTTATCACCTTTTTTTCCTATAAACTTCAACATCAGACTCCAGCTATTGATAGAAACCCAGAAGAGCACCTGCAATAATACTCTCCCATGCTCTTCCTTCTATCTTATCAAACAGGCAATGTCCTTGAAAAGAAGTCTCAGTTCTTTCTCAGCTTTGTCTGGTCAAGAAAAAAAAGAGATAGAATATTTCCAAGCCTCTAGTTGGCAGTGTTACAAAGTTTCTTCTGCTTTCACTTTCCCCCTCCTTTTCCAAACAAGATATAATAAAAAATAATTAAAAAGGGGAAAAAATATTTTAAAAGATGACTAAAAGGGAGTCTCTAGCCTAGAATATTATAAAGTCAAAAGGGAGAGAAAGAATTAGTGGAAGAAGAAAAAAACCAGTCCAGTTTCAAAATATAAAATCACATATAGAAAAGCCAGCAATGAGAAAAATAAATAAATAAAAATATTACTTTGACTTCTTGTTTAAAATCGCTGCTTAATCACTTCTGTCAAAACTTTTACATATTCTTTCTTTTCCTTAGGGTGTCTTTTCAAATCTTAAAGTAAAGAAAAAGTTCTCACCAAACCGGCACACTTTCTCTTTCCATTCTCTTTTGTTTCGGAGCTGTCCCAACTTCAGCAGCTTTAATGGCTGCCTCTTTGCCACTGGCAAAAAGAGCTTCTCCTGGATCTACCAGGGACTTTGCAGTGTCCCTGGGATCGGCAAGATGCGCTCTTTACATTCACCGTCTCTTCGGGACGGTTTAGATCCGTGTGGACCGTTCAGGAGCAAAGATATCGGCAGCGATCTCAGACCTCCAAGATCGCATGCCGTATCGTCGCAACGCTAGCTCCGCCCTCTCCTCCATTTTTATTTATTTATTTGGTAATAGGACCAGGAATATAACTCCTGCCTGATCTAACAGGATGCATAGACATCACTGGTGGGCAAGCACATATCCGTAGGTCATTTGCAGCCCCGTTTTAATGGTCTTAAGAATCCTTTACAAAATATCTGTAAAAACCAGCTGGGCATCTTCCTGTTATATGAACTGAACACATTTGGAAGAAAGAATTAGGGGCAAATAAATGTAAGATGGGTCTTGAAATTCTCCCTTTCCATAGGGAGATCTCACTTTCTCAGGGTACCCTAATAAATTGCTTTTAAATGCTCTTCCCACTGGTTGCTTATTGGGAAGGTAAATCGAGGCAGATTTGGCTATCAAAAGCACGTGAAAACTGTAATGGAGGCCCTAGATAGTAGGTAGGGAGTTAGAGATATATAATTTTAAATTCAAAGAAGTTCATTCTCATCAAATGCCCCAGGACAGGAGGGAAATTAGAAAACCGAGGCACCGTCAATATGATGAATAACAACGCACCTTCCACTTTCTATAAACTTTTCATCTCTGGAGACTTCCACTTCCAAAAAAGAGTACCTCCATTTACCAAAAGGTTGCCTGAGAGAAAGGAAGATGTATTATTACACTAGTGAGGCTGTGCTATGTTAACACAATACTCTTAGACTGGCCAGACAAAGTAATAGCCAAAGCAGCTATTAGTTAGGGGTTACTTTTAGCTTGGTTAGTTTATTATTCAGGGTTTTCGTACAAACTAATCCAACGAAAATAAATGAAATTATATTCTATAAACGCAGGATCTGGGTGTTCTACCCAATGCTTTGGTTTATGAGGAAACCCTTGGAACTCAGAGAAAAGAGGGTTTTGTAAAAATAATGTTTTACTTGAAAATGTCGCGTGTAGATTAGATGGTATATCTGCCATTAACTGGCTTATATTTAAATCAAAAGGATCTATTATTTATGCAGGGAGCACGTTCTCTCCTTACATTTTTTAAAAGTCCAGGGTCCAAAGAACTCTGGACAAGGGAACAAAGTAAAGAGGGAACATATTGTTACCTACAGTATATAACCTAAAGATTAATGTTAGCTCTTCAAAGTAGTCCAAACAAGCACAATCACCAGAACTAATTAGGTCTTTATTGTCAGATTACAGTACCAGAATCTTGCAAAACTGGTGATCACCTTTAAACCCCTTCATGGCATGGATCCAGGTTACTTGAGGGACTGTGCCAACCCATTGGGATTGGCCTGTCCCACTTGTGCCAACAGAGGAGGCATGCAGTGGGTCTTGTCAGTCAAGGCTTTTGCCCTCTGTCTGGAAGACCTTGTCCTCTGATGTGAGATTGGCCCTAACCCTGCTATCCTTTCATAAAGACCTAAAGATCTGGCTGCCAGTTAGCCTGGGGTCCCAATGGGAGAACAGCCCGGAGGAGGTGGTTGATTGAGTAACTACAGATCCCACCTCCCCCCATTCTGCTCCCATTCTCCCCGTGTGCCACTTGATTTTAATTTTTGGTTTTCATTTATTCATGTTTTAATGTAGATGTATTTTATTGTGTCTGTAAGCCATCCAAAGTTACCTTATCGTCTAATAAATTTGATAAATAATAAAATAAAATAAAACTGAAATTTTCCCCCCCTCTTTTCTTTTTACTCTCCAAAAAATAGAGAGGGATCCTTCTGTAACACATCCCACATCCTTCTTTGGTGGGATGAGATACCTTTTATCTGCCAGTTGCTCAGTCTGTGGCTCTCCCTTCTGTCTTCCAAGTTCATTCTCACATACTATTAAAGTAGGTTCTTCATGATTACATCTGGAATATGGTTCTAAAACAATTGTTGAAGATAAGAACTTTATTTGATACTTTGGGATGCATTATGAGACCTGTTACCTCTAAACAGGTGACACCATGTCTGTGATATACAGCGAGGTGGCTGCCGATGAGCCAACTACCAACAGCTTCTGGATGGTGAGTAGCTAATAACAGGACAGGGTGGCAGGAGGGGAAGAGGTTCAATTTATGTTTATGCAACATGTTTGTCTCATTTACTAAGCTAGCCCATTTTAGATCACTAGAATACCTTGAATCTTAAACTAATCAAATGGGCAGAGTTTGCAGTACATGCCGAACTATAAAATAAAAATACAAAACAATATGCTAATTGGGGTGAAAACTATGTTAACTGGTATGTGAATAGAGACATTTTGATCTAGTGGAGCATATTGTGTGAACCTGGCATCTGAGAACGATGGAAGATGTTCCAAGTGACCTTCCTTCCTTCTTTCCTTCCTTCCTTCTTCCCTTCCCGACTCATTTCATCCCTCCCCTTCTTTTTTTCCTCCCTTTCAAGCCCTCCCTCCCTCCCTCCTTCCTTCCCTCCTTCCTTCTATTGGGCTGACCAACCCATAAATGTTATTCTGGATGACTAACATACCTTCCAACCTTCACTTCTATCCAGGGTTTTAATGCTTCATGAAAGGCCAGAAAGATCAGGGCTAATCTGATCTCAGGAGGATATAGTGTTCCAGAAAGCAGACACTATACAAATTAATTTAAAAAAATTAAAAATTCACCTTCTTTAATTGAAGGGTCCAGAGTGTGCTCCCCCTTATCGGACCTAATGGGGTGGGTGGAAACAATCAGGAAGAGGCAAATAATGCAACCTCATATCATGGATTAGGGTTAGGGTAACAGCACTTCAGATTTTTAAATTTATTTGTTTGTTTTCTTATTTGCATCATCATCATCATTATTATATAATATACTTATTATTTTTACAAATAGCTCAAGGTGGCAAACATATCCAACATGGTTCGTCCTTCTATTTTCCCACAACATCCGTGTGGGATGAGCTGGGCCGAGAGAGACTGACCGGCCCAAAGTCACCCAGTTAGTTTTCAGGCCTAAGTGGAAGAGCTGAACTCATGGTCTCATGCTTTCTAGCCTGTTGCCATAATCACCAGACCAAACTGGTGCAGAATTTCATCCAGAAGCACACTGGAAGCCTGTGCAGGTCTCAGAGGAGAAGTGTAACATGGGTATCCCAGAGTCCACCTGTAAGCTGCGCATTCTGCTCTATTCTGAACTGGCTACAAGGGCATCCCCACACAAATCCCTTGGGATAAAAATCAGTGAAGTCAAGACCGCATGACATTGACGAAAGGATAACAAAAAGATAAATTGGGAGAGCTGAGGTGCTGAAGGTTTCTGATTTTTCTAAAGATAATGAAGTCCTATCCAAGTTGGAGGCTAGATTGGAAAGTTGAAAAAAAATAGAAAAGCAATAACAGTCCCAAATTGCTGTGAAGAAAACCACATTAAGACATCAACAGTCTGCATATTCAAAATCTCCCTTTCTCTTAATGTTGATTTTTCATCATCACATTACTTGATCTTAAACAGGAAAAAAGAACTTGACCACAGCACTGCAAACTTCACTATCAAAATTTTCTGTTATGTCTGGCTACATTTCCCCTCTAGAGTTTTTAAAAATAAATGGTGACTTAAAAGCAATGTTCCTTGAACTTCAGACTAGCTACTCATATTTTAGCCTACTGTGTTGAGTGAACCCAATTCATAATTTATGGTTCTATGTGTTGTGCAAATTCAGGGAACTGAGTTAATTGAGCACACTGTAATTTGGTAAATTATGGATTAGCATGTTGTGCAAAGACTTCCAGTTTTGAAAACACATTTATACCATTACCCCATACTCTCTTAAACAATTAAAGCCATAATACCTAATTTATGCCTGTTTTTCTGGAACACTTAATGATAGTGCTTGGGATTCTCTGTTTTTCAAAAACTGCTAAACAGGGTTGGTTTGATTCTGGTTGGAATTCACAGGAGGACCCCAGGTGGAGGTAGAATTCTGTGGAATTTGGAAGGAAAGGCAGTAGGCATTGTTTTGAAGGGGCATTCCTGCACCACGAGACTGAGACCACTCTCCATCCCTTCTTCCCATCCCTTCTCCTGTAGCCCAATCACTACCAGAACACAGTCAAACGTCTGGATGATGGGTATCGTGTCTGTGACCAGATTGTAGCCTGTTTCCAGGAACGGGCAAAGATTGAACGTAACTATGCTCTGATGATAGATGAATGGACTCGCAAATGGCGGCCCCTTGTTGATGCAGGTGAGTGGTTTCATCCTTTTTCTGTGAATGTTCCAAATTCTGGTCTGCTTTATATGCAGGTTTCATTTGAAAGAACTTGAGATCAGGGGGGAAAAAAACTGGTAGAAATGTATGTTCTGACTGTAAGTTAGTATGCTTGCTATTTCCTTCAGGATTACGGCAAATACCTTGCCACGCCTAGAATGTTTATTCTCGAATTATTTGCAACATTACTAGAGTGCGTTGTAAATCCAACTCTGTTCCTTCTGTCTATGATGCTGTCCATATGTTGTCTCCATATTCTGAGTTATGCAGTTTTACCCTGATTTATTTCTGTAGGCAAAGCATCAGCCCACCACAAAAGCAGAAAGCATTATCAGGGTTAGGAGAATTAGTTATTATCCCCCCAGCCTTTTGGGGTCTTTCCCCACTCATAACTAACTATTGCCCCAAAGCATCCTTGTAACATCTTTTTCCTGCCATGTGTCCTTGATGCTGCTTTCATTTTATCCCCAGTCCATGTGTGAAACCTATTATTCCTTACTATGTTAAAAGGTCCAAAATCATTCAAGGCCAAACTCCAGATATATAAAATCAGGTTTTGTCACCAATTATGTTACACATAAATGGTCATTGCAGTGATTAGGAATGCTGGAAATAAAGGACAGCAAATGTACAGTTTCTAGAGATCACATGGATGTAAAATAGTTCAGCTCAGCAGCAAGAAAAGTCTCTTTTTTTCTATTTCAAGATCCACTAAAGTTTGTTCTTGCCATAAACTTTTAGTTTATTATTTTTATTCCTAGAATATACTATGGAGCCATTTCAAAAACTGTTCGAGGAAAATTCTCCTTTCAACTTTCCCTGCCCTGCTATATTTATTTTGAATGTTGATGTAGCTCAGTGATGGCAAGTGGCACACAGAACCATTTGTGCAGGCACGCAAGCCTCATCCAAACTTAACCTGCACTGCACATGTGTGAGCCTCCCACCTGATTTTTGGCTTGTTTGAGGCCGTTTTCGCCCTCCCAGAGGCTCAAGGGAAGCCTCTGCAGCGTCGGGAGGCCAAAAACAGGCCTTCCGGAAATACAGAAGTGCCCATTTTCAGCTTCTGGAAGGCCTCTGGAGCTCGGGGAGGCCGTTTCGCTCTCCCGGAGGCTCAAGAGAAATCTCTGCAGCCTTGGGAAGCCAAAAACAGGCCTTTCGGAAATACCAAAACGGGCTCCAGAGGCCCTCAGGAGGCTGAAAACAGGCACTTCCGGTATTTCCGGAAGGCCCGCTTTTTGGCCTCCCGAGGCTGCAGAGGCTTCCCTCGAGCCTCTGGGAGGGTGAAAATAGCCTCAAACGGGCTGAAAATCAGCTGGGAGGCATGCACATGCACAGTGCGGGTAAGGGAACAGGAGTGTTGCACACACATACACGGGGGCGGGGCGCATGTGGGTGCCAGCACGCATGCATGCGCCTTAGGCACACCACAACAAAAAGATTCGCCATCACTGATATAGCTAGTCATAATACTATAATGCATTTCCTAAAACTAGCCCCAGTTGTAACTTCAAAAGATAGATAATTCCCATGATATATGGGACTGGGTGATTTTTTCCCCCTTTGAAGTAATGATTTCATCTTGCTAAAGTATATGGGAAGATAAGTATTTCTGGCGGGATGGTAATATCTTTGCTTTAAAGCCTACAGAAGAAACTGGTTTTTCCATGGATAGTTGCTGTTGACAACCTGTACAATTGAAAAGCTGAATAAACCGTGCTTTCTAAAAGTTATCTAAGAAAATCTAAATGCTCTATATTCCAGAGACTTGTCCTGCGGCATTTTAGCATCTATTATATGAGAATGCTGCTAGGTTTTCTTTTGTTTTTAACGTACCTGAAACTGCAGTCTTGAGCAATTAGTAAAATGCTGGGACTCATCTGCAAATAATTCAGGATACATATATTTTTTGGAATTATCTCCTAGTCCAGGTGATGTCATTCCAAAGGATGCTGTCATATTATTATAGACTGTGACTCATAATTGGGTAGTCTGTGGTCAGGAAGTGTCCTGCCAAAAATCAGTTGCACTAAATGTTGCATTACAGAACATCATGAGGCCCGTTTCTGTAGCCCGTGAGCATAGCTGAAATTCCTGATATAAAATTCATAGCTGCTGGTTAGCCAGTGGTGTTTGCAAGGTGTGATTTAAAAAAAATCAAGCTGTTGGCGGTGATAAGGCAGTCAAAGCACCGTGATGAAACAAGTGGAGTTTCAATTACACAGTCACAGCTGCCATCTTGACTTTTTTCACTGTACTCTATGGACACTTCTGGAATTGGCATCCTTCAGTCTCAAGAGACTATAGTATCATGCTATAAAACTGGTAACTGCCACTTCCCGTGTTGTTTCAATGCTGTGGAGTGTCCTCTCCAGAGCACGAGGCCTGGGTAATTTAATATGGAGGATAAAATTGTTACCCAAGCAGCAGATCCCCCCTCTCCACGTCACTGAAATAATCTAATGGAACGGCAGAGCCAATACAATTAGTTCCAAGACACTCCTACAGCTGCCATATATTTATCTGGTTGATTCCACTTAGATAGCAATAGTACTTAGACTTACATACCGCTTCACAGTGCTTTTACAGCCCTCTCTAAGTGGTTTACAGAGTCAGCATATTGCCCCCAACAATCTGGGGCCTCATTTTACCAACCTCAGAAGGAGGGAAGGCTGAGTCAACCTTGAACTGGTCAGAATCTTCCCCAAACCCCAAAAACTTTAACCTTAGACTGTCTACTATTGACCTCACCCCTTTCCTAAGAGGTCTGTAGGGGGCGTGCATAAGCGCACCAACGTGCCTACCGTCCCTGTCCTATTGTTTCTCTTATTCTTCTTTTATTTTTCTTATATGTACCCATCTCATGTATTCACAACTATGTATACACTTATACTTATTATCTTGTAAACAATTGACAAATCAAATAAATAAATAAAATAAAATAAATAGAATTGAATTCCTGGCAGTCAGCAGAATTAGCCTGCAATACTGCATTCTAAGCACTGCACCACCATGGTTCTTGTGGTAAAGCAGTGCTTCTCAATGTTGCTCCCTTCAAGATGTGAGGACACCACAAGTGGCTGAGGAATTCTGGGAGTTGAAGTCCAAATGTGACCAAGGTTGAAAAAGACTCATTTAGAGTAGGCCAATTTTCTGCCTACCAGTCTAAACAGGGATTTCTGCCCACCCTCAGTTACCTCCTATGCACAAACATCTGTGTTAGTGGAGAAAATCCCGCACATAATTACAGCAGAGTAAAAGTTGCCAGCGAAGTCAATTTTTTAATTGGCTTCTCTACCTAGATCACTTTTCCAGTTTTCCAGTTCCTCAATAAAGCATCAAAGCTACATTCTTCAAATCCCAAAGAATCGCTTGTTCTCAATTTTGCTGCAGTGAAGGAATTTATCCTGTCATTCCTTACCCTTCTCCCTTCACTTCTAGGCCCGGCATATGGTACCCTACTCCATGCATGGCAAGCTTTCCTGGGGGCTTCTGAGCGGTTAAGCCGCCTACACATGGAAATGCAAAGGGCTTTAGTTTCTGAGGATGCTGGACGTATCCGATCCTGGCAGCACGACTCCTATCACCGCAAGCTCTTTGGGGGCTTCAAGGAGGCTTGCGAGCTAGAAAATGGTTTCCAGCGGGCTCAGAAACCCTGGACTAAGAAGCTGAAGAAGGTAGGAGGAAGAACATGCCCTTTGGGAGTTCTCTAGGTATAGAGATAGGTAAAGACATGGAGGAATAGAATCCAAGGATTTAGGTTTGTTTAGGAAGCAAAAGAACCAGGTTTATCTTTATTGCAAGCTTGTATCTCTCTTTCCCTTTACTCCTGATCCGTACCCTTTTGCAACCAGGTCCAACATGAAGCAATAAAATGAGGTTGGATGGCGTCCTCAATTTATGCATAGTAGGAGGTTAGCATTGGTTGCCTATGTAGACTTATTTCCTTCCCACCGACTCCATAAATTAAGGGTATATGGAAACTGAGAAGCAGGATTTCTGGGACTACTGGGTCCCAACTGCCCTTTCCTCCTCTTCATTTTCTACTTTCAGGCAGAGAAGGCCAAAACTCTTTATCACAAGGCCTGCCGCAAAGAGTACATTGCAACACTGCGGGAGAGTGGAATTCAGATAGCACCTGGGGCTGAAGTATCTCCAGATCGGCAACGTACTTTGCGTGAAGAACATCAACGTTGTAGCCAAGAAACCAACAAGGTAGGGGATTTTTCCTACCCCTCCATCTTCTTCATTAATCCTGGCTGGTGGGGTAGTTTGTCAGATAGGCCAACAATATCAGCCAAAATTGTGTCTGGTATATCCATCTATTATATGCTACTGTTGGCTTCACCATCAGCTGGCCATGACAGGTAATCCTCAAATGACGACCACAATTGAGACCAAGATTTCTGTTGCTAAGTGAAGCATTTGTTCAGTGACTTTTGCCCCGTTTTACAGCCTTTCTTGCTACAATTGTTAGGTGAATCGCTAGAGGTGTTAAGTTAGTAACCTGGTTGTTAAGTGAATCTGACTTCCCCATTGACATTGCTTGTCAGAAGGTTGTGAAAGGGGGTCATGTAACCCCAGGAAACTGCAACCATCATAAATGCAAGTTAGTTGCCAAGCGTCTGAATTTTGATGACATGACCAACAGCCCTAAGTATGAAAATTGGTCACGCGTCACTTTTTTCACTGCCATTGTTACTTTGAACAGTCACTAAATGAACTGTTGTAAGTCAAGGACTACCTGTATATTTTGTTTAAAATATAAAGAAGAAACAGAACTACAGTTCCCAGCATTCTTCATTTTTGACCAGAGTGGCAGAAGTTGTCCTGAGTTATAGTATAGCAATATCTAGAGTAGTGGGGGGGCAATTTCAAGACCCGCAGGCCAGATCCATCCCACAGGGTGCTTGGATCTGGCCCGTGGGGCTGCCCTGGATACAGGGAAGGTCCAACCCATGGTTCCTCTGCCAGCAAAAATAAAGTTCAGGAGGGCCGCGTGTGCCCCCCCCGAGTTCCGTTTCCACTGGCAAAGGGCTGCAGGAGGCCATCGCGGCCAAAAAATAGAGCTTGGGGGGCATGCATGCCCCCCCGTCCTCCATTTTTGCTGGCAGAGGGCTGCAGGAGGCTGTCTGCAGGAAGCCTAGGGCTCTGGTCAGCCTGCGTCCCCGTCCGGGTGTCCTCTGCATGGTCTGAGAGGGATGGCGAGACTCTTCTAGAGGACAAGGGTTTGGCCTTCTCCCTGGTCTCACCTTATTCCGCCGGAGACAAGGCATCTCCCGCGGCCCTGCCCAGACTACCACAGGTGCCCCCGACGTGAGTGATGTTGAGCTGGCCATGCCCCTCATCCCTCCACCGAAGTCAAACACAACCCTGATGCGGCCCTCAATGAAATTGAGTTTGACACCCCTGATCTAGAGAATTAACAGTTCCCTGATACTTTTTATCAAATATATCAATTGACTGGTGGGGTTAGAGAACATGTCCCCATCTTGTGCCTTCAGTATGGGGGGGGGGGTGTCTTTGACTTAGGACACATTTGGGACCAGAATTTCCATTCCTAAGCAAAGTAATTAAGTTAGTCATACTCAATTTTGTGTCCTTTTTTTGCCACATCTTTAAGCAAATCACTGCATCTGTTAGGTGGATCAGGTGGTTGTTAAATGGATCCTGCTTCCCACTTTGACATCTGTAAAGTATTTTTACTGTGCAGCAATGATTGAGACCTTTTGCTGATTTCTGAGTAATGTTTGGGGCTTGGAGATTTATCTGGAATAAAAAATCCACTATGATTTAAAGCAAATAGTTTTTCCTTTCTTTGATTGGAAATGCAATTATGCAGAACAATACTGTTGTTGCCTGAGTGCAGCAAACTAAATACAATATCTGTTTGAAGAGCAGTGTGACCTTTTAATATTCTGGATTGGGTTCAAAAAGAAAATTAAATAATAATGAATTGCAGATTTTTTTTCAAGTCAGCCAATTCAAACCTCCTTTTTGCTCATCAAGATTCTGGGTGTGCAGAGGTTTTTTTTTACCCAGAATTGCAAAACCGTAAGAGCAAGTTACAAACACAATGTGAAGGACACAATTCTACACATATGATGTATGTATAACAAATATTAGAGATAAAACATTTCGCATAAAAGTTAGTGTCCCCACTAAAATTGTTTCAAATATTATAAAATGTTAACAAGGTCTCACAAGATCTCAGAAAGCTCAACAGACTGCCAGAATCTTGTGAGATTTCATAAACAATTATAGACACACACACACACACACACACACACACACACACATATTAAATGCTAATTTAATTGGGAGTGGTATGATGCAATTTGAGTGGGATTGCATATTCTAACACCCACAGGCACTGATCTCTCTCTACATCCTACATTCATTCAGGTTCCCTGCTCTAAGGCAGGAGATAACCCATCAATCTTATTCAGCTCCCCCAAGCAAATGAGCTTCTTCCTCCCGCTCCCTGCAATGCAGCAAAACCAACCAGTCTGGTTAGTGTGGGTCACAGGAGTGGCCTGCAGGTGAAAGAGCATTGTGTTGCCCAAGACATCTGAGAGATCCCAAAGATTGGAGAATCTGAAAGCATATGCATTTTCTTGGCTTTGGTCAACAGGTCCGTGAACGTTACGAGAAGGCCCTGCAAGAGCTCGACCGTTGCAGCCCTCGCTACATAGAAGAAATGGAGTGTGTGTTTGAGCAGGGGCAGGCTCTGGAGCAGAGACGGATTGTCTTTCTCAAAAGTGCCTTCCTCGCCCTGCATCGGCGTCTGGATATCACTGCAGATTCCAGGTGTGGAAAAAGGAGTCTTGCATCAGGCCCCAAGAATAATGTAGTGTTATTTCTTTATAGTTTATTTATTGTTATTGGCCTACAGACAGGAGCCTGCCTGACTAAAACCACAATCTGCATAGCTACGGATATATTCTGTGAATTGCTAGAAAGGTCCGTCTTTGTCTTCTTCCTGCCTACCAGACATTCCAAACTTCACTGCCCTTTTGCCTTCTGGAAAGCAACCTCTTCCTCCTGTGACTGTAACTACATTCCACCATAACTTGAGGGCTAGATAACTCATACAGCTAGTCTCATGTTGTTCAGATCCCTTTGTTAAAATGAAGATGTTGATGTTAAGCTTCATACAGCAGGATTTCCTCTCATGAAAGAAACCATTTCTCATTGAAAGGGGTGGTAAAACGGCCCTTGTTGGACACCAGGGACATTTTTTTAGTTATTTATGCAATTTATCTACTTCATACCTGACTGAGGAATTCTGAGAGTTGAAGTCCACACATCTTAAAGTTGCTAAGTCTGAGAAACAGTGATCTACTCTCTCTGTCCTCATGGATGCCAGATATAGATTACCGCTAAAAAGGGATGAAAGGCCCCTCCTCCAGCTGTGCAGTACCACCATTTGCCATTAGATGGAGGAATAAAGCCATTGAGGAGGGATAAAAAAAAAATCAAGATGCCAACTTTAATTGTACAGTTAAACCATCATCTTGACTTTTTAGATCACCAGATGACTTGATGCTTCCTTCTGTTGTAATGACGAGGCAGTCAAGTTGTTTGATCATGAACAACTGAATCATGATGAACTTTATTGGAGTCTAGTCTTGCATTTATACACATTTTTAGTTATCCTCCATCATTGGTTAACTTTGGTTACCACTTAACTTTCGTTACTGTTTAGCACAGTAATTAATACAATTAATTATCTCTAGTTAAAGTCTAACATATGTTTACTTCCTCTCTCTAATCCTCCTTTAGATTAGTGACTTTGTTTGCCTGAGTTGTATTTGCTTGGAGACATTCTTTATCTGAGGTTTGTCATCCGAGATTGGAACATTCCTGCAGTTACAACTCTACATCCTTCATTCCCTTCAATCTACCTCTCTACAAGCAGCTATAGATATCCTCTGCCTTTTTACCCAAGTGCCACATTCCACCAAAGAACTTATAATTGATTTACAATTAGGTAGTCAGAGGATGCTTCCAGATAAGTACTATAATGATATTATAGCCCTAGCTCAGTGATGGGATTCAAAATTTTTTACTACTGGTTCTGTGGGGATAGCTTGGTGGGCAGGGTGTGGCTTGGTGGGCGTGGCAGGGGAAGGATACTGCAAAATCCCCATTTCCTCCCCACTCCTGAGGGAAGGTTACTGCAAAACCCCATCCCTCTCTACCCCATTAACCTGCTTTCCAGCTCCGTTCTCCTGGGCAGAGCAAGAAAAGAAGACCCAGCTAATCAATTGGGAGTTGGGACTTGGGAGGCAGAGAACAGATGGGGGTGGGGCCAATCAGAGGTGGTATTTGCCGGTTCTCTGAACTACTCAAAATTTCCGTTACCAATTCTCCAGAACTGGTCAGAACCTGATGAATACCACTTCTTCCCTAGCTACAATTTTGGTGCCAGTCCTGGGTTCAAAAACTCCTTCCCCATTGCCTAAGCTTTAGAATATATTCTTATCACAGCTGCCCTGAACTTTCCATTAATAAGGAAACTCATTCAGGTTACTTCCATTCCCCCAGCAGAAAAAAAAATCACAATTGTCAACTTTTACTAATATTATTAGGCAACAACTTACAAGTTTACTGAATGAAGTGCCCAGAACTAAACAGCTCCCCTTCCCCACCCTTCTAAAATCTGCTCACTCTACTGTAATTGTCTCTGTCCATGTTTCCTGCAGCTGGACACTTGGTGTTGAAATGGGACAACTTGACACGGCCAGCTTACCCTGGCTAGCTTTCCCTGGCCTTCTTGCTGTGGCAGACCCTCCGTGGACAACTCCCCGTGGGACAGCTTTTTGTAGCCAGCTCACCATGGGACAACTCATTGTAAGACAATTCAAGAGAGGGACAAGAGAGACTATGACTCCACAGTTTGGCTCACCTCAGCCTTGAGGACTTCTAATTTGAGAAGTTTCAACCCTAAAGCAAGACAAGGCCCACTGCAATTCTCTTGCCCCTCTCTTGAGTTATCCCACATTGAATTGTCTCACAGTGAGCTATCCCGTGGTGAATTGGCTGAAGTGAGTTGGCTGGGGTGAGTCATCCGGGTTGAGACAGTTGGGGTAAATCAGCCACAGTAAGTCGGCTGCAGCGAGTTGCCCTAAATCCCTCGGTGTTAAGGCTCAGGTAAGTCTTTCATTTCCCCTTTTCCTTTCCCTCTCACCCAAATTTCTTATTCTTGAGCTACCTCTCCCAACTTCTCAGCATCTCATAGATGAAACTTCTCCTAGCTAGGTGTTTATGGGATCGATAATGCACCATCAAGCCCAACACTTCATGATGAATCTAGGACAACTTTAGGTTTGAACCTTCTCAAGTTAGATATCCTTGAGGCTGGAGTGAGCCAGAGCTTGAGTCATTTGTCCCTCTTTTGTCCCTCTGTTGAGTTATCCCATGTTGAATTGTCCTAATGTGAGTTCTCCCACGGCAAGTTGGGCACAGGAAGTTAGTTGTGGTGAGTCAGTCTCAGGAAAAAACAGCCAGGGCAAGTCTGACTGGGTGAGTTGGATGGGGCGAGTTGGCCATGGCAAGTTGTCCCATTCTGCTTAGTGACCATAGAGAGATTATCTCTGTGACAATCAGTGCCTAACCTGTTCTTGTCTTCACAATTTCTACCAAGAAAGTCTCCATTCTACACTATCCCCCATCTCATGGCATGACCTTTAAAACTGGAGTTAGTTAAACTATACCTTGACATCTCTCCAAAGAAAATCTTATCTCTTCCCAAAATATGTACCTCCATTTGCCTCCACCCATCAGATCTTCTTTCCTACATCCTGCACTCTAGCTGCTAAAACTGCCTTGCCTTGTAGCCAACTTTCCTGAAAAGCACCAGGTTGTGCTATCAATCAGAACATAAGACTCTTCAATCTTTCTCTCTTGGATACATTTTTTAATGGTTGAAAAGCACAGTAGAATCCCACGCGGCAAATGTTGCAACTCAGTACATTCTGTAAAAAATCTGTAAATCAGTTTCACAACATTGTAAACGCCTTGAGGGAAGCATCCTCGGTCAGACTTGTTTTGTACACATTGCTCCTAAGTGGGAATGTTTTGTGCATGTGTGTGTGCTTGTATGTGTTAGAATTTTCTCATCTCTGTTTCTCCTTTTCTTCAGTGTCCAAGCTGTTTATAGTGACTTGCATCAGGCCATTGAGGAGATAAATGACCAAGAGGATCTTAAATGGTGGCATAACCGAAATGGTCCAGGAATGCCCATGAACTGGCCAAAATTTGAGGTGGGAAACATTTCTTCTTTAAGGATAGGAGAAGAGCAGGCTGCATGTTCTCAGAATCCTTCTGGTTTCCATTTACACACAGTGAGAAAAACATCCCAGCATAGTAATTCAGATAATCCTCTACTTAGAACAATTCATTTAGTGATCATTCAAAGTTACAATGGCGCTGAAAAAAGTGAGTAATGATCATTTTTTACACTTATGACCGTGGCATTCCCACTGTCATGTGATCAAAATTCAGACACTTGGCAACTGATTCACATTGATGATGCCTGCAGTGTCTTGGGGTAATTTGATAACTTTTTACAGCCTTTGAACAAGCAAAGTCAATGGGGAAGCCAGATTCACTTCACAACCATATTACTAATTTACAACTGCAGTGATTCGCTTAACTGTGGCAAGACAGGTCATAAAATGGGCCAAAACTCACTTAACAACAGAAATCTGGGGCTCAATTATGTTCATAAATCAAGTTCTGCCTATAGTTTCCAATAAGAAAAAAATAAATCCACTGTTCAGTTGATTCTAAATCCAGATAGTCTTACTTCTCGGTGTTGTTTTTTCCCTCAGAAACAAAGAATTATTTCTCTTCAGAGCCTCTAGGCTGTCAGCCAACTGTTGTTTTTAACATCCTCTATGACAAAACAATTCAGCTGATAGCTAGGGAAATATTTCAGATTGTTTGATAACAGCAGTTATCTCCTTTGCCCTTTTTTTGACAAGTTATCAGAAATATCTTGAAAGAAGTAAAGATTTTTGCTTTCATTTAACATCCCATTTACACCTCTTAACAATTATGACTTAGTGCCATAAAAATTAGATTATGAGTTAAAAATTAGAGCTAAACCCCACAGCTTGGTTTAGGAATCTTCAGACCCTTCAGGCTGACAATCTCATTTAATTAATTATGTTATTTACCTTTGTATTTCTTTCAAGGTAAATTATAGGATTTTACTATAAAAAATTCTTTGCACCAAATGAAATATAAAAGACACCTAAGTTTGGATAGTGTAAGAATTCCTATACCTACATTTTTCTCTGGGGTTTTGTATAGTCTGGCAAATGGAGCCTGGCCGAAGCAAGTCTTTAGGAATCTATTTATATATGGAATACAGAATAACAGATTTAGAAAGGATCTTGGAGGTCTGCTAGTCCAACTCCCTACTCAATCAGGAGACTTTATACCATTCTGGTCAAATGGCTGTCCAATCTCTATTTAGAACCTCCAATCATAGAGTACCCACAACTGAATTATTAATGGCTTTTGAGAAATAGTGACTATTGGTAGTTCTCAACTTACAACCATAATTGGGAGCAGAACGTCCGTTGCTAAGTGAGGCAATCATTAAGTGAGTTGTGCCCAATTTTATGACCTTTTTCGCAGGGCCATTAAGTGAATCACATACTTGTTAAGTGAATCCAGCTTCCACCATTGAATTTGTCGGAAACTGACTGGGTAAGTTGCAAATGGAAATCACATGATCCTGAGACCCTGCAGCTGTTGTAAATATATGACAGTTGCCAAGTGCCCAAATTTTGATCACATCACCATGGGGACACTGTGACAGTCGTAACTGCAAGGACCAGTTGTAAATCACTTTTCCCAGCATCTTCTTAACTGAACAATCACTAAACAAATGGTCGTAAGTTGAGGTTTATCTTTATTCTACACATATAAGTCAAGAGAAAAATTGCAAAGTAGTACTAAAAATGGTCAGGAGCACTAAAAAAAAACACTAAAAAAATTGCCAGCAGGTTTTGATGGAATTTTTTTCTCAGGGTAAATGTATTACTTTATTAAAGTTCCCGTACAATTTTCAATACTTTTTTGGAACAGCATATTTTATATTTCTTCTTTAGACTAGCTACCATCCATCTCTTGAGATAATGTCTTACTAGAAACCCACTTCATCGTTCTCCAAAATACCGGTATTATAATGCTTTTCTTGCTGTGATCCAACTACCCAAAAAGGTATCAATATCAACAAAGTTCTACCTATTGCAAGGCTGCCCTTTTGATTCCTAACCATTTTCAAATTTTCTTCTTTTTCATTCTGAATGGGATGTTGTCAAGGAGTGCAGCCCAAGTTCAGATTTCATGCTTTCCCTTTTTCCTCTCCTCTCCTGCTATCCAGGATTGGAGTCCTGATCATGAGCGGCCACAAATCAAGATCAAGAAAACTAAAGAACCAGAGAAAGTGATACCCTGCAGCATAACCCCCATCCAGAGCTGGTGAGTTGTATCTCCACCTTCCTCTTCCTTCTCACCCTCCAAAATCAGTGAAAGAGCTGAGACAATAAAATAATGTTGGATGTTTAACTTGTAGTACCCATCCTCCGAACTTAATAAACCTCATCTTACCAGGATAAGGGGAGTAATCCTCAAGAATGGTTAATTAGTTAAAAATCAGAAAGTACAGAATAGAAATGGATGGGCACTTTTCCCAATGGGGGAACAGGAGCTGGAATGATTTTGAGTGAGCTACAAATTTGCAGATATGATTACAAACAAGATGGTGAAGACTGAAAAAAATTATGAAGTGATTGAATGGTCAGATAGCAACTATAGTCCAGTTTAAGTAAGTGTAATGTAATACCCCAGTGGGCAGAAAATCCTAACTTTGCATAAACCCAGAGATGATTTAAGTTGCTTGTGACTAACTGAAAAAAAGATATTGGCCTCAAATGGAGAACTTGGTGAAAACATCAATTCAACATGTAATGGTGGTAAAAAAAAAGATCAAATTCCATCAGTAAGGGCCACAAGGAAAAGGACTGAAAACTGCCAACATTGTAATGCAATATATCAAATTCCATGTTAAAGACCACAAGGAAATGGATTGAAAATTGTCAACATTGTAAAGCAATAACACAAATCTATGTAACGTCTACAGCTGAAATATCACATATAGTCCCGGCTGCCAGGTTTAAAAAGGATACAGTAAGCTAAAAAAAAAAAGTGCAAAAGAAAACACCCAAATGATCTGTGGAATCAAATATTCTTCCTGCTGGAATATTTGAACTTGAAAAGAGAAGGAAGGGGCCTGATCCAGTATTTGAAAATAACATGTGGCATAAGAAAACCCTAACTCTTAAACATTAGATCAGGGGTCACCCAGTAAAACTGAGGAGATTTAGAACAGAAAAAAGCAAGAGCTTCTTTATAGACTATATAATTAAAATATGTGGCTATCTCTGAGATACAGTGACAGCCACAGATTTGGATGATTTTAAAAGTCTTTGGATATTTATCAGGCTCTATCAATACCTTATCCTGCTGGGGGTGGGTAGCATCAGAGGAACAATGGGGAGAGGGAGGAACAAGGACTTCAGAGACATTTGGCTGACCACTGGAAAGTTGTAGTGTGATACAATAGGGTAGACTTTAGGTTCTTCATGATCAAGACACTCTTCTGCTGGAATTCTTGCAACCTCGTAAAGTAAGAGAATAGTACATGACAACAGCAGGAAGCCTGTAATTGAGAAAGGGTGATTTGCCTACAGCCACTTACTTATTTGATTAAGGCACCGCACCAACCTATGATTTGCTTAATCATTATCAGATAAGCTACATTTGGCTGGGTTCAAACTCCATGCTGAACCATAAAGCACAGTATACATAAACAGAATGGTTGGATTCACCCAATATGTATGTGTGGTTTAGGCTTAGTAGCTGTGAAACCATTGAATTTCATCACCAAAAAAAAAAGAAAAATCAGTCAGACCCTCCCTGACTGATAGTCTAGTCCAGTGATTTTCAACTTCCTCAACTTTAATTATCTCAGTCAGTCTGTTACATCATATTTTCTCATATTTTCCATTTATGATTAATAGGTATGAGTGGAAATGTGAGCAAAGTTAAAGGATGCCTTCCTTGTCATTACCACAGATAGTCCATCCTAAAATCTGACATTGAAAATTTAGGATCTAATGAAGGCTCTTCTCTTCCCAAAAGCCATCCCTGATTGGCTGCTGGGCTTGCCTTTTTTTTTTTTTTTTTGCCTTTTTTATTTTTAACAACAAACATAAACAAACACAAATACAAAACAACAAATAAAACCTTCTTTCAATTGTACAGTGTGTCGGTTGGTACATATTTCTTGTGCACAATATCAACAGTCTTTCCCTCTTAAATTAAATTAAAATTCATATTATGTAGATCAACTATTCATTTCATATTACATTATTATTAAATCTTCATTAGACTTTAATTGAAAATTCACATCATCCTTTACGAGCAAATCTCAATTTTTACAAATCCTAGTTCATATTATAATTCCTTCCTTAATATACAATTATAACATATCATTTCGTTGTATTATATTTACTATTGTTTTTTGTTTATATTATAGTGTATTTCATTTCTCTATTTTCCTATCTAACCATTGATAAAATAAATACCATATTTTATAATATTCTTTTTCTTCTTGCTCTCTAATTGCTAATGTCAATCTACTCATTTCTGCACATTCCATTATTTTCTTTATCACCTCTTCTTCTATTGGAATTTTTTCTTTTTTCCATTTTTGAGCAAATACAATTCTAGCTGCTGTTAAAACATTAATATTCAAATATATCAATTCTGTATCCTTCAGACAAGATACCCAATAAAAATATCTCTGGCTTCAAGTCTATATGTTGTCATTTTTTCCAACCATGTATGAATTTTAGTCCAGTATCTTTTGTCTTCCACACACGTCCACCGCATATGGTAATATGATCCAGGTATCTGATGACATTTCCAACATTTCTCCAATTTGTTCTTGAACATCGTTGCTATTCTTGTGGAGGGTAAATGCCACCTGTAAAACATCTTATACAAATTCTCTTTATATGCTGTTGACATTGTTATTTTATAGTTTCGAGCCCATAATTTCTGCCATTTTTCTAGATCTATCCCGTATCCAAAATTCTCCCCCAAGCAATCATTGTTTCTTTAACTTGTTCTTCTTCTAGTTTCACTCCAAGTAAATAACCATATAATTTATTAATCATCCTCTCATCAGTACCTGTTAAAATTCTATCTAATTCAGTAAGTTCATTGTAAAACCCTTCTGTCTTACTATCTTTATCATATCTAGAATGTATTTGCACATATGAATACCAGTTCATCTTTATTCCTTGCCCCTCTTAATTCTTGTTTAGATTTGAGTTCACCCCTTTCATTTAATATTTCACCATATCTAACTTTACATTCTATTTTATAAACAATTGGATAAGCAAATGCCTCTATCGTTGACAACCAGACTGATATTTTCATGTATTGTTGTTTTCTTATTTTCTCCCATATTGACAGTAATGCATTTCAAATATAATGTCTCCTGAAATACCCATGTGTTTTACTTTCCTTATACCATAAAAATGCATGTCATCCCAATAACAAATCATGACCTTCTAACGTTAACAACCTAGTGTTCCTCAAAACAATCCATTCTTTCACCCATATCAATGTTACTGCCTGATAATATAATTCCCAATTGGGTAATCCAAAGCCGCCTCTTATTCTAGCATTTTGTAACAATTTTAATTTAATTCTTGCCTTTTTTCCCTGCCATATATATTTCAGTATTATTTTATTTAAATCCTCAAAATATTCTTTCCCTAGTTTAATTGGAATTGTCTGAAACAAATATAATATTCTTGGTAGTATATTCATTTTGATTGTAGAGATTCTCCCTGTTAGAAATAATTGTAGATTTTCCCATTTTTTCAAGTCTGCCACAATCTGTTGTTTTAATTTATAATAATGATCTTCCTTTAGTGTTCCACATCTTGCTGTTAGTTGTATTCCTAAATATTTTACTGTATTTGTTATCTGGATAATCAATCTTTCTGACAATTCTTTGTTTTGTTTTTCAGTCATATTCTTAATTAAAATCTTAGTTTTATCTTTATTTATTTTCAGTCCTGCCACCAGTCCATATTCTTCAATCTTTTCTATCAATTTAGGCGCTGTTTTCAATGGTTCCTCTAATATAAAAACCATATCATCTGCGAATGCTTGTAATTTATATTCTCACTTTTTTATTTTCATTCCCTTTATTTCACTGTTATCTCTAATATTTCTGTTTAACTCCTCCAAGGTCAATACCAACAACAGAGGTGACAGTGGACTTTCTTGCCAAGTTCCTTTTTTAATATTAATATTGTCTGTCAAATCTCCATTTATCATTACTTTAACAGATCACGTGTGATATATTGCTTCAATAGCTTTAATAAATCTTTCTCCAAAGCCCATTTGTTCCATTTGTGATATCATAAACTGCCAATTTATATTATCAAAGGCTTTTTGCGCATCTAAAAATACCAAGGCCATTTGCTTCACTGAGTGTGTTTCATAGTATTCCAATGTATTCAAGATTATTCTTATATTTTCTTTGATTTGCCTCTTTGGCAGAAATCCATTTTGATCAACATGTGTAAAATTGTTCAAATATCTTTTAAGTCTTTGAGGCAAAATTTTTATAATCTGCATTTAGCAAGGAGATAGGTCTATAATTTTTTATTTGTTGTAGGTCAGTATCCTCTTTTGGTATGAGAGTAATATATGCCTCTGTCCATGAATTAGGTATTTTAGTTTTTGACAAAACCACATTCATCATTTCAAGTATTGAGATACTTAAGGATTCCTGTAAAGTCTTGAAAATTCTGCTGATAGCCCATCTGGGTCCAGAGCCTTTCCAGTATTTTGTCTGTTTAGTGCCTCTGCTAATTCCATCATTGTTATTTTTCCCTTCTAACATTATCTTAATATCCTCTGGTATTTGGGGTAACTCCGCTCTTTGCAAATATTGTTTAACTTTTCCTTCTTCAACTTTCTCTTAATTGTATAATTTCTCGTAGTACTTCTGTATTATTATTTTCTTTTCTTCATTCCCATTGCAAACCATTTCTTGATCATCTATTAGTTGCATTATCTTTTTTCATTTCTCTCTCCTTTTTCAATTTATATGCCAACCATCTACCAGGTTTGTTTGCATTTTCAAAGAAGTTCTGTTTAGCTGCTGGGCTTGCTTTGACCATCAACCTGCTTGGATGCCCAGTTCTTTGAGACAGTTCCACTTGTCCCCACATGGGGCATTTTTTTTTTATTTCTGAATGCATAAAACTTCAATTGACCCGAAAGAAGATAATCAAATTGAGGTCAGTCAGAAAACATACACTTCAAAAATAGCTCCCCAGTCCTGCATATGAAGTTCTTTCAGGTTTAACATATGAGGACTAAAATGGGCATGAGAATGGCAGAGGAGACCCATGATCTGAACTCTTGATATTTTTAGTTGCTATTTGATAAGGCATCTGTAAGAATCTGTGGTTGATAAGAGAGGGAACATTTCACAACTATGCAATTTATTAATTTATTAAATGTGAGCTGGTTTGTGTATTGTAGTACCCACTCAAATATGGTTTATTCATTTTAAAAACTATATCATGACATGATAGGTGATGTCAATTGCTTGGGTTGGTAGCCATGATTAGGGCTTAGCTACGTATGTGGATGTAGCCAAGTGTATTTCATAAAACCATTATTTTAAAACAGTTACTGTAGTGTACATGCTATATCTCTATTATAAGGTCACAAGCATAGTTAAATGTTTCTTGTTGTGCTTTTATTATAGCTCCAAAATATGTATTGAGTCCACTAGAAAAAACATAGAAATCATAACTTATCTGTGCCAACAGCAGCTCTTTAGTGGGGACATGGATTTATTTAATTTCTGTACTGTTTGTCCTTCTCCAGTCAGATTTTGAACCTCTGAAAATGCTTTTTAGGAAAAAATTAAACATTAGTATCAAGACTTGAATCATCTGTGGTTTGATCCAAAGAAAACTTCCGAATGCCCTTTCAAGTATTCAGCAAATTTTATAATATGCGATAGGACATGAATGTAATAATTAAAGAGAAGATTGGTTGCTGTATTGTTGTTATAACATGAGTGATGACAAGAAGACTTCTGGTTGGGATTTAGTTTTATTTGGAAGGCATCTTTCATGTTGTGGCATTTTATAAAACTTTATTTACAAACATCCAGGCTGAGCATAACTATTTCATATTACATCCAAATGCTCTATAGCCATTTTAGAAATTTGTCCTGATTACTTTTCTGCAATAAGTGATTTTGAATGTTTATGATTTACTAAAAAGACAACTTCACTTTCCAAAGAATTGAGACTTTAAGTTTGCTTTCAGAGTCAAGGAATATTTGAAGACTAATGTTGCTCCTTTATTTAAGAGAGCAATAACTACTCTGTAACGCAGCCCTGCAATTATAGAGCTGAAATATATTCTCTCTGCTTAGCCACGTCAACAACACTTGCAAAAGTACAGGTAGTCCTTGAGTCACAACTATAATGGAGCCATGCAATTATGGCCATAAATTGTGACAATCGGAATCTGAGTCATAACCAAGCCTGATTTTACAATTTTCATGGTGGTCATTAAGCGAACATTGAGGTCATTAAGTGAACCCATTGTTCGCCATGGGGCAGTTTTTGCCAGAAACAAAAAGTAAACTCAGGTTCCCAGCAAAATTATTGTAAATCATGGTTGGGTAACCACAGATCACTGCAAACTGCCATAGATGTGGGTAAGTTGCCAAACAGTCAAAATTCAGTAATGTGACCATGGGGGGGGAAGAACATCAGAATTTTGGAACAAGGTCATAAAAAGGTTTTTCAGAGGCCGTTGTAACTTCAAACAGTCACAAAGCAATCAGTTGTAAATTGAGGATTACCAGTATAGGAGCGGGAAGCTAAACAGAATAAAATGCTAACTTCAATATTAAATTGTTCTAAATTTATACTAACAGGAACCATTTTTTCCCCAGGAATAAGCACTTCCCCTCTTAGCAAGATTACCAAGCCCAAACAGTTTTGGAACATAAAATGAGAGATTACAAACCCAATAGTCTAATAATCGTACAAAGATTTTGTTTTAATTTAATGAAGACAACAAAGAAAAGATTTGCAAGAATAGTTTCATTGCAACCAGATTGTAAGTGAAGATTCAATCATTCAGGCCAAAAATCTCAGTTTTAATAAATGTTGGTCCACTTGCCATGATTTAACCTTTTATGAAACTGCAAGCAGTTCTATGAAGCTGAGATCTGCTTGTAATTAGTAACCCAAGCAAACAAAGAGAGAGAATTAAAATGTAGGTAAAATTACTCTTGTAAATAATGAAATATCCTTCAGAAGACTAACTAAGCAGTCTTCACAATTTTACCCACTTCCTGGTTTTCTAGGCCCAGAGACATTTAAACTGTTCTCAAGGACTAGTGATCCATTCTTGCAGACCAACAGCCATGACCTCTTAAAACAAAGAAATTATAAGAAATTATCAACTTATAATCATTTGTTTAATGACTGTTCAAAGTTACAACAGAACTAGAAAGAAAGTAATTTACAACAAGTTTTCACACAGATGATCATTAGAGTATCTTTGGGGTCAAAATTCAGGTGCTTTGCAACTGGCATGTATTTATGAGGGTTGCAGCATCCCAAGGTCATAGGATCACCATTTGCGACTTTCTCAGCCAACTTCTGACACGTAAAGTCAATGTAGGAAGCCAAATCTGCTTAAGGATCTCATGATTCGCTTACCAACTGCAATGTTCAATTAATAACATAAATATTGCAACAAAGGTTGTAAAATTGGGCATGATTCAGATAACAAACAGATAACAGATAATCAGAGTTGGAAGGGACCTTGTAGGTCATCTAGTCCAACCCCCCCCCCAAGCGGGAGACCTTACACCATTTCTGACAAATGGCAGTCCAATCTCTTCTTGAAAGTCTCAAGTGATGGCGCTCCCACAACTTCCAAAGGTAAGCTGTTCCATTGGTTGATTGTTTTCACTTTCAGAAAGTTTCTCTTTATTTCCAGGTTAAATCTCTCCCTGTTCAGTTTCCATCCATTATTCCTTGTCTGGCCTTCGGGTGCTTTAGAAAATAGCTTGACCCCTTCCTCTTTGTGGCAGCCCCTCAGATATTGGAAGACTGGTATCATGTCTCCCCTGGTCCTTCTCTTCACTAGACTAGCCATGCCCAGTTCCTATAATCATTTTTCATATGTTTTAGTCTCCAGTCCCCTAATCATCCTGGTTATTCTTCTCTCTACTTTTTCTAGAGTCTCTTTTTTATAGTGTGGTGACCAAAACTGTGATGCAGTACTCAAGCAGTGGTCTTACTAGGTCTTTATTGAGTGTTATTAGTTCATCTTGATTGTATCCCTCTGTTGATGCAATTTAGGATTATATTAGCTTTTTTGGCTGCCGCCGCACGCTGCTGGCTCACATTTAGCTGATTGTCCACTAAGACTCCAAGATCCCTCTCACAGTTACTGCTATTAAGCCTGGTTTCACCCAGTCTATATGTGTACTTTTGGTTTTTCTTGCCTAAGTATAGGACTTTACTTTTCTCTACATTGAATTTCATTTTGTAAAATATGGTCCAGTGTTCTAGTCTGTCAAGATCCATCTGGATTTTGAGCCTATCTTAGTGGGTGTTAGCTATTCCTACCATCTGCAAATTTAATTTCATTTAATAACTCCCTTGCTTTGCAGTGGAAATTCTGTTCCCAATTGTGGTCCATAAGTCAAGGACTATCTAGAATCTCTGACTTCCTCTTCTTGAACTTGCATTTTGAAAAGACAGTTCCTGTATTTACAGAATCCTTAAGAGAGTTCAGCTAACTAGCAGGCCATCCAAGATTAAGAATCCCTTTAACTATCAGTATTTATAGATGTTCAGTCCTTTGTTAGTTTCTATATTTATGATTGTCTCTCACATGATTAAGCAAATAAATGACCAGATGCTAACATTTGCAATGGTTCCACAGAAATTCAGATACATAACTTCATTTGGACAGGAAATTCACTTGGTGATCTTCAGTAAGTCAGTGTCAGATCTTCATACTTCACATTAAGCTATAACATAATAGCACATAATGGGTTTATTTGTGGTTTACTATGTACATTGCCCTAGCCTCTTGTAGGAGATGCAGAAAGACTAGGGTAAGGTATAATAAGCAAAGGTTGAACAAGATCACTTATAGTTATATTCTCCCTCCTTTCTATAGTCCCAAGCCAGCACCTGTGCCAATAGCAGGCCAGCGGGTTCGTGCTGTGTACGATTATATTGGCCAGGAAGCAGATGAGCTAAGTTTCAAGGCAGGTGAGTGTTATCTTCATAATCCTTCCACACAATGTAATTCTTCCAAAGGAAGTCTCATCTCCACAGAGACTGGCTGGTGTTATTAAAATGGATATGAATGTGTTCCAACCTCCTAAAATGGACTCCGATTTCCCTTCTCTTATCTGTATTCTTCCATTCTCTTCATTTTCCTATATGAAATTCTAAGGGTGGAGATAAACAATAAATTGTTTAAGGACTGTTGGAAAACTGCCACCCAGGCTGGAAAGAGGAGTCAAGCAAGGGGCCTAGTTTGGAGTCCTTGGGCAGCTGCAAGTGAAGTAAGCTTGACATCCCCTACCCACTCCCAAGATCCATGAAGCCTTCTCTAGTTGTTCCCAGAGGAAGGCAAGCATTCTGGTGAGATTCTTGTAACATAGTGCTAAATAATAAAGTCACTCATTTTTCTTATTCATAAATGGGCTCTGGCTGCTTGCACTTGACAAGGATCAGGAGATAATGGTGTTTCCAGTTACAAAGGTGATGGGTACAGCCTTATTCATTTAATATTATTTTCTCCTATACCAAAGTGATCAGGATTAATTGAGAATAGTCCTGCCTCTCCCCAAGGCTACGCCATGCACCTAAGATACAGTGCTATCTACCAACTCTTCAGATGACAGAAAACGATACTAGTACAACAGTTGTTGTCCCACTGTTGAACTTTATTCTGTCATAGAAGAATACCAATAAATAGCATCCTTGTTTACAGTGAACTAAGGAAAGGGCATGGAGGGCTCTATTGACTTTGGTTTCCTTCTGTCGCACTAAACATACCAGCCAATGTAGTTGAATGGGTTGAGGCTGGGTAACCAGTTTTGATGGAAGACTTGGTCAAAGAGGGGGTTCTGTCTGTCAGAAGTTATTCCAACCATGGCTGTAAGAGGTGGTACCGGGTGGGATTCTACCAGTTCTGACCGGTTCTATAGAACCCCTTGCTAACTTTCTTTTTTTTTTTGAAACAAATTTTATTGATTTTGAAGACAAACAAACCATCGTTAACCTTTAAATACATAAAACCTCCATTATTAACTTTACAAGTCAAATAAAATATTATTTTATACAACATCATTCTGTTTTTCACCATTTCAATATCATCTTCATTCCTCTCTGTCTTGTTTAACATTATTCTCATCCAACATTCCTCCGAGGTTTTATTAATTCTCAAAGAAAACATAGACACACAAAACACAAAAAACATAAAAACTTCTTTTAAGAAAGTAGTTTGGCCCCAGATTACCTCTCTTTGTATGGACTTCAATTAAATCCGTGCTCATCTTATATACCATTACCTATCTTATTTACCATTCTATATCTTCTATATAACTTCTCCCCGCTTATCACTCTTCTTATTTCTATTTTATTTAATTCATTTTAATTTAAATCATTATATTTATATTTTTTGTCCATTCTCCAAATTATCCATTTATCTCATTCCCTAGAGCAAGTAAAAAAAAAAAAAGAATTTCTCCTGAAATCACTGATCAAGGTATGATGCCTTTCTATCCACCCCTAAAAATATTTAAAATACCCAATCTGATTCTGCTTAGTACATTCAACCTACTAACCACTAAAGAGAGAAAATAATAAGTCCATAATAATTAATATAATTAAATAATAAATCTAAATTTTAAATCTTATAACATTCCAATTGTCTATTTCAAGAAACAAGTGCTACAATAATGAGTTTATAATAAGATCAAAACAACAGTAAATTAAACTTTTTAATTAAACTCAATATTTTAAACATTCCTTTTAATCTTTTATTAAATTTTAAAATCTATCATTACTAAACATTTCAATATTTTAATCTTTTGTTAATTCTTATAACATTCTAGTTTTCTATTTCTAATACGAATACTACAATACCATCTTATGTACCTTGCAGAATCTTTCTTTTTAAAGAAATTATACATTACCCTTTATCCCTAAACAAAATTCCTTTTTTCCCATCTTGTTTTATACCTTGTGGCTTTTCCCTCCCTTTTCCTTCCTTTCTTATCCCACCTAACCTTTTTTCCTCCCCCTTTAGCTTCCCCTCTCTGTTGTATTCCTTTCTCCTTTGCTCAATAACATTAACATTGAGTTGGTTTTGCATCTTATTTTTTCCTTTCTTAAGTATTTTTTTAAGTCTTAAGTCCTTCATTTTCCTTCCTTTCTTTCTCCTTTCTCTCTTAACTAAATTTTTAGATTCATTGAAGATGGCATCTTCTTCTTCTTCTCCTTCCATTTCCTTCATCTGTTGTTGTATTTGATAATTAACAAGCGCCATTTCTAAAAAGAGAAAGGCTTCTTTCACAGCGTCCTTTCTTTCTTCATATTCTCTAAGTTCATCAACAGATAAAGCCATTCTTTATTCTTCTTCTTAAAGCAGCCAAAATGTTTCAAAAGTTAGAGCAATTCCCCAAAGTTCCAGAGAGAGTCAATCAGTCCAAACAATACACAAAGTTCTCACTTTCTCTTCCTGGGGAGGTATCAAAGGAAAGGAAAAAACCTCCAATCTATACTTTAAAGCCTTATTGCAATTAATTTCTGGTCTCAAAATCTTCTAGGCATCCCCTCCAACAAAATCTTAATTATATATATATATATATATATATATATATATATATATATATATATATATATATATATATATATATATATATTATTCGTTTTCTCCCGCGTAGATTCATATCTAGGCAATGCTGGCAGGTCCACTCGCCATCTTCAGGCTGGTGCTTAGTACCAGTGCAAGCAGTGCCTGCTTGCACTGGCACTAAGCCGAAAGCACCAGCCTGAAGATGGCGAGTGGGACCTCGCCAAAACGCTGCTCAGATACTTTGAATTTTACGCGGGAGAAAACCCGAATAACCAAAGATCCACATACAAATACCCATGAACCTCAGAAAACATATATATATATATATATATATATATATATATATATATATATATATATATATATATATATATATATATATATATATATATATGTATGTATGTATGGTGTTCGGCCTGTCAATCATTTGGAAGCCTGCACTCACAAACAAAAAATCTCCACACCACAAGCCAGGCAAACACCTGGGCACAAACAGATCCCCCTGATACCTCCAGCTCAAACACACCCCAACCAGGCACCCAGATGAAACCCAGCTTCCTAACTAATGATAGCCGTCCATTTACCCAAGCCAAGCTGCACTAAAGACCTCCATTAAAGTAACACAATGCTGCCAGCCAATCAAGATACAAAAAGAGCCAAAAACAGACAGAAGATATCAGAAACACCCATCAAGCAGAACACAGCAAACTCCGAGACCAATAAACACAGACCAAGACTCCCAACCAATCAGGATGAAGAAAAACCATTCTGGCACAGCAATAGGCTGCCCCAAATTTAAATCTGAAACCACTGTAAAAGTCTGACCCACAGACGGACACAATACAGAAGCCTGATGATGGCAGATGAGATTCTGCTGAAACGTTGCTACAACTTTAAAAGAACTACAATGACGTGGGAAAATACCCGAACCAAGCCGAACACCATACATGTAAGTACCGCGAAAACTTAAGAAAACATATATATATATATATATATATATATATATATATATATATATATATATATATATATATATATATATATATATATATATATATATATATATATATATATATTGTCCTCTTCCTTCCCACTTAAAACAAGAAGCCAAGTTTTTACCTTTTATAAAAACAACAGGTTTCTCAATGGCCATTTGTTGATTCCATAAGGAAGGAGAGTGAACTTTCCCTTTTCAGCACTCAATTTTGCCGCTTGTAATCCTCCTCTGGAAACGAAGTGTTGTTCAAAAACCATAGTTCTCAGGATTAAACGCTCTTAAAATCCTGGGTCAGCCAAAACACTTTCTCTTGACAACTTTCTCCTCTCTTCCTCCTGCTTAATCTTACCCAGCTGCCGGCTTCTTTGAGGCGGCTATTACAGACCGCCGCTCGACCGTCTTGGGAGAAGGGGGTTTTGCCGGCTGGGAAGGGGGTCTGCAACACCCCAAACCCCTCACCAGCTCCCCTTATCTTCGGCTGCCTCTTCGTGGCAGCCTTAGCCTCCAGATCCACGGATCGGAGGCACCAAAGCAGCTAGCGCGGCAGGGATCGCGCAGGATCGCAAATCCCTGCCGCTAGCGAAGCCGACAAACCGGAAGTTCCCCTTGCTAACTTTCTAAGCAGTTTGGAGAACCAGTAGTTAAAAGCAATCTCCTTTTGTTTTTTTCCACACTTATTACATTCTTGCCAGTACGCCTAGACTTCCTGTCTTTGGAGCTTCTGGAGCTTGACTTTCTTAAAGGGGAAGGGTTGTTTTAAGATTTTTACACTGCTGTTGGGAGGAAATACTTCCTTGGACAATCAGCACTTTGAAGAAATAATTGAATAATGAAGCAGAGCTGTCAGAAAGAAGCTTTTAATGACAAGGAACCAAGATGAGTGACATTCAGCAAGGCTTCTTGGCTAGCTAGAAAGATTGACATTCAAACATGAGTTTACATACCCTTTCTGAGTTTTGGTTTAAAACTGGTTTTTGGTGAAGGTTAATTCTGTGCTCGGTGATGTTTAATCCTGTGTTTATTGATGGGATAATTTTCCCTATTCAGCTTCAACAAGCAACAGCTACTGTTGTGATTTAATTATTTGTATTGTGTTTGAATTTTTCTCCTGCCTCATCGTTTCCTTTTTATCTGGGGAGGGGGTCTTCTTTCACTGCTTTAGTGGTATCTGGCACTCCTTTTGGGGTGTACTTCCAAGAGGCACGATGCATGTTTGGCACTGATTTTTTTACTGCCTTTCTGGGAGGCATGTAGCCTTTCCTTAAATCTGGATGATTTTCTTAGGATATCTTGTGAGGTAAGTGAGACCAGCTGGTATCTTTAAGTGGTGCAAATGGATCTAAGGATTGCTTTTCCTGGGTCTGCTTTTTCTGGGGAGCTTAAATGACCTCTCTGCTAAAGGGTTTCACTTTATGAGCAAGAGTTGGCTGCTGATAGTTATCGCTGCATTTTAACTATTTTAATTCCTCAAGGTGCTCTGGCACCCTGCCTGATTTGTAACTCTGGGTTGCAGGTATTTTTAATCTAATGATTAGTATTTAAGGCAGTGTTTTGCAAGCAAAGGAGCTTTTTGTATTTTTGTATAGGTAACCCTTGACTTACAACAGTTCATTTAGTGACCATTCAAAGTTACATTGGCACTGAAAAAATGACTTATGACCATTTTTCACACTTATAACCATTGCAGCATCCCCACTGTCATGAGAGGCAAGGCGGGGAGAAGCGTCCCTTGACATGAGTGATGTCGGGTTGGCCACGCCCACCCAATCACATGACCACCCAGCCACACCCACCAACTAAGCCACATTCACAGAACCGGTTGTAATTGTAATTCAATTGAGAGTATATTATCCTACTGTGTATGGTTCTCGAGCTGCACAGTGGCAGAGAAAAAGGCAATTCAGAGGGTGATCAAGACGGCCCAAAACATCATTGGCTGTTCACTCCCCTCTTTGGAAGAACTGTATAGAAATAGATGTAAGAGGAAGATACTTAATATATTGAATGACTCCTCTCATCCGGGACATCAGCTCTTTGAACTATTACCATCGAGAAGGAGATTTAGGGTATTAAGAACAAGGACGACCAGATTTAAGAACAGTTTTTATCCAAGTGCAGTTTTGAGTTTGAATGCAGGGTCATAAGATTTTTTTGTGGAATTTAATGGCTGAGAGTAATGGGGTATTTATATTTTTAAATTGCATAGAGATTATTGTATGGTTGGTTGTGTTTAGTTTAATTTTTTTTCTTTTTAGTGGTGTTTGTCCAGTTTTACTTTGTGGAAGAGCACCTCATTTCATTGCACCCGCTTGCGAGTGTAATGACAAATAAATTCTTATGTCTTATGTCTTAAAAAAATTGAATCCCACCCCTGGGTGGTATTAAGCCTAATTTTACTCAGACAAGAAACACAACCAGGAGTACTAGCTCTATCTTTATTGTAAGGTGTTTGGATTTGGGTTTTGATTTGTTTTTTGTGCCTTTTGAGTCATTGTTAATGCTAACCATCTGCCTGGACTAGTCCCTGCAATTTTCTTGGCAAGATTTTGGAAATGGTATGTCATTACGTGTGTCTTAGGGCTGAAAAGGTATGACTGGCCCAAGGTCATCCAGCTGGCCCGGTGCCTTAATCACTGCACCAAACTGGCTCTCTATTGTAATGTTAAAAGAATATTGGGAGATGAAAGTATTCTCCCCTTCTTTAATTTCCAGAAAATTAGGGAGAGTCTCTTTTGAAACATCTCCCACACAATTTCCCCTTCAGTGGCTGATATCTTTTACATAGCAATTGTCCCACCTGAGATTCTCCCTTCTAAGGTCATTCCTCCATACCATGTAGACAAGGTGGGCAATATACAAATCAAATAATAAATAAACAGACTGTTGTGTCGGCGCTTAAGCAGGCTCGGGAGTCAGTGACTGATTTTCAGCTCTTTATTAGTCCCGAGATCGACTCAGCACGGCTAGGGTGTGTGGCGGCTTATATAGAACTTGCCGGCCAAGCCGCAGCCAATGACACCGCTTTGAATCTCCCGCGATCGGTTTCCTCCAATCGCGGGTGATTCGCAGCGGGCCAATCAGTGCGGCTTGCTCGACCAATCGGATCGCCACGCGTCTTAGCCAATCAGAACGGTTATTTACAAGAATGCTAATGTACAATACAGAACACAGACAAGCAAACAAATAAATACAGGTGGCAGGTGAAAGGAAGAGGTATCTTTTTTTCCACTAGCCTCAATCTATGGCACTCATTAATTGTCCACTGGGTGGGTAAAGACTCCTTCTATCTCTAACAATTCCACTCAGTCTGGAGACCTACTGCTAAGGCTGAGAGGGGTTGCAACAGAAGAGGGCAGCCAAATCATCATTAGGATTCTTGGGAGACAGGCTAGACTTAAACTTTATCCACCCGCACCTTTGCAGTACTCAAAGGTGCTTTATCTTCACTACAGTAGGAATTTTAATTTGGATTTGCATAAGGAGATAGGATTAAAGTATCCCTCCTTTTTGCCTCACAGCCCTATTGAATATTTATTTATGCTGATTCTCATGGGAAATCTGTTCCCCTTTGTCCAGCTGTGGCCGATCAGCAGAGAAGCTGAGTTCCTTTGACCAGGAGACCATGATCAAGGATCTTCTCTTCTCTTTTTGTGGGGAGAGGGAAACAGTAATACAAAGAGTCCTCGACTTACAACAGTTCATTTAGTGATGTTCAAAGTCACAATGGCGCTGAAAAAAAAAAGTGACTTATAACTATATTTCACACTTACCACCGTTGCAGCATCCCCATGGTTACCTGGTCAAAATTCAGACTTTGGCAACTGACTCATATTTACAAAGGTTACAGCGTCCCTGAGACTTGTGTTCACCTTCTGCAACCTTCCGGCAAGCCAAATTCACATAACTACTGTATTACTTATTTAACAACTGCAGTGATTCACTTAATAAATGTGGAGAAAACTGTTATAAAATGGGGCAAAACTCACTTAACAAATGTCTTGCTTAGCAACAGAAATTTTGGATTCAGTTGTGGTCATAAATCAAGGGTTACATTTATGAACAAGGCAGATGCCTTACAAACCAAACATAGAAGGCAACCATCATGCCTAGTCCTTCCAGCATCAGAGCTGTTACTATATACCAGATCTTCAAGATACTTCAAGCCTCAACTAACTGGCATCTCTGTCTCTTGTTCCAGAACATAGATTCATGCGTACACATCATTTCATCCTCTTACTCATTAAGGCTCAGCAAGGCACACATGGCTCATTTTCTTAAAGCTGTGTGGGCTGATTCTCAAGAGATCTTCCCCAAACATTAGTTTTCCTTAAGGAAACATCAAGACTCTGGGCCATTAACAAGCAATCTTCTCAACAAAAGCATGGCTAGCCAGCAACCGCAATGCTATTGTGAAAGCATTGTAACACCAAAAGAACAAGGAGTTTAGCTATAGTTGCCTACTCCTAGGTATAATTGAAATTGGTGGCCATGCTGGCTCCCTTGAGCAATATCTAACCTGAATTGGGAATTAAGGAAGTGACAATCCACCAGAACTGAAGAGTTCCAGGATGGGAAAGTCAATTCTAAAATCTGATTGATTTCAGTCTGCTTTTAGTTAGCAAAAATAGGTGATGTATTGTAACCGCTTATTTTTGACATGTTAGAACTTGAGATGAGATGGCTGGCTTTGAAATTGTATATGTGTGTGTGTGTATTCTTTTACTTAAACTTCATGTTAATAAAATGCAGAGAGGAAGATGGGTCTGAAAAAGGATGTAATAAACAAAATGACTAAAACAAACGTTACCATCAAAAATCTTTTATCTTGATCTTTTGTTAAAAGAAAAATCATTACTTTAAATCAGATGTACAATTTTTCTTCCAGCACTGTATGTTAATTCTTTTGGTAAGTCTCCATGCTTGCACAATCCAGCTTTTTGCTTTAATAGATTCTAAATTAATTGCTGGGAATATAGCCAAGAAAAAACAAATGCGTTCCCAACACATAGTCATCAACCCAGAATCATATTAACAGTCCTACTATTCTAAATGTAACAATAGCAGAACATGGCTAGTATTAATAGCAATACTATTTTATGTGTCTATTTTATACATATCTTCAACTAATTTGTTCCTTACAATAACATTTTCACTGAATTTGGATACCATGTTGAAAAAATTCCGAAAAGCAACCTAACCTAGAAATCCTTGAATTATTTTGGAATATGTACCAAACCATTCTCTAATACAGGTAGTCCTTGACTTACAACCACAATTCAGTCCAAACTTTCTGTTGCTAAGTGAATTTTGGCCCATTTTACGACCTTTCTTGCTACAGTTGTTAAATTTATAACACAGTTGTTAAGCTTCCCCATTGGTTTGCTGGTCAGAAGGTTGCAAAAGGTCATCTCATGACCCTGGGACACTGCAACCATCATAAATATGAGTCAGTTGCCAAGTATCCAAATTCTGATAACTTGACTGTTTGGATGCTGCAATGGTCATAAGTATGAAAAACGGTCATGAGTCACTTTTTTCAGTGCCATTGCAACTTAGAACGGTCACTAAAGGAACTGTTGTAAATTGAGGACTACCTGTATTTATGTAAGTTGAGGCACATCAGTTCACTGACTCAAACTATTTCACCCTTCCCATTAAAGAGGCCTCTGTCCAGTTTATTAGGGGTTATAAACCTATTCTCAGATATCAACAACAACTAGCAAAGGAATAACCCTTTACTTGCTGACTCTCAATACTACTTCATTACTTTCATTATCTCAAAACTTATAACTTTCCACCTCAAGACCTAGATCAAGGGTTAGATAATGATGTCTCCAAATCAATTTCTTTAAAATAATTAATTTTTTATCAAATGATGAATTGATTTATTGTTTTTATTGATTAGAGTGTTTAGTGCATATAGTGTGATTATCTGTAATAATTTCCTCCCCTGCCTTTTCTTTTCAGGAGAGCTTCTAACCAAATTGGAAGATGAGGATGAACAAGGCTGGTGCAAAGGAGTGACTGACAGTGGACATGTGGGCCTCTATCCTGCCAACTACGTGGAACCCATACAGGGTTAGATAGAATGCGTAAAACCAGGGGGTGGGGTGCACTTACCCAATCAGTAAAATCACATCTATGTATAGTTTGCATGTCTGAGGTCACATTTTCCAAGACAGAAGGATGCAAAATTCAGTTCCTTCAGAGATCCAGTTGCATTTTGATAATCATGCAGGTTCTTAGCCTATGCAGGTGTGAAATTCACCCTGAAAACTGTGTGGGAAATGCTAGTGAAATCTCAGAAGCTGCTGTGGGTTGGTGGGTGGGTTCACATGAAACCTCACATGGGTGGCTCTGGCTTCTGCATTCAGCATAGCTTTTTGTCCCTCCCTTTAGTTGTAGAATAAATGTATTGCAACGCAAGCCCTCTGAAGCTCCATTTACATATTGTACTCACAGAAAGGAAGCCTTTTGTTGTTTTGAGGGTGGCACAAATTGGTAAAATAAACCCGAATAATAAAGACTCTGAAACAAAGCTATGTAAAGGTATAGTCACCAAATTCCTACCACTTATAAGTAAATAGAAGCACATACATACATCTACTGGACACATACATCCGGTCTGATTTACTCGGTGTGCCTGCAGATTTTGATGTACTTACGTAGTTATTCATTCTTTTTTCTTGTTTCTCTGACACACAAGCAAATCAAGGTGCCTTAAAGCTCACCTTTATTTGCCACAGAGATTGAAAGCACCCTGCCCTGAAGGGCTAGTCAAACTTCACAAGAAGCACAACAAGAAAGATGTCACACAACCCCACAAATTCTCTTTAGTCATATCTTAATCCAAAGATCTGCCAGATGTGAGATGGATGGCAAGTTAGTGAAGTATGGGAAATTTGTACGACCCAACCATACCATTGTTTCAACACATCCCTGGATGACTGATATTTGAGGAAGAAAAGTATTCAGGGGCAACTGAACTCCACCTATAGAAGTATACTCCATCCGTCAAAGTGTGAAAACAAGGCTGAGACAACTAAGTTGAATTTGTGAACATCTATGGATTTTGTTTAAATGGTACTTTATCACCTGTGGATTTTGGAAAATAAATAAATAAGTGAGGTGGCCAGTTTTAGTTTCCTTTTTGTTTCCAAGCTTCTAGTTCTTACGACACAAATTTAATCTTACAAATATATGGGCAGGGCTGATGAAATCCAGTTGGTCTACTTGTGACTTGTTCCAGCATTTTATTTACCCTTTCCTCAAGGTATCTATTGCCAGTTTAATTGATAATAATCCAGAAGCTGAGTTAAGATACATTATGTATGTCATATCAGTCCTAGCCAATGTGGTTGATCTCCAAAAGCTAAGTGGGGTTTAAAGCTGGTTAGAACTCAGACAAAAAGCATCAGGAAATCCAAGGCTATAGACAAGACTAAAAGTTGAAAAAACACGATTGAAGGAGATAATGATAAAGCACTTCTGTATTGTAAGAAAAGCATGGGGGTGGACTTAGCAAATTTTAATTAGGCTCAAAGGAGAACGTATCTCAGTTGAGCTTTGCCTCATAGTCAACTTCCATTTGATTTTCCCACTTCAGATTAAATAAATCTCTTTAAACATTAAACGAAGCATTACAAGGCATTTCTCTACCCCAAGAAACATTCGGAATCTGCCCTGCATAAAATCATAACAGGGAAACATAAACCAAGGGGAACCACCCTTAGGTGTCAGCCGTAGAAAATCTCGCCAAGATTCTGCCAAATAATAATGATACAATGTGGAGGGCGGAATTAAATACATTAACTATTTAACTGTGCCATTAACTATGTTAATTGCATTAATTAAATTGTTAATTAACTATTTAATTTTATTAATTAAACTGTTAAAAAGATAATAATGTACAATATAAAGTACAAAAGCAATAGGAGCACTAACAAAGCACATGCTTGGGGCAAAGATATAAATAAAAAAGGTAATAACTCTAGTACAATTACTGAAACAACCAGCCAGTGGGGCACCCATACCTCCCAGTCCAAAGTTGTGTATGGAAACCTTCAGGTCTTAATGTTTTGCAAAAGATCGACAGGATGTACCATCCAAATCTCCAGGGAATGCTATTCCACAGGGCTGGCATAGTAGCATTGTATCCATTCTCCCTGTTGGAAAAAAAAAACTAACTGCAAGTAGTTCTCAACTTATTACTACAATTGGGATCAGAATTTTTATTGCTGAGCAAAGCAGCTGTTAAGTGAGTTACACTTGATTTTTTGCCATGGTTGTTAAGTGAATCACTGCAAATGGTTAAGTGAATCAGGCGGCCATAAAATGAATTCAGATTCCTCCATTAACTTTGCTTATTGGAATCCAACTGGGAAGGTTGCAATTAGCAGTCACGTGATCCCAGGATGTTGCAATTATCATAAATATATGCCTGCTGCTAAGTGCCCAAATTTTGATCACATGACATTGAGGATTCTGTGATGCTTTTTAATGCAAGGACCCATCATAAATCACTTTTTTTCAATGCTGTTTGAATGGTTGTTATAGTTTGAGGACTATAATCACTCGTTCGTCACACCTTGTGATTTGCAGTGTGTTGCACTAACATAACTTCCTAGGATGAATTGGGGCATTTGTGCACACAGTCTTGCCTGCGCCTTCAGCATCAGCTCCTGGCCTGAGCAATGTCACCATCTGTGTTCAGCAGCTGAGCTTAGTTAGTTCCAGCTCAGCTATGATGCATTTGAAAATCACAGGTGGGGTTTTTGTTTTTTCCTTTTGTGGTGAGGGCTGCTATGCAGAAACACTGCTCCATTGGTAGGAGCCCTCAATTCAATCTGCCTCCCAGATCATGGGTTCAAATGAACTTCCTTCCCCATAGAGGTTCAGGTGTTATAACAACAGATTAATAGAGTTGGAAGCTACAACAGGAGATCCTCTACCTGTCCGATCTGTTCTTAAAAACCTCCAGTGATGGAGCACCCATAACTTCTAAAGATGAACCGTTCCACCGATTCCAATAAGGAAATTTCTCTTTATTTCTAAATTGCTTCTCTCCTTGATTATTTTCCATCCATTGCTTATTGTCCTGTCTTCGGGTGCTTTGGAGAACAGTCTGACCCCACCCTTTTTTTGTGGCAGCCCCTCAAATATTGGGACACTACTAGCATATCACCTCTAGTCCTTCTTTTCATTAGACCAGACATACCCAATTTATGCAACTGTTCTTCACATGTTTTAGCCTCAAGCCTCCTAATAATCTTTATTGCTCCTCTCTATACTCTTTCCAGGGTCTGAACACCTTTTTTTAATATCATGGCGACCAAAACTGGATGCAGTATTCCAAGTGTGGCCTTGCCAAGACATTATAAATCACACTGGGGCAGTATTAATTTACAGATATTTTCTGAGCAATAGAAGGATGCTGCCTGGATTTCCTTTTAGCTCTCCCTTTTAGAAATATTTATTTTTTTTTTATTTTTTTTGCAAGTACACATGTACATAACAGAAACCATAGGGGAGAACTATTGACTATTATGTTCTTTGCATTCCCTTCTTGATTAGTTGGAAACCTATGTGGGTGTTTTGAAATCGCCAGCAACAGACCCCCACCAAGGAGTGAATCCAAACAACTTTTGAGAAAAGACCTTAGCGTTATTCCCACGCTATGGCAGGGTCTGCTTCAAACTCCCTTTTAATGGGTCTAATCCCTTAATTCAATTGGATGGAGCTGAGCATTTATTGGCCAGATGCCCTTCCCGACACCATGTGGAGTTTGTAGTTTTTTTTTTTTCTTTGCACAAAAGGGAATCATGTGACCCAGGACACTGCAACCATCATAAATATGAGTCCATTGGCAAGTGTCTGAATTTTCTTCACGTGACCACAGGAATGCTGCAAGGGTTGCAACTATGAAAACGGTCATATACACTTTTTTTAGTGTTGTAACTTTGAACAGTCATTAAATGAACTGCTGTAAATCAAAGACTACCTGTATTACAGATAGCCCTCGACTTCCATACGATTACTTAGTGACTGAAGTTACAACTGACCTCCCCAGAACTACTTACAATCCAGATTTGAAGTTTCTATGGTGGCCCATACCTTGCAGGGGGCCATAGTCATGTGATCATATTTTGGCTGCTTGGCAACTAGCTTGGATTTACAGCTGTTTACAGCATTCCCTGGTCAAATAACTGTGCTTTCTGATGGATTTTTTTTTTTGTCAGAAGCTGGCATTTATTACCAGTTTCTGGTAAAAAATATTCATTAAAAATGGGTTCACTTAATGACCATCACAAAAAGGTCATAAAATCAGGAACAGTCACTTGGTGACCAGCTTAACAATAAGCACAATTTATGACTATAATTCCTGTCTCAATTATAAATGTAAGTCAAGGACTATCTACACAGAAGAGAATGGGGCAAAACAGATGCTAATATTGGCTTTAAGCTCAAGAAAGCCTTCAATGTGCAGAATGAAAAAGTGAGTCATTCTCAAGTCCTTTTTGGGTCAGGCAAAACAGATGCTAATATTGGCTTTAAGCTCAAGAAAGACTTTAATGTGCAGAATGAAAAAGTGAGTCATTCTCGAGTCCTTTTTGGGTAGCTGTTTCATTCTGCCTAACATAATCAGCAACTGCAGCTGTCTCATAGGCAAGCAGTTCACAATCACTCCATAAGCCTTGAGTTTTTCTCAAGCCCTTCCTTAGTGGCCATAAATATTTTGAAGTGAGAATGAGATAAAATAATAAATACACTGGGGATCGTTGCAGTAACTTCATTTTAATGAAATGCAGTTTTTGTTCTCACCTGCAAACAAAAGATACAACATCTGGGGCAATAGAAAAAAAGAGGGGGTGGATTAATAAGGCCTTGTCAATTGTTACAATAGAAAAAAATTAAATTAAGGAGACATCATAAGTAAGGAGACATCAGAATTCCGTCTCAATTATAATTATTTTATCAAACTTGGATGGGTTTTATGGTTTATCTCAATGGCTACATTAGTCTGGTGAGAGGCAGAGAGAGAGAGACAGACAGACAGAGAATTTTTGTCTTTGTATCTTGGATTTGTGTAAGTGTAGTTACCTGTTGTTTTTTAAGAAAGTAAAAACAGAAAACAGAGGGGGATTTCCAGCTCTTCTCTACTGACTCATAATATTTTCTGCTGTCAAATTAATCTCTCTGTCTTGAGGGCAAGAGACATATTATCGCACCTACGATGGCTGTTTAAGGGCTTCAAGGAAAATCATTTTGTTTCTGAACCCTAAAGTTTTGCATGTCATAAACATGGAACCCTACAAGTGCTAGCCAAACAATATCTTCTTTCTGATTGAGCTCACCTGGTGACCAAATAGATTGAGAGCTATCAAAGTTCACCTCTCATTAATCAGAGCGGCAAAGCATTTTTGCTCAGGTGCTCTTAGCCAATTGAAACATGAACCCCAATAATTACACAGAATAGAGGAGGTAAACACAGCAGTCCTAACCAGTCAGGATCTACAACCCACATTCCTGGGCCCTGTGGGCGAGGCAATAATGCTACTCCCCAGCCAGTGCAAATACACAACTCCTCCATCCCCAAGAATAATCCGGGTGCAGTAAGGACACACAGAAGGAATTCCTGCTGGAAACTGAACTGAAGGAAACTGAAGGACTGAACCAACAGAAGATGGGAGGCAGAATCTGGATCATAATGCTGCTGGCAATTGGGATTGAAGGGCAAATCCGGTGAGATAATGCAAGATGATTATTGAACTCGGGGCTGCAGAGGAGTATCTAGGAATTTAGATCCTCATAGAAGATAGGATAGCCTCTTTTAATTTCAGATGCTCTGGCTGGGTTGGACCAGTTACAGTAGTTCCCAACTTCCTAGCCTGGTGAATTCTTTAAGCTGTAGTCCTCATCCTTTGGAGGTTAGCTTAGGGGGGATTTAGAAGTTTGTGGCTTGAGGGACCCTTGATCAAGAAAGAAGAATATGATTGCAGAGAATTTGAAGAATCAAGCTATGGGGCACACAGCTTGCATTTCAAGGAAGAGTGCAAACAGTGCAAACCACCAACTGTGAACACAGAATATGGGATCTGGGATAGCTAGAGGTAAATTGAAAAATAAAGAGGTCTAGTGATTAGAAAAGAGGTCTGTGAAATTAATATAATGATCTTCTACTTTTTCCTTTTCTTTGTGCTGGGCTACAGAGGGTGGTCTTGGCTAGAAATTGTGGAATCTGTAGTTTCTATAAATCTGGACATCACCTGATTATGGAAATTTAGATTAAAACAATAGTCAGTCAAATCAACAGATAATATTATGATCAGGACTCTTCTCTCTCTATCAGCTTAACATGTGTGGCTGTCCATATGTAGTTGGACTCTAACTCCCAATAGCTTTAACCAGCATGTTGGGAGTTGTACATTAGTAATATCTGGAAAAGCCATATTTGAAATTTCAGATGTAAGGTAGAAAAAAAAGGGACTTTCCATCATATGCAGGAAAGTGTCCTCAAAGGAAGTAGGATAAATAAAAATGCAGAGAGTCCAGATAAAAATAAAAAGTATATATTGCAGTGTTTCTCAACCTTGGCAGCTGGAATAGAGTGGATTTCAGCTAAGCTGGCCAGGAAATTCTGGGAGTTGAAGTCCATCTTCCAGCTGCCAAGGTTGAGAAACAGTGATATACTGACTAACCAGTTGGTAGTAAAAGCACACCCTGCCTTAACAAAGACTTTAAAAATTGGGATGTCTCAAGCACTTGAAAAGAAGTGAAATTAAATGGGTTAGAAGAGAGAAAAAATTAGCTATAGGACTGGGTTTAAAAATATAAATTCTTTACATTTCTGAAGTCTGTAAAAAGAACAAAACTTGGGCAAACCAGAACTCTTTTTTTCTGTAAAAGAACAAGGGGGGCGTTAAATTGAATTTTAGGCTTGCAGTTGGCCAGAAAACAAATTGCTAGATTAGGATGCTAATGGACCCAACTGAGAGTCCCCTCTTAACAGAAAATCCCTCTAGCATGTGTCCAGTTTCAAGGTAATACAATGGCCTTGAAATTTCCCATCCATATTAAGCAGCTGAGTAGCCAAGCAGAAACATGGTTATTCTTTTCCAAACATAGCTGAGATGGATTACATTTTTACTTAAATTATTGTACAGGCCAATTTGCAAGTCCAAATTTACACAAATATACATTTGTCCTCTTTCAGGTTTGTCCTTCATCTTTTTTGATGATAGGTAAGAGTTTTCCTTAGGTTTAATGTAGATTTCTCCCACTTTTGATAGAGGTATGAAATTTCAGAATCCATAGGATTAGGGTTAGAATTCTTGAAGTTGAAGTCCACACAGTTTAAAATTGCCAAGGTTGAGAAACACTGCATTAGCATGATTACAAAATAAACAAGAGTTGATCTTGACTCAAAAGAGGTGTTGCAACTCCCAAAAGGATGTAAATAAATGTGTTGCTACTGTAAGGTACCTCTGGAAACAGCGGACTGGCCCACAGTGCCTCTGTCAGCAAAAACAGAACTTGGTACTGGTGCATGTGACCCCCCCAGGCTCTGTTTTTGGTTGTGATGGCATCCTGCAGCCCTCTACCCCCACCCTCACACGGAGTTCCATTTTTGCTGGCAGAGGGCTAGCAAAACAAACTAAAAGCAAAACAAAACAAAAGGAGAAATGTTTTCCATTTTGCATTTGAGCATCCAAGAAGAGACATGAAAGGAGAAAAGGAAAGAAGAAAGACATAGAAAAAGAAAGAAAGATGGGAAGAGAGCAAGGAAGGAAAAAGAAGGAAAGAGGAAAAAGAAAGGAGAAGGAAGAGGGAAATAAAAAAGAAAGGAAGGAAGGAAGGAAGGAAGGAAGGAAGGAAGGAAGGAAGGAAGGAAGGAAGGAAGGAAGGAAGGAAGGAAGGAAGGAAGGAAGGAAGGGAAGCCCTGCCTTAGCACTTGGCCACCAGCAGCCCTGCTGCCCTTTTGCCATTCCCATGTCTCCTTCTCCTGACCTCTCCTGGTGGTCTCCCATCCTATCGTTGAGGATGCTTTGGTTACAAAGCCAGGTCTACTTGCGTGGAGAGGGAGTGGGCCTCCCTCTGACCCACACACTTTGCCGTCCCGTACACACCATGAGAAACCTGGCCAAGGAGAGTGAGAACAGCAGCAGCCGCCTCGAGGAGGAGGTAAGCACCACTGGGCACACACTTGGGGAAGCAGGGCTGAGCTGGGCTACGGGGTCCCGGTGCCCTGGGAGCTTGAGGGCTTGGCTGGGTGCTTGCCCTCTGCTGCCTAGGGATCTGGACAGCTTGCACCACCATCCAGGGATTCTCCACGTGGCTTGAGAGGGATGGTGAGGCTCCTCTGAAGGACAAGGGTTTGGTGCTCTCCCTGGTCTCACCTTCCTCCAATGGATCCCTCCAGCCCCGCCTAGCTCACCACAGGCACCCCCGACACATTGAGCTGGCCATGCCCACTCCAGCCACGCCACCCAGACCCTTGAAGTCAAACACAACCCTGATGTGGCCCTCAATGAAATTGAGTTTGACAACCCTGCTTTAGAGGATATTGAAAATCCTCATGATCTCACTTAGGACAGGTCTGAAGTCTCTTGGATATCAACAATACATTACTGGAGATTAGGAATAGAAAGAGAAATACTAGCGTGTTGTTGATGTTGTTGTTTGAATTGGTGAAATTTGTGCACTTTTCCATGCATCCATCCATCAGACAAATTTGGGGGAAAAGCTCTGTAGTAACAATTAACAGAAATCCACTGTAGTATCAACTCTGGAAAAAAATAGTTAAATATATTTTGTTCTTTAACCTAAACAAAAACAAAGAAGCTTTATGGAATGAAACAAATACAGGTAGAACTTCTGGTTGCGAACACTTCTGTTCACAACCAAATTGGGTGACGACCAAAAATTTTCACCTCTGGTCGCGAACAGGTCCTCAGGTGGTAACCAAGCACAGCTGCGGAAATTTGCCCTTCCTCACCAATTTGCCCTTCCGCACCATGCCATTTTTTGTTATGCACATGCGCTTCCGGTGACTACCAAATCGTGTGATGACCGAATTCTCAGAACAGATTATGGTCGTCACCTGAGGTTCTACTCTACATAGAATACCCAAAGACTAGTTGGCAAATACTGTAAAGTGTTTCTGGTGAGTAAAAGCTAGTGTTAGGCATCCAAAAAGCATCCATGATATCGATCCCTCCGAGACATTTTCTCTCCAATTGATTTATTTAGAAACAGATCTAGCATGTCAGCTTTAAAATTCAGCTGTCAGCTAGAATATCATGATTAGCCAGAAATTTCGGTGCGATTTGCAAATGCTACGTAGAATTTTCATGTTGTCTTGAGTATGAGAATAATACATCCAGAAATGCCTTAAAATAAAAAAAGGAACAAAACATTTATCTATCAACCCTAACTCCTAAGGACATTTGAGGAAAACCAGGAACAGTGTTCGATTTTTATGATGATCATACTTTGCAGGGCTTGTCCTCATTTGCATGATAGCCATACCTGGTTCATATTAAGGGCCTAATCAAAAGCATTAAATCCAACCAACTGTATTTGAAATCTACTCACTGTTGTACTAGAACAGGAGTAGGAAATAATTTTTTCCTCTCAAAAAATTACAGGAGGAAAACAAAGATGCACAACAATTGACCAATTTATTATCTAATTATATTAGTTATTTGTAAGGTAGGTGTCATTTGTTGGAAAATCTGAAGGACAAAGTTGAGGACATATTCTCCTTGAGAATTCCTATGTGGTCACTAAGATTGATACTGACTAGATGATACATAATCAAATCAATAAAGTCTTATTGTTAGGTGAGGGACAAGAAAAGAGGTTGCCAAGCATTCAAAGTTTGATCATGTGTCTGTGGGGATTCTGTGACAGTCAGAAGTGCAAGGACCAGGTGTAAGTTACTTTTGTTGTAACTTCGAATTGTCACTAAATCAACATTTGTAAGTTGAAAACTACATTTATCGCTACCGTATATGCTTAAACAATGATGAACTGAGTAGCCATTAGAGTGGATTTATCTAGTGATAATGAATGGAAAATCTTTTGTAGACTGGATGCTACACCTGACATTTGAATACAGGCAGATGGAGGATGTAAAGTCAGTGAGCTCATGACACATATATCAAGGGTGTGTGTGTGTCCAGAACTGGTGTGTGGCCTTTTCGGTTTGGGAAGTGAATATTTGAAATTTGGGAGGTGGGGTGGGATAGGCTTTTTTCAGAATGCAGTTAACCCTCTTTTAAGGTTTGCTACAGCAGTGACAAGCAGCTAGCTGGCCTTTGCTCAATGTGAAAAAAAAATATGTAGGATCAAACCAAGTTAATATTTAGAGGGTGAATCACTAAAAAAAAATCCCAAAATAAGACAATACCATTTTTGCACTGTTGCCAAGATAAGTTTACAAACACGTTCATGAAGATGTGTTCACTTCAAGGGAGACTTTTTAAGTTTAATTTTAAATGTTAGGGTTTACAATACTTGTCCTGTGAGTTTCCTACCTCAAAAAGCCAGTCACTGTAAAACAACTTTTTTTTAAGTTATACTCAGATTTTTGGAAGTTGCAATCAAATCTGGTAGCTTTATTAGTGTTGGGGGGCTTAAGATACCTATAACTGCATAAATACTCTTTGTCTTATCCATGGCTTATCTACTAAGACAGGGTTCACACAACATACTAAACCAAAAAAGTCATCTTATGGCTTAATGTAGGTTGTGAAGCCAACCTACAACTATCCCTGGAATGGGAGGAAGCTAAAGAAACTCATCTGCTGTTTTTCTTCAGGAATAGGAAAGATGTGGGGTGCTGCTTGGGTATGACAACTAGCATGTTTTCCCCAAAATAAGACCCAACTGGAAAATAAGCCCTAGCATGATTTTTCAGGATGCTCGTAATATAAGCCCTAGCCCAAAAATAAGCCCCAGTTAAGATTGTCAGCCAGGTGGATGCATTTAGTATCGTATTTCCTCAAAAATATTATTTCTTCTTTTCAATTTATCAGTCTTATTTCTGAGGAAACATGGTAAGTGTTAGAAATTCTGTTTATATAAAAAGCACCACAGAACAAACAAAGAGTATAGTCACCATGTACTTTACTGTTCAACTATTTAACTGTAACAGGAAACAGGAAACTCTACTTAAATAGAATATATACCAACAATCCAAACTTGTAAATACTTCCATCTACTGACTGAATACTATTGTAGTTGTTGCATAGAAATACATTCCAACGATGAATTCCAATACAGTCCTTTAGTGATAACTGAAAGCAACAATGACACTGAAGTAACGTATGACTGGTTTTCACTTTTTTAACTTTTCACCATCACAGCATTCCCACAGTCATGTGATCAAATTTTGGGTACTTGACAACTCATGTATTTACAATGGTTACTTGTCACTATTTGCAACTTCCCCAGCTGGCTTCTAGCATGCAAAATCAATAGGAGAAGCTGCACTCACATAACAACTGCAGTGATTTGCTTAACAACTGTGGCAAAAAAGACTGTAAAATTGGGTGTGACTCAGTAAACAACCATTTTGTTTAATAACAGAAATTCTGATGTCAATTGTGGTCGTAAATCAAGGACTACTTGTACTTGTAAGTAGAATACTTTCAGGGTCATCATCCAATCAATATGTCTCTTTTGGGGGGCATTCCCTTTTGGGAAACAAGTACCATGGATTTGCCCAAGCTGGATGGCACTAAGTATGGGATATATCTGACTCACCGATTCAAGATTCCCCCTCCAGCTCTAAAATAATAAGAATCAAATATTGCTGAGATCTATGATTCAAGGATGGTGTAGACATAAGGTGAGGCAGCAATCTAGATCTGGCAGTCAGCCTGGTGCATATGTGAGCAAAACAGAGGGTACCAGTTCAATACATTTTCCTGTATGTTGAAGAGATAAGTTATCCAGTTGATAACGCAACTTAATTCCTCCAGAATAACCCCATTTGCATCCACCAGTTCTGACTCATCTTTCTCTCTAAAAATTAGATACATCTGATACAAAATAAGAGATTGACTAGTATTTGGCTCCTCCCAGGCAGTTATGAGAAGACACCTGGTGTCTTATAAAGTGTCAACCTGGTGCCGGAGCATACCAGTCAATGACTTACTCAGCACTGAATAGGGATACTAGATAGCTACAATTAGTTCGCCTGCCCAGCCCTGTTGCTGCCTACAGGTGGGTGATGCCCAAGTATCAGTGTTAATTAAAAAATCTCTCACTACATGTGTAAGGATTTATCTCTCTTCCTCAATGCTAATATTCTCTCATGTAGGTGGGTGAGAGAGGGTTGAGGAATGTTGGATGAAAAATGTCAAGCCAACTCTACAGAGTTCCGAGCACAGTAACGCCAGATAGACAAGAAATTTATGACTCTAATGCGATGATTTTAAATCCCAATCCAAGGAAGTAATAAACTCTACAGTTTGCCCATTGTACTTTTGAAATATTCTTGTATCTTTAACATCTGTCCAAACAACATACACTACAAGAAAGCAAACCTTGCTTGAATTTACTTCATCCTAAACAGTAGTGGGATCCTATCTTAGTTGCTACCAGTTTGGTGGGTGATCGCATGCGCGTGGCCCTAAAGTGCATGCACCTAACAAGCCAATCAGTTTGAGAGGATGAAGAACCAAAAAGCTAGAAGCAACCCTCCCATGTGCTTTTTGGTTTTTTATCCTCTCAGCTAATTGCCGGAGGCTTTTTTCCCCTCTCCTCTCAGCTGACTAGAACCGCTAGTGATTTTTACTACCGATTCTGATGAATACCACCACTGATCCTAAACCAGAATATTGTTTCATTTTTCATAGCTCAGCAGGTAGTATGAATCTGCTCAATTATGGTTTTTTTTTTAATAAATCCCACCCTGTAGGATCATTTGACTGAATAAAATAATTTCAGTTTGTAGATAGTATGCCATCAATCAGGCCTGTATAACTTCCATCATCCAGAGAACTGTATTTCATGAGGGGAGAGGCTGCAAATAATCCAGTTTAAAGTGAGGAAGAATGCTAAAGGGTAAAAGGGATACTTTAAATCCCACCCATCCCTCATAAGGAAAGAATCCATATCTTTAGTTGTATCTAATCTTGGGGGCTCTGGGAAATCATGTGAACCTACTAGGATTTATATTTTTCATTTCTGTCAAACATCAGGCCCACTGACTTATTATAATGGTGGTGCCTGATGGCAAGAATATCACACCTTCCATTACTTTTAACTCCCCTCTCTTCTATCTGCTTTCTGTTCCCTGGCAGGATCCCTCTGCAGAAATTTCCATCTGTCCGAAACCGGTTTGGCCAGTCAGGACTTCCCATCGCTGAAGTATTACGGCGAGGTGGATTAAGGACTGGAAAGCCACCAGCTACAGCTTCTGTCACTCATCAGCGTCTCCACAACTACATGGATGTATGTTTTCTTAATAGAGGGCATAAGTTTGTGATTAAACTTCAGAGTGTTGCAGGGGTAACTGAAGGGTCTCTGAACCCAGGTATGATGAGGCCAAAATAGGGGGGTCAAATCATTGGATAAATTTGGAAAGTTAATCTCTTTAAGCCCAATCTACTCTGTGGACTATTGTTGTGGGTTAAATTGAAGAAAGACCCTATGTCTTCTGTAGTTCTGGAGGAAAAGCAAGTTACAAATCCACCAAATAAATTGATGGGTCTATGAGCGAAGGAAACTTAACTGCTGGGTAGAGTCTCAAGGACTGTGCCTTTGTTCAAACCATAGAGATAACCCACAGTGATTTCTTTGATTTTGGTTAGATGTGCTGTGGGAATTCAGTCACTGTAGTTAGTGAATGACTTGGCTTGTTTTTGCCCCTTGTAATACTCAGTAGATGACACTTCAACAAATAGTAATGTTGTGAGATGTACTATATAAACCAACCAACTTTGCACACATAAAAAATAGATCTACAGAGGACGCTATAGCCATCACTCTTCACACTGCTTTGACTCATCTAGAACAGTGGGGAGGGTGCTATGTGAGGATGCTTTTTGTGGATTTTAGTACTGCGTTTAACACAATTCTTCCACATAGACTAGTGTCTAAACTTCTGGACCTTGGGCTTTCTAATTCAATCTGCTTTTGGATTATGGATTTCCTGTCTGGCCACTCACAGTGGGTCAGATTAGGTAATCATACTTCTTCAGCCCTTATTCTTAACACTGGTACACCACAGGGATGTGTGTTGAGTCCCTTACTCTGTACTCTTTATGTGCATGACTGCATTCCCACTCATGCTAGTAATACTATTGCTAAATTTGCAGATGACACAACAGTGGTGGCACTTATCTCCGGGGGGGATGAGTCTGCCTACCGAGATGCGGTGGACTAGTTGCTTTCATGGTGTGGAGACAATAACTTGGTCCTCAACACCAATAAGACCAAGGAGCTTATAGTGGATTATAGAAGGAACAGATCAGACATCCAGCCTTTGCTTATCAATGGAGACCGAGTGGAGCAAGTCTCTGGGTGTTACCCTAAAAAAGGACCTGACCTGGGGTGCCCACATTGCAGCCCTTTTCAAAAGGGCCCAGCAGAGATTATACTACCTGAGATTTCTCAGAAAACAACAACTGAATGAAAAACTGCTGGTGACCTTCTACTGCTGCACCATAGAGAGCATTTTAACATACTGCACCTCTGTATGGTTTGCCAAGTGCACAGTGGCAGATAGGAAAGCACTCTAGAGGGTTAATGTCATTGCCCAGAAGATCATTGGTTGTCCTCTCCCCTCTTTGGAAGAGCTTTATAGCTCCTGCTGCCTTAAGAAAGTTCAAAACATTCTCAAAGATCCATTTCATCCTGGGAACCCTTTTTTTTTTTAACTATTACCATCTGGCAGACAGTACAGAATAGTAAAAACAAGGACAAATAGGCTGAAAAACAGCTTCCATCCCAGGGCAGTAGCTCTTTGGAATTCTGCTGTATAGTGCAGTATTGGTGTGGTGTCGGGGGGTTTCAGTTCAATGTGTGAAGGGTGAGGGATGTGTGTTTGTGTTTATTTTCATGGTCATAGTCATGATGTGCACTGAAGATGGTGTTTGATTTCGTTGCACGAGGTGCAATGTCAATAAAGTAAAATAAACTAAAACTAACTAACCAAATATAAGTATTGCCGGATTAAACAAAGACACCTTACAGGTAGTTCTCAACTTACGACTTCAGTTGGGACTAGAAATCCAAACATAAATCATTACACTTGTAAGTCAAGTACCCAGGTGACCTGACCCATTTTTTGGTATCTATAGTGGACCTCAAAAAAATCACCAGTTAATATTAAAGCAACTCCAGCAAAATGTTGCAAACGTGGTTATGTGATCATGGGATGCTGTGATTGGTCATAAAGGTGAGCCAGTTGCTAAGCACTCAAAATGCAGAACCAGAGTGAGGAGGAGGTATTTTACAATGGCTGGAAGTGCTTTACTGCCATAAAGTATCCATTCCAAACCCTAACCCTAACCTTCACTCTTAATGACCACATAAATAGAATTTCTCTAGGATGGTCTGTCCCCAACATGACCCTTCAGGTCTCCCAATGGTGCATCTAGTGCCATTGTAACGGAGTCCATCCTTCTTGTTCTTGGTCACTTTTTCTTTTTTCTCCCACTTTTGGTAGAAGGCTTCCTGTGAGAACTAGGTCTTTGCATAATGTGTCCAAAATATGATAACTTGAGCCCAATCAAATCTTCCTCCAGATTTGCTGGCATGATTTGGTCAGAATCTTTACAGATTCTTCTCCTCTTGATTGCTGTTTTTATGTGGATATTCTATCAATTCTTGTAGCCTTTCCACTTGATAATATTCAAAGCGTTGATTTAACTGCAAATTTTAGTACTAGAGATTCTTGGAAATACCTTGAAAAATGTATTCATTTTTGAGACCCCAAAATTCCTCTCACCTTTGTTTGATCTTCTTCGAATCAGTTACTGTATGTACATTGACATCCTTTACTATATTAATTTAAACCTCCTTCTGAGTTTGGAAATATTTTGAAAGACTTTCTTTGGATTTCTGTATCAGTTTCTATCTTCAATGTCTTTGCAGATATATAGTAGTCCCCGAGTTACAAATGTAATGAAGACTGCCATTTGTACCTCGAGGATTCGTGGGAGTGAATCTCATTCCTTGAACAACTCCCTGCTTTCGCCCATGCATTTGCTAATTTAATGCGTGGGTAAACACATAGTTCGTTATGTGCACATGAGGTATCTCAGGGTAGGGAAGACCATCGGGGGGCCAAGTGATGGAACAGGCCTCCAAGGCCTCCCCAACCCACTAAGATACCTCATACTTCCCCCTCTCTGCCACTCTGGATTCACTTACCTTGCAAATATCTATCTCCTCTCTGCCATGTTTTCTTTCCCCTTGAGGGAAAGGAGAGTCGATGGAAGCTCCTGGGCACAAAAAGTGTTTGCTGTGCCTGTCTCCTATTCCTCCTATTCCTCCCACTTCCCCCAACTCCTTTCCACCATCACTGGGATACACTCAGACGGAGACCTGACAGAGATTGGAAGCTTCAACTGCATACAAATTGGCCCTTTGAAAACTGAGGGATTTGCTCCATTTTCAAAGGCCTCATAGGTGCCTATGGGTGTTTAAAAATGGAACGAATCCCCCCATTTTCAAAGACCCCATTTGCACACAGATGAAGCTTCCAGTCTCTGTCAGATCTCCATCTCGGCAAAAAGTGTCCCAGTGGCGTCGAAAAGGAGTTGCTGGGGAGGAATAGGAGACAGGCACCACAAACACCGAATGAACGTTTCTGGGGCCCATGATCTCACAAGAGTTTGAGCACCCAGTCTCTGCAAAAGAGGATGGGTGCCTGAACCCGTGCAATATTATGGCACCCAGGAAATTCCATCAACTCTCCTCTCCCGCAGCAAAGAGGAGACAGATCTTGTAAGATAAGTGAATCTGGTGTGGCAGGATGGGAGGGTGAAGCAGTTGCGGAGTGGGGAGAATGGGGAATAGGGGGAATTTGTAGATCTCTGCAATCATTTGTAAGGGTGAACAACTGCTGTGGTGCTGCAATATTCGTAATTTTGGTACCTGCTCGTAAACATTAGGGGGCACTTATCTCATAACTTTGAACGGGCACTAAATGAATTCTTGTAACTCGAAGATTAGCTGTAATGACAAATACTGTTTCTTGTCTCTTTAACAGTTCTTGGAATATCTTTGTTATGTTCCTTCCTATCTTTCTTGGCTTTGCTTCTTGATGATTTCCATCCTTTGTTCTGAAATCCAACTTGTTTTCTTCTATTTCTTTATCTTTGGCAATCTCTTTTTATATAATCCTCCTTTGTTTACTCCATAATTTCTCTAGCTACTTTATCAATGAGATTCAGGATTTCCAATGTTCTCTTTAAGGGGTAAGGATGTTTTCAAGATTATATTATGGAAAGTGGCTGATTTTATTTTTCTAACGTTTTTGACTTGGAATTTGCACAATATTGTTTGGTTGAAGACTGTATTAGCAGTGAAGATATAATACTATTTGCAGATTGAGATAAGTCACTTTCCTGCTTAATTTTTGTTCCCTTGATTGTACAAACCAACAGTGGTTTTTTTCTACTATCTGCAGCTTCCAAAACACAATCAGCACATCTAGCTATATTCTATAAATTTCAAATTAAACTTAACCATAAAACTTGCCTTCTTCTTCAGCATCAATGATTAGAGAATGAACTTAAATAATAATAATAACAATATTAAAGTGTCTTCCATGATGTCCTATTAAATTTATTTGGTTATTGATTATATTGTTCCAAAGTACAGTAGTCCTCAACTTACAACCGGTCACCTAATGACCATTCAAAGCTCTGACAGATCTGTCTGGGAGTACTTACAATCCAGATTCAAGATTCCAACAGTCAGGACCCTTCTTCAGTCATAATTGGAGGACTGCCTGTACTATTCCTTTCTATGAAAGCAAGGGCATTCCTTCTTTGCTCTTCATATCCTGAATAGTTAATAGTATGATCATATGATTCTCAAATCCATTTCAATTTACTGATATCTAATATATTATTTATATGCAGTTTATTTCATATCACTGTATTGAATTTTTCCATGTTAATGATTCGTGCATTCCATATTCCCATGGTCAATTCTTTGCAGCTTCAGATTTTTTTTCTGCATCAACATCAGCAACTAGACATCTGGAAGGCCACTTCTAATCTAACCCAATCATAAACATCATTAGTGTTCAGAAACATCCTCACTAGTATGTCAAGTACAATTTGACCAGAGTGCTCATCATCTAGGCACTATGTCATCAATCACTTCTATCTTATTTATCCATGTAAGTTTTTCCTAGTAAAATACAGTAGTGGCTAACCGCTGCCTTCTCTAACACAGCTTCAAAGGATGCTCTTCCTGTTGTGGTTAAGATGATCATCCATCTTCTGCATCTTCCTGTATCACTGCTGCTGAATTTAGGTGCCTGCTCTCTTTAGTTGAGTAGCTGGAGTGACCTTAAGTGACCTTAATGAAGGAATACACTTGGCATACATTCCCTCCAAAGAACGCCACTTACCCTGCCACAATGAGGCAGGATTCAAGGATATCTACTATTAGAATGAGGGTAACTTGATTCTAGATAACTTCTACATGACCTTAATATTCCACCCTGCCAATCAAGCAAATTCAGATGAAAAGCCTTTAACTCTCACTTTGATTGCCATCTGAAAAAACAAAGATCAATATGCTAAAAAAGCTGTCAATTAAATGTTACAGTATGGGAGAGTCAGCTGCGCTCTGTTCTCCTCAAGAATTCTGTATTTATTTCTTCTTTCTCCTCATGCTTTTTTAAAGTTGACCTTATCAAGTAATTACTGAGCGTGCTTCAGTGGTGGGATTCAAATTTTTTTACTACTGGTTCTGTGGGCATGGTTTGGTGGGCATGGCAGGGGAAGGATACTGTAAAATCTCCAGGCAGAGGTGGTATTTGCCAGTTCTCTGAACTACTCAAAATTTCTGCTACTGGTTCTTCAGAACAGGTCAGAACTTGCTGAATACCACCTCTGGCATGCTTGTTCCTCATTTGCTGTTCTTCTCCTTTTCCTCTTCTTTAAGATTAATATTTCTGAAGTGCTTGAATTCTTCTGCAAATGTCAGTTTTTCTGTGTCTGCTGCTATATCTCTGTTTTGCCTTTGGCGACTGCCATGTTGGATACAAAAAGATTGGAACTCAGAATGAATTTGATATTGGCGTATTTATTTAATTTACAAATACATTTTTATTTTGTTTTTCTGTAGACCATTATTTCTCACCCTTGACAATTTTAAGATGTGTGGACTTGAACTCCCAGAATGCCCCACCTAGCACATGTGGACTGCAACTCTCAGAATGCCTCAACTAGCATATGTAGACTTCACCATGAGTTGAAGTCCACACATCTTAAAGTTACCAAGGTTGAGTAATACTGCATTAGACAAACAAGGTAACCTACATGGCAATGGGGGGAGGGGGGACTTTGTGAGATGGGTTGGGCTAGGAGAGAATGTCTACTCTAAAATCATCCAACAAATATCTGAACTTGAATCCCCCAATTCTGTTTCAGCACCAAATTGGTTCTCTCTATTTAAGAATGATAAACAAATAGATAAAGACAATAACTGCATAAAATAATAAAGACATTGGATCATTCTAAAATGCTGACCCTTTTGTTTTCTCCTTTTCTTGCTATATCCCAGGCCCAATACTATGGGGAAATCTGTCTTGGAACCCCCAAACAATGCTTCAACGTTGTCTTTGATACTGGCTCGTCCAACCTGTGGGTGCCTTCTTCCAAATGTTGCCTGATACATTTGGCATGCTGTAAGACATCATACCCTCAACTGATTTTTCGGGAATGGAGTGGAGGTGCATGGGGAGGAGTTGCTCGAGGGAAATGTGCATGCTAATGCATCCAAAATGTTATGCAGGCTTTTCTTAAAATCACAAACTGATATGACAGTAGAATTGTTACAGTAATCCATTTCTCTCTTAGAGAAGTAGAAGGATTACTTGGTCAACCAAATTCTCTTCAGTTGTCAACAATGGTAAGAGAACAGTTTCCTTATGGCTTGGTTCACAGGCAACATCAAACAAAGAAGCCACAGTAATGTATGAATCCAACACCAGGGAAAATTTAGAAGGGCCAAATGCCTTTCTCTCCTGGAAAGATAGATCAGCTTGAAATCAGAGCAAAACCATGTACCTGGTGTCAAAACTGAAATCCAAGGAAGAAAGACTAGCGTCACTGTGTGGGTTCCATTTCTCCCATCACGGTTCTCTCTGGTGGAACAGACAAGGTTAGATATGGGTGGCCTTGTTGTGGCCCATAACAATTACAGACTTCATCAAGATGCCTATGAAAAAAACTTATACTGAATATATAAAATTGGGAGCTCTCAGGTAGATAGGAGTTAGCATACCATCCACCCCACTATGTAATTGCTTGCCCAGTTGAGTCAATATAACTGCTGTTGAAAGTCACATAGGTTTTTGATACTGAGTAATCTCTGGGACTTGCTTGTCTCTTATAGCCTGGGAATTCATAGCAGCCATGAAAACTGCAGCTTTTCCCAGTGAGTGTTGAGTGTTAGGACTGTGAAGCATATTGTTAATCACATGCTAGGTTTGGTCTTATGCTCCGGTTAGGGAAAACGTTTGTGCAAATGAAATCTTTTACATCCAAACTGACTGAGTTATTTTTTTGAAAAAAAAAATGTGATCATATTGTGACCTGTACACAATTAACTGCCTTTTCTCCATCAGGGGTACACAAACATTACCGTTCCCTGTTTTCCTGCACCCACAAGGCCGATAAAAGTAAATTTGAAATTCATTATGGAAGCGGTAGTCTTAAAGGGTTCTTAAGCCAGGATGTCCTCAGAGTGAGTATTAGAAGCTGACAGAATCTGGTTCTCAGAAATAAATAGGTTTAATGTTGGAGGGGAGAGTTTAAGAAGAAATACAAGGGCATATTTTTCCTTCCCTGAAGATAAAACTCAGTTTTCTTTTGAACAAGATTTTTATACCATTTATTCTATATTCTCTTTCCCGTTCCAAGTCTCAGATCTATAACATGCAACCTAAGACAGAAGGAAGTGGTTTCTCTGCAATTCTTAGATAACTTTTAACTTTTACTAAAGATTTATGAAGCTTGTGATCAGTACAAAGAAGCAGTTTTGAAATATTTGCAGGATTTTTTCATTATGTTAAATTAATATCATCAGCCTACAAGTTCATGTATTCTTAAGATACCAGCTATTGTGAGACACTGGTGTTTGGCCAAAATGTGGACTCCAGCATCATTTTGAGGGAACCATAAGAAGGTGTGGTAAAAAAAAAAAAAAAAAGATGGCAACCACAATAGCACTGTTTTTTAATCTCATGTCATCTCTGCCATTTTGACTTTTTGACCACTCCCTGTGGATATCCCTGCTTATTTTCTATAACACTGAAAACCATAACTCCTAATTGGTGAAGGATCAAATTGGTTATACTTAAGAAATAATAATATAATTATATATATATAATAAAAGGAAGGGATGTCTATCATGTGTGGTGAAAATAAGTCAAATTGGTGGTCATGAAGACTTGATTGCGGCTTTGCCCACTTTTTTATGCATTGCAGTAAACTTTAACAAATCATATACCTGGGTTGACTGATCATAGGATAAACATAAAAATCAGGCAGTTTTCATTACACTTGTTGTGGTTCGTATCTTATGGACACCCCTTGATAGATGAAACAAAAGACAAAATGCTGTGTATTTTTTTTCTCTCTTCAGATTGGCAACCTCACCGTTAAGAACCAGACCTTTGCTGAGGCTACTGATTTGCCAGGCTTGGTTTTTGTGGCTGCCAAATTTGATGGTATCATGGGATTGGGTTATCCCTCTATCTCAGTAAACAACATCACCCCACCCTTTGATAACATGATGAAGGCGAAACTTCTGAAAAATAATGTCTTCTCATTCCATCTTTGCAGGTATGGACCTCTCTATTATCAACATTATCTCCTCCCCAGGGGTGGGATACGACAGGGTTAACTACCAGTTCAGTGGTTTACGAGGTTCGGTGATTTATGATGTGCTTCCCTGCATGAGGGCGCCTGCCTGTAAATCATCATCAGCACACTGCGGGCAGAGAAGCAGCCTTTCATAAAGCCCTTTTTCCTGATTTTTTAACTGCAGCTGTGCCTCGCACGGCAGTTGAAGTTGAAAAAAAATCAGGAAATAAAGATCAGGTAAGAGCCCGGGTGGGCAGGTGGGCAAAAACATCAGCAGACATAGAACCTGTTCTATGTCTGCTGCTCTTCAGAGCTACCGGTTCTACAGAGGTGGACAGAACCGGTAGAAATCCACCCCTGCTCCTCCCTGATATTGTCCAAAGCAGAAGACTTCCCAAGTCCCATCCTCTGGGTTTCATTTTTTATGAGAGTTTGGGGAGAGGGGGGAATCCCTTCCTCATCCTCAGAAATTAGCATCCAACCTATATAGCCCTGTACTATAGGAAACGTTCTTTTCTTTCTGAACAACCTCAGCCTTAGTTCAGTAGGGTGTAAAATGATTAGGATAAAGTAAAGTCACATCAAACTAGTAGCTTAGAACTGGTTCTCTCTTTCTCCCTCTCCCTCCATCTCCCCTCCCCTCCCTCCTTCCTTCTTTCCCCTCCCCTTCTCCTTCTTCTCCCTTCTCTCCCTTCCTCTTTCCTTCCTTCCTTTCCCTCCTCTCCCCTTTCCCTCCCCTCTTCCCTCCCTCTCTCCCTTCCCTCCTCCCTTCCTTCCTGCATAAAGATAAAGACCAAGGTCCTGACCTACTGCCTTCCAGATGTGCTAGAATACACCACCTATCCCTACTATTCAGGAGGATAGTTTGTTTTATAATTGGTTTAATAGTCTACTTCCAACTGACTGACCAGGAGCAATTCAGGATATCAAAACATCTCACCATACACAATTATCAGCTGTTGAATATGCTGTGAGCATTACCACATTATATAGAGTAGCAGACAATATATTTTATATAAGTATGGAGTGTTCAGCATCTCCATTCATTCTTAACTGTCTCTCTTCAAATGTTGGGTCATTCCTTTAGTCTCTCAGCTTCGCCTTATGAAGTCTTCTGCCACTGAGACTCTCCTTTTGCAATGGATTTTTTTTAGTTTCCAGATTAACCCCACCCTGGTCAGGAGCCAGGCTGTATGTGGATGTGAGAAAGGTATTTCTTGACTTATAACAGTAATGGAACCTTCCCATTACAACATTACATCATGATGGTTGTAAAACAGGTCATCATGTAACCAGGCCTGTTTCTTTAATCTTTTTTTTGTAGGAGTCCCTAAGCTGATATGGTAAAGCAAATGCCATGGTCATAAAGTAAACACTTCAATTATAAAGAAAGCCCATTGTTCATTATGGGCCATTTTTGCCAAAAACTGGAAGCCAGTTTTCAGCGAAAACATTGGAAAATGCAGTCATGTAACCACCAGATGTTGCAAATGGCCATAAATACCAAGTGGTTGCCAAACAGTTGACATGTAGTCATGTGACTATAGGGGAAAGCCCAGCTATTGGAACTTCAGTGCTAGGTTGTAAGTACCATTTGGGGCACTGGGGAATCTGTCATATAACTGAACAGTCATTAAGCAATTGATTATTAGTTGAGGACTATGTGTAGTGGGAACTGTAGTCCAGGCAAGAAAATATTATCACCTGCCTTCCAGCAGCCATTCTCTCAGCCATCAGCCCTGGAGGACGGCTTCTCATGTTTCTTGGCCCAAGTCCTCTCTCCAACTGGCCAGTCAGGTTGATTTCTTCCCTGATCCACCACTCTGGTGCTGGATCCACAGCAGGGACACACTCTTGTGCTTTCCCAGGATATCGAGGGACAGGGGTCAAAAATGTCAAGATAGAGACTGTCAGTGTGTAGCCAGAGCTCCTCCCTTTTAATTACCTGTTGTTTGTGCAATGCAAATTAAAAGAGCGAGGCTTCATTGTGAGGTCCTGGATACCATCCTGACTTTTTTTTTTTTACTCTTCTGACAGAACTGAGAGTAATCTTTCTGATTACAGGTAGAATTACAACCATTCATTTAGCAACCGTTCGAAATTTCAGTGGCACTGAAAAAAAGTCTCTGGAGATTTTCAGTCATCCTGGTTGTCCCAAAGGTGCTTTTTCAGCTGGACTTTCTTGTTTTTCTTTTTTCTTTTGAAGATGTTTCATTTCACATCCATGAAGCTTCTTCAGAGCTGAAGCAGCTTCTTGGATGAGAAACAAAATCAGCTGCCTCTTGAAAAAGCACTTTTGGCACTGAAAAAAGCAGCTTACCATTAACAGATAATCAGAGTTGGAAGGGACCTTGTAGGTCATCTAGTCCAACCCCCCACCCAAGCAGGAGGCCCTACACCATTTCTGACAAATGGCACTCCAATCTCTTCTTGAAGGTCTCAAGCGATGGTGCTCCCACAACTTCCGAGGGCAAGCTGTTCCATCGGTTGATTGTTCTCACTGTCAGAAAGTTTCTCCTTATTTCCAGGTTAAATCTCTCCTTGTTCAGTTTCCACCCATTATTCCTTGTCTGGCCTACAGGAGCTTTAGAAAATAGTTTGACCCCCTCCTCTCTGTGGCAGCCCCTCAAATATTGGAAGACTGCTATCATGTCTCCCCTGGTCCTCCTCTTTACTAGACTAGCCATTAGTTCTTCAGTTTACAACAATTGCAGCAGCTGGCATGTATTTATAACAGATGCAGCATTCTGGGCTCAGATTGTGACCTTTCCAGCTGGCTTCTGTCAAGCAAAGGCAATGGGGTAGCTGGTTTCACTTAATGATGGCATGATTCACTTAACAACTGCAATGATTCACTTAATCATGGCAAAAAAGGTAGTAAATTCAGGTGTGACTCATTTAACAACTCTCTTGCTTAGTAATGGAAATTCTGGTTCCAATTGTGGCAGGGGTGGGATTCAAATTTTTTAACAATCAGTTCTGTGGGCATGGCTTAGGTGGTGGGCGTGGCTTGGTGGTCATGTGACTGGGTGGACATGGCTTGGTGGTCATGTTATTGGCTGGGCGTGGCCAACTCAACATCACTCACATCGAGGCACACATCTCCTTGCCTGCCCTCTCATGACTGTGGGGATGCTGCAACAGTTGTAAGTGTGAAAAATGGTCATAAGTCACTTTTTTCAGTGCCATTGTAACTTTGAATGGTCACCCCACACAAGCAAACTACCAGCAAAGGAGGGGAAAAATACTCCAGAGACGTTTCTGAGACAGGAAGTCTAGTCCTGCCAAGAATGTAATAAGAGTTAACGGAGAGGCAGTTTCTGTAAGCAACACCAGAATGTTTCCTTCCTGCCTTCCTTACAGGATTAGGCCAGTAATTTCTTCTAACAACTGGTTCTCCGAACTGCTTAGAATGTTAACAACTGATTCTAGCGAATAGGTGTGAACTGGTAGAATCCCACCACTGAATTGTGGTCATAAAGTCAAGGACTACCCATACTTGATTTTTTTCCCCCATTCTAGTGTTTTCCCACAAGTTCAGGGTCCATACATTTTTGACTGAAGAAAGTATCGATTTTATCTCTGATTCCTTCTTATTGCTTCAGGTTGTTTCACTGCTTAATCATTTCCTTTGTATTTTTTCCCTCTGCCTTCTCTTCAAGACTCCATTTCTCCAGCCCAGGTCTTAGACTCGCACACAAAGGTGCCCTCTTTGCACTCACAACTCCACATTTTTTATATGCTTTTCAAAGTCTACATTTCCATGTTTTCCTGTGACTTTCCCCTCCTGTTGGATTGTCCTTGCAGACTTTACTTTGCCTGAGGAGAACCTCTTTTTTCTCCTCTTATGATTCACTTGGATTTTTGCTCCTGTTTACTTCTGCATCCTCTTTTTTTTTTTTTCTCTTCTGGATCCAACCAGTTATAAACCCTGAGTATCACGGAATTGCACAGCCGGTGTCCAAATGGAGTTAGTGATGCTGATACGAAGTTGTAGTTTTTATATAAATAAATATAATTTACATTTATAGCAGACAAGATAGTCAGGCACATCACCACATAAATACAGACCACACAGAGCATAAAGAAAAAAAAGATGGCGGGGGAAGGGAAACACACTCTTGATAACCAACAACCAATCATAACATAGATTGCCTCATGCAGGAGCCCACACTCTCCAACCAATCAACTACCACAGTGTGTTCTGGCCCATTATCCATTTTACTGTTCCAGCTATTAAATTAAATATCTTAACACTTGATAACCACATTCTTAGCATCCAGTTATTTCTTTGGCAATCTCCTATCTGTTTGCAACAATTACACTCATTTTCTTAAACTTTGGTGCCATTTCCTGGGTTACACTTACTAGGAATAAATAAACCAATCTATTCAATAAAAAATAGATATCACAAATATGGAATTGCATTATAATTAAGGGTTAATAGCCTATATAAACTGATCAGGCTTATGTTTTCTATTTGGCTTCCTGAAGTATAGCCATATTCTCAAAAAATAAAATAAAATTGAGGAACAAGGTGGTTCATCGAGCCAATTCTCCAATGCCCTATTACTTTTTCATATTTGGTTTCTGGGTTCTTGATCTCATCAATTAATTTAATCATTCTATTCCTTTCCAGTATTGAAAAGTTGGCTAGGGATCACTTACAACGGTGTTTCTCAACCTTGGCAACTCTAAAATGGGTGGGCTTTGACTTCCAGAATTCCTCAGCCAACATGCTAGGTGGTCAAAGTGCACACATCTTAAAGTTGCCAAGTTAAGAAACAGTGGCTTACAACATTATTCTTGACACATGATAAAAGCTCCATTTCCCATGAGTCTTTGTGATGGGTTTAGTTGGTTACCACTAGAGAACACATAGCTTATACTTAAAGAAAAATTAACAGAAAATCTTTTTTAAAAAAACTATATCCCTCCCCATATGATTCTTGTTCTGCTTTTGACCCCTAGATATCACAATGCAATGTAGATAAGAAGCTCTGTCTCTTATCAAGGTTCAAAAAGAGCCTTTTGGGAGTACTAGATCAGTGTCTATGAACATTGGTACCTGGACTTCAAATTCCAGAATTCCTCAGCCAGCATGATCACTGGGGAATTCTGGGACTAGAAGTCTACACAGATTAAAGTTGCCAAGATTGAGAAACACTGCCCTAGAACTTGAAGTTTATGGTATGAAAAAGGAATAGAGTAAAAAAGGACCGAACAAAAGAAAAGAAAATTCCCTTGTAGTACAACAAAACCAAACTTTCTCAGAAATAGGAATAGTGCCAAATCAACAGGCACCTGTTTTGGCTTATTATGCAGCCTGATCCTGTTTCTTCTCATCATCTCACTTGATAGTATTGATCAAGGGCTGTGTTCAGTATCTGGATTTAATCTTGAAATCTATCATATAAGAATCAATAGTGTTGTCCTGATTGGCTATGGGCCTGTTCCTCTGCCAAAATAATAGTATATACGTTTTTGGATGGAAGAAAGAGTATTCAAGATAGAGTTCTTTGTGAACACCTGGTTTTTCGTGGCAAAATTAAGCATGCTCCCAACCTTTGCTAAATGTTACCTTGATTGAATGGTTTGATCAAATGGTTAGTACTTTTTTGCCTGTTTTTAATTTTTAATTTTTAAACTGGAAGACAATTTTCTTTGGAATTGTCAAAGAATGCAGGGAGGGTGGTATTAATGCTTCCCTTCCCTAATGAAAATGTCTCTTTTCAACTAATGGGACAATTGATCTTGTGGGGAAAGATATGACACTCCCACTGAATTTTTTTCACAATGCTCAGGTGAAAAATTACCTCTTTAGTACACCATCTAGTGGTTGTGTGATTTTGTTCAGCTCAGGTATGGTGGTTCTAACTAGAATATTGATGGGAAGAACAGTGTTTTTCAAAATTAAGTCACTTGAAGATATGTGGCTTCCAGAATTTCTCCAGCAGAACAGAGGTGGTATTCGGCAGGTTCTGACCAGTTCTGGAGAACCGGTAGTGGAAATTTTGAGTAGTTTGGAGAACTGGCAAATACCACCTCTGACTGGGCATTACCCTGCCATGCCCACCTGCCACACCTACCAAGCCATGGCCACAGAACTGGTAGTAAAAAAAATTGAATCCCACCACTGCAGCAGAATGCTTAAAATACCCAAGTTAGAAAAAACATTGGAATAGAATAATGGAATATTGGATGGGTGGCTCGATAGCCATAATAGGACTAGCACAGGCACCTAAAGCCTTAGTAAGGGTAAACAAAAAGACCAGGAAATGCAATTGTTGGATTGGGTTTTTAATTACCCAAAACATTTTGATGTTCTTCTGGTTTCTGTTCCTATCCCCTAGGCACTAGACACACTTAAAACTGATCCTGGATGCAACTTATAATACAATAAGGAAAATAGTTGAGATAAGTTAACATGCTCCATGTACCATAATCACTCCTTTCTGCATTCCTTGAAACCTCAAGAAAATCTTGGAAAAGCCATCTTGGAAAAGTGAACTTTCCTGCAGTAAATGACACTGGGGCTTAAGACAGCTGTTTTAATTTTTGCAACATTTCTCTTAGTACCAACAAGACCTCACAACAAGACAATGGAGGTGAAGTTATTTTCGGAGGCATCAACCACAACGCCTATGTGGGAAAACTTCACTACATCCCAGTGTCACGCAAAGCCTACTGGCAGATCAAGATGGACAAGTAAGTACACTTTTACATCCCCCACACTGGATTGCCACACATGCAAGAAATTATGATTTTGTAGACACACTCATAAAAACTTCAGAGGACTTCCTCTTTGAAAAAATGAGAGGTATCCTCCACTTACGATCACAAGTGAACCCAAAAGTTCCATTGCTAAGCAAGACAACTATTAAGTGAGTCATACTCCATTGTATCAGCTTTTTTACTCATTCAGTTGCTAAGCAAATCACTGCAATGAACTGAATGATACTCTCAGAATGTTGGTGCATAAGCGCACCAACGTGCCTACCGTCCCTGTCCTATTGTTTCTTTTATTTTTCTTATATGTACCCATTTCATGTATTCATAACTATGTATATACTTATACCTATTATCTTGTAAGCGATTGACAAATCAAAATAAATCAAAATAAATAAATAAAATAAATAAATGCTGCAACCATCATAAATACAGGCTGTTTGACAAATGCCCAAATTTTTATCACATTACTATGGAAATGTTGCAACAGTCATAAATATGAGAACTGGTCATAAGTCATTTTTTTAAATACCATTGAAACTTCAAAACATCACTAATAAACGAATGGTTGTAAGTTGAGGACTACTTGTAAGTACATAGTTACTGGTACCAGCTGAGTTTAGCTGCATGCAGTGACACCCCTCAACACTAGAGGGCAATGCTGTAGTATTTTTAAAAATGACATTGAGATCTGCTATCCTTCATTGTGCTATTTTCTTCATTTTTTTTTCTTTTCTTGTCCTACGACGTGATATTCCTGCAAGAGCTTAAACAAAGGCATCAGAAAGAAACAAGCAGTCCCCTCCAACTCTCTTCTCTGATCACTAAGCACAATTTCCCCCAACCTAGTGTTCTCTCCAGATCTGGTGAACTGCATGAGCAATCTGAGGCAATGGGTATTGTAGTCTAATAGACCTGGAAAGCACCCGATTGATAATGGCAGTTTAGAAAAAGGCAGACTAGGTAGAGCGGCTTTCCACAGCATAACTGTCCCTCAGAGGTATATTCTGGATAACATATTTCACCTTCCTGAAGGACACCAAAGTTGGGTGAAAATGTCAAGAGGATGTATGAAAGATAATTTTTTTTAGCCAGGATTGTACATCCTGCGTTAGCACAATCCCTATTTCACCTGTAGCAGATGTATAAGAGATTCATTGGGAACTCTGTGTAGAAACCATTATTAGATTTTTATCCTGCCTTTATTACTTTAAAATTAACTCAAGGCAATAACATGCATAATAGTCCTTCTTCCTCCTATTTTGTTCACAACAACCCTGTGAGATGCATTGGGCTGAGAGGGAAAGTTACTGGCTCAGTCACCCAGCCAGTTTTCATACCTAAGATGAGACTAGAATTCACAGTATCCTGGTTTCTAGCCTGGTGCCTTAACCATTGGATCCAACTGACTCTTTTATAGCCCATATATAGAAAAGACAGACTCACTTTTTCTGTTTCATCTCACTTGATATACTTTTTTTTTCTTCCAAAGTGCTTTGGTCATCCTTACTAACAGAGGCCAGGGATGTCAATCATCTGGCCTACATTGGACACAATTATTTTGTCTCCCCAAGGCAACTACCAGTCCTGTCCTCTGTTCCTTCTCCCCAAATATTAACCATGTTAATGAAAGGAAATTGCTGCCATTGATCTTTCTTGGCTGGCTCGCTTCATGTTTATGTTAATCACTTAATTTGAACAGTCAAACTTTAATTTTAAAAAAGGCCAGTTTGCAATGACCCAGCTCCAGGCTTTAAAAGGCCATGAATCTATGAATGCCTTTTCAAATTGCAGATAATGTGGTCTGTTTGTATTTGGATTTAGCTGAGGGTTAATCTGATGTGATTCCAGGACATAAAAATGTACCACCTCAACAAGAAGATGAGGCTACATCCTCTTCCCTAATGCAGAGATGCGTGCAGGATTAAAGTCGTGTTGGTTTTGGAATTAAGCAGCAGACAGTCAGACAACGTTCCCACCAGACTTTAAAAGTGGCACAGTCCAGATACAGATGCTCCAAGAACTATGACCATTCATTTAACAACCCTTCAAAATTATGACACTGAAAAAAGGGATGTGCAACCAGTCCTCACAATTACAACTGTTACACATGATCAAAATAGGGGCACTTTGCAACCATCGTGTATTTACAAAGGTTGCCATTGGTGACCTTTCCAGGGAGTTCCAACAGTCGATATTGCTTAACAAACACAGTGATTTGCTTAATGACCGTAGCAAAAGGCCATAAAATGAGGTACAATTCATATAACGACCAATCCCAATTGAGATTGTAAGTCAAAGGTTTGCTATAGCAAGGGATCTGGAAGACATTGCTGGGCGCAAGCCCTTCAAACTGTATAGCCTCTCTGCCTCTAATGTTCTGGCACTTTTTCTCACCTGCCACTGAGCCTTCTTTCCAATCTAAGCCAACTTCCAAATCCCTGTCCTTTTCCAAACACTCTGTTTAGGATAACCATAAAGAAACAACAACCCAAGGAGAAGACATGTTGGCCATGGAACGTGCTTGAAACAACCAATTCATCCACCCTCTGCAAGGACAGTTGTCAAGGCATTGTGGACACTGGGACCTCTCTCATTACGGGGCCAAGCGCAGACATAAAGGCTCTGCATGAAGTTATTGGTGCTCAACATGCTTTCGGTGGACAGGTAAGGGAGAGATGTTCCTTTGCGGATGCATCCTAGAATGACCACATCTGGGCTGCAAAACTCCAGATGACCACTAGACACCAGCAAGTGAGTGTCCCAGGCACCAACTCTTTGCTGTCACCTGGTGGTCTTTCAGATGTTTGTAACTCAGATCTGATAACCTTAGCCTTGATTTCATTATTTTAGCAGGCAACTTTTGGGGACCAATAAGTACATATGGACAATGTCTCAAAATAGTTGTTGCACCTTGGCTATTCCCTAAATGGCATTATTGCAGAAGGCTGCCCTCTTGCCACCCTTTTTAGGGTTCTAAAACCCAATTTCACAGCTCATTTTGGAACCGTGTGCTGGCAAACAATGCCCCAACTATTGCCCAAAAGGTTTCTTGGAAATAATGATGATTCTAGCAATATATCTCAACCTTGAAAGCTGTAAGATGTGTGGACTTTAGCTCTCCATGCTGGCTGGGGAATTCTGGGAGATGAAGTACACACATCTTAAAGTTGACATGACTGAGAAACAGTGTGCTGGAGGCTGGTGTTCTTTCTTCACAGTATGTCTGCTCCTGGATTATATAATTCCATTAAAAGAATATTTAAAAATGAAAATCAGATGGATGGAAAGCTCTTCCCAGCAAAGGTTGGTGAGGCCCAAGTGTGATGACCCGGGGTGTGACACAAAAATAACCAAGTCACAAAAATAGAAGAAAGTCCCTTTAATGCCTCCAACTTGGCCCCAATGTCCAATTATCCTCGGCTGGATATCAAACTCTTAAAGAAAACAGTTTATGGAGGGAGTAAATGCAGTCCGCAGCCAAAGTAAAGTTAATTCGAAATAAAAAACCCAACACACCACATTGAAGGAATTACTACGGCAGGCAAGGATGATTAATTGCAGACTTCTGCCAGATAATGCAGCAACCACAATTGGGAGGAAGCCAAAACACCGATAAGCTCCAACAAGAATAAAGCATGTTTTGCTTCCAGCAACTTTGCCATGCGCAGTTTGTCCTTTTAAATTTTACCAGTCCTCCCTGCTGTAGCCCATGAAGGGGATCAGGGCCTCTTCCTCCCCCATAGACCACGCTACTCACGTTTCTCCCTTATCCACTCCTCCCTGCATACCCTAGGATGAAGAGAGGATGGGCCTGGGTCTTCCTCTGAATGCCCATCCGGCCTGTGCCCTTCCCCAGTTTCCTCCACAACCACCAGAGCCACACTTCCACTCCCTGTCAGCTGTTCCATCTCTCCCTTGGAGTCAGACTCCAACAGGGGCATGACACCCAAGAGTAGCACATTTGCCCATCGTAAACTTTGCCTTTTGCTCTCCAGATGACCTGCCAATGGCAGACTGACATTCCTCCTCATTTTAGAACAAACAAGAAACATGACTCAGAAAGGAACAATCAGAGTAAGCCCCATTTTCAGGAGCTGATGCCAAACTAATCTTTTATCCAAACTTAGTGAGTCTGCAAATGCAGGGGTCCCCAACCACCGGTCCATGGACCGGTACGATCCGTGGAACAAGTCCTACCGGGCCGTTGGCTTGCTGATGCCGCCATCTTGTTTTGATGAAAAAGTGCTTCCGGTGAGCTTTTCCGGGTAGAAAGCTCACCAGAAGCACTTTTTCATCAAAACAAGATGGCGGCGCCAAGCTGATGTTGGTACCGGGCGCGCCATAAAAAAGGTTGGGGATACCGGGCCGCGGCGTAAAAAAGGTTGGGGATCACTGTGCAAATGCATCTGTGCAGTCTAATAGTAGTCAAACACTAACCCTTAAAGTGCTGCTGATAGGAATCTTGGGGCTGGGGGAAGTGTTCACTGTCTCTTTCCTTCTACAGTGGTACCTTGGTACCCATTGTTACTTAGTTGCAGGAGGCATGATAAGTATCAAAAACAAGGAGTATCAAATAAATTTTCCCATAAGGAATAATATAGTGAGTCACAAGGCAGTTGTCACTGACAAGTTTTAGTTTGTGCATTGAGTACCCAACAAACAATGAGTACCGGGACATAATTTTAATGTCAAAATACATTGTATCATTTCAGTACAATTCAATTCAGAATGGAGCTGGAAGGGACCTTGGAGGTCTTCCAGTCCAATCTCCCACTTAAACAGGAGATTCTATACATTTCAGACAAGTGGCTGTCCAGTCTTTTAAAACCCTCCAGAAATGAAGCCCCTACAACTTCGGAAGGCAAGCTGGTCCTCTGGTTAATTCGGGAACGTTCTCCTTAATTCCAAGTTGCTTCTCTCCTTGATTAGTTTCCATCCATTGCTTCTTGTCTTGCCTTCTGGTGCTCTGGAGAACAGGTTGACCCCCTCCTCTTTATAGCAGCTCTCAAACACTGGAATGCTGCTATCATGTCCCCACTACTCTGTTAGGTTGGGGAATAATGGAGACCAGACATCTGACCAGTGACTTCAACTCTTTAATAATCGTAAATAGAACAGGGCTATGGGCAACAGCAACCCTTTTATAGGGTTATCTGCTACCTTATTAACCAATGACATGTGCAACAAGTTCAAACTTATAACCAATGAGAAGTGTCAAAATAGTGGCCAATCAGGGACTACTTATGGACCAATCCCTAGTTGTTGTATAAGGGCCAATCAGGTGTGCAGGTTTCCAAACCCTGATTTGCATTTATGCTAGTAACTTTTATTGATTCACAACACCCCTCCCCTTGGGTTCCGTTTGAGGGAGCTGTAATAAAATCCTCAAGATAGACAGGCCGTTTGGTCTGTCTGGATGATTTCCGTGGCTCCACCGGTTTGGTCTAAGGTCCGGTTCCGGTGGAGCATTTGGATGATCTTTATTAAATTCAGTTTCGCTGCACGGTGATTCCGTGCTGCTTCCACTGTGGTTGTCTCTGCTACTCCGTGTTTCTTCGGGGTTTTGCAGTTCGGTTTCCCCCATATTAAAGTTCCCTGAAAAATTCAACTCCCTCCCCGCTTCACGTTCCGGTGTTTCGCTGGGCCGTAGGGTTTCCGTTGGCCTGCTATTTGTCATATCAAAGTCAATGTCCTCGATATTTCCTCCCCTTGAGTTGGTGAACCCGGGAGTCATGGGTGCTGGGTGGTAATCTCGATCGGAGTTGGTCTATGTGGCGTTTCCACACCCTCCCATCGTCCGTTAGCAGGCGGTAAGATCTAGGCCCGGTAAGGTGGGTAACGGTTGCGGGTATCCATAACGGTCGCCGGAAAAGTTTTTGGCAAAGATTAAATCGCCTACCTTAAATTCCCGGCATTTGCTGCTGGAGCCGAAGGGCTTTTCCGGTGCGAATGCGGGTGGAGCCGGTCAAGGTGCGATCGTAGTTTCCGCCCCATAAGAAGCTCAGAGGGCGTTTTGTTGGTCACGCTGTGGGGTGTGATGTGCTGCAACAAGAGAATTCGATTGATTTTCTCGTCGATGTTGCCAAATTCCATTTTGTGAAGGGTCTTTTTTACAAATTGTACCATGCGTTCTGCACGTCCATTCACCGCAGGGTGCGCGGGCGAGGTTAGCGCATGGCGGATGCCACGATCAGCAAGATATTGTTCAAAGGGTAATGCAGTAAACTGTGGGCCGTTGTCCGAGACCAACACGTCCGGAAACCCATGTGTGGCAAATAGTCTGTTTAATTTATTGATAACTGAGTCCGTTGTAGTTGTGTTCATTCGATGGATCTCGAGCCAGTTTGAATAGGTGTCAACAGTAATAAGGAAAGTGTGTCCTTTGGTAGGCCCCGCAAAGTCAATATGAATACGGGACCAAGGTCCCCTCGGAGTTTCCCATTCGGTTGGGCTTGCTTTCGGTGGGGCGTTGCTGACGTCCTGGCAACGTTGACAAGTAGCGACCCAGGCCTCGATTCTTTTGTCGATTCCCGGCCACCAAGCGTAGCTGCATGCGAGTGCTTTCATCCGCACGATACCCGGATGTCCTTCATGCAATACCGCCAAAACAGTTTGTTGCAATTTGCCAGGGATTACGACCGATCGCCCCACAAGATACAGCCTTTTTGGGAAAACAGTTCGGTTTGGCGGGCTTTGAAAGGCGCCCATTCCGGTGCTATTTGGTCCGTCGGCCACCCCGTTCAACCCAGCGTAGGATGTGTTGCAGAACTGGGTCATGTTTCGTTTCAAAGGCAATGTCTCTAGCCGTCAAGGGTGGTGCATGTAGAGCTTCGATCTGTAGTGTTGAGATGGTTGGGGCTGGATCTACAACAGAGTCTGGGAGCGGTGTTCTGCTCAATGCATCAGCGTGGAGAATTGATTTCCCGGCGATGTTGCAAGGTGTAGTTGTAGGCCGCCAAGAATTCAGACCAACGGGTCATTCTGGGGGACAATATATACGGGGTTGGTTTATTACCCGCAATGATCCCCAGTAGCGGTTTATGATCAGTAATTATCGTAAACGCACGGCCATAAACATATTCATGAAATCTTTTAACTGCAGCCACAATAGCTAAAGCTTCTTTGTCCAGCTGACTATAATTTCTTTCAGCTTTAGCTAAGGTTCGCGAAAAAAACGCGATGGGGGCTTCTGCTCCATTTGGTAATATGTGGGCCAGAATTGCCCCAACCCCAAAAGGTGATGCGTCACACGTGATAGTGAGCGGAAGAGTCTCGTTGTACTGCATAAGTACAGAATCAGAAGTTAGCAATTTCTTTACTTGTTGGAAAGCACATTGTTCCCGTTGTCCCCAAACCAACGTTGCTTTTTTGTCTAATAGTCTATGCAATGGTTCTGCTACCGTTGCTTTGTGGGGTAAAAAGACATTATAGAAATTGATAAGTCCAAGGAACGCCTGTAGGTCTGCCTTGTTCCTTGGAGTGGGGCCTTTTAATCGCCCTTAATTTGTCTTCGGTGGGATGGATTCCTTGGCTGTCCAGGAGGTATCCCAAAATTCTACTTTTTCGGTACATAACTGGCATTTATCTTTTTTAACTCTGAGGCCTGCGTTTTGGAATCTTCGTAAAACCTCTCTGAGTCGTTTTTCTAGGATGTCTTTGTTAGGGCGGCGATGAGTACATCGTCGAAATATGGTATGACCCTCTGATCCCTTGTAACAACCTTTCCATTAAGCTCTGAAAGATTCCGGGGCAACGCTTCCCGAACTGGAGCCGTTGCATTTAAATGCACCCCTATGCGTTACGATAGTTTGCGCCTCTGCCGTGGTCGGATCTACAGGCAATTGCTGATACGCCTGGGCTAGATCTAGTTTAGCAAAAACTTTCCTGCCACCCAGGGAATGGAGCAAGCGTTGCACTACCGGCACTGGATATGCACTTTGCTGTAGTGCGTGGTTTAAGGTGGCCCGGTAGTCTCCGCAAATTCTTAGTGACCCATCAGGCTTGATAGGCGCCACTATAGGGGTTTCCCAGCGGGCGTGGTCGGTGGGTTCCAGCACGCCCTGCGCTATTAGCTTATCGAGTTGTTCGTCGATTTTAGGCTTCAAGGCGAATGGCACCCGACGCGGCTTAAGGCGGATGGGTGCTATCTCAGGGTTCAAGTTAAACGAGATCGGGGTCCCCTTGTACTTGCCTAGTCCGTTTGCGAAAATGTCTTGGAATTCTTGCACGAGTGCCTCCTCCCAATCGCTGCTCTCGGCTCGGTGGACTCCGCTACAGTGATTCCGAGCGGCCTGAACCATTGAAGGCCTAAAGACTAGGCCTGTCGCGGTCCACGACAGTCAGTGGTAGAGCGATGGTACGGTCCTTGAAAGAGATCTGGAATCTGCGGGACCCGGCGACGGGAATTGCGTTGCCCTGATAGTCTTTGAGTATAACCCTTTGAGGGTTAAGGTCTTGGCGGCGAATCGTTGGAATGAGCTGTTGGAGCGTTTTCCACGACACCATCGAGAGGGAAGATCCCGAGTCTACCTCCATCATGCAAGGTTTGTTTTCGATGGCGACCTTTACTCGGATTTTCCCGGCATCAAGGGATGTAGCGTGGCCTATGGTGATTGTTTGGTGGGTCTCTTCCCGCCTGGTTTCTTCACGCCTGGTGGAAGTGGTGGACGGCTTGTTTCTGTAGGAGTGGTTTCCCCATTGGTGGTTCAGTTTTTCTCGATGTGTGCCGAAGAATCCTGAAGATTGGCATTCGGCCTGTCGGGGTTTGGAGTTTTGTTTGCTTCTGCAAACCTTTGCGATGTGACCTCGTCTCCCACAATTGCGGCAGAGTGCGTCGAGGAATTTGCAGCTGGATCGTGGGTGATTCGCCCCACATCCTGCACACGGTCGGGATGAGGGTTGTGTGAACGGGTCTCGTTCCATTCGGAGTCAGTTGACCTCTTCCTCATCGCTTTCTAATGGGGATTCTAGGTCTTCGTGGTGAGTCGATACCGGGTGTCTCTCTGAGCGAGGCGAGGTATCATTGGCGAGTTGATGTAGCGGTGCATTGGTGCGGCGCATTCGGGCTGCCGACTTCTTGGTCGCCTCCGCTGCCGAGGCTTCTTTAAGGGCATCGGTGAGGCTGATGTCCCCCTTAGCCATAATTTTGCTCTGGATCGTGCCGTCTTCTAGGCCCAGAACCAGGCGGTCCCAGAGGGCTTCTTCTAAGTCGGTGAATCCAGAGGCCTCCAAGGTTGCGGAGGTCCACGATGTAATTGGCAAGGCTTTCGCCCTTCCGTTGGTCCCTCTGGTAATATTTGTGTCTTCTGACTAAGGTTGGCACGGTGGGCGCGTGAGTGAGCCCGTGAGTAAAGGCTTGAGGACGTCCCAGTCCATCTCTTTTACCTCGGCTGGCTTGGCAAGTGATTTTGCCATTTTAAACACGGTAGGCCCGCAGTGAGTTAGAAAGATAGTTCTTTTTTTGCCGGTTGTTGCATCTTTCAAATTGTTGGTCTCCAGAAACATCTGGAACCGATCCATGTATGACTCCCAGTCTTCGGTTTCTGGGTTGAATGGAGCGGGTGGTACGGCACCGCTGGCCATGTTGCCGTTGATGGTGTGTGTTCGACCACGTGCTCTGTTGGTTGCTCTGTAACTCAGTCAGCTCTTCGGTCTCCGTATCCCATCCTCGTCGCCAGTGTTAGGTTGGGGAATAATGGAGACCAGACATCTGACCAGTGACTTCAACTCTTTAATAATCGTAATAGAACAGAACAGAGCAAGGCTATGGGCAACAGCAACCCTTTTATAGGGTTATCTGCTACCTTGTTAACCAATGACATGTGCAATAAGTTCAAACTTATAACCAATGAGAAGTGTCAAAATAGTGGCCAATCAGGGACTACTTATGGACCAATCCCTAGTTGTTGTATAAGGGCCAATCAGGTGTGCAGGTTTCCAAACCCTGATTTGCATTTATGCTAGTAACTTTTATTGATTCACAACATACTCCTTTTTTTCTAGACTAGCCAAAACCAAATCCTGCAACCATTCTTCATATGTTTTAATCTCCAGGCCTTTAAACATCTTAGTTGCTCTTCTCTCAATTTTTTTTTTCCAAAATCTCAACATCTTTTTTTGTATTGCATATTCCAGGTCTTAGTGGTCTTACTAAGGCTGATTTACAAATTGGTACTAATACTCCACGTTATTTTGACAATATAGACAAACCAAAGATTGTATTATTATTTTTCGGCTGCTGCCACACACTGCCGGCTTGTGTTTGAGAGATTGTCCAATTCAATCGTCCAATTCAAAGCAGTTGAGTACCAAGATACCACCGGGGTCTTCCTTCCTCTCCTCCATGAAGCTCCAATACCATCAATTTAGTACTGTTTGCCTCTATTTTCAATACTCAAGTTCTGAGTGGAAGGTTACTCTTCAAGATGAAGTGATGGAGGAGGTTATAGAAAAAATAGATATAGAAAATATATTGGAAAAAATGCAGAAATGGCACTTCATAGACTCTATACAGGTAGTCCTCGACTTATGAATAGTCGCTTAGCGACTGTTCACAATTACAATAGTACAAGATAGTTGTGGCCTGGATTCGAAATCCTGATAGCTGCCCACCTCTTCTGCGGTCATATGGTTGCATTTTGGGTGCTTGGGAACTGGCGTGTGTTTGCAGCAGCCCAAGGTCACATGACTGTGATTTATTACTTTTTTTGCTAGAAACTGGTGCGAGGTTCCAATTTCCAACAAAAATATTCATTGCGGACAAGATACCTGTCAGGTTTTCCTTTCAGAGGAATTTCCCTTAGGTTGCAAAGAAGTCTACAAGAGGTATTGAAATGGACTTGGTTGCCTGAAGTCATTGATTTTTGATGTTCCCTCTCCTGCCGGCAGCAAAGTCACTGCATGATGGCATTATGTCACCTGCTGAATTGTGCTGGACCTTAGAGGGAAGGAAAGAACCAAGAAACAAGATTTTCATGTTCAATGGTGACAGTTTTTTTCCACCTGTCTCAGACAGCGAATGTGATGGGAATCAGCAGGCGATTGGCCCAGGAGAAGAAGAAGAAGAAAACCAGCACTTTTGTGTAAGCATAAGAGTGATATCAAACCTTTTCTTATTTATGCCTGTCTTCCTTTCCTTCTCCCAGTACATAATAGATTGCGAGAAAATACCTGAGATGCCCAGTATCACTTTTCATCTGGATGGCAAACCCTACACCCTGACCCCCGAAGAATATACTCTTCAGGTGAGATAAGCCAATGAAACCCACAAAGAGAGAATGGGGAGGGGTGGGATTCTTAATACACAGCTGGAAAATCATGTTTTCTTGGGTTTGTTTTTCGGATCTCAACGCAAGATGATCAATTTATGCTGAAATTTATTATTTATTTAACGCATGCATGTCATACATGGACCAGAAATATATATTAACATTACACCAAGATTAATAAAACACAATAAAATATGAATATTAAAAAGATCTGTGTTCAAATCCCAATCTCTAGGCCATCCAACCATGGAAGTGCAGCATCATTTCTATTTAAAAAAAATCCAATACTGGACCAGTATATAGGTAGTACTCCACTTACGACCACCATCGAGCCCCAAATTTCTGTTGTTAAGTGAGACTTTTATTAAGCGAGTTTTCCACCTTTTTTATGACCTTTCTTGCCACAGTTGTTAAGTGAATCATTGCAGCTGATAAATTAGTAAGCCAGTTGTTAAGAGAATCTGGCTTCCCCCTTGACTTTGCTCGTCAGTGGGTCGCAAAAGGTGATCACATGACCTTGGGACATAGCAACAGTCATAAGTATGAACCAGTTGCCAAACATCTGAGTTTTGATCACATGATCATGGAGCTGCTACAAAGGTCGTAAGTGTAAAAAATGGTCATAAGCCACATTTTTCAGTGACATTGCAACTTTGAACAGTCACTAAAAGAACTGTGGTAAATCAAGGACTATCTGTATGCCCTCAACTTACAACCGGTCACAATGTGATCTACAGTTTGACATGGGACTCCGCAGTCCCACTGAGGAGAGAATACTATACCCCATTTATACGGAGAGTCCCAGCAGACACCGTGTGAGGTGCGAATCCTATTCAAGATTGTCCATTGCTGACATGGTAATTCAAAGCTAGCTGGCATCTTTTTTTGTGGGGTCAGTTATATGTCTTCCTATGTCTGGGCGTTCAGCAGCCCATTTGGCTTTCCATTGGGAATTTATGTTAAAGTTTTTTGGCAGATGTTGTACAAGTGCCAATGGGGGCTTTCTGTATTTGTGTCTTCCAGCTGATAAATGAGAAAGGTCATTTTCTCATTTTCTACTGGTAGGAGTGCATTGTTCATTATTTGTCTGTATTCCCTCACTAGTGTATCTTGCCTTTTAAAGCAGACGATGCAGGGGTGGGGTTCAAATTTTTTAACAACCGGTTCTGTGGGCATGGCTTAGTTGGTGGGCGTGGCTTGGTGGTCATGTGACTGGGTGGACGTGGCTTGGTGGTCATGTTATTGGCTGGGTGTGGCCAACTCAACATCACTCACATCGAGGCACGCATCTCCTTGCCTGCCCTCTCGTGACTGTGGGGATGCTGCAACAGTTGTAAGTGTGAAAAATGGTCATAAGTCACTTTTTTCAGTGCCATTGTAACTTTGAATGGTCACCTCACACAAGCAAAGTACCAGCAAAGGAGGGGGAAAAAACTCCAGAGAAGTGCCTGAGACAGGAAGTCTAGTCCTGCCAAGAATGTAATAAGAATTAAAGGAGAGGCAGTTTCTGTAAGCAACACCAGAATGTTTCCTTCCTGCCTTCCTTACAGGATTAGGCCAGTAATTTCTTCTAACAACCGGTTCTCTGAACTGCTTAGAATGTTAACAACCGGTTCTGGTGAATAGGTGCGAACTGGTAGAATCCCACCCCTGAGATGATGCTATAGGCTCAAAAGAGGAAGCCAGCAAGTTGGAGTGATTATAATACATCCGCTTATAATGCTCATGATGTCATTCAGTCTGGTGTTTAGCTTACTACTATGGCAGCTGTTAAGCCATACCTGGGGACAGTGTTCTGCTGCAGAATAGACCAACCCTAGTGTTGATGTCCTGAGGGTGGAAGCTGAAGCTCCCGGTTTAGTTCCATATAATTTCTGGAGTAGGTTGTTCCTAGTATTGATTTTTGCCACCATATTCTCTAGGTCAGGTCTGATAAATTTAAGGCTCAGGGGCCAGATTCAGCCCACGGGTGCTTAAATCTGGGTCTGTCAGGCCGCCCTGAAAATAGCGAAGGACCGGCCCGTGGTGCCTCTGCCAATGAAAATGGAGCTCTGGAGAGTTACATGCGGCCCTCCCAAGCTCCATTTTCAGTGACAGAGGCTTGCAGGAGGCCGACCCAATTGAAAACAGAGCTCGTGAGGGCCACGCGCACTGCACCCCAAGCTCCATTTTTGCTAGCAGTGGGTTGCAGGAAGCCAGCATAGCCAAAAATGGAGCTATGGTGCCCGTTTTCACTGGCAAAGCTCTCGGACCATTACAGGTGCCCCCCCGCCCCGACATCAGTGACATCAAGCTGGCCAGGCCCACTCTGGCCACACACCCCTCAGCCTCCCCAAGGTCAAACACAACCCTGATGTGGCCCTCAATGAAATCGAGTTTGACCACCACCACCCGCTCTAAGTATATCTTATAGGAGAGAGTCCAGTCCAATGGTTTTTGGATGGGGATTATAGGGGAGTAAACTGTTGTTTAAGTAGACTTTTGGGGCTTCATATGCAACTTTGTTGTTAAGATGAAAGTAGAAAGTTACCATTTTGCTGGTGCTAGAAATGAGCCTTCAGTCAATGAAGAATTTTTCCAAGATTTTAAAATTGAAATTGTGATGCAGTTCTCTGGATTAGAATGTTTTGATGATGGAACCAGATCATGATCAGAGCATAAGGCTAAGGGCCTACTCAAAAAAGGTCCCCAAATACAGCAGTGCTGGCTGAGCATATTTTGAACCAAGGATGTCCACAATATGAAGAAAAATGTCAAGATGGTGGCTCAATGTATATAAAATCAATCACACTGTCACACGACTCCATCTTGAATTTTATTACTGTACCCCATGGAAATCTGGAACCAGTGGAATCCTGATCTTATAATATCATTAATACCTAAAGGAAGGTCCTATAAAATCAAGGGCAGAGAATTTGTTCCTCCAGAGAACATATTTCATTTTATAAATTAAAAAAAATAAATGAAACCAGATACAACATGATAATGTCATTATTCCCCACATCCAACTTGGCCCTTTTAAAAAAAAAATGGGGAGGTTTGATGACATAAAATATAAAACAAAATAAAAAATAATTCTATCAAATCAAAATCTGAGGTTACTTTGAAGGCTTCACAACAGGAACAGGTGCTCAAAAGCAGGTCATGTTTTCTCTAAATCCTTCCAATCCAGAGTCTAAATTAAAATAATAAAATATCACTGGATCATACTGAGTTAGGGTTAGGGTTTTGTTGTTGTTGATCAACATATACAATAAAGAGCTGAGATACATACATGTTTCCAAGAAAAATTTACCTCAGCACAACTTCTCCAGTCTGGAATGCTCCAGTTGGATTGGACCCCAATCATGGGGCCAAAGTTTGTCATTGTGACCTCACTGGATGTGGCCATCTGCCCAAACAGTTGAAAGTTCAGTTGTGCAAGAAATTGTGCAAGAAATTGAGGAGTGGAAAAATCTCTAAATTTCTGTCAGACAGAATAACCCATATTATGTTAGGAGGAAAAAAGGATTCTCTGTTCTTCAGCTGTCATGGATCAGCAGGAGCCCTTGTTATGCTCAGGGGAAAGTTGTGCAATGATGAAAATGTGAAACCTTGTGGTTCATAAGATCATTCAGGTGTCTCCTTTCTTCCACAGGTAAGACAGGCAAAGGTGACTGCTTGCATCAGTGGATTCATGACCCTTGACATCCCAAAGCCCACAGGACCACTCTGGATCCTGGGAGATGTTTTCCTCCGACGATACTACTCAGTCTTTGACCGAGATCATGACCAAGTTGGCTTAGCTCTTTCTAAACAATTTTCATGTGGTTCTGATGGAAAAGATTAAACATCACGGCTGCAGCAGAAAATTCCACTTCCTGAAGAGTGGTCCGAAAATAAAAGCTATCGTTTGTTTCCTGGCATTAAGAACTTAAGAAGCTCTGCAATGATTTATTTTCTTACCAGTATAAGCATGGTGTCTGCATTTACCATACTTTATGGAATAACTCCACTTTTAAAACACAAAAACAAGTTTCCAGTCATGAAGATGATGATGATGAAGAAGAACCATTATGTTTCCAGGCTCCAACCTGGAAATTCTCCTAATAATTTCTAATGTGTTTCTGAGTCCAGAAATTAGCTGCCACTCCCTTTGCCTGTCTTCTCCTCCTCCACTTCTTTCTTCCTGACCTCCTGCTTTTTGTATCTTGGACAACCTGATGTTACACATGCCAGTTCAATAGTAATTCTGCATAGTCTTACCCTCAAGTAAGCAATCATAGGATTTCAGCCTATAGAGTCCTTCTTCCTATACTAGGGGTGTCAAATTGGCGGCCCGTGGGGCAGTTGCATTACATGCAGGCCACACCCATCCCAGTTACGTAAAGGGGGAAAATAAAACATTGCGTGACAGCAACGTGACGCGGCAAGTTTGACACCCATGCCCTACACTAAATATCAGAGAATTAAAGCAAAAGAAAGAAAGAAAAGGGGAGTGGGTTAGAAAGGAAGGAGACAGAAAGCAGGGTTGCCCCATTTCTTGAAGTCTAGGTTTCTGGGTAACAGCCCTAATGTCAAAAAAGCCAGATAACTCACAACTATTTTTAAGATGTTTACAGATATTCCTCAACTTACAACCAAAATTGAGCTCAAAAATTTGGTTGCTAAGAAAAGCATTTGTTAAGTGATTTGTGCCCCTTTCTTGCCATAGTTGTTAGATAAATCACTGCAGTTGTTAGTAATACAGTTGTAAAGTGAATCTGGCTTCCCCATTGACTTTGGTTGTCAGAAGGTCACAAAAGATGGTCTCATGATCCCAAGACACTGCAACCATCATAAATATGAACCAGTTGCCAAGTGTCCAAAATTTGATCATGTGACCATGAGGATGCTGCAATGATTGTAAGTGTGAAAACTTGTCATTTAGTCACTTTTCAAAGTTGTAACTTTGAATGGTCATTAAGAGTACAGTTGTAAGTTGAGAACTACCTGTATAAGGATCTTGCCTTGGGGAGGAGTTTAAACTAACAGATCTCCAAGGTCTTTTCCATCCTTATGATTTTATGTATTAGAAATGATGTAACTCCTCCAAGTGACAAGTTTAGAGAAAACCTTTTTTGCATATGGGTGGCATTTGTTTCAACCTAACCCTCCCTTTAAGAAAAACCTCCGTAGCAGAGCAGAAAAAGTCCCTTTTCCCCCGAGAAAAGTCAATAATGAAATAGACTGTTCATTAGGCAGCTGTGCTCATTTAGCTGGGAGCATAGCTCAGTGGAAGAGTTATGACCTTGGCATGCAAAAGCTTCCAGGTACAACCTCCTAATATCTTCAGAGACGGTTGGAAGATTCAGGCCTCTCCCACTCTGCTGCTGAGCTACAAAACCAATATTTGATGGCAGCTTCCCAACATGTACAAATGTTGTCAAGTCAACCATCTTTAGCTTCCTTCCTATTTGGTCACCAGGATAATAACTAGAAACAACCATCCAGAGTTGCTTTGGATAGTGAGATGGGTGGCATATACATTTAATAAATAAAATAATATAAACAATGCTGTGAGGCAGGGTGGAAGAATAATGAGAGAACAGCTGAAGTCAAAATAATAGCTTTGTATGCTTATCCATAATATGTCTGATGTTTTCTCATTGTCTTAGAGTAAATTTCAGCATAATCAGTTGTTATTCCAGTGGTTTGGGCCCTGTTGGCCAAACGATTAAAAGACAGAGCTCATTTGTTTCCAAGGAAGGAACAAATTGCATCTTCATAACATTACTTACATGTACTTAAGTTAAAGGTCTTTGAGACATGTCTTTAAAAAAACAATAATTCAATAACCAACTGAGCACTTCAAGGAAAAGGCCAGATATTTTCACAACAGGGTCAATTCACTTTTCTCTGTCATAGATTTTTGACTATTCTGACTGACAATCAAAGATTTTTCTTACTTGATGCTTTCGTGATCAAATGGATAGCTTTCTGTTGGTGACCCTCCAGCAATAAGGAGTGGATCAGGTGTCACATCTTACTTGCATTATATTCTACTAAAGAGGCATGTTTTCTACTACTCCTGTACTAATAATACACTGTTCTACATTCTTCGTTAGTTTATGCAAATAAATGAGCATCTAATGCTTCATTTTTTCTGATTCCATTAATTGCATCAAAAGATAAGGAATTACATAATCCCACAAAACCATTTCCCCCTTCCTGTCCAATAGAAATCTAATTCTGTGTCAAATTTCTAATATTTCCTTGGGGATTATGTATAGTTTGTTTTTCCACCCCTGAGTGACATAAATGTTTGCTTTAAAATGAAATAATGTGCATTCACAGGAAACTGAATTATTCACCAAATCCAGCTGCATTTGAATGAAGTCCTAGGATATTTACTGTCCTGATATTTACTTTTATGTCTTCTATCATGTGGAATAAAACACTTAATCCTTTTACTGGTGTCTTTGTTCTGACCCAACCGGGTTCCAAGAGAGCAAACACAGACAAAGGCAGCAGCCCCCATCTTTTAAGGTTTAATCACAAATTCTGTTCCTTTACAGATAAAAGCTGCTTCCTACTAATTAGCTCTGACAAGAAAGAGCCTTGCAAGTTGTTTATCAAAGCTGCCAAAAACCCAGAGATAAGAACTAATTTACAAGATATTCCAAACACGAACTATGATGTCCACCAGGGTGAGCTTCAGAGCTTCTCTGCCTTCTGCAAAGAACGCTTTTTCAAACCTGGCTTTTATCCTCTTGAGGGAAGGGTTACTCCCGAGTCGCCTGTGCTGCTATAACTGCTCTCTCCTACAATTAATCCTGCATGCACATGATTTTGGCACAGGCTCCTTGGGAACCTCCTCATCACTGCTGCAATCCCCACAATCTCAGAAGGCAGCAGTCCACTCCCTAATGGTCCTGGCCCCTCATTTGATTCCTCCCTCTCTTCCACTGTCTGCACCTGCTGCCGGCTAACCACAACAGTCTTGTAGAGTTTGCAATCACAGAGTATAATAACACTGATCAGATATATAATCAATTTTTATTCAATAACTTTAACAAACGGCAACCTCTGTTGCTTCTATGATTTGCTTACTATCTATTAATATTAATAGATATTAATATAGGTAATAAAGAATATTGCAATGTTTAAAGCAGTGTTTCTCAACTTTGGCAAGATGTGTGAACTTGAGCTCCCAGCATATTGGTGAGGGAATTCTGGGATTTGAATTCCAGATCACTTAAAGTTCCTAAGGTTGAAAAACACTGGTTTAAAGGATTCCTGCCTTAGATGAATTCCATAACTCAGATTCCCATGGACCTTCACAATTGTCATTGGGACATGACAAAGCTATTTTGTTCTTTGTGTGGAAGTGAAATTGATGTGATACTATTAGATTATATTGTTGCTCAATGCTTTATTTGTGTTTTTTTTTTTAATAAACTTTATTCATTTTCAAAGAAATGAAATACAAAATAACAAATACTAAAAGATTAAAAAAAGAGAAAGGGATCAAAGAAAAAAGTTAAAAAGAAGAAAAAAGGGGGAGATAAAAAGATTACTTTTGACTTCAATACAGATACAAATATATAACAAAATAACCTTACTCTAAATTAAAATAAAAATATCATATAAACAATATACAAACCAAATAATCACCAAAACATAAAAATTACAAATATAAAAATAACAATTTCTGTTTAAACATAACCATTAAAAATATACATTTAGTAATTATAATAAAAATGCCCAATATTTATATAGTTGTAACAGATCTAATCATCAAATTCTAAAACCAAAACTTCATTTTTATCTCCCTCAACCAAGATGTTCAATATGATCTCCCACTAGAAACAAATCTAGAGAAACTTTTGTCTTTCATCAAAGGAGTCAATTTTGCTGTCTGTGCCAGTTCCATTAGCGTCACGATCCACTCTTCAGTTATGAGAATTTTTGTATCTTTCCAACTCTGTTCATATAAAAGAGGAACCCTGCATGCTTCTGTGTTACGTTGAGTCTCCTTGTCCGAAGGAGGGCTATGAGAGAGATATCTGCGGTGGCGGCTCGGAGTCTGGATGCAGCGCAGTCGGGTGTTGGTCACTATTGCAAAAGTCGCATTGCACCTTGGCTGTGCAGTACTTGAACAGATGTTTGGATTCGCAACACTTGTAGCAGTGTTCGTACTCCCTTAGCAACTCTTTTCATTGGGTCAGTGATTTCTCTGCAAACCCAGTGCAGCTATTCAGCAAGTAACGAGTGTTGTGCATAGGACAAAACTGTATTCTCCTTGTGTTCGGAGATCTAAATTGGGTTGTATCAGATGAGTTCTCTCCCCAACTGTGTGTGGATGAGGAATCTATTTCGGTGTTATGGACAACCATGAAAGGTCTTTCCCTGGTTGTGTGCATAGGGCCTGAGGGCGATATATGGTTGCCGTTGTATCTTCTGTCATTAGGAGGACTAACAGCTCTGAGTCCACAGGCCCAGTGTGTGTTGCACACTGTCGCCTGGTGGAACAAATTCTTCAAGAAGTGTGAAGGGTAAAAAGCGGTGGCGACCCTTGGCCATGAAGGTGTCAGTCAACTGGAGCCACTTTTCAATTAGTACCTGCAGAAGTTTTTGAACAATTTTGTTCTGCATGTCGACATGATCGAGACAGGTAAGTCCCGGTAAGTTGGGATCCCGTTGTGTTGTTCTCAGCTGGACAAGTATGTTAGTGAGGTCTATGATTCGGCGATGCTGGTCGACACAAATTTTAGGAAATCTGTTGAGGCTATCCAAGAGTGTTGCTTCTACATCCTTGGAAGCGCCATACAGTTCGTCAAGCCTTTTCCATGATAACTGTAGGCCAGTGGCTGGGTCATCTAAGTGGGATGCCAAAAGTGCCCTAGGTATGTTGGCAGACTGTGGCCCTAGCCTAAACTACATTTACCACGATGCATTCCCTTAAGGGGACAGCTCATAATTCCTAAGTAACTATCCAATTCCCATAGACTGGCTGGGACAGCACAACAACCCTGTGTGATACATTGAGATGAAAAAAAAGTGAATGGCCCAAAATCATCCAACTGACTTTCATGCCTAACAAAGGGCTCGAAAAAAATGACTTTTGATAAATCCATGTACAACCTTCACAGCAACCCCATGGTCACATGATCAAAATTTGGCCAGTTGGCATGCAGAGTCCTATAGGTCATGTGATCGCCATTTGCAACCTTCCTAGACAGCTTTCCACAAGCAAAATCAATAGGAAAAGTCAGATCCGCTTACTGACTGAATGATGCCCTTCACTGCAGTGATTCACTTAACAAAGATCTTAAAATTGAGTGTGACTTACTTAACAACCAATTCATGTGATCAAAGGGGAGCAATGACATAACTTCAAAATTGGGTCCTAATTTGGGTGAGGTCCATCATAACTTTAAATAGTTGCTAAGTGACTGATTGTAACTCAAGGACTATCTGTATTCTACTCTATTTGCATATATTTTGTAGGAAGATGAATATCATTATGTCAAAGTCAATCTGACAATCTAAGTTGGAGGAGATGCATTTATTTTTATTCCCTTTAATGTCTCAGGACACCCTGCTTACAATACAATCCTTGTGGTTAAGGTGTTGGCCTAGAAACCAGGAGACTGAGTTCTAATCCCATTTTAGGCATGAAAACTGGTATGGTCACCCCTGGCCAGTTACTCTCTCATAGTCCAATGTACCTCACAGGATTGTTGCTTGGGGAAAGTAGGAGGGAGAAGTATTAGATATGTCTTTGGAAATTCTCAGTGATCAGGTTATGGGTGTCCCAAAGGTGTCTTGTCATTCAAGAAGCTTCTTCATTTCTTCAGAAGAACTAAAACGTCTTCAAGGAAAAACAAACTTCAACTGCCTTTTGAAAAAGCACCTTTGGGACAAGTATGTTTACTGCTTTAAGTTGCATGTGAAAAAAAAAAATCATATATTTTTTCTTGGACAAAAAGAGCACCATCCAAAAGGCAACAGGGAAAGAGGCAATGGAACAATAGAAAGTCAAACTGGGTTGCTCAGATTTCCATGCATGACAATGTTTTTGTAAGTACAGTAAGTTTTGTTTGTTCTATGAATTTCTGTTTGATCATCAGAAAACATTTATTTGCTGCTGTCTTGTAACCGTAGGTGGGTCCTTGCAATGGCTGTCAGCAGTATGTGACACATTTTTCCATAGAGTTTCACCAATCATTTTACTCACATTGCTCAGGACTATAAATTTAATTACAGTAGTTGACACTTCTTTGAGATACTGGCCAAATAATTGCTGAGTTCATGGGATTTCAAAGGAGAATGGGTGGGTTGTGAAGGGGGAGAGGGGGACTTGTGGATTCCTATCCTATTTCTTTCTTTCTTTTTTTTTGTGAAGATGGAAGGGCATAGTCAGTGCAACTTGGAGAAATATATTGTAAGAAGAAAACTAGAGCAGATGTTTTTCATCTGACCGCTGTTTTCTGAAGCATAGAGTGAAATGAAACTGTCTGTTGCACAGAACACTGGGGAAAGGTTAAGGGCGGGACGTCTCCTAAAAGAAAGTAGATGTGTTATTGTGTGCTATGCTTTAGTAGGGAGCAACAAAAAAAAAAGGCAGGAGAAAGAGAACAAGGGAAAGAAAGGAGAAAGAGGAAAAAGGAGAGGAGGGGAGGGGAAGGGAGGAGAAGAGAAGAGGAGGAGCGAGGAGAGGAGAAGGGAGAGGAGGGAATGGGGAGAAGCAGGGAGGGGGGGGAGGAAGGCATAGATTGCAATCAATGTTTGCATCTTTGTGTGAGCATGAATGCTGACCAAGGATAGGAGGTAGGCTGTTACTGGACAAAAATGGGCAATGGCTCTGGGCACATCAGCTACTGACATGAAATCCCAAAGAAGAGAGATTTAAAGGGAACCAGGATGGACAAAGTTTTCCTGCCCTTCCTCAATTGTTTCTCTTCCATTCCACTTTAGATTGTAAGCACAAGAGGCTCGGGCGTTTTCTTTGCCAAAGCCATGCAGACAGATGTCTGCCTGCCCCATTGCCCTCCAATATATTAAATGCTACTTTAAATTTTTAAACAGCATTTTTAAAGGCACTTTCTGGAAAGCAATAAGAACTTCTGCCATTTTAATTCCAATTGGCCACAACATGAGTAGGTCCTAGCATTGATTCTTACATTTACTTTCTTTCTTCCAATACTTGGTTGTTGGTTGTTTATGCGTTGCTCTTTACAGTAGGTGGCAGCCCTTAGCTAATCTTGAAAATGAAGCAGGACCTGATATTCTTAAAACAGGGATGGGAGACTACAAGGGAGCATCAGAAGTGAAGGCTAGATTAAAAGCCCAAATCATCTTTTGGAAGAAGGCAACTGTTTTAAATTATTGCTATTAGAACTTCATGGTTGTTTTTATCCCTAAGGTCATCAGGATTCAAGGAGAGCTTTATATGGAATTGGATGGAATGGAATAGAATAATAGAGTTGGAAGGGACCTTGGAGGTCCCCTGCTAAGGCAGGAAACAATACCATTTCAGACAAATGGTTATCCAATCTCTTCTTTAAAACTTCCAGAGTTGGGGCATTTACAACTTCTGGAGGCAAGTTGTTCCATTTATTCATTGTTCTGTCAGGAAATTTCTTCTTAGTTCTAGGTTGCTTCCCTCCTTAATTAGTTTAAATACTGTCTTTCCTTCAAGGAACATAAGTGAAGATTGTCTTCCCTCTTTTCTGCTGCGGTTGATTAGGTTGATAAATAGCAATTGACTAAATTTCACCCACTGAGAATAATAATTAGATGTGAATTTCAACCTCCATCCTCTGGGATTGGTCCAATCCCCTAATCAATACCCCATCCAACTTCGTGTTTCCTTGAAGCTACCCTTGATGTCATATTCAGATTTGGGAATAAGAAACCAGATTCAGCCTTGTATTCAATAGGTTACCTGCTAAATTGTTGAACTTCTGGGCTGGGAGAGCCTGTGACACACTGGGCAAAATTCCCATGACTGCTTATTTTGCATGTTCAGCAGTTAGTGGCAATGGATTTTAGAACAGACTTTAGTTATGATGACAGAAATAGGATGTAAGCCAGAAGGGTGGCTTTTTAATGCCCCATAGATTAATACCGTCTTTTCTCAATGAATCTGGATGATTGGAATTGATTTTAAAAAAATATCCTCTCAGTATTGTCTGGACTGAGATGTGGGGAGAAGAAAGAGAGTCAACTGAACCTCAAACATCTGAGTGCAACCTAGCCCACCAGAAGGAAAGTTGAGTTTTCTGATCATACAGTATGCCTGATCATACAGGATGTAGGAAAAGTGCCTCAGTTTCAAAACAGCAACAATATTCTTAAGAGTAGTATGTAGGGAGGGAGTATTGTGGCCCTTTCATGTTAGCTTCTTTTGTGTTTCCTGCAAGGTAGTGCACACCTCAAATAAAAGTCAACCTGTTCCTATAGCAAACCCTATCATATCCTGGTCTGTGGATGTCCCCACAACCATCAGCTCAGCAGTTCAGGAACAATCTCACCAACTCACCCCAGTATTTAAGCCCTCTTTCTCTTTAAGGTGGCTACCTTCTCCGTGTGTACTTTTACTCTCTCAAAAGGTTATATTGTTTTTAGAGTAGAATAAGTTATCTCCTAGGCATCATAACTTTAGATACCCTGGTTCAGAAAAAGCATGGATGGAGGGATGGATGTTTATATGGCATCCCCAGGGAACATAGCACTTCAGGCCGTAGTCCCAAATTTATTCCCCATCCAGTAATCACTTGTTTATCTCTGGTGGCAGCCACAAGTGGAAAAGCTGGGACGGGGGTGTTTTTTTATTTCTTTTGCAATTCCCTGTGAGCCAAATTGTGTTGTGCTTCTCTGACTCTTAGCTCTCTCCAATCACAGAAAACGAAACATTCCCCACCTCCAATCCAATCCAATCCATTCCAACCCAACCCAATCCAATCCAAAGACAGCCTAAGAGATGCCCCAAAATTCCACCTTAAGAGGTAGTGATGTCATCACAGGGTCTGCAGTACCAGAAGGCGCAGCCCTGCATCCGGAGACCAAGGGTGGAGGGGGGGGTAGAAAGCAGTAACACACAAGGTGTGTGGGGGGAAGAAGCAGACAGAGTGACTCTATTCAGCAACATCCTGCGTCTCCTTCTCCCCCCCTCCACCTCACCATCAATTATCGACTACATCCTTCTGCGCTGCTACAGAGAAATCACAGTCCCCAGAAGGTGTTGGTTGGGAAGCATTCCATAACCTCTCTCCTGCTCCCTGATTTTTATTTTATTTTTATTTATTTTTTTGGCGGAGAGGCAGGGGTAATTCCCTCCATCACAGGCTTTCCTTCTGTCTCTGTCTCCCTCTCTCAAAAATAACACTAAGCCAAAAGGGTTGATTTAGCAGGTAAGTATGGGCCTTTAGTGGCTCTATTGGTGTGTGTCAGTGTGTGTTTGTTTTCTCTGTTGGGTGGCAGAGGAAGGGGGGTGACTATAGTCAAAAATCTGAATGGGGGGCAACATATGCGCAGGTTGTTTCCCCCCACCCGAAAAAGGAGCTCATAGAGAGCATATCGGGCCAGAGACGAAGGTGGGGGAGGAGTGAGAGTTTCAGCACCTGTGACTGGACAGCAGCATGTTAAAAATAGACAGAACGCAAGGATGGCTTGTGCTCTATTGATACTTACCGCTTTACCATCTTCTGGAGGATACAGGTCTGATTTTCAGTTTGGTGATTATTTGACTGCTCACATCTTTTGTGTGTGTGTGTGTGTGTGTGCGTTTTGTGTGTGTTTTGTGTGTGTTTTGTGTGTGACAGAGAGAGAGGGAGAGACGGAGGGAGGGAGGGAGGGAGGGAGGGAGAGGGAGAGAGAGATCTTGATTTGTCTAATCTATGCACTGCAGTGTGTGAATTCATGGGCCATGGTTTCAAGGATAGCTCAATCACCCCCAATTTCAGGCCCTCCAGACATGCTGGACTACAAGTCCCATCAGCTTAGGAGAACATTTGCTGTCTGGAAAGTATGGAAGTCATAGTCAATTCCATTTCAAGGAAGGAAGGAAGGAAGGAAGGAAGGAAGGAAGGAAGGAAGGAAGGAAGGAAGGAAGGAAGGAAGGAAGGAAGGAAGGAAGGAAGGAAGGAAGGAAGGAAGGAAGGTTGGTTTAGAGGAATATGAAAGCAGAGGAGTAATCAGTTCAAGGATGTGCAAAAAGAGAGGTATTAATATGACTGAATGGTCAGCATGTATGAAAGTGTGTCTCTAGGATTATGACTCCAAAGGGAAACAAGGTATGTTTTTTTGAAATGGGCACATAAGAGAAACTACCACGCCAAAATATGGTCAGCAATTGAGAAATGTTTGCATGCATAGCAGCACATGAAAAATAGGCAACAATTTGGTGGTGTCATTGCATTTCTGTATGGTGATTGTGTTGATGATGTCCTCAGCTTTTGTTTTGTGTGCTATCCATTGCTCTGCTGTTTTGGTAGAACAGAAAATGTGGGGAGAGAAAAAAAGAAAGTTAGAATGAGATTATTTCTGTAAGAAAAAGCCAAACACATTGACATACTTCCTCACAGGAAAGCATAAAAAGAAAGCTGTAAGAACCAGATGGTCCCACAAATATTAGGGCATGGAAGCCTGTAAAAATAACAGATTGGCTCCTGCCCTTGAAAACAGTCTTGCACCATTGCTAGCTACATGTGCTTTATTAATATTAGTATTATTTCAATTTATAATCTATATTTCTGCTTGGGAACATTCATTCCAAATTCACATGAGGTTGTTGCTAACTTCCTTGCATTTTGCCTTCATGTGTAATTATGAAAAATTAAATTGCATCCCAAAACAGAAAATTTCAGCTTTGAATAGACATATAGAAAAGCAATCCAGGATATTGCTAATGTGTTAATTAACTATATTTTAAAATAATAAAAAAATTAATTTTCAGTCAGTCTTTCCCAATAAAGCTTATGATGAAGGCAAATTGTAAGAATTTGCCATTGAGTAAATTGGCAGACGAATCCTATCTGAATTTACTCAGAAGGAGTCCCAGTTAGATTCATCAGGAATTGCTGTCTACATCAGGCTGAACAGGTTGCAGATCTGAATAATAAAATTCTGAAGGTGTTTCTGTATGGAGGGGTTTAGAAGCTGGCTCCTTCCATTCCCATATCCTTCAAGACAGTTTTACCCCAGTGGAATACTTCCAACCTCTTGCACAACTTCAGTAACCATAATGGTTGGAAATGATGAGCATAACTGGAAGGGCAATTAATCTAAATGCTTCACCTTATACCTTTATTCTTTCTCAGTTATCCTTCCTAAAACATTTATATATTTTGATTTTGGAAATATACCAGGGAGTAGATTATAGTTTTCACTGTATTTGAAATGGCAAATATATTTCAAACATATGCATACTATAAAAAATGCTAACTTTGACATTGGAAAGTGCAGGATTTTGGATTTTAAAAGATAGAATCTAACATCTAAAACTCGGGCTCTTGGTGAGGACTGTTCATTAGGAATTCAGTTGTGCCAATTTTCCTAAGCGACAGACTCAAAATTGGGATAGCCATTTACTTTCCTGCATGTTGTTTTTATAGATATGTTCCCATAATCTGTGCATCTTTATTCCTTGCACAACCTTACATGCCATTTTGATTTAGGAACACTTGAGACCTAATTCACAGACACAAACGCTACATTCCATTTACAAATACCTAAACTCCGTTTCAGGTACATATGAACATGCATTTGAGTGTACGTGGACAATTACTCACTCCATGAGAAAAGGAACAGCAATTACTGAAACTCCAGGCTTTTTTTTTCTTCTCCTCTTTGGTATTCACCCAACCAATATTCCCCATCTGGTTTTTGAACAAAAATAATCTCAGCACAAATGTTATTGACAATATACATGTACCCATTTAATTGCATTGTCATGCTTTCCCTTATTGTCACTAGTCAGACCGGGTCTCCCCTAGGTATAGGTCACTTGATGAGAGAGAAACTTGATGCTTAGCAGCTGAATGTGTGAACTGTTCATGGGGTGACATTGCATTTCAAATATTCGGAAATTTCATCTGTGGTGTTATATTTGTTATGGCTTATTCACACATTGAGGTTACTGTCTTGCTGGTGCTGAGACATCAAGCAATATATAAGCATACATTAAAAAAAAACATTCCTAAAGGTTGTATAGCCCTTTGGGTAAAAACCTCTGTTAGGAAACCCTTTCCCTAATTCTCAAAATAACAGAACTTCAGCCTTATGAACCGATATGGAACAACTTGATTAAACACAGAATTCACTTCTGAGCAAATACATGCAGGATCATGTCTCAGAGACACTTTGCAAACATCTAATTGCTGAAATCTTGTAGATGTAGGTTTAATACAGTCAGGTTAAATATTCATTGGCTAAAATTCCTCATTTCCTCCCAACTGATCTTCAAAGACTCCAAAATCCAAACAATAGTCTTCAGGTGAATATGGACCTGATTTCTAGAATCCTGCATTCTCCTTTCTTAGGTGTGCCCAGCTCTGCATTATGTGCCTTTAGACCAAGGGTCTTCAAACTTGACAGCTTTAAGACTTGTGGACTTCAACTCCCAGAATTCCTCCTCCAGTCACGTTAGCTCAGAAATTCTGGGAGTTGAAGTCCACAAGTCCTACCAAGTTTAAAGACCCTTGCTTTAGACCAAAACTTCTCAAGCTTGCATTATGGGGTTTACATTACGTGCTTTTAGAGCAATGCTTTTAGAGCAATGCTTCTCAACCTTGATAACTTTAAGATGTGTGGACTTCAACTCCCAGAATTCCCCAGACAGCATGCTGACGTTGAGAAGCATTGCTTTAGACTCAGTATAGAGAATAATATAAAATAAAAGGAAATGTTATATAAACTTGCAGGGGGGGGGCACAAAAGCCAATTCAGGCCAAGAGAAATTGTCTAAGAATACAGCTTGATCTCAAAGTGATAAATCTCCCTTATATATTCATTCAAACTTTCCATTGTCCCTCCTCCCTTTTCACCCCAACTTGCTATTCCGACTTCTTTAATCCAGTAAGTATAATGAAGTCCTCATTCTTAGCCATGCCAACTCTCTTCTGGTCCTGAGGGACATCACACACAAAAATACACAGACACGTACAGGAAGAAAAATAGGGAGAAAGTGTTTTTTCCCACCCTGGCAGTTCTGAGATGTGTTGGAATGCAAGGATGGAATACAAAAGACTAGGACACTAACATGGTGAACCTTGCAGGGCTCTGATTTGAGGATTGTTGAGGTACACGTTGGAGGGAATTTTTGAAAAACCAGTCAAAATTACTATATAGAGGAAGGGAAGTAGGGAAGAGCTAAAGATTAGAGATTGAGGATCTCTGAGGCAGTGGGATTTGAAATAGAAGCAGAGGTCATGAGAGAGGTCAAAGGAAGGGGTGAAGAGCAAGGATATATGGGCCTTGGATAGAATGAGGATCCAAGAAGAATTCGGGGTTGCAGTTTGTCCCATCATGAAGAACAGTAAGAGCCAGCATTCATCAATAAGAGAAGAGATCTGTAAGACTTCTATAGGGAAAGTACAGGGGGAAAAAAACTATCAAGACAAAAGAACAATTGCAGAAAGGCCACTGAAGGAAGGCTGAAAGGACTATTTCTTGTTGTTAGTTGCGAAGTTGTATCCAACCCATTGCGACCCCATGGACAACGTTCCTCCAGGCCTTCCTGTCCTCTACCATCATCTGGAGTCCATTTAAGCTCACACCGACTGCTATAATATATATAGGACTATAACCCACAACTTGATTACTGAATTAATCCATTTTCTGGATTTGCACAATTCACCAGATCATAAACGAACTAAGCAAGCTGAGTTTTCGTAACATATTAAAAAAAAAAAAAAACCAACTAAGATTTCTTGGATTATGCTTAGCATGCTGTACAGTTTTTAACTGTTTAGGCATGTTTGGTATACCCAGAAAGTGAGGATTATATGGAAAACTCCATTCTAGGAGCTTCAAGGAAAATCTGGTCAAGCATAGGAGAAACAAGGCAGTGGGAATAGGGTGGGTGGGTCACAGAGGGATCTAGAATTTGGGCAGAGGTAGAGTAGCAGGCCCTGCTGCGGATGGCTGCCTGGAAGCAAAAGCAGAGTGTTTGCTTAAGGCAGCACCAAAGGCAGCTCAATCAGCAAATAGTGTGAGCCAGGGCAGTGCTATTACAGCACCAACCAGAGAGCAATGCAGGGAAAGGGCACAGTAAAAAAACAACTGGCAACTCTTGGGAGAGGGAGAAGAATTGAAGAAGAAGCAGAAAAGGAATCCTAAAAAAGTGGCTCAACGAGGGGAAGATGTTGGAGAGGAGGGGGGGGGAGGGAAGTGGAGGGGGAAGAGAGGGAAGCTGAGAGATGAATGGGGAAATGGACAAAGGCAGCAGAAGGGCAGTGCAGGCTAAGCAGCACATTCTAAAGTGGGGAAGAGATGGAAAAAGGAAAAGAAGAAGAGGCCCCAAAAAGATATATTCAAGGGGAAGCCAAAAGAAAGAAGGAAAGAGAGGGAGAAAAAATGGAAATAAAGGAGAGGAGTAGAAAGTTTGATGCCTGGAGGGCTGAGTGAAGCAGGGAATGGAAAGAAAAGTGGGGAGAAGGGAAGATTTGCCCAGGCAAAGGGTCTCTTTTGCCTTGGGCATTCGGTTGCTCCTCCACCTACCTGCCTGTTAGGAGGAAGACCCCAGCAGTTCCTCTCTTCCCTCCAGGAAAGCATACCCTGATGTGATTCCCACCACCCAGAATGAATACTGGATAGAGCTAAGAAAGAGTGAAAGATGAACAGAAAGGAGACAGGAGGCAGAGGAAGTAGTGTGATTGTGGGAAATGGGGGAACCAGGCAAGGGGGCTGGGAAATCTAGGGTAGGAACCAGGAAGGGGAGAAACAGGCGGAAGAGGAAACCAGTAGCTCCTTCAGAGGCAAAGGAGAAAATGTTTAGAAGATTGGGGTGGGTGGGGGAGGAAAAGAGGCAGAGAGTGGAAAAATGAAAAACCAAGAAGTAAAAGGAGGGAGGAGGAGGGAGGAAGGAAAGAAGAAAGTAAATGAATGAATGACAAGGTGGAAGGAAGGAAGGAAGGAAGGAAGGAAGGAAGGAAGGAAGGAAGGAAGGAAGGAAGGAAGTTAAAGATTGAATGGAAAAGAAGAAAAGAGGGAGGGAAGAAATGAATGAAAAGACTGAATGGAAAAGAAGAAATGAAGAAGGTAAGAAATTAGTGAAAAGATTGAATGGAAAGAAGGAAGAATGGGAAGGAAGGAAAGTAAAGGAGGAGACTGCAGGAAGACGGCCGAAGTGAGAGAGAGGAGAGATGAAGGCAGACCTGCAAAGGGACAGAGCTGCGCCAGCAGCGTGTTGGCAGGATAGCGCGCAAGGAGGCTGCGAGGGTCCCCGTCGAGGTCACCAGTTTTCAGCAGAGGAGATCCTGAGTGGCATAGGGACGGGGTGGGGGACCGCGGATTCTGGAAAGGTGCACAGCAGAGCAGAGGGGAACCAGACTGGCCGCCCAAAAAGACGGGGCGGCGGCGGCCGAAAGCGAGGGGTGCAGGTGGCGCGCTCGGAGTGGTTGGATGGAGGGATGAAGGGGGAGAAATCCCGAGTCGCGGATGGTGAGGAGGGGGAGTTAGGGTGGCGGAGCAGCGTCCGCACTCACCTTCCCTGTCCCTTCCTTTCTCTCTTTTGCAGAGCCGGGCGCTGAGCCGCGGACTCCCTCCTCTCGCTTGCCCGCCCGCCCCGTCTAGAAAGAGCGGGACCGGGACCGGGAGGAGGAGGAGGAGGAGGCGCCGCGATGACGCCTCGTCCCCTGATTTGACACCTGCCCAGCCTCGGGGGCGGCTCCCCCCCGGCCCGGCCGGGCCCGCGCCCCCGATGCTGAGCTCAGTGTGCGTCTCCTCTTTCCGCGGGCGCAAGATCTGGGAACAAGCCGCCGTCCAAGTCATGTTTGAAAGGGGAGATGGGCCGGAACGAAGACAACGACAAGATCGTCATCAACGTGGGCGGCATCCGGCATGAAACTTACCGCAGCACCCTCAAGACCCTGCCGGGCACGCGGTTGTCCTGGCTCACCGAGCCGGACGCTTGCAGCAACTTCGACTACGACCCCAAAGCCGACGAATTCTTCTTCGACCGGCACCCGCAGGTCTTCGCCTATGTGCTCAATTACTACCGCACCGGGAAGCTCCACTGCCCCGCCGACGTCTGCGGACCGCTCTTCGAGGAAGAGCTGGCTTTCTGGGGCATCGACGAGACAGACGTGGAAGCCTGCTGCTGGATGAACTACCGGCAGCACCGCGATGCCGAGGAAGCCCTGGACAGCTTCGAGGCCCCCGAGAGCCAGGAGGATGAGGAGAGCGGCGATCTCAAGCGCCTCTGCCTGCAAGAGGACGGGCGCAAGCTGGGCTGGTGGTCCAGCTGGCAGCCCAAGGTCTGGGCGCTCTTCGAAGACCCCTACTCCTCCAAGATGGCCCGGGTGAGTCCGAAGGAGGCGGGCGGGGTGGGGGTCCCCTCCAGACAGGACTCTTTAGAGGTCCTCTCCTCCTCACCACCACATCTAGCATACCTGCTTTGGGGGTGGAAGGGGAGCTGAATTCCAGCACATCTGGAGAATGTCCTGCTAGGAAAGTATCCTCCTTCCACATGTGTGGTCTTTCCCATTGGTCTTTCCTAAGATTCCACCCCCACCCACCCCCTTTAGTATAGTTTAAGGGGAAATAGACATAGACAGTCCATGAGACTGTTGCTATAAGCCTGATTCTTCTGTGATTCTGTCAATTTGTTGGCAAAGTAAATGAAGCCCCTAGGATGTTGCAGTTATAAACGTAGACCTTAGAAGAGACAACCACTTGGAAGAGAGGATGGGGGGGGGGTGGAGGAGACGGATGTGTTGGTTTATCTTTGGCGTAGCACATTCTAGAAGAAAATGTAGCACATTCTATAGGGCTAATGTCACAAAGAGGGATATGGGAATACTGCCAAGCTTAAGTTGTGTAACGGGTAAATGGGTGGAAATCCTATTCCCTTCTCCAGATAGAGTCTTAACTCAAATATAGTCCTAGCTCCATGTAGCCCCAAAATGTCCATAGAGTAATAATAGTTCTGTAGGACAGTCTTTCCCAACCTGGTACTCTCTGGCTGTGCTAAGATCTTAAGACTGCAGGTGGCAGAATTGTACTGATGTGTTGACACCACAAAATCAACCCCAGAGGTATTCTTAGGTTGCAGGCCTAACAGAGTTGGAGGATACCAAGCTGTAGAGGGTAGGTGCTGTAGAATTTTCATGTGAGCAAGCACCAAATTCAAGTCCCGTGTTCATAATTTGGCACTGCCAAGTAAAGTATACACTCTGCAACTATCTCAGGTTACAAAGTGAGCTGGAGAAATGGCCCAGGCAAAAAAAAGCAACAACTGTTGTTTGATTTTGTAAATTGAATCTTGATTCCCTCCACAAGCGGGCCTTTCACCTTGCAAATCTCACATCCGTTCCATAGCATCATATGCACTTGTCCTTGAACCTTGAAATTGCACTCTTAGAAGAAAGTATGTGTGTGTGTGTGTGTGTGTGTGTGTGTTTGGGTGGATGGGAGGGGTGGTGTGTCAAAAAAGGTGAAAAAGACAGAAGGGCTACTTGGGATGTAGGTATGCATGCAGTGATTTGCTAATTTCTTTCAAAGGCTGATTGAGCAGTAACAGACAAAACAAGATCCTAAAGGTATAATCCAAACATGAAGCACTTGATATGGATGAAAGGATGTGCCAGTTTGGAGGTGTGAGTGGCGCTGAATGGTGGGGGGAGGGAGTGAAATCATTCTAGGAGGGGGAGGATGCACCAGCTGTATTTCATGCACAAATTTGGAAAAATAATGTGGAAAGGACCTGCCCAGAAAGTGAACAATGGATCAGGACAAGATGCTCAGGGCACCCTTTTTCAATCTGGAAGCCTTTAAAGAAGTTGGTCCACAATTCTCATGCCCCCTGCCCCCCCAATGCAGCTTCATGAACAGGATGCCTGGGACAATGGGGGGAACTGTGATCTGAACACATTTGGAGGGTTTCAGGTTAGGGTAATATCTGATATTGAATTGGGAACCCAGCAGACATCTACCCCACATGGCAGAGAAGAAGAAATGGAGTTGGCAGCGAAGATTAAGCCAAGCTCCTTGTCTCAAGGAAGTAAGGTTGGAGCTTGGAGCTGGATGGTTGTGTGCCCTAGAGTGGAGAGAGAGAAGGTTGTATGAGTTTCAGGGGAAAGTATGCAAAAGGCCAAGAGTAGGAAATGGAGAAGTGTGTGTATGTGTGGTGGTGATGGTGGGAAGCACGGAGAAGCACAGAAATAATATGAGGATTGTGTGAGTTAGCAAAAATAGGTTGCCAAATATATGGTGGGGAGCAAAGACCCTAAGTTGAGCGCCACAGTACATAAAATGTGTGAATGAAAGTAGTAATGTGTAGCGGCAGGAGGGCCCTAATACGCATGCTCCAGCGTTAAGAGAGAATGTCTTGGTTCCCGGCAGGAGGTGCTGCTAGCCCGTTGCAAACTCTTTTCTCCTTGTTCCCCACACTGAGATTTCCTGTCCTCATTCGTGTTCTCTTTGCCTTCTTCCCTCATGGTTGCGGTCAGATATATCTTCCCTTCTTAAAATCCTGCCTGTCCCACACAAAAAGTTTGGGCCCCTTTGCTCTCACATACCCATTGCCCCAAGGCCAGTCTCTTAAGATCTTTACGTCTCTGGACGACATGAAAATCCTCACACAGCCGGGGAGAAACTCGAGCATTCTTCAGCATTGCAGTTCTGGATTCACCGCTCCCCCCGCCCCCCCAGCTGAAACAATGCTCCTCAAAGTGACCCCCCCGCCCCTCCATTTCCGAACACTGCAGTTTAAGAACTCCTTTCTCTGCTTGCCTGCTGGCTGGCTTCCTTGCTTCCTCTCTCTATGCAGTGGACACCCTCCTCCCCCCCAATCAAACAGTTTTGTACAGGAACTCAGTGGCTGCTGCTGACAAGGACCCCCACTTTCCTGGTCTCCCCTTTCGTATTATTTCTAGGACTGTATTTTAAAGCTTTGCTGTCTTTGGAACTGCAGAGACAGCAGGTTGAGGGGGGGGGGAGGGGGCACCGCAGTGCAGTGTGGAAACCCCAGAGTTTGCAGTGCAAAGCAGGCATTTGGCAGCCTGTGGCAGCTCCCCTCCCTCCCCTCCCTCCTCCCCTCCCTCCTAGGCAGTGGATCTCAAAGCTGCAAACACTGTCAGATATCCTCATTGATTCCCCCCCTCCCTCCCTCCCTCCGTCCTTCTTCCCCCACACAGTTGGGAGCGCAGCCAGGAAAAGTTGCAGTGGGAAGGAAGATGAAGAGAGAAAGCAGGAATTTTAGTACCAGGGAGTGGGGTGGGGGTGGGGGGGCACGGATGTGGATGATAGGAGCCGAGATTATGAGCTGGTGCTGCATTGGGTGGGCATCGGGTCAGGAATCTCCATAAATGAAGGAGAACAATTTGAGGGACTAGAGATCACCCTCTTTTGTACAATACTGCCCCCCCACCTCTCATTGCATTTTAAAAAGATTTGAGTTACAGTTTTGGACCACCCCCACCCCCAACTCACTCAACGAAAAAAATAATGTGAATTAATACCTACTGAAGACTGTGCGAGGAGACTTCTGCCTAGCCCGCGGTTCCTGAGATATACAGCACGAAAAGCCTACAGAAAAGGCTGCAGAGATTCTTTAAGTAGCCCAATTTTAGCTTTCTTCTGTCTTTCTCAACACCGCCACCACCCCGCCCGCGGCACCAACTTTTTGACATGGTAAAAAGAAAAGGAAGAAAGGTGGGCTTAGAAAGAACAGGTAGACAACTAGCTAAAGGAGCAGAATATAGGTTAAGACAGATAGACCAAACTCTTCTGTAAAGGTCTATCCAAAGCCACATTAGCCGAGTTTCCATCTAAAAACCATGATAGATATTTTACAGCACTGCACAGGCAGGATGGAATTTCAAAACTGTATATTTGATGATGCTTATCAGATAGCTGTATCTAACAACTGGAATACTGAAAAGTTGAGTGTGTAGATAGAGATAATTCTTAGGCAGCTCATAAAGACAGCATATCTGTAGATAGATCTTTCATCCCCTCCAGTTATCAGGTTTTTCATCTGTTTTTGTAGTTTCTTTCTTTCTTTCTTTCTTTCTTTCTTTCTTTCTTTCTTTCTTTCTTTCCTTCTTTTTCTTTTCCTTCCTTCCTTCCTTCCTTCCTTCCTCCCCCTCCCTCCCTCCCTCCCTCCCTCCCTCCCTCCCTCCCTTCCTTCCTTCCTTCCTTCCTTCCTTCCTTCCTTCCTTCCTGGCAGTGTTCAATTTTCAAACTTTTAAAATTCCTTTAAAGAATATAGACAAGTTGTTTTTTATATCATGTTCATCCCAGAATTATTTCAGTAAATATATCCTTCCAATAATGTGGGTAAGGGAATAGAACATATTATGCCATATTACGCCAATTAATTCACAGACTGTGTATTGCAAATATAAGGATGTTATTGGAAAAGAAATCCCATCATACACAGTAGGATTTTCTTCTCAGTAGAAATTGGTTTGGGCTATCGTCACAGTTTTCTTCTCCAGAATATAAATGTTTGTTTTCATAAAATGGAGGCATATACAGGGGGGAAAAAATCTCACGGCTCCAGAAATTGCATTTCCTCCACACTGTGGATGGACAACTCAGTACAGGATTGCATAGACCTCTCAAGTTTATTTCCTTGCAGGTTCCAGTTTAATTTACCTCCCTTTTGAGGTGAAGAATGTATAGAAAATGTAGCATACCCTTTAAAATAATCAGGAAAAGTCAGGTGTAATCCAAATAATAATAATAAAGCAACTGTGGCAAAAGAAAACAAAGATACCACCAACAGTAATAAGTCCCTTGGGGTGCAATTTCAAAACATCTGGAGCACCACTTGAATACCATCGAAATTGACAAAAATCATCATCAGTTTATTACATCCTGTGACAATATCTTTAACAACATCTGCCTGTCCCAGATTTTTGGGAAAGACTGAATAGATGGGCAAAAATGCCAAATGCAGTCTAAACATCTGGCTGGCTATGCTACCAACTATAATAATGATACATTAAATGTGTATCCCACCCGATCTCAGTTATTTACAGGGTTGTATATACTTTTACTTCTATAATGATCTTGTACCTTTCCGCATATCCATTAAGTATAGCTGCTGGGTGCTCAAAAATTGTTAACTGCTTTTATACAGCAGAACCATAACATTTTAGTTATGGATGATAGGCAATTCGGGAGTTCAGTTCACCATCAAAACATGCCTACAGTCATCTGTATCAGTTCAGCAACAAAAACTTTTTGGGGTACCCTGAAGACATTAAAGAAGAAGAGTTAGTTAGTTGATGGTGGTAAAAAATCAGAAGCTAGTCACACCTTAACAGATCAGTTTTGAATATAATGACAGTAAGAAAACAGTGAATGAAGAAAACAACACAAATTCAATATCCTTAAGTCCCCCTTTAATATCTTTAATTAACTCAATTTACAGTGATTATCTTTAAGAAATTCTTTGAGGTGTTTTTTTCCAGGATAGGGTATGTGCCATTTTTAAACTTTATTGGAAATATATGCAAGAGAAAGTGGGGAGGGGGAGGACAGAAATGGAGGATGAAAAGTCAGAACAAATCTCAGAACAAATCTGTTTCCTGTTAAATGGAGGACTTACTAAAAAAAAAAAAAAAAGAAGGTCATCCAATATGCCAAGAAATTTGCATGATGGAAAACAAATGCAGACAGTTATCTTTCCTAATATTACAACTGTTGAATAGTGGGGTTCTTTTTTTACAGTAGATCTGCACTTTTGACTAAAATAAGGAAGCCAGCACTAATTTTAGCATCATAAAAAAAAACTTAGTTATTTTCCCCTCTGCAGTACCTAGCTGACCTTGGCTGATCTAAAAGAAAATAAAGAGTCACCTAGTTATACTATTTGGGTGGGAGATCACTAAGAAATTCCAGAGCTGCAGTTTGTACTGGAAAGTTCAAAAACAAATTAGGAAGATAGTGATAGAAAACTATATCCAAAGCATTGCTAACTAGCTTGACTCAGGGCTGTCTTTCCCTTTAACATAGCCCTGCAGTCAGAATTCATACCTGATATATTCCACCCATATATTTAAATCTGAAGTTGCACTTCAGTCTACGAGTAATTGAGGCACTCACAATACTAGTGCTTGACCAGCAGAATAAGATCTACTGGAGCTAAAATTATGTATTTTTAACTAAATTTATTTCTGCTTCTCTGTCTCCTGCTCATTCACAATATCATATGTTTTTTTTTTAAAAAAAAAATTCTCAACTCTGAAAAAAAAAAAAGCAAATCCTTGGGGCCCATGGAATGCCCCAAATCCCATGACAGCGTATATCTTCCTTTTCTCTGTTTCACAAATCCTGAACAACCCAACTGCATTCCCTTTTATATTAATTTTTCTATTGTAATCTTCCTTGCATGATTAAACAGAGGTGCAGAATTTCTGGTTCAACTTCTTGGGAAATGTAAAGGAGGAAGGATGTGAAAGGAGATAAATAAGAGGGTTTTAAAAAGGCTTTTAATGATGCTTGTGAATAATGACTGCAGAAAGATAATAGATTCCAAACATTGGCAAGAACCAGTTATTCTTATTTATTACAGGGAAGGGCTCAAGAGGCATTTTGTTTCTCCCAGCACATTAGCTATACACTTCTTCATTCAGTGAACCCACAAGTCTTGACATCCAACAGCTTTTGTCAGAATTTAGCAGTCTCCATTTTACTTCCACGACTTTCTGAATTCAGTTCCTGACCACCATTCTGACCTGCAAGACTGGCGTCCTTCCCAGTCCTCACTGCAAGCTCTCCATATTTTATTGTCCTACTATTCAAAAACTTTCCAAAAGAATCTATCAGGATTTTAGCAATTTTAATTCATCCCTCAGACCATTTTATCCCACTTCCCCAGTTTAAAAGCTATTCATATTAATTCACTTCTCCTAGTCCTTTCTCCCCAAATTCCAATTCCATGGCACAGTATATGTCATTCTTTTTCTTTGTTTTGATCCTATCTTCTTTGCTACTTCATTTAAGACTCAGAAAGAGCTACCTTCCTTAAATTCAGAACCCTGCAACTCATTTCTTTCTGCTTTAAATCAACAAATATGCAGAATAATTTAGATTCCACTAAGATGATGTATTCCATTACAGATATTTCTGTCTTGTCTTGCTTGAGACCCTTAACATATCTCATTAGGTTCTTCACTTTCCCAGAAGACTAGATGTAACCTCTCATTTCTGAAAGTTCAGAAGTTGTAATTTTGCATCACTCCTTTGATATCTTTCATCCCCAGTACAACCAACTACCTTTTCACAATACCCTAGATCAGGCTAAAAGCTTTCATTGTTGCACAAATCCAGTTATTACTTTAACATATTGTAGGAACCACTGCATAATGTTAAACCACGTTAAACTCTCTAATCTGGGTTTAGAGACAGGTATGGTATGTGATTCCAGCCATCAAGAAACTTGCTTGACCCCTAGATGGCTTTCACAGATGTTTCAAGAACTTTGTACCGCTCCCCTCTTTAAATAAAATTTGATTGTCTTTTGTTCCAAATTCTTTTGAAGGACTTAATAACTAGTTTCTGATCCCTTTACTCTGAGATTTTCCATACCAAGCAAATATTTTCTTTTCCATCTCTCCCACTGCTGAATATAGAAAAACGACCCTTTTTGTGGAGCTAAAATTGGGCTATTGCGGTTTTAATCCAGGCTTTTCTGTGTGGCTCTCCATGATACTGAACTGCAGTATTGCATCCAGCAGTAGCAGCTGATAGAAAGAATACACGGGAACACGAACAGAAGCAGAAACGTTCTCCTACTTTCAGACCTTGCTGACTGAGGTTACTCTATCGTGCTTTGCATTAAAAATAAGATAATATTAATGATTTAGTATAATGTGCCATATGAGGATGATAAATGCAATATCCCAATCAGCTATTACAGAGAAGAAGAGCAAAAAAGAAATAAGGCCAGTGAGGTTCTGGAAAGTAATATTTGTTTGTGTGTGTGTTTTGTGCATATGTTGTGTGTGTGTGCGTGCGTGTATTTAAACTACTGTTGAAAAATGTGTGTAGGAATCAGGGGACATCGTAACTTCAGTATAATTACTTTTTTTGATACGAGTCTACAAATAAAAACATTGGTTAAAGAAGAACAAAGATAGGACAATAGAGTGAAATCAAACTGGATGATGGCACACCAAAAAAGGAAAAGAAGAAGAAGAAGACGAAGAAGAAGAAGAAGAGGAGGAGGAGGAGGAGGAGGAGGAGGAGAAGAAGGAGAAGGAGAAGGAGAAGAAGAAGAAGAAGAAGAAGAAGAAGAAGAAGAAGAAGAAGAAGAAGAAACTGACCTCATTCTTATCCCAGTTTTCAAACTCCTGAGCTCTTTCTTTTGATGTGACAAAAGGAAGGATGTACAGGTAGTCCTCAATTTACGACCACAACTGAGCCCAACACTTACGTTGCTCAGTGAGAAATTTGTTAAGTAAGCTTTGCTCCATTTTATGGCTTTCCTTGCCACATTTGTTAAGTTAATCTGGCTTCCCCATTGACTTTGCTTGTCAGAAGAGTGCAAAAAAGGATCACATGACCCCAGGGCATTGCAATTGTCATTTAGTATGAACCAGTTGCCAAGCATTTGGATTCTGATCACGTGACCATGGGGATGCTACAATGGTCATGAATGTGAAAAATGGTCATAAGTCACTTTTTACAGTGCGTTTGTAACTTTGGATGATCACTAAACGAGCTGTTGTAAGTCAAGGAATACCTGTAAAACAAACTTTGTGGAAAGAGTGGGAATGTCCTAGAGCATTTGGACAAAGTGGTCCCTTAGATCCAGATTGGGGGAACTGGCCCTTTTATGACTTGTGGACATGCATGGCTGGTTCAGGAATTCTGGGAGTTGAAGTCCATAAAAGAGCCATCATTACCCACCTCTGACCTAGATGGAAACTATGTTTCCAAAGCTTTGTTTGCTACCTTTCACTTCTTCTTTTGCAACATTGATCTTCTTATCAGGCCATAATAAATTGATTAGGTGACACAAGGCTCTGGATGGGTTTTGTTTTTACAGCCAAAGACTATTCCTCTGGGGGGGGGGGGAAATAGAGGCATTGCAAACAAATCATTGGAGAGGATTGTAGTTTAATTGCCATCAATATCCTTCATCTGCACTGCACTTGATGTTTACATATTTCACTATCTTCCCCCTCTTTTTATTCATCTACTTACTTTGCTTCCTATCTCCCCATTAAAATAGATCTTCTTGAAGAATGGAAAGTACAACTTTCAGGATCAACCATTGTCTACAGTAGAGATTTAAAGCCATAACACTATTTCGTTATATTATTTCCGGTCATAAGCTATTATCCAAATTTACCTCAAACTGGCTAGGGGGAGAGACTGTCTTTCCAAGCAATATTACCTGCTCATCTCTGACAGGTCTCTGCCTTATTTCCCTGTTTCAAGGGAAGACACCTACAAGCCTTCCAATATGATCTATCCATCTGTATAAGTTGCTGGTCTTTCCAAATCTGTCTTGTTCAACCAACATCAGTTCAGGTACTCATACATCCAGGCATCCAAGTTTAATGACCCAAGTATATTCTTATCAAGCAGTCTACAACAGGGGTCTCCAACCGCCGGTCCAGCGGACGTACGATCCAGCGAACAAGTCTTACCGGGCCGCTGGTTGCTGGGCGCCGCCATCTTTTTGGTAAAAAGTGCTTCCGGTGAGCTTTTCGGGTAGAAAGCTCACGGGAAGCACTTTCATCAAAAAGATGGCGGCGCTACGCTCCGATGAGCTTTTCCGGGTAGAAAGCCATTTCTACCTGAAAAAGCTCACCGGGCGCTACGCCGCCATCTTTTTCGTCAAAAAGATGGCGGCGCCCAGTTGATGCCGATACCGGGCTGCAGCGCCCAGCTGATGCCGGTACCGGGCCGCGGCATCAAAAAGGTTGGGGATCACTGGTCTACAACACTTCTCAACCCTCGGTTAATCTCCAGTAAACAGAGAGAAAGCTAAAATGAGTGGTAATTTAAAGTTTCTGATTCCCAATGATAATAAGAAGGCTCCTCCATCTTAATTCTGAAACTGGAGAGTGCTTGAGTTGAAAGTCTGATGATTTGGGGATAAAAACAAATTCTGAATTGAACTTGGGCTCAGAGATTTCTTTGGTTAATTTGGAGGATTCTAGCAAAATGATTCCTGCAAAGCCTGAGGCCTGCTACCTGTCTTTTAATGAGACAGGCCCCAGCTTTTTGCTGAATATTTAGGAATATTCATTTCCTACTTAGACTATTTCAACCCTTTTCCTCCAGTTAACTCATATTTTAATCCCAAGGAGAACAATCTAAGACCATAAGTTGCCTAAAAAGCCTTAGGTACATTCATGGACTTCCAAATATGGTTAATTTAAATGTAAGTGACATCAAGGCAAATATATCTTTTGGTCCTGGCCATTGTTTTTTTGGAACACACATCTATTCCACATCCCATTTAAAGGCCAACGGGGCCATTTGGCCTTATTCTTTCTCATTATTTTCTCTTTCCTAGAAACCAAATAATTGTGCGTGCGCACACAAAATAATACGTATCTATTTCAAGCTCCACACTCCGCATCCACTTGGCAAGAAACAGAAAGATGGAAAAGAGGTGTCTAAAAGAGTTTCCATTTTGGTTCTCATATAAAAATAACTGATTAGCTTACACTTTGCCTAATTCACAAAGAATATCTCACCACATTCATTGGATTTATGGTTAGGTTTTTTTCCTTCCTCTCCACACAAATTGTAAAACGGAAGCTTTGAACAGCTAAATTAAAGATAAGGTCATGTCAGGGAATAATGCTGGCTAAGTCAGGCTTTTTTCAGAGATGTCAGAATAAAGTTCTATTTTTTTTTTTTTTTGACCTTGTGCCCTATACCAAATGCATATACATGTACGTTTATTTTTTTCCTTTTCTTGTTTCCACCCCTGCTGGATCTTCCATCTGCTACTGCAATATGTTCCTTCATTTATTTCAAAAACAGAGGACTATTCCTGCACTGACAGAAGGACAGTCGTAGCCCTGGGAAAAGATAGAAGGCGGGGGTTGGCTAGCCAAGGCAGCGGGGCCAGTGACAGTCACATGTGACAGGAATCCTGAGTTCCCTAATAAGGTCCTAATGGGATGGAGGGAATGCATAAGGCCAAAAATTGGGGAGTTCTCTGGAAGAAGAGAAGTTAAAAAGATGGTGGTGAGTTGACCATGTCTTTTTGAGCATTTTATGCCTTTGCTGTATGACATTGTGCTGGTCTCCTTCCTGCCTCACAAACACCTTCCAGGAACAGTTACATCAGTCGTATCTATTGTCTTTCCCACGTACTCTGTCCCCAACCATGCCATGGTTCTCAGGAGACAGAAATAATTATTTCCATCTGAATGATTTGGGACTCCCAGCGCTGCCTGGAGGAGGTCCCATATAGACTATTCCTCATTACTTTTTGCAAGGGCAATGAATGTAGAATACAGTGTGTAGCATTAAGGGATGATGGCACCATTCAGCCTGCTTCCCCAAACCTCAAGCAGCTGGAAAAGCTGTGTGTGATATACACAGTTCTGGAAATGGGTCAGAACCACTAGATGGTTTCTGGGAAAAGCACGTTCCTTTGGGACTTCAAAATATCTGTCCTTGTTTCCCTTCCATGGAGAATGCCATTCTTAAAAACAAGGTTGTACCCAAATAGTTTCTCTACAGTAAAAGCATCAATCTAATCCTCGCTTTTCTCATTCTCCTCAACTCCCTCCCTTCCCTTGAATTCCTTGGCTTTCCCCTTCATCTTTTCCTCCTCCTGCTCTCACCCCCCTCCAGTTCCCGGGCACCGCACTGCGCTTCAAAAAGGATTCTAGGATTTGTTTGTAGAAAGTGCTGACGGGACGGGAATTCTATGCAGTGCAGAAAGCAAGCAGCAAGATTTTGCCCTGCAAGAAAGGAGCTGAGAGTAGAGAGTGAGAGTTTTGCACACAAGTGTAAACACGAATAGGGAATCTATGCACATAGTTGTATAAGCAAAGGCAATCATGCTTGCATTGTGTTATGACACGCATGCATCTGTGTGTGTGTGTGTAGCAAGCTCAAGTATATGCGTAGCCTCGGGCAGAATTGTGCTGCCAAAGAAGATTTTGTTCTATGAATGTATAAAGGCATATTTGGTGCATAGCCTAGAGCTTTTTTGGGTGCATTAGAGCAAACAGTATACGTGGATATCATATAAATTCATCTTTGTATGAAATATAGTATGTATATCTATGTGTGTGTGCATGCACACACACACATTAATATAAACATACCCCCAGAAAAAGTTCGAGTGTATCAACAAATATTTTATATAGAATGTGCTAATATTTATGAAAGGAGTGTGCAGTTGTATTTAAGTGTAGATATATGGGAAACTTTGTTTGCACCTCCGTCTGCAGTTAAACCAACTTAAATTTAATTGAAATTGGTAAATACAATTCCATTCAACAATGACCTTATTTGTACTATAAGGTAGATTGGCATGGTAGTGCGTGTGTAGAACCACAGAGATATGGACAGGCAACATATTCTGTAATTTTCAAAGTGAGTTGTGGAAGGAATGCATAAATAGGTATAATCTCCACAGAGCCCATATAGGGGCTATAAAATTGCATACTGAGATGAATGTGTTAGTGGTAGGCTGGCTATGGCTAGGAGAAACCAATTTGTGGAGGGAGGGGATTGGGGGGTGTATGCATGCAGATGAAGTTCAAATGAGAAAATGATTTCTGTACACTTGTGCACATAAGCATTGTTTCAAAGCCTGTGGAAAAGTAAGTTGAAAATTATACGCCAATATTTACTTGTACATGATTGCACATGGGACATACCTCAGCGGACACTGTCAGATGCCATGAACAAAACGTTTGGTAATGATTTAGCAGCTAAAACTCCTGGACAATAGAGCTTGTGTGAATTGTGTGTATACCAATAGAGGAATGTGAATGAATGTGAAGTGCTCAGTATATGTGCAAGGGAGCACGTGACTTTTGCGTCATTGCTCGCTTTCACTGTTTTCTCAAGGGACTAAAATAGGAGAACGGTATAATAGAAGGCACGTGAATGCCGAGCCTGAAATTTCAGCAGAATCCTTTCTGTTCTGGGCTCTTTATTCATTCATCTAAATTAGTGATGTTAGGATAGTTAAAACATTCAAAATTCTGCTGAAAAAGAGCAGAAATTCAAGAAGGAGGAAGGAAAAGTTTTACCATCTCAAAATTTTCTTGTAATGGGGTTTTAAATCCTAGCTTGTTCCCAAAATGGCACAATGGTTTATGAGCAAGTTGCTTAGTTCCTGTTCTTTTACAATCTAGAATACCTGGTTAAAAATGAAACCAAAAATGGAGCAAAGTTGACCTCAAAAAAGCCGTGACAGAATCACTGCAATTGTGCCCCAAAATAAACCAAAATTCACACCAAGGGAAGATATCTGCGACCTGCATTCACTATGCAGATAAAAGAGCAAATACAGTCATAAGGGTGAGAAACTTCCTTGGTTGTTTTTTTTTTAATTCAAGGCTCAGAGTCTTAAATCAAAATGTTGACTTTTGTGTCACCTAAGCAAATTATGTACCTGCATAATACAACTGTCAGTGGGTGAATGCTAAATAGGTGTTATATTGTAATAATAGATTCCAGTTCCTCTAAGGAATAAAGCAGGTTCTTTTCGGTTCTCCCCTATACAGTCATTTATTGCATCAGTTTTACAAGGTAGGTTGGACTGAAAAAAGAGTAATTGCCCAAAATCATGGAATGAATTTCATAACTGAGCAGCTAATGGAATCCATTTTTTCTCTACTCCACCATCAGCTGAGAATTAATACAGAATGAATGGCTAGCCCAGCGGCGTCCAAATTTGGCAACTTTAAGACTTGTAGACTTCAAATCCCAGAATTCCCCACTCAGCCATGGCTGGGGAATTCTGGGAGTTGAAGTCCATAAGTCTTAAAGTTCTGGAGGTTGGATGCCTCTGAGCTAGAGCATCATGCTATGACTGGAGAAACATACTTATGTTTGTTATAAATTCCCTGGGTGATCTTGGATTTATAATTTCAGAGTTTCTCAAAAACTATTGTACATAAAGCATAGAAGAATAGCAACTCATCTCAGTTTCTGTGGAGTAAAGATAAGACAAAAATGTAAAAAAAAAAAAATGAGGATATTGGGCAATGGTCATACTATAGTTCCAAGAAAAGCTTTCTTCAAGGAAGACAAAATTGTCCATCCTTTCTCATGAGGCATACAGAGACAAGCCTGGCTACCCCTACAAGATGTTGTGATTCCCCTGGTCTCTGATGGCTTTAACTCAAATTATGGCCCCTAAATGCTTCAGCCATGCTAGCCAGACTTGTGGGAATTCCATGCTACATTAGTTGAAGGGTACCCTAATGAAGAAGGCTCCTTTAGAAGCTGGCCAAACATTCAATTGATGGCTATTAAACATGATGACCAGCTATTGCAAATTCAAGGAGGAGGCATTGTTTTGAGTAGAGATTTGACAAAAACTCCGGGTCCAGTCAAATGGAAAGAAAACATTGGGAAACAGGCCCCACCAAGCAACCATGATCCAAAATAAAGGACAGACACTAACAAGCTAGAACTGGTGTTGGAAAACAATCTGGATTTATTGGTAGATCTTTATAGACATGCAATAGATCAGTAAGAGTTTTTGACTTTTAGGACAGCAACAAAAAAGCATAAGTATGCAACATACATACACAAACATGGTTAGCACTCCAATCCATAATAAATCAGATGCAGATCAATCCGTTTAATAGATGGTAGAGTGTAATGAATGGAGTACAATAAGCAGATAAGCCACCATCTCAGGATACTACTTAAAATAGAATAGACCTCTGTAACGTAGGGGTTGATATACAATAATAGAGAAACGATAGAAAAAAATAATAATTACTCATCACTATGTCATTTGGTGTGTTTTTTTTTCTCCCAAAGGTTATTAGACCTGACAGATACTGTATATTAAGATGGCAGAAATGACTGCAGGGGATAGGATACCATTTTTAAATGCAGATCCCTCCATTTGCTTAAAAAAACCAAAACCTTTTTACATAAGAAGAAAACTAGGCTAACACATCAGTATCTAATCTAATTGTCTAGCAGTATGAGGTTTGGCTGTTTTTTTTTAAGTGGGCCACATTTTAAAAAATGAAATATGTCTTTTCCTCTTATCCCATACCTCAGTTTTCCCTCACTAACATTGGAATAAGTGGGGTATTTGTTGTCTCTTGGGATATACTTAACAGCTATTTATTGAGGAGAGGGCAGTGATTGGGAAGGGACTAATTTTTGTAGGGTAGATTGTTCCTTTTCTGGAAGTTTCTTCTTTTATAATTATGAGTTAGCACTAATGTTTTCCTTCCCTATCCTTTCCTGTTTAACATCCTCGCCTCCCTGCTATTCCTCTTTGTCTGCTTCTTCCCTGTACATTTGTCCTTCTGCATCTCTCCAGTATGTGGCCTTTGCCTCCCTCTTCTTCATCCTCATCTCCATCACCACTTTCTGCTTAGAGACCCATGAGGCTTTCAACCACTTCAAAAACAAGACAGAAATCATAAAGACGGGGAACAGTACCAGCATAAAGGTGGACTATGAAATGGAAACAGAACCCTTCCTCACCTACGTGGAAGGGATGTGCGTCATCTGGTTCACCTTTGAGTTCCTCATCCGGGTCATCTTTTGCCCAGACAAAATGGAATTCATCAAGAGCACCCTCAACATCATTGACTTTGTGGCCATCCTGCCCTTCTACCTGGAAGTGGGTCTCAGTGGCCTCTCATCCAAAGCAGCCAAGGATGTGTTGGGCTTCCTGAGGGTGGTAAGATTTGTCCGGATCCTAAGGATCTTCAAGCTGACCCGGCATTTCGTAGGGCTGAGAGTCCTAGGTCACACACTGAGGGCCAGCACCAATGAGTTCTTGCTCCTTATCATCTTCTTGGCCCTAGGGGTCTTGATCTTTGCCACCATGATCTATTATGCTGAAAGGATCGGTGCTGACCCAGATGACATAACGGGCAGCAAGCACACCGTCTTCAAGAACATCCCCATTGGGTTTTGGTGGGCTGTAGTGACCATGACGACTTTGGGCTATGGTGACATGTATCCTGAGACTTGGTCAGGCATGTTGGTGGGAGCACTGTGTGCCTTGGCTGGTGTGTTGACCATTGCCATGCCTGTACCAGTCATCGTCAACAACTTCGGCATGTATTATTCGCTGGCTATGGCCAAGCAGAAACTACCAAAGAAAAAGAACAAGCACATCCCACGGGCCCCTCAACCTGGCTCACCCAACTACTGCAAACCGGACATGCAGTCCCCACATCGCAGCAACCAGGGTGACTCATGCCCCTTGGCTCAAGAGGAGATAATCGAGATTAATCGGGCAGGTAAGGGGCAGACAGAATGGCAGAAATAGTTAAAAATTACATCTGTGTGAGTCAGATCTATATACTCTTTGTGATTTTCAAATATTTTGGTATCTAACAATTCTCTTCCTGCTAAGAAATTAATACTATAGGGAAGGAGGCACAGGTAGTCCTCAGCTCACAACCACAATTGTGACCAGGATTTCCGTGGCTAAGCAAGGTGGTTTATAAACGAGTCGTGTCCAATTTTACAACCTTCTTTGCCTACAAATCGCTGTGGTTAAGTGAATCAGCAGTTGTTAAGCAAATTCAGTCCTGTACCCCCTTGACTTTGCTTGTCAGAAGCTGGCTGGGAAAGTCACAATTGGCAATCACATGATCCCAAGAAGTTGCAACCATTGAAAATATATGTCAGTTACCAAACTCTTGAATTTTGATCATTTGACTATGGGGAAGCTGCAATGGTTGTAAGCGTGAGGATCTGTCGTCATTTTTTTTTCTGAATCGTAAGCTTAAATAGTTGTTAAATGAATGGTGTTAAGTTGAGGACTACCTGTGCACAGAGCCAGGTAGATTGCGGATTCCTGAGAATCTTAAAGAAACGTGTTTTTGGTTCATGTGGGCTTTTAAAATGTTGAATTTCACTTTTGTACCTCTTGGAAACAGTGGAGCACATCCAAGAATTATTCCTGTTTCCAGCCTTTCTCAAGCTGGCTGGAGGTGAAGAGAGTTGCAGTTCAACAGTGTCTGAGATACCAAGATTGCCCACAGGTGCATATGCTAGTTTGGGGCTATGTATCACAAGAAAGATTAATAGGGAAAGTTTGCCAGGTGAGTTTACCATTAGCACTGATCCTTCTTATTGAAAACATCTTGGTAAATGTGTGATAAAATTTAAAGTCAAAAATCAACTACCATGTGCTTGCAAGGACCACAATTTTCATCCTCAGAAAGTTATTGTGAAATCCCTCAAATTACATTAGGTTTTTTTTTTCTAATGGCTGAAAATTTGTGAGATTATAAAAATTTGGCAAGATTTAAGTATGATTTCCCTAAGAATACTACACTCATAAAATCATGTATGAGAGTGCCAAAAGAACTTACAGCTTTGTATCACTATTTCTAAAATAACTGGATTTTTAAAAGAAACAATCAAAGATAATGCTGCTTTCTTCCAAACAAAGATGGTATTATTCAATCAGCTTCGGAATGGAGTTATATAATGCATTAGGTTGCTAATCATAAAAATGAAACAATAATTAAGAGCAAAAAGATAATGTCCTATGTATATGAGCATATATATTATAAGCTCCTATTTGTATCTCAAGTGCAAAAGTTGAAAATGCAGTCTGCATAGAGTTTCTTCTGAGAGAAACTGTTTAATTTTTTAAAAGGTAATTATTAGCCTTTACTCATCATTAAGTGAATCCATGCCTCTTCCAGATTTGCTAAAATTCACCAACCTAGGCAATAGTGACTGATGTTGAGAGCTGTTGTTTTAATTCAGAAACATCTGGAGACCATATCTATTTAAGATCATGAAGTATGCATAGGTGGAAAGATCTTGCCGAATAAAAGAGACACAGAATAAAATTTTCCATGACCCAAGGATGAATTTTTAGTTTTTTAGTTCACCTTGCTTCCAAGGACAATTCCTTTATCCTTCCTACTCTTGACAGCATTTTCAAATAGTGACATAAATGCCCTCAGAATTCTATTTCTCATTCTACTCTTGCACATTTATTTATTTGTAGCAAAGAAAGCAACCAACTACCAGCCACTTGAGCAGTTCCTTTGGACTGCGAACGATGGAGGGAAACCCTCTATATTGTCATGTACCCTTGAGGAAGTTGGGAAATATGAAAAATAAGGGGCCAGACAAGTTGGGATCTACTGGCAATGGAAAGCTACTTGACCTGCAGCACTTCAAAATACTTCCAAACTATTCCTCCCAGTAATCTTTTGGAGTATCTGCTGATCATCTCATGTGAGAAGATCTCCAAGAGCCACAACAATATGCAGACAAAGAAAATTGACTGCAATATTGGATTGGTGCAGCCCTTACATATGGAAGTAACTTTGCCCTTTTCAAGGCATTAAAGAGGAACCATTTGTAGCTTCTGTTTTTCTGTTAATCATAATTGTTTTTACAGGAAATTAAAGATGGATTCTTATTCAATAAGTAATATTCAATAAGTAATATGAGACCTCATAATCCGTGTTAAATCTAGCCCAGTTATTAATCATTGACATAGAAGTTAGTTGTAACACCAAATATTTTACAACTGGTTCATAAAATGGAACTCTTTTACTCCTGTTTTGCAGGACACTGTTTTAGGCGTACCAGCCTGACTGTGGCTTACTTGGAGGATTGCAATAGTGGCGAATAACTGTAGCTCAGATGTAGGATAAGGGTGGGGGCTCATTCTCTGAACTTGTGGGTTGGTTTCTGAATGGTTCATTACCAGACTAGGTAACATCTTCAGCAGAGTTTAGGGGTTGTCAGTGTTATTCTGTTTATAACGGCTTCAGGTGTGGCTGTGTCAAGCGAGGGTCTTGTGATGGGCCAGTTCTGATGACTCACAGCTGACCCTTCACAAGACCCTCACTTGGCACAGCCACACCTGAAGCTCTTATAAACAGAAGAACATGGACATCCCTTAAATTCTGCTGAAGATGTTACCTAGCTTGGTAGCAAAACATTTGGAAACCAACTCACAAGCTTGGATAACCCTTACTTGGAGGACAGCAGAGACAAGAGAGTGCCAAGGCCAATATTTGATCCTTTCCTCAAAATCCAAATGTTTAGCTTTAAAACTCACCCATTACTTTCCCATGGTAGACTGGAGTTCTCCCAAATGCAAGACAATAGATTTCTTTACTCATTAGCTATGAGGCAAATACTGGAAATATGAAGCATTTTGAAGCAAAAACCTTCTAGAAACCAAAACATATTGAGTACCAAAGCCCTCTTCATGGATTATACAAGAGCTGGCTGTTTTCCATACTGACATACTTAATGGCACTAAAATATATTATCTTGAGCAGCATTTCTCAACCTTGGCAACATTAAGATAGGTGGACTTCAACTCCCAGAATTCTCCAGTTGAAATCCACCCAATTTAAAGTTGCCATAGTTAAGAAACAGTGGTCTTGAGGCTCCTTTCTTATCTTTATTATTAACACCCCATGGTTGTATAATAAAGTCCACAAATTACATTTTATCTCTTCAGGAAAAAAAAAGGGGGGGGAATGATTAAGACTGTATTTGGATTAGAAACTTTTCCTAGGCTGATAACTTTAATACATTCCACAGATTTTATCATATCATCCCAGTGAAAAAGAAGGGATGATGAAGATATTTGAATTAGAAATGCTTCCTAGATTTATTTATTTAATAGAATTTGGATTGGAGGGATAGCTATATTAAGGTTGACCAAAGACAGGTCTGACCTATTATTTGATGCATCATGCATAGGCCATGCCAACCCCAGTTCCACAAAGGGGATAAACGTGATACATCATGTGATGGCAATGTGATGCTGAGAGTTTGACACCCATGTGATAGAATAAGGCAAACAGGTAGACAGCACATACTGTGGAACAGCAATGGCATTTAAGGCTACAGCTGTTCCCTTCTGTTGCAAGACAAATGCATTGGCTCAGGATCTTGGCCTGCATCCCAGGTGATAGGAGTGAAGTAATGCTCAACCAGCAATTCACTCAATTCCTGTAGGTGAAATATCAGAATGGATTCCAAACGGGTGGGGTTCAAAAATTTTAACAACCGGTTCTGTGGGTGTGGCTTAGATGGTGGGCATGACTTGGTAGTCATATGACTGGGTGGACATGGCTTGGTGGTCATGTTATTGGCTGGGTGTAGCCAACTCAATATCACTCACATCGAGGCACGCATCTCCTCACCTGGCCTCTCATGACTGTGGGGATGCTGCAACAGTTGTAAGTATGAAAAATGGTCATAAGTCACTTTTTTCAGAGCCATTGGAACTTTGAATGGTCACTCCACACAAGCAAAGTTCCAGCAAAGGAGTGGGGAAAAAAACTCCAGAGAAGTTCCAGAGGCAGGAAGTCTAGTCCTGCCAAGAATGTAATAAGGGTTAATGGAGAGGCAGTTTCTGTAAGCAACACCAGAATGTTTCCTTCCTGCCTTCCTTACAGGATTAGGCCAATAATTTCTTCCAACAACCGGTTCTCTGAACTGCTTAGAATGTTAACAACCGGTTCTAGCGAATAGGTGCGAACTGGTAGAATCCCACCCCTGATTCCAAACTGTCTTGGGCCAAGCTTGTCAAAAGCCCTAAGGCAGCTAAAAAAGCCTTTCTCCTATTAAAAAAAAATATTTGGGCTGCAGTAGACCAAAATTAATGCTAATATAGGAAGGTGATAAAAGTTAGGCAAAAAAAATCATCTTTGGCATTATTGTCTCAAGGGTGGTTTTTTCGCAGGAAAAAATGACAATAAAATGTATCTTTTTCAAAAGGCAACTAGACTATCTTTGTTTTGCTTGAAGACATTTTGCTTCTCATCCAAGAAGCTTCTTTCATTCAGAAGTGAAGAAGCTTCTTGGAGGAGAAGTGAAACATCTTCAAGGAAAAACAAAGAAAGTCCAGTTGCCTTTTGAAAAAGCACCTTTGGGACAACCCTGACCTGGATGACTCAGAATCTCCATAGACCTTTGGCATTATTAAGTCTGGGTTCACTTTGTAATAGATGAATTTGGGTCTTCTCACTTTGGCAGAGACTATGTAAGAGAAGGTGCATTATGAAAACCTTCTTAACTGATAGCCTCTGTCCATTGGTAGCATGATAACCAAACCCAGGTCTTTAAAATGGTGTTGTATTTCTTAAGACATTTATGGATTTGCTTGGTAGGGTGTCCTTCTCTCCAGCCATGTTCTCTCTTTATATTTTGAACTGCTGACTCTTGGAGGTGGCATAAAAACTACTGCTGCATAAAAAAAGACCTACGTGTTGTTCTAGAAAACAGTTTAGGTTATCCCATCTTGGCTATGGGTTTGGAAGGATTTGTCCTTCCAAAATGACTCATACTTAAAAATCAAAGAACCCGTTTTGGCAATTCAAGCCATTTTTGATTGAGAATGATTATTCTTTTTCTTCCGTGGAGAAAAGGGGATGATATTGGCAATTATAGGTGACTTAGATTCATGGGAATATTTTAGCTACAATGGAATCATTAGTGATAGAGCTAAAATATCAAGAATGGTTGCAGGAATTGGGTATGTCTCGTTTAATGAAAAGAAGGACAAGGGAGTAACATGATAGCCTTGTTCTGATATCTAAGGGGCTGCTGCAAAAGAGGGAGTCAAGATATTCTCCAAAGCACCTGAGGGCAGGCCAAGAAGCAATGGGTGGAAACTAATCAAGGAGAGAAGCAATCTAGAACTAAGGAGAAATTTTCTGACAGGGAGAACAATTAATCAGTGGAACAACCTGCCTCCAGAAGTTGTAGAGGCTTCAACACTAGAGATTTTAAAGAAGAGATTGGACAATTATTTGTCTGAAGTGGTACAGGATTTCTTGCCTGAGCAGAAGATGAGACCAGAAGACCTCCAAGGTCTCTTCCAACTCTGTTGTTCTGATTTGTTGAGAAAGGTATTGAGTTTAAATGGGAAAGCATTTGCCAAAACATGCAGTGCTTCTTAATGCCTCTTCTTTCCTTTCAGTAGATAAAAAAAGATTGCTGATCTGAGAAAGTCAAGAGAATGCATCTTGCCTACAATCTTGTCTTGGGAAAGAATATCCCAAATAACCAGCGTGTTCAAGGTTGGACCAGTATGTTATGTGCTAGCAAGAACAGAAAATTTACTAATAAAACCCCAGAAGGGAAGTATAATGCACATCCTTAGTAAACACTGACAGTTGAAACAGTGTTTCTCAACCTTGGCTGCTTGAAGATGTGTAGACTTCATCTCCCAGAATTCCACGGACAGCAATTCTGAGAATTGAAGTCCACACATCTTCAAGTCACTAAGGTTGAGAAACACTGATATGATGGTTTGGGTTCCATAACAACAGAAGAGGAAAAGATCAAGAGGTAACCAATTCACTTTATTTCTTAGATTTATATCCTACCTTAAATAGGAGCTGCACAGTACTCCTCTCCTACTTTTCCCCAAATAACAACAATAATTCTGTTGTACTTGGGTTGGCAGTGACTGACCTGAAGTTATCCAGTGAGCTTCTGTAGTTGAAGATGGATTTGAACATGGGTTTCCTCAGTGTCAATCCCTTAACCATTATACCACTGTTTTTCAGCAATAGTTTGTTATTTGGAAAGAGGGTTAGTTACGGTTGATTAGCAAGGCCTTTTGAGTTCAAGATTAAAACAGGACTGCCTTAATAGAAAAAAATATATATAAATAAAGAGGGATAATTCTTTCAAGCAGAACAGCGTTGGGTAGACAGGAAACTTAATAGCTCTGGAACATTCCGGACCCAGAAGAAATTTGGTTTGCAGTGGAGGAGCAACCTGAACCAAAGCAATCGCTACAACCACTACGCATCCTTACCCACACATCTCTTTGGGATTCACTCATTAAACGGATCCTCAAGACAGACCACAAGGCAGAAGTGGCAGGAAGAGAAGACTATGTGATAAGAGGCCTGCAGTGTCTGCAATCAGTTCCTAGCTTGCTTTCCATCTGCTCCAAGTCCTTTGGGCCAGGAAGCCCATTTGCAGCAAATACAGCGGAGAAGCAAGGATTCACTTAATTTAACAGGTTCTTGGCTATGCACTGCATAGCAGGGGAGGCCAAAGGGGATGTGGTTGCTGGAGCTATTGCTGTCAGGGCACGGCACAAACAGCATCTGACAACTGCAACCTCAGTCTTTATGCCCAGCTTAATTTTACCTTAGTCTCTTTTTTACTTCACTAACAGCCTTACATTTTCCACTTGAGTTGCCTGATAACCCAATGCTTTTCGGTTCCCATGGCAACAAGTTGCCTGCAACTCCTTCAACTCAATTTATGCTCTCACTTCAATATATGAAATGATTAATATCAGTGGTGGGATTACCTCAGAAGGCCTTTCCTTCAAGCATTATTTATTATTATTATACATGCTAATTTTGTGGATCAAAATTGATCAAAGATGTAGTAATCTGAGGGTCTTGCCTCCTTTGGTATTCTGAGGGGCAGCCATTAAATGTAGCAGAGTGCTTATATATGGGAATTTTTATTTTCTTTGGCAACAGATTTTCCTTGACTAGCCCTAACTCTGCATGTCAGGCTGCTATTCACAGGGTCAGCAATAATCATAAAATTGGGCAATCTTGAGGTTGTGAATTAATGCAATCTATTTAATTATATTTGAAACAAACAAAAAAAAGATATTCACTCCAATTCTGTAAGGGAAAGTTATTCTAAATAAATACAGAACTGCCAGGACTTATTTTGGAAATATTACTATTTGGAATGGTCATTTAAAAAAAAACAATCTATGAACATTTAGCGAATGAGTGCTTATTTGGAAGGATCTGAAAAGAAAGGGGGAATTAAAATGTAAAAAGAACTTGGAAAACAATAGTAAAAATGGTTCCAGAAGATATCAAAGATTTATTTAATGAGTTCCTTTGAGTCCATATTGCCTATGGCTACTAGACAATTACCAGAGAGCTTTCTGCATCTCTCCACTACAGACCGGATTTGGCATCCCAGTTCTGGTAGCCTTAATACAGTCTTCTGTGGAACACAATAATCTGAATAGCAATGGAGATAGTAACTGAATACACATGTGGCTCTTTGAATGCAGTTAAAACATAATACCTATACAGTGGGGGCATAATTTGATCTATGAGTCTTTACAGACTCTACACATCAATTTAATAAATAAATGAACAAACAAATAAGTAAAACAATTGTACAGATGGCTTATAAATGATTCTCAAATGGCAGCCATCTTTTCAAACTTTACCTCAGGGCTAGAATATCTTCATCAAAACATTTCACAAGGTTAGCAAATCCTCCTCACTCCAGCCCTCTCTCCCCGTCCCCACAAAAAAACAGATACAGTGTTTTATAGTACAATCCAATCCATTGTTTAAAGTTGCAAAGAGACCAAACCACTCTAGTTTGCCATGTATTAAAATTGATGATTATGCCATTGTGGTACCATAATTAAACCATTCTTCTATTTCAGATTGAATGGAATTGATTTCAAAGATATACAAAGAGTTGAATATGACCTGGATATCTTGCCGCTTTCCACATCTTGTTAAAGAGAGATTAATGTACATCTTGTTACAGAGAAAGATAATGTATTTCATTTTGGCTTAGTTACCGTTCAGTTGGGATAGCTTATTTAGCTTTGGGCACAAGTGCATAAGAAGGTTGTTGACAAGAAATTCTAAGAATAGCTATACAGATGCTAAAAGGGTCAAAAAGACAAATATATGAGAAAAAGTTGAGAACAAGATATCTTTAGGGCTCCTTGCAGTTTTCAAACTGTTCCAGGGCCTTTTCTTTGGCATAAGGGAATTCCATGGAGATGTGCAATATTTAGTCAGCTGACAAATCAATGCAGGCAGCAGAAAGATTTCTGGAGGGCAAGAACTATGAAATCCATTACTTTAGTTTGGGGGGAAAGCCTGGAGGAGAAGCATAGATGAGACAATTGTTCATGTAGGAAGAATGAAAAAGTTATTCATCCTATCTGCTAAAAGAGCCAGGAAAGAGGTAATACGATTAAATTTAGGAATGACAGAGGTTTCATGTCAGTGTGGATGAAAGTGCAGAATACATACAATTGTTTATTGGGGCCCGAAAGCCTTCCAGAGATCTTTGCTCAAAGAAGCGTATCTCTTTCAGCACGGAGAGCTCGCCAATGCTCAAGCATGTATTTTGTCACTGGGTAAATTGGAACTTTAGCTAGCATTTCAGTTGCTATTTCAATTGTTGTGTAAAATGTGATTGCGTAAGGGTCATAGGCCGTACCCCATTATGTCCATCAAAATCAGAGACTGTACCAGTTGAACAAGGGCACGTCACCTAGTTCCTAATTCTGTACCAAGCAGTGCCCTTCTACTTCAACAGTGTCTCAACATTTCAACAAACTTTACCCCCTTCCCTAAGAAAAATTGTCCTATCAACCTTGGAGCTTTCTATAATAATTCCCTCACAAGATACAACATAATGATATATGACAAGTAACCTCTGATAGCCTCATCCATTCAAATGTCAAGTGATATTATCTGGTTAAAAATAAAACCAGCAATAAATTCCTCCACAGGATTGTATGATCATACCTAAGGGCCTGATTATACATAGCTTATATTAAAGATCAGGACAAGATACGAAAATGCATCTTAAAATAAATTTTCTATTTCACACTTTGATAATTCCTGAGGAAACCCAAAATCTCTTATATATATGCTATGCAGCAAACTGCAGTGACACTGTGTATGTGATGATGTCATCACACAAATGTGACTCACTTGAGTCATAATGTCTGGTTCAAGTACATAAGTTGCAGCATTTGTATAATGACATCATTATACATGTTTTATTTGCATCCTACTTGGATACTTTTATTTGTACACTTTTAAAATTTGGTAGCCCTAACAATTTCAGGCAGATTGTTTTGTCTCTTTTGAAATTGATTAGTGAATTATACTAAAAATGCTCTTTGGGGCTTGCTTGTTTTCAGGGAACCTTCTCCAGTACAGATTTTAATTGATTAGACAGCTGAACAGAAGTCTATCTGTCATAATTTCCACTACAGAATGTAACATTAGACTGTAGTTCCTGAGATAGATTCCTTAGAAACCTAATCATTATTTTAAAATAACTGTTAGAAGAGCTGTGACCTATTACATGATTGCTTCAGCAGTATTTGCTTATGAGATTCCTCTATGTTTTCAACAATTGCAGTTTCTAAATATACTTAAAAATTTCTTTAAAATTCAGGGAAATATTCATGGATATATCTACCTTAAAGGTAGCCCATGTTGAACCATTTAGCACAGTCAAACATCAGCACAGGAAATGTTTTATGACATTTTCTATGATGTCAGAAACTGCATTGTGATCATGCTTATGTCATAAACATTTTATAAAGTTGGTCAAATTTCTATTCCATGGGTGACATGGGTACTGGTTTTGGGGATGGCATGCTGTAAATTAATCCATTTGAGGTACTTTGGTTGAAAAGGCTTTGCACCAATTCTCCCAGTCACAGACACAAGAGTTTTAGTAGAATATGGATGGGAACCCATTCTCAACACAAATCCTATTGAAAGAAATGATAAATACCTTCATTTTAGTGTTCTTGAGCCACAGACTAGGTTGCAAAATGATGGCTAAATTGGTATTTAATGTACATCAACTGAACTGAGTACTGCCTAGACCAAACTATAACAGCAAATCAATTAAACATAAAACTCCCCCTTTTTCTGTGAGTGAAATATAGGCAACATTAATTTTTGAACATAGGTTATGTTTGACCAAAATCTTCTGAAACTTGACTGTTAATTGCTTGTCACTTATAATTATAAGGAATCATTTACATCTTGTTTTTGTAAGAAATAAAATTAAATGTGTCGCTTCCCAGTAATATGTACTACCTTAAAAAGGTTTTAAGGTATTTGGGCTAGGAGACTATTCACTGGAATTTTCACAAAGCAATCTGAGAAACAGTTTAAATTTTCCCCTAGATTTTCAAAACATATAATGTACTTTTAAAAACATAAGAAGAGCCAGAGTTCTCCTGAATTAGGTACCAAAAGCATTCATTTCTTCAAAGACTATCAGAAGCTTCTGAGACATTTGTAAAACGTGAGCATCAAATTTGGTTTGAATTCCCTACTGGTTGATATTTAGATTTGGAAGGTATTTCAGTGATCTTCTTAAATCTGCTCTACATTTTATCTTTCCCTTCCCTTCCCCTTTTCCTTTACAGATTCTAAGCAGAATGGTGATGCAGCAAATGCAGCCCTGGCTAATGAAGACTGCCCCACAATTGATCAGGCCCTGTCACCTGAGGAGAAGTCACCTGTCACACCTGGTGGCCGAGAGCGCTATAATCGTGACCGAGCCTGTTTCCTCCTCTCCACAGGTGATTTTGGGCAGTCACCTGATGGAAATATCCGAAAAGGTATGTATACATACATCAACATCATTTTCCCCTGTCTATTTCTGCAAAGCTTGCATTCTGTCCTCTAAGCTTATATCCAAATACATTATTTTTCACCCTTATCACTAATACCACCATAACCTTTGTCTTAGTAAAACGTAGAGCTGCCACTTTTGGGGGATAAATAAGACAGTTGCAAATATGTAACTGACCTAAATAACAGCCTAATCCTGAGATCAAAATGGACAGACAATGTCCTAGCAACTGCCAAGATATCCATTTGTTCCACTCTAGTACCTTAATAATAGTATGCATTGTTTGCGGGACAGCATTATCTCGTATTACCTTTCCCAACCTGATGCTTCCAGATCTGTTGGACCATAACCCAGAATACCCATTGGCCAAACTGATTGGGAATTCTGAGAGCTGTAGTCCAGTCTATCTAGATCAGCCTTTCCCAGATTGAGAAAACCTGCCACAATACCTCCTTCCAGAAGACAATCCATGAACACAGCTGATTTTGAGCAGTTGAGATTTTGGAGAGAAGCTGGATTCTCCACCAACATCACCAGTCCATTCTTTTCAAAACTGTTACATTATGTGCACGCTTCCCCAGCTTCATTACCTCACCCCCCCACAAGAAAGTTATGTTTCCCTTTTGCTTTTTCATCAGTATCCTCCACCCCGCCATGTTTTCTCCCCATAGCTATCATTCTGTCTCACGATATTTGGCTGCAGTTGCTCTTTCGTTGTTTCAGGTTGTTCTTTTAAGGGAGGTTGCACAAAATGACAACTAGTTATTTTACAGGGTTTTATTGGAAGGACGTGGAAGTGGCCATCAAGTGTTTGAAGTTATTTCCCATTCTCCAAATATGTATAAATAGAAAAAAAAGTAAAGCTTGGGATTAATTGACTTGCATCAAATTCCTGCAACATTTTCATCTGAAACATAGAAATAATAAGTCTCTAGTCAGAGATCTTGTAAAGAAAGATTTTCCCCATTGTAAACCTTGGTCTAGTTTTAGACCATTATTTCTCAGCTTTGGCCACTTTAAGATGAATGGACTTCAACTCTCAGAATTCCCCAGACAGCCTTAGCTGGTTGGGGAATTCTGGGAGTTGAAGTCCACCCATCTTAAAGTGGCCAAGTTTGAGAAACATTGTTTTAGACTGTAAGCTTAATTGAAGACTACTGGCCTAACTGAAGAACTGCTAGCCTGAAGTTTCCCAAAATAATCATTATCAACCCTGAGGGATTGAGGGGAACATCCAAGGGCTTGATGTTGTTGATGCTGGGAAAGACTGAAGGCCAAAGGAGAAGGGGAAGGCAGAGGATAAGATGGTTAGATAATGTCATCCACGCATGCAATGAACATGAATCTGGGCACACTCCAGGAGGCAATGTGGAGAACAGGGGAAACGGGCATGCTATGGTCCATGGGGCCACAAAAAGTTGGATACAACTGAAGACTGAACAACAACAAAAATATTAAATCATTACCATATAATAAATTGGGGGGGGTTCAAATGAAGAATCTGAGGTTAAGATGGAATTTGGCAACTCCTGTATTAGCCAACCATAGCTGACTGTTGTGTAAAACAAATAAATTTCCATATAAAAGAGAACCATGTTCTTTCTACTCAGCTTGCTTGCAGGTAATCCTCGACTTATAACTAATTGTTTAATGGATGCTCAGAATTAAAACCACACTAACAAAAATGACTTATGACCGGTTCTCACACTGATGACCATTTCAGTATCTCATAGTCACATAATCATTGGCAATCAATGTGTATTTAGAATGGTTGTAGTGTCCTGAGCTCCTGGGATTGTCATTTGCAACTTTTGTAGGGAGCTTCTGACAAGCAGTCAATGGGTAAGCTAGATAATGACTGCATGATTCACTTAACAACTATAGCAAAAAAGGTTGTAAAATGTGGCATACAATACCTAACAACTGCCTTGTTTAGCAATATAAATTTTGGGCTCAATTGTGAGTCCAATTGTGAGTCATTGAGGACTACCTGTATCCTGCCCCTTTCCTGTTCAAAAACTCTGCAGACTCCAACTCTCTTGAGTTCAACAGGGATGGGTCACAAATTCAGCACTGATATAATTGGATAGGAAATTGCTACCAATACCCATACAATGCTCCTTTCGCAGTTTCTCCCTCTCTGTTTCCTTCAAAGAGTTTTCCTGTCAAATCCACTATTGGATTTTAGACACAGGTAAGTCTCAGGAGACATGTGTCAGGAGAGTCCAGACTGCTAATTTACAATCAGGAAGCTGCATAATTAGTGCTTATCCAGGAACTGTGTATCATGCTGGACAAGCAACTTGGATCTTTACAACAAGAAGGCTAAAAACCAAGATCTTGCATCTTTTAGGATTAGGGCTACAATATCCTGCTTGCAAAACTCTGGCTGGATAAACATTACATGGCAAGAAATTCTAACTCTATGGCTGCCATCTAGGCATCATCCAAAGTTTTACAAGCTTAGATACAGTCTCTGCAGTACAGGAAGTCCTTGAATTGATGTTGCTAAGCAAGGTGTAAAGTGAGTCATGCCTGAGTTTGCAACCTTTCTTGCCATAGATGTTAAATGAATGGTGCAGTTGTTAAATCCGGCTTCCCCCATTAACTTTGCTTGTCGAAACTGGCTGAGGTGGTCACAAATGGCAATCATATGAGCCAGGGACACTGTAACTATCATAAATACATGCCAGTTGCCAATCACCCAAATTTGGATCACAAGACTATGGGAATATTGCAATGCTTGTAAATGTAGTTATAAGTCACTTTTTTAGTGCTGTTGTAACTTTGAATAGTTGCTAAACCAATGAACAAGGAAAATGGCTATGGAGCTTCTCAGTCATCCAGGTCATGGTTGTCCCAGAAGTGCTTTTTCAAGAGGCAACTAGACTTTCTGGTTTTTCTTTGAAGATGTTTTGCTTCTCATCCAAAAAGCTCATCCTGAGCTGAAGAAGCTTCTTGGAATAGTAGCGAGACATCTTGAAAGAAAAATTAGTTGCCTCTTGAAAAGCACCTTTGGGACAATGGACAAGGACTACATGTATTCAAGATTGACCTCCAAATCAGTGTTTATGGATAAATCAGCAATTTTTTTCATAATCTTTATTAATTCTATTATTCTATTCAAACATTCTCAGAGTCCACACTGCTTTTTTTTAAATCACTCATGCTAACTGCATGACCAAATAAATGGTTAAGAAGATATTAGGTTGTTGCTGTTGTGAACTCTGGATATAGTGATAATTAACTTTAGACTATCAATGATATCTGAAATTAATATTGCTAGAAATGACATTGGTCATTTTTATGGAACTGCATCAATTCTTTGCAGTCCTTCATTCTACATTAGGTGAGACCTGACCCTAATTGTGTTCATCTCTCTGTGTGAAAAAGAATAAGAGATTGTGATCCCTCTATCCAGGAGTCATTGTCAGCATGTTTGTGTGCTATGTAAGTTCTGATCTAGCATCTGTCAGAAACTGATCTTAGCAGCAGGCAAACTTTCAAACAGAGACAAGGTTGCCCCTGTCACAGCAGGCAAACAGGAGGTGACAACAAATGAAAACTGATGATGACTTTAATTCCACCAAGGAAGCAAGAGCTTTCATGGTATTGCACAGTAGAGAAGATCAGCAAGCCATGGGCAAGGAACAAGCACAGAAGTGAAACAATCATCACAAAGTCCAAATTCTGACAATTGCCTTTCTGTGCCAGAGACATAGTCATTCAACGCCGGATTAAGTAGATTACAAAATATTTTCATTGACCTTATTAAGGGTAAGCAGGATTTTAAGTTCATCGAGTGGAATGAAGGCAGTCCTCCATATAAAGGAAGAAGACAGGGTTAATCAAATCAGTTTTCAATCAGCTCAGTTAAAACAGAGATAAAAGTTCTGAAGGCAAAAAACCGATTCCCTTTTATTTTAGGTGGGATGTGCATATCCAGTACAACTGCACAGGATGCAGACAGTCTCTTCTTCCTGAAGGAATGTAGTCTAATACTCAAACCAATATTGATGAGTAAATCCAACCACTGTATTCTATGAGCCCAATATCCAGCTAAAAAGGAGTATTGGAAATGCTTTAACATTTAACAGAATAACAGAGTTGGACCCTGGAGGTTTCCTAATTCAACCCGCTGCTTAGGCAGGGAACTTTTTTACACCACTTCAGACAAATGATCCATTGGAGCATTGGCAGCTTCTGGAGGCAAGTTGTTCACTGATTAATTGTTCTAATTATCTAGAAATTTATCCTTAATTCTAAGTTGCTTCTCTCCTTGATTAGTTTCCATCCATTGCTTCTTGTCCGAGATTCTGGTGCTTTGGAGAATAACAACTCCCTCTTCTTTGTGGCAGCCCCTGAGATATCGGAACACTGCTATCATGAACTTTCTTTCATCAGACTAGACATACCCAGTTCCCGTAACCTTTCTTCATATGTTTTCTCCAGTCCCCTAATCATCTTTGTTGCTCTTCTCTGTACTCTTTCAGGAGTCTCAACATCTTTTTTACATCATGGCAACCAAAACTGGATGCAGTATTCCAAGTGTAGCTTTCCAAGGCATTATGAAGTGGTATTAACACTTCACGTGATCTTGATTCTATCCCTCTGTTTATGCAGCCTAGAACTATGTTGGCTTTTTTGGCAGTTGCAGCACACTGCTGGCTCTTATTTAAGTGATTGTCCACTAGGACTCCAAGATCCTTCTCACAGTTACTACTATTGATCAAGGTACCACATATACTGTTCCTGTGCATTTTGTTTTTCTTGCCTAAATGTAGAACCTTATTTTTTTCATCATTGAATTTCATTTTGTTAGGTAGCACCCAATGTTCAAGTCTGTCAAGATTCTTCTGTACCTTAACCTTATCTTCTGGAGTGTTGGTCATTCCTGTTAGCTTGGTGTCATCTGTGAATTTGATGAGTTACCCTTCTATCCCCTTGTCCAAATCATTGATAAAGTTGTTGAAGAGAACTGGGCCTAAAACAGAGCCTTGAGGTACCTCACTGTATACTTCCCTCTATGTAGATGCAGTTCCATTGAGGACTACATGTTGAGTGCGGTTAATCAGCCAGTTATGAATCCATCTGGTGGAGATGCTGTCTAACCCACATTTTTCTATTTTATCAAATAGTAGGTTATGGTCTACTTTATCAAACGCCTTACTGTAGTCCAAGTAAATTATATTGACAATATTCCTCTGGTCCATTGATTTTGTCACTTTGCCAAAGAATGCAATAAGATTAGTCTGGCATAATCTCTGCCTATCTATCAACTGTATTTATTTATCTCTCTTTCTGTGTTGATCACTTTCTACCTATCTATCTATCATCTATCTACTGTATTGATTTCTCTTTCTATCTCTCTATCTACTACATCTATCTCTATCTTCCTGTCTTTATCACTATCTATCACCCATACTCCTTTTTAGTTGGAAGTTGGACACATATAATGCACTGGTTGGATATGTGCTTTAATACCGGTTTGTCCATAGCAAATTTGCCACCCTGTTGAAAAAAAAGTCTGGATAAGAATGAAAAAAGTGATGCAGTTATTGAAATACCATTCAATACCAAAGGATAGACCTCAATTCATGACAAAACAGCTTTAAGACTGAAGTCTGTTCAGTATACACTATGGACAGATTGCCTGTTTGAATACTTTTTAAGCACACATATTGCTAGTGAAGAAGAAACAAAAGGATCTTTCAATTTATCAGAGAGTTCTTTATGCAGCCATGGTGGTTTATTTGAGAGCTGTTATTTTCTTCTTCATTGGTATTGTGGTAGACTGGACTCACTTTTCAAAATTTCTCAAGCTTCTTGAGCTGTTTTCACTTTGAGGATACTCATCCATGGAATCCTTCCCAAGCTCTATCTAAGTTTACTGAAATTAGTTCTCTTAAAGTTCAAGATTCTACTTTGACTTTGTTCTATGACTCGCGCTTGCATAATGTTGAATTCCAATATTGCATGATCACTCCCCCCCCCAGGGTTCCTTTAGCCTCAACATCTTCTATCATTTCATCTCTGTTAATGAGAATTGTCCAATATGGCTGATTCCCCAGTTCCCTTCTTTTTTGGGAGGAGGTGGGCAGGGGGAGACAACTGCTAGGTTTGTCAGGAACCTGTTTGATCTTCCACTTGGTACAGAGTTTGTCTCTCAGTTGATATCAGGATAGTTAAAGTCCTCCATTACTATTGTGATGTGCTTCCTACATACTTTAGTTAATTGACTAGCAGTGGAGAAAACATGGTAACTGCTCACATGCGATGGCTAATTAATCCAAATGTATGCAGATTGTACCTTGAAAGGGGGATAAAGTATTGTTCAGATGCTGGTTTTTATTAATTGAAGTACAAAATCTAATTTGACACCGGACAGACTATTAGCTAGTGCACCACTGGCTTATGCTGATTAAATGAATTTAATGAAGCTTCCTGGTAGCCTTCTTGCAATCAAGAAACCTTCTCCCCACCAACATGGCTTCCATGTTTGCCATAAACTCAGCTGCAATGAATGCATGAGTATTTATGTCACATGGGTTCCTCTTTCCCAAGGAGCATCCCTATTTGTGGTTAGTCACCGTGGTGCGAGTTGGATGGCCGTATAAATTTGATCAACTGCTAAATGAACAAATAAATAGTTGTGTTCGATGAACACTAATGCAATATTAGTGGCTATGAGGAAGTATGTAAGTTATTGCTTGTGGTATGCATTCCATATGTTGACTTTTTTCAGAGGCTGCCTTCTTTCCTTGAAGGGATATTTATGCACTGCACTGGTGGTAAATCTATACTGTCACCAGTGAACATGAATATAAATAATTTGCTGTATGTGGCACTATGTAAATAAGGAGTGTCCGATCTTGGCAACGTTAAGACCTGGGGATTTCAATTCACAGAATTCCCAGGCCACCCAGGCTGGCTGAAGAATTCTGGGAATTGAAGACCATAAGTCATAAAGTTGTCAAGATGGGGAACCCAATGTAAACAGTGAGATATGGTAGCCTATTACTATCCAGTGTTGTCTCCTTGATTTGCAACCTTTTTTCACTGCAGACACCATCGGTTCTGGAGCTTCTTTATAGGCTAAAATCAGGTGGAGCAGAAGCAAAGTACAATCAAAATTGGTGGGAGGGACTTTGAGGAGACTTTCTTTCTTAATCTATTTCTCTTCTGCCTTACAAGGAAGGAATCAGGAAACAAAAATATTGTAACTTTTACCAGAGATCCTATATCTTCTCCAAGTAAAACATAAAAACTATTATAGCTTCTCCTTAGAGTCATTGGCAAAATCCAATATTTTCGTCAAAATGAGTGAAGTAGCATCATACTTCTGCAGCACCAGTGGAGCTCTTAACATATGTAGCCACACATACAATTCAAATTGAAGTCTAGATTGGTGAGTTGCTTTCAGTGAAAAATGTTTCTAATACCTACAGTCTGCAAGAAAAAAACCAAGCTCAGGGAGCGCTGAGGACCTTGCAGTAATTTGCTTAATAACTTTCTGACAGTGAGAACAATCAACCAATGGAACAGCTTGCCCTCGGAAGTTGTGGGAGCGCCATCACTTGAGACTTTCAAGAAGAGATTGGACTGCCATTTGTCAGAAATGGTGTAGGGTCTCCCGCTTAGGTAGGGGGTTGGACTAGATGACCTACAAGGTCCCTTCCAACTCTGATTATCTGTTATCTGTTAACTATGGCAAAAATGGTTGCAAAATTGGGCACAACATGTAACAATTGCCTTGCTTTGCAACAGAAATTCTGGTGCCAATAGTGGTCATGTCAAAGATATCCTGTAAATTGCTTTTGGAAGAAGGCTTATCCCATAATTCTGATATTTTCACTGAAGAGCTTCTCATCGGCTTCTGAAGAAGCCAGCCAAACTAAGACCGTAGTTTGAGTAACATGAAGAAGGCTGAATATCTTTTAGCAAAATAAAATAAATCGTGCAGTTAGATAAGTGCAGGAAACCAACAATATCTTTCATAGGCTTGCTGCTAAAGTTTTCAGTTTCTTCTCTTAAATTTTAATCTACATGGAAACGTGTTTTAAGTCAGACCCAGGCATTTGCCTATGCTCTTCAGAGCAAATGAAAGCATGTACAGCTGAGGGAAAAATCATTATTAATTTTCCTATTTGTACGTGTGCATATTTTAAAACGTATTGAAAATAAGGCCAACTGTCATTTGGCAAAAGATAGCTATAAAATTCAAGGAATTGTTCCTGAAAAAGGTGACAAGACAATAAGAAGAGGTATATGAGCATAAGAGAACACGTTTTAAATAGCACCAAAGAAATTGCTTGTACTACATTTTTATGATTAACAAACATGATTTAAAAATAGGGGAATTCAAATGGACCTCAGTTGTAGCCCAACTTAGAAATTACTTATGGATCTTAATCCAAAATAAAATGAAAAGTAGATCATTGTTGATTTGCATATGGTGATTAATCTACATGCGCAAAAGAAAATTCCATACTGCTTGGCACCAAGGCTAAGAGTATGCAGACAAAATTTAGATATAGCTTAAGGCAAGGGCTGATAGGTTAAATCTTATATTAGGGGGTGAGAGGCTATCTGTATTTTCATTTCTTTAAAAATGTTTAAAGGTTTAATTTTTCACCAGCCAGATTGACTTTTCAGAGGAAACCACCAAGAGTCAAGGACTTAGTCTGTATTTTGCATTTATATATTTCTTTCTTTGTTTGCTTGCTTTTTTAAAAAAAAAAAATTATCTATTTCACAGTATTTGTAACTTGTCCCAAGCTGCGGATTCTCTCCAGAGTGCCACAGAAGAAAAAAACATAGAATAAAAATTAAAAGAGAGATTCCTTCCTCCTCTCCCCCAGATAGCTACATTAAACATTAAAAAGCATAATTAAAAGCATAATGGGATAGTTTTCTTTTAATAGCTTTATAAAATGCTGGGAGAAAAGGCAGAGATATCCCCAGTTTTGGCCTGTCAAAACTATAGTCTGCCCATCTTCGAAGGTGGCCAAGGTAGAATGAAAAAACTGCCCACATTATTTTTATTGTTTTTATTTTTACCAGCATCATAAAGAATATTTTGGGTTGAACAGTAGCAGCTGTATCAAGATAGGCTCCATTACTCTAGGACAGCGTTTCTCAATTTTGGTGATGTTAAAATGTATGGCCTTCAATTCCCAGAATTCCCTAGCAAGCAATTAATAGAAAGTTTGCTGGTTCATTCAGATGAATGAAGATTTAGACCCAAGCAAGTGAGGGTGAACTGCTGCCTCAGACTAGTGTGGCATGATATGATAACGCATTTGATAAGTTGCAAACAGCAATAAATAAACGATGCTGAGATCATTTTAGATTTCATTAAAAAATGTAAAGGAAAAGATTTATTAGACAAAATTAAGAAATTCAAGAACTATCAAGCAGTCGTGTTCCTGTTAAGATCACAATACTCTATTACAATATATTTAAAAGGAATGGTTAGCATAATTTAAATTCAAACTTTCATGAATCTTCCTCAAAACCATGCCTGCTGGATATTCTCTGAAAGAAAGAAAATATTAATGATGATTTGATATTGGAACCCCTGGGAGTTCAGAAGAGAGAGAGTGGATTTTTCTGGACAGAAAAATAATATTTTTATTTTAAATATTATATATTATAGAATATATATTCATTTCTTCCATAAGCAGCAGAGGAAAATCATAATCCACTTAATGGATATTGCCCCAGTAGCTTTTAGGGCCAAGAATGGATCTGAACTCAGATCCCTCTGAATCAAAGCTAGCATTCCTGACCATAGCATCATTCCATTTAAACAGGAGGAAAGAGAAGGTTAAAAATTAAAATTAATTGGGAAAATAATAACAGCTTTCTCTGACTTGGCACCTTCCAGATTTTCTGGAACAGCAACTCCCAAATTTTCTAGCCAAGAGTTTTGCTAGAGACCTTGGAAATTACCATTCTGAAGGGCTGTCAGGTTAAGAAGGATTGGTATAATATGATAGAACAGGTGAGTCAAGCAACAGTCTGGGAGCAGAGCAGGTAAGCGGGTAGGTGGTTTTCGACAGCCATGCCTCCCTTGACTTCATCACATGCTCATTTTCAGTGCCTCCTCCTCCTCACACCACCTCTGTCTGTTTTTCCCACCCTGACCCCCTTTTCATCTCCATCCATTGCTCCTATCCCTACCCCTCCCTTTATTCCACTGCCCACCAAATCTGGGCCCCACAGGCGCCCGCCGCCTGCCACCGACAGCATTTGACTCCTCTGCCACCTCCTGGTACCTGCATGACTACAATGCCAACGCAGCTCCTTGGAAGCATGAGTAAGAGGCCTGGAAAACAGGGACTTGGTGAGTAGGCTTTCCCCATTGCTCTCCATCCCCTTGACTCACACTTTCAGTTTGGTCTACTTGCACCTTGCAACCCCCTCCAAAAGAACATTGGACATAACTTTGAAGGTTCCTCCTCTTCCTCCAACTCAGGTTCTTGATTTCATTTAGGCTTCTCTGGTGGTAGAACAACAGCAAAAAGGGGCCATAAGAACTGCATTGTTGGCAGGGAAGCCATCTGAGGAGAAACAAAAAGCAACAACAGGCTAGGCTAGATTGTCCCGCACAAACACTGTTTTTAATTTTTTTGCTGGTTTTCTTTTTGCAAAAAGTTTTTGACATTTGAAAGCATTACAAATGTAATCACCTCTTTGTACAGGTAGTCTTCGACTTACGACCACAATTTAGTCTACAATTCTGTTGCAAAATGAGGCAGTTGTAAAGTGCATTCTGCTTCATTTTTCGACTGTTTTTGCCACCGTTGCTAAGTGAATCACTGCAGTTGTTAAGGGAATTGTGTAGTCATTAAGAAAATCTGCCCTCCCCACATTGACTTCGCTTGTTAAAAGCTGGCTGAAGGTTACAAATAGTGATCCCATGAACCCAGAACACTACAATTGTTATAAATGCATACTGGTTGCCATGCCTCCAAATTTTTATCACATGACGATAGAGATATTGCAATGGTAATAAGGGTGAAAACTGGCCATAAATCACATTTTTTAGTTGCTGTAACTTTCAATGATTACTAAACAAATGGTTGTAAGTCAAGGACTATCTGAACAGGAGTCTAATACAATGCTATCAGCTTTTCAACTCATTGGCATCTCATTCTTGTTTCATGTTTCAGCCAGCCTTCGGATGTTCCTCTGTGTGAACTAAAATGGGACCGAATCATATTCCTTTTTTTTTTTAGCACAGCAGACCACATATAACATTAAATCTTGGAGTAATGTTTAGGGGATCACAGAACTTTAATGAAGGTGCCTCGTAAGTCATTAATAAAACCTTCTACTTAGTGCAAGTTATGATTTCATGGAAAAGTGAGTTAATTTTAGGAATAATTTAAAAATATGACTAACTATGACTGAAGTAGGGGGCCTGCATGATCTGGATTGCAAAGCTCTGCAGAGGATGGCAGCAAAGAGATACAGTACAGAAAATCTGTTTCTTGCTTCCCTCCGGTGGTTGAATAGGGGATTGATTGATTGATTGACTGATTGATTTGAAACCCATATCTGCTATCCTTACAGAAGATTTCTAATACAGGTAGTCCTCGATTTATTATCACAATTAAGCCAAATTTGTTGTTAAGTGAGGCAGTTGTTAAGTGAGTTTTGCCCCATTTTATGTCCTTTCTTGCCAGAATTGTTAACTGAATCACTGCAGTTGATAATAGCAATAGCACTTAGACTTATATACTGATTTACAGTGCTTTATAGCCCCTCTCTAAGGGGTTTACAGAGTCAGCACATTGCCCCCAACAATTTGAGTCCTCCTTTTATCCACCTCGGAAGGATAGAAGGCTGAGTCAACCTTGAGCCTTGGTGGGATTTGAACTGCCAAATTGTAGGCAGCTGGCTGCAGAAGTAGCCTGCAGTACTGCACTCTAACCACTGCGCCACAGAGGCTTGTTAAGTGAATCTGGCTTCCCCACTTAATTTGCTTGTCAGAAGGTTACAAAGGGCAATCACATGATGTTGGGACACAGCCACAGTCATAAGTGTGAACCATCTGAATTTTGATTACATGATCGTGGGGATGCTGCAATTGTGAAAAACAGTCAGAAATCATTTTTTTTCATTGCCCTTGTAACTTTGAACAGTCACTAAATGAACTGTTGTAAGTCGAGGACTACCTGTAAATTAGATCATTTTTTTATTTTACATGTATGCTGCCTGATTAGAAGAGTAATTATTATTCTTATTCTTATCCTGTAGCCTTTTTCCCTCAAATGCCATTTTCTAGATCATTGACCCTGTTGCCCCTTAGTAATGCTAATTAAATATATGCTGCTACTGTATTGGACATAGAATTTATATTCCGTTGCAATGGCCGAAAGCTATTAAAATGTTACTTCCATGAGGTTATTCCTTATCCTCATTAAAGCCATTTAAATTGGCAGTGATCATCTTTTGTACCGCTAACAGCCTAATATTATCTCTGTCAACCTATTTATGACTATAAAAATAGTTCTCCTGAATAAGAGACCTTCTAGTATTATAGGAAAGAGGAAAAACCTTTGTGTAATCAATTGTACGCCATTCTCATTTTACCACTTTTAATTTTAGATTAGAAAACCTGCTTGTTCAGATGAAGAAACCCCCCCACCCTCCCCATCCAGGTTTTTTTTTTCCCTGGACTAATCATTTTTGTACATTTCATAGAATTTGTAGCGTAAATATCCACTTAATGAGTTTATTATTTCTTTTAAGAAAGTATATGCTGTACTGAGCTGTAATATATTTTGGACTAAGTTGGGCTGACAATTTATGACAGACTTTTAATATGCCAAATATATCACAAATAAAGGTTAAATTGTATTTGGAGAGCTGTGAAAGAACAATCCACATTTTCTTTTAATTAGCTGTGTTTCTCAGAGTTGGCAACTTTCAAATAGATGCACTCCAGTTCCCAGAATTCCCTAGCCAAAACAAAGTTGCCAAGTCTCAGAAACAATGAATTAGTTGCAGAGGCTACCTTCTGTTGGAATATTAACAGGGAATATTGCATCAGGACAACCTTGTTTGAGCTTGGAAGTCAAGCAGGGTCTGCTATAGTTAGGACTAGAGAAAACTCAGAAACTTCCCAAACCTTTCATTGGAAAAACTTACTGATCTAAAAATGGTGTCCAACTAAGAAGGGCAAGACAATAACTTTGCCAATCAATAGTTAGGATGTAGGATGGATACACAGGATACTTGACCAACTCTTTTTCTTTTACAGTAAACCAGGACCTGTTCAGTGCTGAATTGATAACTGGCATGTTCATTACTATGGAAGACAAGCTCATTGGTTTTATTCAGGCAGAAAGGGTATTTACACATATCCATTTATCACTGTAAGAGATTGTGCTGGGGTGTCTACAGGGAAGTGGTAAAAATTTAGTCCAAAATGGCAGCCACAACAATGGGTTTGAAATCCTGTCTCCTTTTTTATCTAGGATCAAGATACCACAAAGTTTGAGAAACCTCACAGTACAAGTAGTCCTCGACTTACAACAGTTCCTTTAGTGAGCGTTCGAAGTTACTATGGTACTGAAAAATGTGACTTTGTGGCTGTTTTTCACACTTACAACCATTGCAACCATCCCCATGATTGTGTGATCAAAATCCAGATGCTTAGCAATTGGTTCATATTTATCACAGTTGCTGTGTCCTGGGGTTATGTGATCATCTTTTGCAACCTTCTGACAATCAAAATCAATGGGGAAGCTAGATTCTCTTAACAATTGTGTTACTAACTTAATAACTGTAGTGATTCACTTAACAGCTGTTGCAAGAAAGGTTGTAAAATGGGGAGGAATCACTTAACAAATATCTCACAACAGAAATTTGGGGATCAACTGTGCTCATAAGTCAAGGACTACCTGCAGTGATTTCCATGTGTGTATTTATATAGAGAGCAGGGTTTCTAACCTCAGCAAATTTAAAATGTGTGGAACAGGCTGGGGAACTCTGGGAGTTGAACTCTGTACATCTTAAAGTTGCTGAACTTGAGAAACACTAATATACAGCAGTATATGCAAATATGCAAACCAGCAGATTTTTAAATCCTATTTTTAAGCAATGCTTTTCTATTATTGAAGTGATGCTTACAGTGAAGTATTTATACTGTCACTGTAAATCTCTGTCAAAGAACTTAGATCCATACAATCAGGCAATGTATTAGTATCAGGCAGTTCACTTAACTGCACCCCCATTTTATATAACTCTGGGACACGGGCATACATGTACATATGCACAGGTTACCAAAGGAGTTTTTTTCCTCTCCAATTTCTGAAAGGCAAATCGTACAAAAAGGATGTATCAGGCTATCTCTTCATTCTTGTCTTCTCTTCTCTTTTATGGTACAGATAAAATAACAATTAACTACTTCAGGTTAATCACAAGCCATAACTTATCATGTTAGTCCCTTGCCAGATCCTTCTTCTTTACTTTAAAATTAATTATAAAAGTTTATTAGTGTTTAATAGAAGACCTACAAAAAGCCTCAAACCCAGGGAGTCATACAGTAAGGGAATCAACAAGGAAAGGAAAGTGACCAAGCATGAGCAGATGTGAACATATTGTAAGGATGTTATTTTTAGGCATGATGTTAATTTCAGTCTCAGAGCTCAAGGTAGTATATTCCATACATAGATTTCTCCAACCAGTGGTGCTCCGGATTTGTGAGGCCCTCCAGAGGCTGGGTTGGGAATTACAGGAGTCAAAGTTTAGCGCCATGGAAAGGGTACCATGTTCGGGAAAAGCTTCTTTAGTACGCATGCAGACAAGTTGCAGTCCCCCCCCTTTTTTTTACAATCAGGATTAAAATTCAAAAGAGACAGCAGCAAGTCGCTCAAAATTTTGCTGGTTTGGGTAGAGTGCCAATATCTTCATTTCTATTCTTTGCAGCTATCATATATATAGACACAGATTCATACTTACCTTCCTAATTCCCCCTCCTCCCCCGCTCCCATGTCCTATGTGCTTTGGCTTTATTTCATTATTATCTGTTTTCATTTTCAGGGCAAATATTGCGCCTGTCCATGGAAGAGAACGATGGGGAGTCCCATAGCCCTAGAACTGAGAGTTGGGGTGTCCAACAGTACCTGTCCTTAAAGCATAGAGTGGAGGGAAAAAAAGAGAGTGTTTTAAAAAGCAGCATTTTTCAAACCTGCCAACTTTAAGATGTGTGCACTTCAATTGCCAGAATTCCTCAGTCAGCCATGCTGGCTGGGAATTCTGGGAGTTAAAGTCCATACCTCTTAAAATTGCCAAGTTTGAAAGACATCCTTTTTAAAGGGACATTGAAGATGGACACCATTAGGGGAACAAATTGATGGAGTATGGGGTTATGGGTACAGAGTTGAGGTGAAATTGGGAGGAGCTGAATTGTTGAAAGGGTAAAAAAAAACAACAGACAACACAATCCATGGCTTCACTGAGTCACAGAGATAGGTAACATCTCAATACCATCCATCGTGAGCAAAGCTTATTCTTCCTGGCAGAGATGGGGCTTCCCTCGTGTTCTTCCCAATGGTGGGCTGCATCAATATTTGATTCCAATTAATGCCCCATTTCATACGTCTTGTAGGGTCTACTCTGTATTCTCGTAACGCCCCGACTGCGTGAGCCAGGTACGTATCTTGTGCCATACACCTCAGCCTGCTTATTTACACACCTGGGGGGTTAATGGGGAAAATTTTCCATTTTTCACAGGCAACTGGTTAGAGATGTCTGGATGAAGCTGAGGCTTCATGCCAGCCTTTGATTCAGGGATTGGGCGGAGAAGGACAAAAATCCAAAACAATTCCATCAAACAGCCTTTAGACTTCTTGTCATGGACTAATTGCTTATGCCAATATTTGTAGCCCCAAAGGATTGAAAAAATTAAATCGTGACGATTCTGTGCATTAGATGCAATTCTTAGGGGAATCTAGGGTTGGTTGCACAGTTTAATTGCCCGGCAGTACCATGGTTCTCGCTTTATGCTTTCCATTGGACAGATTCAAACAATTTTGTCCATCCAAATTCTTGGTACAATTCTTGCCATTCACACTTTTTAATTTTCCTGTGTGTGCAAATCAGTGCTCCTCTCTTTTTTCCATGTGCCCATTGTTTTGCATATGTTTACCTAAGCATCTGTGTTATGAACATATGCAAAACCCCAAATCATGGCCAAGGAAATAAAGGAGTGGCTAGCCCTGGTTGCAAAATTGAATTCTGGGTGTAGACAACAACAGTGTGTGCAAAAACAGGTAAGTGTCAAACGGAGTGGCTGGTGAAATGTTTGGATATCGTTGCATGCCAAGGAAGCTTGGCTTCCCATTTGCACATTCAAAACTAGTGCTAATGGGACAGAAACAATACAATGTATTTGCATGCATACCTCGTTCAAGCTGCAGGTGAACCTAAAGGATAAGCGTGCAATCTGCTGCTTAGTTGCATTTAATTAAAAAGTTGCACGTGAAAATAAACTGGATAGCCTCCTTGCTTCTTAAGTTTTGCTTCATTCAAGTAATTCTGGACAATTTTAGAGAATTGTACAGTAAAAAGTAAAAGTTTGCTTGGTGTGAGCGAACCTTAGAATGTGCAAGTTGTTCCTGTGTAGGTAAAAATGAACCGATGAGCACAGGAAATCTGCACTTTGCACGTGCTGTTATTCCTTTTGCTCCATGCTGCGTGTCAAAAGAAAGGGCGAGCACATGCTGATTATTTGCAAAACTCTCCTTCTTTTGCACATAAAGGAGTGAATGTTTGCTTGCACAAGCTATCCTGCTTAGCACTTCCAGCCCGTGTGATCAGGTATTTGTGTCTTTCTTTGTTCCCAGCTCTGATTACCGCCTGAGACTGGCTGGGCATGTGAACTCCAGCGCTCCCTGGAGGAGGTCAGCCCTGCTCTGCTTTCACTCCAATCTCACTTGTTGCTTTTTGTGTGGTGTTGGGGGCTGCTGGCAAATAAATAAGGAGGCCTTAGGACATGGTCCTCTGTCTTTAGTCAGGTTTCTCTCTCCTGCTCAGGACTGAGTTGGGGTATCACACCAGGTCTATTTGGATATGTTTGCATGACTCCTCTGGTTAACTTATTGTCAGTTATGGAATCATAAACTAATCAAATTAGCTAGGTTAGCACATCATTGTTAGGCTAAATCATTGTGATCTTGTTTCTGTTTATTGTGTCATGTGAACACATATGTGTAGCAGGGCTGAACAACAGCCATCTCTGATACAGAATAACACTTTTTGCATGAAAGTACAGGTAGTTCTCAATTTACAACCTTTCGTTAATAGTTATGATGGACTCAAAAAGATGTACTGATATGACCGTTGTACTACACCTGCTATCTGTACTGAGTTATGAGAGAGAGGGAGGGGGAGGGAGGGAGGGAGGGAGTTTGGCTTCCATAAGCTAAGGAATTGCACCAGATTTGTAATAGATTTAGTGTAATATTCTGATCAGAAAGCTAATGCCTCTCTGTTACACACTGTGAATATGTAAAAGCATGATCATCTGATAATAGGAGCATGCTTTGTAGAGTGTCCGTGGGATGACATGTAATGACTTACTACCTGCATGCAAACATACAAAAGCATTACATACTGTATACCATGCCATTATACGTCTGCAGAGTGCACACTGATATATGGAGTGGTATACTTTACATGTATATTGTACTATACCTTGAATCATCAGGTTCCAATTCAAAACAGTCGGCAGTATGTATACTGAAGTGCTGCAGATAGGGTACACAAGCACAACAATGGATCTCCTGATATTCATTTGTATTGGTCTAGATCAGCCTTCTACTATTTGGTGGTCTTCAGATGTATAAGATTAAAACTTCCATAATTCCCAGATAGCATGAATAATTTAGCTGGAGAATATCAGGTTGGAGATGGATAGGTGGCTGGACAGAATGATAGCCAGACTAACATATCAATATCCAATAAACATACACTATATTTTCATAATATACCATAAACATCTCAGAATAGCATCTGTGGTGTATGTTCTCAACTACTTTCTTTTAATGGAAAAAAGTGTTTTTAATAAAACAAATATTAAAAAATAAAACAAATTCCATGCATATTAACAGTAGCATATACATTATACAGGGTTTTTCAAACTGAATTCTCTTTGAATTTGATGGGGTTCCCTGAGAAACTAAGAGACAAAAAAACCTTAACTAACTTGAATATATAAAGTTAAATTATATGCACAAACTTCGTTTTATTAGTAATATTTATCCCTAGTTTTGCCTTTTGATCAGGAATTCCAATTTTTTAACAGGTTCTATAGCCTGAAAAAAATTGAACACCCACCCTCCTACCCTCAGTTATATGACTCATGTGTCAGCCATGTTTAACCTGGAACATACCGGTATATTTAAAGTATGTTTCATATATCCCTTCTTCAAACAGCATATTAATTACATGCATTACATTAATATTATGAATATACTTATAATGGTTTGACCCTCACATGCACCATCTGGAATAAACTCCCATTTAATACAGATCACGCTACCAAGAGTCTTACCAAGTGTTATACTACTGAATCTTACAACCAACTGTGCATTTACCTTTGGAAGAGCTTCAAAGTTTGCATTGGGGCCTTTCCATCTTTCAACATTCTTAGGCTGCCTCACTCCGTCCCAGAACCAACACCATTTTCAGAGCAGCTACAATGAATCATGGCTCTTTCCCAATGTGATGAGCACAAGAAATGTTTCTTCCATTGGGAGGAGGTGTGTGGAGACAAAGGTATGGGGCCCTGTAGGGTAGGATGCGGGCCCCAAGGCCTATGGGGCGGGAAGCAAAGCAGGAGATGGGAGAGGCCCAGAGTAGGCCGCATGTGAGCTAGGGAAGTACTACACTGCAGGCCTGGGCTTGCACTCAGCCTCCATTTAATGACCACATCAGAAAAAGGGGTGGAGGTTGTTAAGCAGAATGATCATGCAATTGCCTCGCTTAATGACCATTACAACTTTCAACCATAATGGCCAGACTCCATTAAAGTTGTGTGTCAAGGGCTACCTGTAAGGGCCTAAGGACATGGCTCTTCCAGTTGGCCTGTGGCCCCAATCTGTGAATAGCACAATGGAAGGGGTTGATCGAGTAACAATCGATCCTACCTCCCCCATTGTGCCTCTGCCCTTCCCACAGGTCCTTTGGGTGGCCAATAAATTTTATAAATAAAAACCAAATGTGTAATGACAAGCTGCCTACCAAAGTAGGCTTTAGTTTGCTGGTTGTTACTTTCCTCTATGAGATACACAAAACATTTAAGTCATAACATGTTCTATTCCCATGCATCTCCTCAACAGGTATATTGTTGTATGAAGCAAGTTTGGCCTGCATGGTTTTGTCTGTATTGCACAATCGGCTGTGAGTTGTGTAGCAAACATGTAAATGGTGACAGTGAGGATCATCTACATAAATAAGTGTAAAATAAGGGGAAAAACAGGTTTTTAGGAGAGGGGACAGAATGGAAGGTCATGGTGGGAATTGCTTTGGCAGCAAAAGGGTTTTTCAGATTAAATTTCTCCTCCTCTATACAATCTGTGATCCCTATAATTATCAGTCTTTCTTTCTTTAGGATAAGTGCATTTTTTTAAACCGGCAAACTTTTTTTCCTTCTCTTATGCAGGATATGCCCTTTATTTTTTTCTGCCTGCATTTTATATATTTTGGAATGGTTGGGGTTGGGAGGGTGTTATATAGATGCCAAACAGAATTATAAAGTTTAGCCACTATAAATTGAATTAGGGCAAATCGGTGTCTAGGAGTATTTTTAATTAGCTTTTTTTCTGGCATTCTACTTTTGAATGGAGATGAATCTTATTTGGGGGAACAGTTCCCATCTGGAACAGTAACAACTCCATTCCAGAGGTATCCAGAGGAGGGAAGTTAAAAAAAATTAAGATAGTAGCCAGAACTGTATGATTGAAGCTTCATCCTTTTTTCACATATGCTGAAACAAACTTAAAAGGGGCGGGGTTTCAATTCACGTGTTTGTGGCCACCATATTGACTTTTTGACAACCCCTCTGAGGACACCACAGATTGATAAAAGAAAAGAGAGGGCCTTGTACTCCTAAATTCTGCTTCTCAGAACAGATTGTCCTTTGTAAATAGGAAAAGCTAAAAGGAAATGACAATCTCTGCTGCTCATCGCTCTTAACAGTGCTGTGAGAGCCTGTAGGGCAGTCTTTTCAAGCTTAGCCATTTTAAGATGCATGAACTTCAACTCCCAGAATTCCCCAGCCAACAAGGAATTCTGAAATTGAAGTCCACACATCTTGAAAACAACCAGAGTTGAGAAATGCTACTATAGGGTGTAATTTCTGAAGTGCTGGACCATAGCCATAGAAAATCAGAACTCAGTTTGCTGCTTAGAGAGTGATACCATTAAAACAAAAGAGGGAAAGGCCTATTTCAACCAAAATATGGTTCCATCAAGAAAAGATGGAATAATCACATAAGAAAAAAGGAAATAAAAATAGACAATAGTTTTCAATTCAGGTGGAAAGGGGCAGCCCATTTCCAAATTTGTTATCCCAGAATTGTCCCCTTGATTGTAATAATAGCAACCAAATAATCTAGGCCTAGTAGGATTCTCATACCCACACATCACCTGCTTTGCTAATCTGTGTTCTGAAAGGCCTGTGAGGTTGGAAGAATTTATGGTACTACTGGGAAGTAAGCAAGAATTCATTTGAAGTCCGGATGGAACAATACATACCAGCCTAATCATTAGATATTGTTTTGATTTAAATAATTATTAAGTTTTTTTGGAATCAATTATTATACAGTTCAAAGTTGAGCTTTGATATAGAATATGACATGGGTTTGTCATGGTTGGTGGTTTGAGATGCTAGTAAAGATGCAGGCTAAAGTCTAAAGTGAAGGAATCGGGGCATTTCCAGACAATGTTTTCAGTGGACAATTATTCTGCCTTATTCATAGCATTTTAAAGGAGCAGAAATCCAGATGAGCCTGTTTTCTATCCACTTTAAAAAAAACACTGAAAAAAGAATGAAAGAGAAGATGGAATTGTTGCACTAATGCTTTTGACTGGCTTTAGTAGGTCACTCCACTGGCAATACCTTCAACCAGATTTAGCAGTTTTATACAGCTAGTTAGCTGTTGTATTTAGCGAACTCTGATGATCTAGGAACTGCCCTATAGCTGTCTAGATAGCAGTATGGAAGTACTGAAATAACACAGTTTGGTTTTTGAACGTCCCAATTGTCCAATTGTGTTGAGAATGCAAATTTCTAAAGAGTACCAAATTGTGAGAAGACTGTTCTAAACCTTCATAAAGTGTGACTTAATATTAGTGAAATGCTGCTTTAATTAAAACAAAATAAAACCAAGTATCCCAGTTTGGACCGTACAGCGAGCATCTCTGCAGCTGATGAAGAATTGGGAATGGAGGAGAAAAAGTTGCTGTTTCAGAAATCATGATTATGAAACCACAGATTTTTAAATGCAGCCAACATTGGGGTAAATGGAGCAGATCTGAATCAGTGTAAAGTTATCAGTGAAACATAGCAGAAAGTAGCTTTTTCCCCTCTGTACACTATTGAGATTGCCTGACAGAGTTCCATTAAGTCTTAACCAGACTTGTGTTTTGTGCATTCACTCACTTCTCTCATCTCTCTCTTTTCTTCCTGACAGCACTCCCCACAGGCTATGAGAAGTCCCACAGCCTGAACAGCATTGCTGGTCTACCTCCATCTCCAGCACCCCTTTCCTTTGGCTCACCTGGTTCCGTCCGACGTCCTCGCTCGCCCATCCCTTCCATACTCTAGAGACACACCAGGAATGCTTGGGGTTAGCTTGTATGTTTGTTTCTTTAAAGACAAGAAGAAGGAAAAGGTAATGCCAAAAGATAGGGGGGGCAGAGTTAAAGGCAAAGAAAACACTCTCTGCCAAATGCATTGGAACACACAAAATGCGGGAGACACCCATACAGGTGGTGTTGCACTAAATTTGCACTTTCTGGAGCATCCATGAGAATTCTGAGGCCTGAAGCCTTCGATCCCTGTAGCTTTGAATCAGGAGTACAGCTTAAGCATCTACTGCAGGAGGAAGGGTGAGGGATGGTTTGCTCTGAAAATCCAAACACTCCAAAAGCAGGAGAGGAGATGTGTCAAGGACAAACATTGCAGGAAAGAGCCCAAGGCCCTCCTTTCTGGATTCTCTGCATCCTTCCCTTCATCCACCTTATCAGACTGCACAGTATTTCTCTGACCCTGGCTTTGCAGTTTTTCTCTCTCTGTTTAATGCTCTTTCCCTTTTCATCATCTTACTCAGGACTGTAATGAGCCATAGAGCCTTCCTTCCTTCCTTTCCTTCTGTTTTGTGTCTCTCGGTCTGCACCTTGTTATCTACGTTTGTTTCTCTGTCCTTCCTATCTATCTCTGAACTTTTCCCATAGTAAAATCTATCTCTATGTTAAATCTTCCCTCACAAATAACATGTTTCCAGTCTTTCTACCTGTCTCTCTCTTAACTTTCCTTATTTCCTTAATGAGCGGTTCTCATTCTTTAAACACATGAACCCTCCACCGTTTCTCTGAAGAAGGCCATCCACTCATCTGCCTTGGGTCTTCTGTCGTTCCTTGGAATTGTTCTTCTGTTCTGTGCATGGATCTTCCATCAATCACAAGCAATAAGGTCAGACTCTCCCTTCTGCCTGGATGCATGATAACGACTTTCCTATGATGTAGATAATCCAAGAATAACCAAGTTCCCACAGATGAAAGAGCTGAAGGTAAGCGCAGAGACCAGGATGGGGTCTGGGAGAAGGCAACTCCAGCATCTGACTAGGTTTGAAGGAGAAGCTAGAGAACCCGCCTCTTCCTTTTGCCTCTCTCTCCTTTCTTCTCTTTTGTTTGTTTCTTTTTCCACACACAGAAAAGGACAACGGAGCACTACTTGTTGAGGTGGGTGCTTTCACTGTGATTTTTTTTCCTCTTTCCATCCAAAGTTGAGATGGGATGCTTGTTTGATCTGATTGCAAAAAAAAAAACCCAAACAAACAAACCCACAAGAGTGTGGAAAACAAAGAGATATGAGAACAACAACCAAGAGAACGCAGGAAAAAGAAATCTATTTTTCAACCGAAAAAGAATAACCACAGGATCAGAAAATTTATTGGCAACTGCACAGGGAAAGATATCTTCCCTATGTTTCTTCTGGAACAAGAAAATATAGGACATGTCACTGAGCACTTGAGTATGGGACACCTGGTTTTTTCAAAGCAATGCTGCTGATACAGACAAAAAAAAACACATAAGGAATAGCACCACCGAGCTAAACTATTTAGAATCTGCATTTTTCAAGCCAGCATGTATTTGCATGTAATACTGTAAGCGACAATATTTAATGTTATATGCAAAAGCAAATGAAAAAAAAATGACAAAAAAGAAGTACAAAAAAGCAAAAAGAGGTATATTTTCCTTCAGGACTTGAAATCCCCTGCAACAAAAAACATCACCAAATTTAGCAAGTACCCCCTCCCCCTGATCTGTTTCCATCCTGCAAGGGGGTAAGAAGCACTGTACATTGTAGGAGATGGATGTATCCTAAAGGGCTTTTTCCTTCCCTGGGCACGTATCACGGATGGCGATAAGATGCTGGCAGAGCAAGCCCTTTGTCCTTGAGCAAAATCCAAGAGCTTCTTGTTTGTTAAGAAAATGTTCATATGATCTGAAATGATGCAAGGGGGAAGAATAGCTTATACTCATTGCTAATTCACATAGTAAATTCCAGAGGAGAAGACAGCGCAGGGGGGTGGGGGAGCAAGGCTGGCATTTTATTATGTGGACATTGAGGAAGTAGCTTGGCGGGAATATAAAAGGCAGAATTTGGTCAAACTGGGAATACGACATTGAGAAATGCTGTACTACAATCCCTTGTATATATAGGCGTTACCTTTAGCTGACATATATTTTAGCACAGGAATTCTGTTTCATCAGAGTGGTGTAAAACTCCAAACAGTGTGTTCCTTTTCTAGATGTTATCTTATTGGAGGCTACCAATCTTCAGTGCCTCAGCTTCCATTCAAAACCTGTTTTCCTAGCAATTAATTGTAGGAAGAAAATTAAGCACCTCAACGTGGTTCAAAAATATACACAACCAGTCTGGTTACCTTTCTTTTTTTTAAATGAGTGATAAGATTTGCAGATTTGCACAGCTCAAGTTTTCCAATGAATGTACTTTTGAGGAATGCAAAATATCATGTTTTGCAAGATGCTCAGGACCGAAGAGGGAATAGTTAGCAGCATGTTAGTTTCTTGAAGTTTTTAAAAGAATTTCTTAAGTCTACCCATCCTATGGGCATAGTTCTGGAGTTGACTATACCAACAACATAGGTCACAGGAAGGTTGATTACTTTGGCAGCAAAATAGATCTGGCATGTTATCAGGGTGTGAATTATATGGAGAGATTTGTAACTGGAGCAACATGGCTCATTCCATAGGCAGTCTAAAAATGTAGCTTTCTAAGGCCAAATATCACAAGTAGCTGAAGCAATAGTTGTCCCACTATCATGCATTATTCTGATACTTCTTGTTGGCAGGCTTTTCATTGACAGGCTATATAGGCAACGAATGGCACAAACCAAGCTATTCTGTAAAACACAGTTAGTCAACAGTGATCTGACTATTATTTGTTATTGGTCCATGTAAAGTCTGTGAACATGACTAAATGCATCACACCATCTTCAGCATCTGAATGGCTTCTTAGCAAAGGGATAGGTATCTCCATTAAATAACCTTTTTTATGATCTTATGGTTAAAATAACCAGCACCAGTAGTATATATCATTATGGTAAGTGTGTGTTCAACTCTCAGAGAGCTAATAAATTATCTGAAGGACCCTCTAGAAGCACTTCTAATATAGATTTGTTTGTTTGTTTGTTTGGTCATATTAATGTTCTGCCTTTCCTTCTCTTCCATAGCATTTCACCCTACAAAACACCCTACAAAAATGTGATGGTACAAGTTGTAATATTCAGTAGTAAAAAAAATTAAAACTTAAATTGCTTTCCTTTTTTGTTAGTCATATTAAACAAAAATTGTTTAGCTTAGACCAGCATTTTTTTAAAATTTGGCCATTTTAAGATATTTGGACTCCAACTCCCAGAATTCCCTAATCAACAAATCTGGGAGTTGAAGTCCATATATAGTAAAATGTCTAGTTTGAAAACACTGGCTTAGAAGACCGTGGATATCTAAACTATTTTTTCTCTCTAGCTAATGGCTACCACATATTGATAGATCAAAGGAAATAACATTGTGAACAGTTGAGATAAAACGATACAGACTTTTCTGACATCAGATCAAAAGAATTCATAGATCTAGGTCTACGTTAATATGTCATTATTTCAACTGACACTTGAAAGGGCCTTGTTTTCTTGAAATACTTGACCTAATGCCCAATCTACATCTGCACTTGTAAAAAAAAGTGCTAGTTTTCACTATCAGAGTGGCAAATCTTTGAATAAAACAAAGATTACTAAAAAAACTAAAAGTGGAAAGGAGGTGAGATTGAAATATTATGGATAGAAAACAAATTGAGACAAAAGGGGTATTTGAATAATACTATTTCTGCTAAGTGAGACAACAAACATGTAGATTTTTTTCTCTCTCCTTTTTTATTATTCCATAATACAAATTTGGAAGTCTTTAATCTTCCTTCCTCCCTCCCTCCCTCCCTCCCTCCTTCCCTTCCTTCCTTTTTTTCTCTGAATTAAGACTTTCTAGTGTCTATGGGGCAAAGTTCTTAAATTAGAATAAAGAGATGGAAATGGCTAAAAGTATATTTTGGCTTATTAAGTTATGTTTGTATCAGTGAAAAGAATAGCTAGCATCTTTTCTTATTCTATTTTTTAAATTGTTCCCATTGACAATATTTTTTGACTGGTCAAAATTATGGAAGGGTTTATAATGAAGTCAAGGTTCCTAGATTTGTGTGTGTGTGTGTGTGTGTGTGTGTGTGTGTATACGTTGTTTTTATAACAATAAAACTGGTCCCTAATAGATCTGAAGAATATCTGGTATTGATTTTGTAATGAAAGAATTTTATATACATGAGATGCAGTGGCAATTGAATGAACATCCATTAGACTCAAATGGAATAAAAATTGTTTCACCTTGCTTTGCAAATTTATAGTTGCAAAATCTTCAGGCTTGTTCATTGATTTCCTTTCCTCTTCCTGCACATGGGGACCTCTGTAACCTACTTTTAGAAACTAACTATGGTTCCCCATTATATCTCAACTTGGAAATCACAGTTGCTCTAGATAGACTTTGTTAAAAGCTATCAGATCAATTTAGAAGTGATAGGAAATTGTGGTTTGTTCAAAAACAAAGGATCAGAGCTCCCAGAATATACAAGACAGAATGAGAAAGAGAAATGATACAAATCTCATTGTACACAAAATATTTTGTCATTACAACTTAACTAGACAGGATTTTATTGAAATAAATCTTTTTAGTGTATTTTGATAGCTTAGATAGATAAGGCTGTAGTTTCTACGTAAGAAAACACTAAATACAACCATCGAGTTTCTACAATTTGTTCCTCATCCATAACGTTATTATTCCTAGACTTGGTATATGTCAATTAATATAGCATAATAATTAAATTAGTTAAGATTTTTGGTAGAAATAGTTATTATTGTATTTTTAAACTCCCAACATAATTTATTTCTCAGCATAATCAAATCATTAAATAATAAAACAATCAAATCAAATCAATTGCCCATCATACTATATTGAAATCTCTCAATTAAGAAAAAGCTATATGGCCAAATGAAACAAACTTTCCTGAAAAACAATAAAGATGAAAAGCATGTTAGTATGTTGATGAAAAAACAAAAAAATTTGCCACATGTATTCATTTGTCTGCTACACCCCCCCTAAATTACATGATTTCATAGGAAAATATATCACGGAATTAATCCAAAGTAATTAATAATGTAATCATAATTTGATTTAATCAATCAAAAGTCAGTTCCAAATCCTCTATATTTGAAGGCTGCAAATGATATATGTCACCAAAGTGTCATGCTAATAGTAAGCACATTTTAATTAAAAGTTTTGATTCTGATATAACCAATGAAAGAATCAATTTCCTTGTTTTTGCAGTCGAGGATGCTTGTTAAGAACTTTAGAGATGATCAACAATTCCATGACAATGTCATTTGGAACTTGTGATTATCATAATTTATATATAAAGCAAATTGTCTGTGGTGTAAACTAGTCTATATATATATATGTGTTTTCCTAAGTTTTCGTGGGTACTTACATGTATGGTATTCAGCTTTGTTCGGGTATTTTTCCACGTCATTATAGTTGTGCTTTTAAAGTTGTAGCAACGTTTCGGCAGAATCTCATCTGCCATCATCAGGCTTCTATATTGTGTTCGTCTGTGAGTCAGACTTTTACAGTTGTTTCAGTTTTAAATTTGGGGCTAGCCTACTGCTGTGCCAGAATGGATTTTTCTTCATTCTGATTGGTTGGGAGTCTTGGTCTGTGTTTATTGGTCTTGGGGAGGTGCTTCAGTCTCTGCATGTGTAGGCTGGGCTTAATTTGTGGAACGCTCCTCCTCCTCCACAGGACTCCTCCCCAGTGTTCCCTAGTTTTGGCGAAGACGAGAGAAATAAACGCCCTCGTCCTCAATACCCTAACAATTCATTGGCCGGAACAGGATCCCACTAGACGGAAAAAGGGGTGGGGCTGGGTGCTCTTCACAGCTCAAAGAGAACGGGCGTATCAGGTAACTTTCTCCCATGAGCTGTTCAGAGCATCCAGTAGTGGGACATACCAAAGCTTGGCCTGTCCTACGGGAGGGACTCCGTCTGGCCTGGAATCTCCTCCTGGTCCCTGTGGACCCGTTGCAGAACTCTTCTGCCAAAGGAAGCCTCAGCGGATGCAAACACATCAATTTTATAATGTGTAATGAATGGCGATAGGGAAGCCCAAGTTGCGGCTCAACAAATTTCAGTTATTGGTGCCTGTGTGGCCCACGCTGCCGATGTTGCAGCACTCCTTGTTGAACTCCTTGTTGAACGAGCTGTAATGCCCCTGGGCACCTGCAGGGATTGAGTCTGATACACTTTCGCTATTGCAGCCCGTAGCCAACGGCCTATCGTAGAAGGTGAGACCTTGTTGGGCTGAAAGGATACGAATAAGGCCTCCATTTTTCTGAAAGGCACTGTGCATTTGATATATATTTGCAATGCTCACCTCACATCAAGCCTATGCCATTGCTGTTCCATCCCTTGGGGTGGTCTGCGGCAAAAATTAGGAAGTATCAGCTCCTATGCCCTATGAAAAGCAGAGTTAATTTTGGGTATAAATGTAGGATCAGGGCGAAGGACCACCCAGTCAGCATGGAAAACACAAAGATCTTGTCTGATAGACAAGGCTGCAATCTCCAAAATACGACGAACAGAAGTGATCACTATGAGGAAGACTACTTTATATGTCAGAAATTGTAGACTTGACGATTTCAATGGTTCGAAAGGACCCGTAGTGAGTGCGACAAGGACCTTGTTGAGGTCCCAGGTGGGATAACGGTGTACCGCTGGAGGGCGTAAATTTGTGGCTCCTCGAAGAAAAGACCGTATGTGTGGATGATGGGAAAGAGAAATTAGGCCTTCACAAGTGAGAACTGATGCCAAGGCCGCCACCTGTCTTTTCAAAGGTGATAACCCCTTGTCAAGTCCCTCTTGCAAGAACTCTAGAATTTGAGCCACAGAAGGAGAGGTAGGATCAATTCGGGACTCAGAAACACCAATCAAGCAGAACACAGCAAACTCCAAGACCAATAAACACAGACCAAGACTCCCAACCAATCAGGATGAAGAAAAAACCATTCTGGCACAGCAGTAGGCTAGCCCCAAATTTAAAACTGAAACAACTGTAAAAGTCTGACTCACAGACGAACACAATACAGAAGCCTGATGATGGCAGATGAGATTCTGCCGAAACGTTGCTACAACTTTAAAAGCACAACTACAATGACGTGGGAAAATACCCGAACAAAGCTGAATGCCATACATGTAAGTACCTGCGAAAACTTAAGAAAACAAATATATATATATATATATATATATATATATATATATATATATATATATATATATATATATATATATATATACATACAAACATACAAACATACAAACATACATACATACATACATACATACATACATACATATATACATATATACATATATATATATATATATATATATATATATATATATATATATATATATATATATATATATATATATATATACATACATACATACATGTATATATATATATATATCAGAAAAGATGTTTGGATTTCAACTCCCAGAAGTTCCCAACCAGCCAGAATTCTGAGAGCTGAAGTCTACACATCTTCAAGCAGCCAAAGTTGAGAAACACTGCTCCAGAGAATTTAGAATTTGGTTCGCAAAAGAATGCAACTAGGTTCAGATAATTATGTCTGCACCTCTATTTACCTGGAAAATTTGAGTTTGAAGGAGCTGGGTTGTTTCTTCTTCTAGAAGAAAAAGAGGGTTTGTGTCTTCCAGTATGGCTAAAAATTGTCCTGGCAATGAAAATTGCTCTTAAAATCAATGGAGGCTTTCTCACAATATTAAATACCAGCAGTGACATATAAAACCTAGGTTATATTGAGGCTATAAACTATGTCTGTAGCATTCTACTTTCGACCCTTTAGGACTACAGGAAAAAAACAAAGAAGGTTTAGCGCCCAAAAAAAACTAAAGCAGGATTCCTAGCCAACTATCATTTTGCACATCTTAAGCTTTTTTATTTGCAGTGGGAAATATTTGAAAAGTTTACTCCTGTAAAGTGTAATTCTGTAGCATTGAATCATAGCTGGTGAAAGCACCCAAAGTTGCATTTGATGATAAGAGATGATAAGACAATTTTCTCTGAAACTTTTCTTTTTCATTGAAGATTTCTGTGCCCATACAAAAAGAGAAGGGGGAAAAAACCTTTCAGCAGCCCACCACACCTAATCAAACATACCCATCTTACATACTATGCAAATATTTTTGTGGGTGCCTGTTTGAGCTCACCCCCTCCCCAGACTTGCACAGTTCAAAGGATGGAAGCTCTTTATGCAATGATTTCTATGCAAAATAAACAAATAAAAATATTTAAAAAATGGCTAGAGGAGGGCAGTTGGGAGCATAGGAAAAACATAGGAAGGATGAATTAATGCAGATGACTATTTTTTTTAAAAAAAGTTCCCTTTTGTGGTGCATATTCCACAATCTGCTTCCAAAATGGGAACAGTTGTTCAGTTGGTCATATTGACCTATATATCTCTTTGAAGGATATGTCATTTTGTATGTATATTGTAGTTAGACTGGAGATGGCTTTAAATTTAAGAAAGGTGTGGTCTTGACAAAAGCTGTGATTAGGGGGATACAGTACTATCTAGTAAGTACAGTAAAATTAATACATTAATTGTTTCTAAGTGAACATTCATAGGATTGTATATTGTCTATTTTTCCTTTTCCATTAATATGACCATTTTGTCTTCTCATTATCTGGATGCTCTGAACGACTAAGAATAAAAGGCATGGCAGTAGGCTTTCTAGATCAGAGATTCCAATAGCAAAAGGCTTATGTACAGATAATGTTTGTATTAATTGTAGATTTTCTACCAAGAGTTCTTCTGCCTTTAAAAGGTAGGTGCAGAAGATAATGAGGCAGGCTCATTTAGCATTTCTGCTATGTTGCATCTTAAATATTGTCTGTCCCCTTCCTACCCCATTTAGCAGGGTCAAAGTGCAACTTCCTTTAGCAAGAGTTTCATTTATTTTAATTGCTTTCATTTGTATAATTTGATTTGGCTGGTTTGTCAGAGTTGATTGACGTTGATTGAGTTTGCATAGGACAGTTTGTGTGACCCAGTTCTCCTGGATTGTACCATTTCAATAGATGAACTGGTGGAAAGAATGTTCCCCAGGCTTGTAAATTGCTAATCTCTCCGGCTTAAATAACATAGTCAGGACAGGAGAATTTTGGAAATAGATTAAAATAGGTCTGTGATTTTTTTTCCTGATTATATTAGTAATATGCATGAGAATCTTAGCTAAATAATATTTGTTAGGGCTTAGTAACTTGTCTGGACTTGATCTGTGTATTTGAATTCAAGCCCACATTATAAACTATTGTTTGTAGAAAACTAGCAAGTCAGGTAAATAAACTAATCTATAAGCTTGACATTGGTAAGGAAAGACAAAGTTCTTACTGCAGCCAAGAATCCTGTAGTCCTTTTTGCATTCAGAACTGGGACTGGCCCAGGAGAGTCATAATATCTGTCTTTTACAAGTAAATAATTGGCTCTGAATAAGTAGCTTGAGATAACATATTTGTAGAATTGATATGGGTGAATCATAGTACCATTTAAAGATCAATATCACTTTCTCTTATGTCATTTCTTTTCACTCTTCCTTTGCAGTATTTTCTTCCTTGACAAGATGAAAAAATACCCATTTTGTATGAAAAATTATGTTAGCAATAGACATTGCCTTGCTTTTCCATTTCAGATATTGTCATTGGAATAATTTTCTTACTTGTGTTTTGTTGTTGTTATTGTTGTTCTTGAGAAGTTATTGGTCATTTATATGTCAATAGAAACATTTTAAGCTTCTCATATTGTTTAGATGTATTTTAAATGAGGACACTTGTGGTTGCTTAATTCACTATCACTGATGCAAGTGAAGAAAGAATTTTCATTTTAAAAAACTAATTATATCATGTCTATTTGCAAGAAATGAAGCCAGGTTTGAGAAAAATTTTTAACTATTCCAAACCATGGGAGGGAAAATAGAAACTTTTCCAAAGGAAATAATCTGGTAATGTTAAATATCATTAATATTTTCCACACATAAAATACTGTTTATCACTGCTGATCCTCTACTATAATAGAAACGGATATTTGAATTCAAATATAAGCACAAAGTAAAAAAAAATGAACTATGTTAGTGCTTTTTCTGAGGTGTTTACAAAATCAGTTAATTAAATTATGGCAGCATTTTTAATAAACCATTTTTAAACTTGCCAAATTATGCTAATTTTTCCATTTTCCATATGCAAGAGACCCATTGCTGTTATAAAAATTTGCAGTTACAAATGGAAGGTTGGATATTTAAGAATATAAAAGATATAATCATTCATTTGAAGAAAGCCTTTCTAACGTTTTCTCTATCTCTTTGGTTTGGAAAAAGGATGTAAAGGGGGGAAATGAGGAAAACTTGAATAAATCAGGAGGGGGTTGAATCAGGAGGGGTTCTAGTTATAGTGGATCTTCAGAGAAATATACTGCTATACGTTCACAATATCCAAATCATGGCTTTAATTGTGCCTTGAAAAAGAGTGAACATTCAACCTGTGCAATTTAATTTCTAATTGGATATCTGCATAAGTGTTTGTAAGTACTGACATATCTGCAATAGGTTTATGAACTGCCTTTCACTTATGAATGGTTATGCATAAGTCTTCTTTTTGATCAGAGTTCATTGCTGTTGCCTCAGAATCTCATAAATAATTCCTCGGTGTAAGTACAGAGTGCCTTTCCTGTACTAATAAGAATTGCCAATTTCCTGATTCTCCCCTTTCTTATAAAAAAGGGAAGTATATCCTATATCGGGTAAGCAACCATGGGCCCTTTACAAGCCATGGATTTCAATTCACAAATCCACAGGTTGTGAAGGGGCTATAGTTACCCATCCCTGCCCGATAGGATGAACCTGTAAGTTGTAAGGTTGGACAATCTGGGCTAAAGTAATTATGTTTGGATATATGCAGATGCTTTAAGTCTGGAAGAATGTCACTTTTCTTCCCAGACTCCAATTTAAGATAAATACACAGAAAGTGTATGTCATACTGAACACACAGACAATGATAGCGGCAGATTTTCCTCTTTATACATAGACAGATAAATAAATGAGGAAGTAGCTAAAGTTTGAGCAAGAGTGAAAGCAGCTATCATTTTCTAGAAATTTATCTTATTGCAAATTATGATTGCAAGAACAGAAATTTGCAAGGGAAATTCATTCTACACACATTCAGAAATATTCTTTATTCTAGTGATCTTGCAAGAGAAAAAGAATCAGATTTAAAAATAGAAAATCACCTACTTAGGCAAAATAGCAGTCAGCTCTAGGAAAGCCTCCATGTGAGTTGTATACATTCTTTTCTCCATTTTTGTCCTCAAAATCATCAGATACTCAGTCTACAAACAGCCTAACGGTTGAACTTTGATCTTTGAACAATATTTCCTCCAATCGAAAACTTCTAGAGGAACCAGTCCAATCCAAAACTTATTTTTTTCCACTTGCACTTTTTATTTTCACCAGGGATAATATTCAAACCAAGAGATGTCCCTTAGAGTCACTGATATAACCCATGGTCCTCTTGCACAATCTTTCATTCACATGTAGCGTTTGGATGGCATTGCAACTGTTAAATGGGGTTATAGTGTAAGGTGGGTAGTAATGGATCTGTCTGTGCATATTTGAATATTTCATAGGTCTGCATTTTCCAGCTAGCACTTTATGGCTCAATACCTCTGAATCCATGCATTTCTAGCCATTTCCCACCCAGCCCAAAATCTGTTGGTGTTGAGGCAGAAAAGAAATCTATTGTACTGATCTTTATTGTGTGCTTGAATGTGCAGCCAGAGAAAAGGGGGCTTCAGCTATCTGATAACATAACATGTAAGGTAAAATCAAGCCTTCTAGGGCGCAATAGCCATGAATGATTAAATTTTCCATACAAATCTGTCCATGAATGTCTTAGATGTATATGCCATCTGAGAATGGAAGGGTTTTGCTAAATTCCATCTCTTTGTTGCCAGATTAGCCCTAGCTTTCATTCTACCTGATTTTGCTTAGTACTGTAGTAAATTAAAGTCACAATCAGAATCTGTATGTGTAAAAGTCGGGCTGTTTTTTTAGCAAATGTTTTCTTTACCTCTGTCAATCCCCTGCTACACGGAGGGAAAACCCTGTAATTGTGTGTCTATGGAGATGACTGACTGGCTATGTCTGCTACAAGACAATCTCCTTCTCACCTTTGCTAGATACCTGCCTTTAGATGCATTCCCACAGAGCGAATAGTGGGAGGTAAATGTTAAGTGATGAATGTCCTGCTCTTGCAATGTTTAGGGGCAATGTGAAGTCTTAAAAGGAGAAGGAAGAATAGAGAATATGTTTAGAAGAAATTTATTATATTCTAGCACTGTCTTTCCAGCAATGCTTCTCCCCAGTGTTGTATGAAATTAGGAGCAAGTGTGGGAAAAAGGTGGAGGAAAGACGGGTGATTTTTGACTCAGGAAAGGTTGGGTTTGGGTGGGTGGGGAGTGGAAATGTGATTTTTGCCCCACTGCTGGTAGGGCGGGGAGGCTTAGGTTTGGCAAATGTTGGTGCCAAAGTTGTTAATGATGGATGGGCTCAGGGACGATGGGGGAGGGACACAGAACTATTTTTTCAAAACAGATGTATTATAGTGATTATAATTTTTAAAAATGGAAATTGATGCTATTTTTCATAAATCCCTTCCCCCCACCCCCATCTAGTTGTTAGAGAAATGTTTTTAAAAACCTATCCTGTAATGGAGGCAAAAGGATTTCCCATGGGGGCAGTCAAGGGGAGGAGAACCATGAAGAATATATATATATATAAGAAAGTTTTATTTGTGATTTTTGCGATGTTTTTCTCCCAAATGAAATTATATCTTCTGCTCACAATGAGCAAAAATATTAAACCAGGTCAAGAGGACAAAAATGTTTTATAGTTTTTCTAATTCAAGAAAAAAACGAAACTATTAACTTTTACTCCCTGAAAATATACAACTTAAATAACACTTATCTATGTTTCATTCCCTTATCAGAAGCTTTAATACAGAAAGCTCTATTTTAATGCCTTGAAACTTGAATGTACATTTTATTTCCTTATTCAATGTAGGTGATACAGAATCTCTAAAATAAATCATGTTCCAATCATTCAATTTCCAGAAATGTCAACCTTTTTAAAAAGAAAGAATTTATTTGATTATTTTAAAAAGAAATTGGGCGGGAGGAAATTAAATATGTTAAAGGGATAGTTAATTGGGACAATTAATGTTTTTCTTCTAGAGATGCAAATGTCTGCTTGATATCCCATGGTATTTTCTTCCTTCACGTAGAATTGATGTGCCAAAAATGTTTAGAATTCTTAAATGTTAAATTATTAAATGTTGGGGAGGGGTTTGGCGAGTCAAAAGAACAAAATTCAAGTTTGTATTAATGTATTGGCTCCTCTGTTTTGTTCCCCTCCTCCTATTATCCGTTCACCCCGCACATGAAACACCATCCCTAAACATACCCCAGTATCCATTCTTCTTCATCCTAGAGAAGTAGCCATATTCATTTTTTCGCCTAACAGAATCTCATTTTTATGCCTTTAAAATCATACCATAATTTAAAATGAAGATAATTGCAAATTCATATTGGTTATATTTATGGTGATTTAGAAGGACGCCTTCCCCAAATGTATTATGGCTTGGTGAAGATTGTATGTTTCCCTTTTAGAGGATTACAAATTCCCCGCTAAATATTTAACTTGTTTAAATATCTGATTTGGAAATAATGTTATTGTAGCAGTGGCTTTCAAGGATAGTAGATTATCACTTCAATAAAACCATTTAACCTTCAGGGTGTCAGGTGAACAATTTCCATCATTGTTGTACACAAGTCCTTACTATCTATTCTCAGCTTCTATCAGCTTCTTGAGGAGACTTTCTAAGGACTGAAATGTTATCCATATTCATTTCACACACTCTCAAATCATTCCAGGTTCCAAAGAGAGGTACAACATATTTTCTCTCCTGCATATTCCAGCCTGCCTTGAAGATAAAAAAGAATGGCCAGAATATCTTTAAAAAGAAAGAAAGAAAGGAGTTGATGGGATACTATGCAGCCATTTCAGTTCCAATTCATTTCAGAGAATATACTTTCCAGAAGATATATCAGAGAAGCAAGACATCAGACTAAGAACATATCTATCTTCTGTCACATTCAAACTGAGTCAATTTAGCTCCTTCTAAGAATCTGCCCCATGCGTTTAGTACCATTGCCTACAAAAGACCTCTTAATAACAACTTCTTGGTGCTCTCTGAGCTTAGCTGTTCACTTGCAGACATTTCATTACCCAACTAGATAAGATCAACAGCCTTCATGGCTTCCAACAGTATAAAATAGTGCTGAGAATTATAGATCAAGCATAGAAAAAAAAGAGTCTAAAACAGCCAAATTCAATTTCTTGGAGCTCTTTAGGAGAAGCCATGGCTCTTAACATATTACTGGCTTGGTTTATGGTGCATTCATATGTAGGTAACATTAATTATCCCAGTCATTGTTCCATAATCACTACTGAAACTTGGGGCAATACCTAGAGATGTATGGCCCTTGCATTTATGTACAGTTCAACACATCTATGCAAAGCTTGGGCTGATGACTCATACATTTGCCCACATAATATTGAATTACATCATCAGGACCTATTCACACTCTAAACTTAACCTGTGTTATACAGAGCTTGCTGTCATGGCATCTTTCGAAGAATTCTGGGAGTTACGGCTTTATAAGGACGCTAAGACAGCTTTGTTTAAAGTCTCACATGTTCAATTCATAGACTACTATTCTCCAATTTCTCTAAAGAAAAGTAATGACTGTTGAACCAGGCTTCAGTTCTCTGATGTTGAGAGTGCCCTTGTTTCTGCACATACACAACCAAATGGAGGTAGAGACATGTATATGTATCTGCATGTGTACACAGAGTAAAAATCAAAGAGAATAGGAAGCTATCTTATATTGACTTTATTCATTAATCATTCTCAATCAGTGTGTTGACCTTGAATGATAACCCAGAATTTGCAGCAACGGTTCTTTTCTCACCCAACCTATAGCTGTAGGAAGTGAATATGGATTCTCCTGCATCACAATGTTGTGCTCAATCATTGTGCTCTGAGCTTCTTAACAGCACACAAATTCAAAATGTAAATTATATAAGGGGATGCATATTCATCCAATTCAGGCCATCAGTTCCCTATTTTGCAATTGTCATCAACCATTTAATGTTCTGGCAGCTGGGCTATAAGAACAGGAAGGCAACCATTTTGGGCTGCACTTCAAGAAGTTGCTTTTGGCCCTCTTTCAAAGACATTTATACAGCCTCTTCTTCACCAAACTCTGCACTTGCTCTCTTAATAGGAGAAATACCTCCAGGTCAATCTCATACAGAAAGCAATAAAATCAGTCCCCATCACCAGCCCCTCCAGATAACAGAGAAGCTTCTGGAACGCAAATGTGAATTCACATGTTTTGCCTTGTGGTGACAGGGCACATGGGGCACCAATCTTTCAAAAGCCAGATAATCCTCTTTTACCTTAGCCAACTCTTTTCCTACTTCTCTCCCTCCATTGTAATTCAAAGCCAGAAAAGCTAGTCATTCTAAAATCTGCTTATTTTTTTCTTTCCTCTCATTCCAACGAACACATTTCCCTCTATCTAGGTGACTAATCAGTCTAAAATTTCATTCTCCATCAGTACCTTCTATTTTTCATAACTCTTCTAGTTAACCAACATCAGCATATTAAGATGAAATGTACCTGATAAGCAATAGCAAGAGATGCAGATATCACTAATTTAAGTAGGAAGGCCATAAAGCTAATGTTTGATAATTTACCACATTATTTCAGAAATGCAGATCATGATTTCTATCCGTCTATGCTAATATTCTCCAAGACTTATCAGTTTATGCTCTCCAAATCCAGATATCAGTGGACATGCAGGGCAGATCAACATTTATTTATGTTTCTGCTGTGTTCTTTTCCATCCTGCTTCATCAGCCTGTGACGCCAGCATGAAGCAATAACCCATCCACTGTGTAATGTGTAAAAGATCCATTCTTCTTTTACAGCCTTTCTAATTTTTCATCACCATCTGTCCCTTCCCACCTGGATGCCTAATTGGTTTTGAACTTCAGTTTACCCAGAGAGGAAGGAGAGACTAACCAGCAAAATCCAGACCTCTTGAAACAAGAAACCATTGGGCCACTTGGTTTTAGCTGCTCACCGCCGCCACTGATCCTTCCATCTTTTCATTGCCACTCAACTCTGGTGCTACAAGGGACTCCTGGATGAGGGTTGGGGCTAGGTTCTTCTGAAAACTCCTGAAGATCTGGCCCTACTCTCATTCCTTTGCATCTCCCCTTGAGGGTCATTGAAAAGGAGGTGCCGTTCAGATTCTTGTTAAATTTGCGAAGATCTTTGTTATGTTCCTCATTGTTCTGTTCCACTCACTCTGCTTTCTCCTCTCTTAGCACACCATCCTCTCCTCCCATGTCTCCCATGTCCTCTGGTCTTCAATCTCTGGGACATAGTAGTGTGTGCATGAGCTGACATGCCGAGGTTACCGCATGTAATTAAATTATTTCCTTTTCATTTAAAACTTTCAAAAAAAAAAAAAAAAAACAAACCAACCACCAGATGCATTCAGAGTGTTATTCATTGGCTGAAGGTGGGAGGGAGGGACATTGGGCTCACCTGATGGAACAATGAAGCTACTCTCCAACTCACGAACGAATCTTAAGCAGCTGGAATCGCCAACTATCTGTTTCTCCCACTTCTAGCATCACTGTATCCAGCCATTTCTCTGGAACACTGGCATTATCTTGGAGAGCATTCTCTAGGAGGTTAAGAAAAAGGAGCAAAAAACAAATGTCATCATTAAATCTTCTTGCTTTAGTGATGATGTTCAGGCTACTTCCAAGAAAAGGCTGGATATTAAGAGTACATTTGAAACAAATGCTATTGGAAGGAAGGCTCTTGAGCCTTCTCCACCCCCACTCCCAGTAGGATTAAAAAAATGGAGTTGGACTACACTTCCTATGAGTCTGGAGGCCCTTCTGGGGAGGGGGAAAATATTCATTATATGTGTTACATCAATTGCCAATTCAGTATCTGTGGCATTATACAAATCTTAATGAAAACAATTTTGCTGCTAGGGGAACCAAATTGTGTTGGTAGAAAGGGGGAGGGGGGGCTGTAAGGAAAGCAAAAGGGGAAATGGCAGCTCTGCACCTTTCTTCTTTTTTCAATCTGTCCGAATTGGCAAACTATGATGGAAGGTTTTCCTATCCTGGTTTGCAAGACAAGTGAACACCAGAGAAGCCAGCTACCTCATACCAGGAGAATTGAGCCAGACATGAAAAACAGGACATTTGGGGAAAAGAGACTTTCCATAGGACCACTGTATCTGTTCTCCAAGGAAAACAGCAAAAGAGATTCAGGCTGCTCTCGTCTCATTGCTGCCGACTTTAAAATGCAGAGGATGCCCCAGGAGACAATCAGTGCCCCTTTCTGACCCTAGAAAAACACCAAAAGCAGCATCCAGTTACTGCTGCCCTCCTCCCTCTCTCTTGATTGGCATTTAAAAGGTCTAAGGTTTCACATTCAGAATCAGCTGCAACAGCTACTAAGGAGGTATTTCTAGGCCTCATTTATTAAAACAGCAAAGGGGTAAATTCCATGAAACTATAATACAGATATTCCTCGACTTATAGCCACAACTGACCCCAAAATTTCTGTTGCTGAGACATTTGTTAATTAAATTTTGCCCCGTTTTATGACCTTTCTTACCACAGTTGTTAAGTGGATCACTGCAGTTCTTAAATTAGTAACACAGTTACTAATTGTGCTGTTGTAACTTTGAATGGTCATTAAATGAACTATTGTAAGTCGAGGATTACCTGTAGCTTAACTTCTGAGGGGGAAAAGACAAAAGTCCAAAACCAGGAGCAGATAGAGCAAAGTCTTTGACAAGGTGAAATGCCCATCTCCAAGATTCACAGAATTTCAGCACTTTTGCTAGGAAACTCAAATCAATATGTTGAACAGCGAGGGAACTGGGAAATCATTTGGCTCCATTATGAAGAAAGATGATGTTATGCAGCTACGTGAGCACAAACACAATCTGGGAATATGCCACGTGTGAATGTGCTTTGAGTCTGAAACACATAACATTACCTCTGATTTATTAAAGATGCTATCTTTCTTATGGTTGGGTTTTTCTCCACTGTAACATCTCAAAAATGTCACTAGTATTTAGATCAATGTTTCTCAAGCTTTAAGATGTCTGGACTTCAACACCCAGGATTCCCTAGCCAGCCTTGCTAAAAGTTGAAAGTCTACACATCTTAAAATTGAGAAACATTGATCTAGATCTGACAATAATCAATTCAAACAATGTGCAAGAACCTCAGCTCATGTGTAAATGAATGGTGACCAAGCTGGCTTGTTAGAACAGGATTTCCGACATATTTTGATACCACTCACATTTTCCAAGCACAATTAAAATCTCTGTGAAGCTTTCTGTCCTTGTTTCAACACAGCATGTGTCACACAGGTAGTCCTCAACTTACAGCAGTTCATTTAGTCATTCAAAGTTATAACAGCACTGAAAAAAAATGACAATTTCTCACACTTACGCCCGTTGCAGCATCCCCACGGGGATCCCATGATCAAAATTCTGGTGCATGGCAACTAACTGATATTTATAACATGTGATCACCTTTTGCAACCCTCTGACAAGCAAAGTCAATGGAGAAGCCAGATTTACTTAACAACTGTGTGCCTAACTTAACAGCTACAGTGATTCACTTAAGGGTGGCAAGAAAAGTTGGAAAATGAGGGCAAAATTCACTGAATAAACATCTCAAGAACAGAGATTTTGGGTTCCATTGTGATCATAAGTTGAGGACTACCTGTATTTGAGGATCTAGGATTACCCCAAATGCCCCTTGGACTAAGAATATTCCCATTTTGCACTCTGACCCAGGAAACTTGGCCGGTTTACAAAAACAAAACAAAAAATCCCAGAAAGTAGCTTGTCCAGATTGGGAAAGGAGGAGTGTGAGGTTAACCACTTGACATAACTCACTGCCCCCTCTTTTCTTGCACTGGGTGTGGTGGTGGGCAAAGGGAGCAGGTTTGTCAGATGGCTACACCTGTGCTCTCCTTTTGCCTCAGGGAGATCAGGCAACCATCTGGCCAAATTCCCTCCTCTTTCTCTGTGCGAGCTGCCCAGGCAAAGGAGGGCAAATGTTGAAAGAGGGCTAAAGCGTGCCTTGCCTGTCATCGCCTGGGCAAACCTGCTAATCATGACTTGGCTCTAGTTTAATTGCTTGAAAATATGCTACCCACTGGTTATCCTCACAAGCAGGCCTGAAAAACTTTACACAGGTTTTTTTTAATTATATCATCCTACCCTTAAAAATGTGAGAGGTCTACAAATAGCATAATTTGGACAGCTGCTGCGCAGTCTGACTTTCAGTCTGAATTGTCATCAAATACCGCAGAACATGGTCCTACTTAGATTTTTTTTTTAAAAAAAAAACCAGTCCTTAGCCATGGATGGATGGCTATGAACTCAATAAACCTCCTTTGTGGGGATTATGGCAGGAGAGACCAGAGGTTGTCAAGAAGCTAGTAGGCCATAACACATGTCTGGAGGGAATAGATAGCTTTTAATCAGTTCTGATTTGAGCAAACTACAAATAGCTTTTGCCTCATCTCTACGTCACTTTCAGCCGACTGATTGCACATAATTGTGAAGTTCCAGATTAGGCTGGTTTTGCACTATCTAGCTTGATTGCCGAGCTGTGCAATGAAAAAAAAAAAGCTACAAAGCTTTCTTACTAGCATTTTCTTTGGCTTGCATAGAAAGCCGATAAAACGAGAGGGGGGGAGGGGAGACAGAGAGAGAGGGAGGGAAGGAGGGAGGGAGAGATCTACTCTTCTTATTCACCATGACTGTTAAGCATCTCAGATTACTAATACTCTTTAAATGAATATTTTATTCCAATTATTCCTGCCTTTGTTAGCCTGCAACCTGTCTGTATCTCTGCAACTACTTATTCCTGCTTCCTACTGATCAGGGACTAAATTGCCTGCCATCTGAGGCTACACCCATAAATACATGATCAGTTGCTTTAATTGGGGTGACCCCTTTCCACTACCATCACAGAATCCTGAGATACAGAATTTGGTGAAAATATGGAAGAGTCTTTGCATACATCTGCACACCCCACTAACTTCCGTTTGAGGTTGCCTGGATAACTGTTCTTGAAGGATATGCCTACCTGACATAAAATTCCTTTCACACACCCCCAAAGGCTAACTAATTTTATATTTTTCTAAACTGAAATTCAAGTGTTCTTTCCATTTCCCCCCAACACAGGCCTTACTACAAACTTACTACCACTATTGAACCCAACATTTCTGTTGTTAAGTGAAACATTTGTTAAGTGAATTTTGCCCCATTTAACGACTTTTTTTGCCACAGTTGTTGAGTGAAACTCTGAAGTTGTTAAGTTAGTAACATGGTTGTTAAGTGAATGCGGCTTTCCCATTGACTTTGCTTGCCAGAAGGTCGCAAAAGATGATCACATGGCCCCAGGACACTGCAACCGTCATAAACATGAATCAGTTCCCAAGCATCTGAATTTTGATCACGTGTCCATGGGGATGCTGCAATGGTCATAACTTTGAACAGTCACCAAATGAACTATTGTAAGTCAAGATCTACTGAATTTACATGGTATGTGACACAGGATAACTAAGTTTCTGATGAGACAAGACTAGGATCAGTCCAGTTCCTACTAACTACTTTCAGCTATTCCAGCCAGTCTTTCTGCCCTCCGAATACCTATTTCTAGCCAAACTCACCTCCTACTTACTCCAACTCCCCTAGAACCTATTATACCTAAATCGATAGCATTCATGGATGTCTGCTCCTTGGTTTGGATAAGTGGGCTTTGGTTTCATTGCCGTTCATGCTCTCCCCACCATCCTCCTGCACTCCCAGATACATTTTGAATTATAATAACTGCTCCTCCAGACAAGACTACACTCTGAACCAGATACAGATGACGATTTAAAGTTTCAGCCAAGAGCTTGTTAGCAATTGGTGAAAGAAGTCAATTGGTCAAAGCAAGACAGTCCACCTGTATTGCCCAGTGGCACCTCCTGCAGGGTGGAGGTACAAGTGTTTCTCAGGAAAGACTGAAGTTGGGAGATGGGAAGATTACTTAAATGTCCCTTTGACCAACCAGCAATGCATCCTCAGATGGCATCTTTGCGTGATGGAAGGCAATTCCGTTGTCTCTTCTTGTTCCTGAGCCAGCTTGTTTTATGCCTTAATGAATCGGCACCCCTGTTAAATGGACTCTGTGTCCTTTCAAGGAGCCCTGATGGGACTTTGATGCCTCAGTGGTTAGCAAAGAGGCTGGCAGGAAGAGAGAACTGGCTGCTTTCCAAATCCCTATCTCTGTGCCAGAGATGCTCCCTCAGCACCGGCCTGGACAAGGATGCTGGCCAAGAAAAGAGCAGACAGATTGTGGGGGAAACAGCAAGGATAAGGGGGGGCGGATGGAATGAATGCCCTCCAAGGAAGGGAAATGCAATAGGTTGTTATTGACCAGACTTAACTATTTATGGGTGACTAAGAACATGTGCGAATATGTAAACAAGATATTTAAAGGTCCCTGAAGCAACTTTACTTTTATTGACAATTGTCAAGCAGGGGACAATTAGCTATTCTGTGAAGAAATCAGAATGGTGGCCACACTCAAGGAACATATTTTATTAACTTACTGTATGAAATGAAAGTTAATCCCAACTTCTTTTTGAAATAAAATTTCAAGAGTCTGACATCAGTGCCTGTATTAATAAAGTAAAGTTCCAGGATTTCTTGTAGAGTTCATCTGTAGACTTGGCTGCTTTTGGAAGACTGATCACAGTCTAGATCAGCATTTCTCAATCTTGGCAACTTTAAGATACATGGACTTCAATTCCCAGAAATCCCCAGCCAGTGAGCGCTGGGGAATTCTGGGAGTCAATGCCCATATATCTTTAAAAAGTTGCCAAGGTTGACAAACACTAATCTAAAAATGTTTTGACTTTCCTTACTCTTATAACAAAGACAGTAAATCTTTAGTTTGCTGTGTTATCTTGTCTTTCTGGGCTCGTTTAATATTTCACTAATAGTCTTTGCATTCTTTCTCCAAGGAATTCCTGTAATTCTCGGCATGAGCCCACCAGCTCACACATCTAACTAATGGACAGGGGGAAACATATAAATAAAACAACCAGCACTTAAATCCCTTTTGTCCTCCTACATTATCAGTATCCCATACTATAAAAATAACACCCAAGCAGCAGTGGTGGGGAGCTTGTAAGTTATCAGCTTCTTTTAGAAAGAAGACAGGAAAAGTGGCTTGGTGCCATGGTGCCTGAACCTTAGCAAATAAAGACCAGGGATCTGATATATGGTTGAACTGTATTCCATTGGAAACTGATCAACCTAAAACTCTTGAGCTATGCCTTTTGAACTGTATTTTTGTCCTCCTGAGCTGTACCAAAACCAGATGTTAGTAGACCCAAATGTTCAACAAAGTATGACTGCCAAGAACATCTGTCCATCTGCAGGGCCCAGGGGCCCAGAGTTAAAGAGTCACCCCCTATAGTACATATACCACTTTTGTCCTCTGTAGCTGCTTATTAAATAGGTTGCCTCTCAAATTACTCCCTTTGTAAGATGATCTGATTTTTATTATCCAATACGTTATCACAAGACAAAAAGAGACAGATTCTAATTTATATGCTCATAATCCAGCTTCAGACTACTTTTTCAGCCTCTCCAGAATGCCAGATGAGACATAAAGAAGCAACTGTTTGTCGTGGAGATGGCGAAATATTATTGAAGAAAAAACTGGGTGTAGAGTGAAGGGAATTAAAATCTCTTTCCTCTCCTCAGATGCAGTTTTCTGTGCTCTGGTTCTTGGAGTAGTATTTTCGTTCATTTCAATAGAATAAACAAGGCTTATTTGGAGAAAATTACTTATATGTGGGCTCCCAAGTATCTATTACAAAAATCTAGCAGGGTGTCCAACACAGGGCCCAAGGCCCGCATCCAGCCCGCAATGTGGTCAGATCTGGCCCGCAGGTCCGTTCTGGAAAATGTAAGGGCCGGTCCATGTCGCTTCAGCCCAGTCTACCAAATGAGAAGAGGAAACATTGGGCTAGCATAGCTTCAGCCTTGTCTACCCAGTGCTAAGAAGAAACATGCCAGCAGTTTGAGGAGTGACGTCAAGCTGGCCACACCTACCAAGTTGGCCACACTCATCCAGTCAGCCACCCCCCCCCCCCCCACGAGGTCAACCACAACTCTGATACCGCCCCTCAATGAAATTGAGTTTGACAACCCTGATCTAGACGCTCACTAGATGCCAGTCTCCAGTCTACAACATAATCCTTTCAATAGTTCCAAGAAGGCTCCACACCTGTTTGCACTATTTAGGTGACCCTGTCGACACAGATAAACCTCCAGGTGGTCTCAACAACTCTCTAAAACAAATGCAAATGACCAGCGGTCTGTATGGAATATAAATCCTTCCATTCCGCACCATCCAATCAGAGCCAAAGAAGCTTCTTGGATGAGAAGTGAAACGTCTTCAAAGAAAAAAGAAAAACCAGAAAGTCCAGTTGCCTCTTGAAAAATCACCTTTTGGACAACCATGACCTGGATGACTTAGAATCTCCATAGAAAAATTGCTAGGCATCTTTTAATAACATTAAATAACTCCATCCCTAAATAGCTTTGTTTTCCAACTGAATAAGACAGAAAACTATAGAAGAGCTATAGAATAATAATTCTGGCAAACAAAAACATTAACATTCAGTAAAGGAGCTGGGGTATAATATTCCTTCAATGATATGGCAAGTTGTTAATTTATAGGGAAAAGGTATTTGTGAGAACACTTTAATCGGCTTTCTGGCTATAGCTCAACCCCCATCACATTCTACCTGCCAATTAACATGGACCTGTACTGACCAACGAGTAGACCAGCCCACAGAGACCCAGTTTGGGGTAGCAGTTAAGGCATTAAGCTAGAAACCAAGACGCTATATGTTCTAATCCTGTCTTATTGCATAAAGCCAGCTGAATGATCTTGAGCCAGTCACTTTCTCTCAGCTCTAGGAAGGAGGCAATGGCAAACTGCATCTGAAAAACCTTGCCAAGAAGACTGCAGAGCAGTCTTGCTTGTCCAAGCACTCTTGCTTGTCCAGGCAGTCCCAAGAATCAGACATAATTAAATGGAAGGGGGGGGAGACCAACTCATTAAGTCATTTCCCTTTAGGTATCTTGTAACTCAGTCAGTGTGTGAGATGTGAAGTAAACACGAGACCTTCTCTCTGGAACAAAGTAGTAAAGACAGGACACAACGCCTCTTCATTTGCTGGCCTTCAAATTGCTTTCCAGAAGCCACACTGCTTTTCTGCAGCTGCAGTCTGATGCTGATTCAAAGGCAGAAAAACACTGACAATTAAAATTATTTTTTTTATTCTATGGATAATGATATCCTTAACAACATTTTGCTCTCTTTTCATGGCTCCCACATTCAACTGCAAGAATCTTCTTTCTCCTTTGCCCAGAGTGGTGTTTTTTTAATTTCTTTTTTATGCCCACTGCACATAAAAAAAGAGGCAAGGCTTTGGTCACATGGTTTGACTGCCATCTTGACTTTTTTGACCCGCCTCCCTGCAGCCCGCCATCCTTTATTTATATACCGGTAGGATTGTGCTATCATTTACTTTGATACTAAGGAATTGTCAGCAAGTACATGTCAATCTAACTGGTAGAGCACTTAATAATTTCTAGCAGGTCAGCAGGGACCTCAAACTTCTAATTGTTTAGGTACAGTCATAACAAAAATTATTCTTTCCCTGGCCCTAAAGCACACTGACACAGAAACAAAACGAGCAATTCCAATTATTCAAATGACATAAAAACAATCTTTGGAGAAATAAAGGGGTATATTTCTAGGTATGAAAAAAATCTATGAAGTTCATTCAGTTTCAGTACTCAATGCAATTTTGTAAGATGTATATTCTAAATATATCTTTTGCAGCAGGCTGTAGTCAGTAGCTGCTGGGGAATCCATTAAAAAAACAGTAGGCCCCGTAACTTTGAAGAATATTCTCCTTTGTTAAACGGTACAAACAAGAACCAAGATAGTTTAGTAATTAAAACAGTGCTTACCCAAATGGCTGTCCTTCTGACATGTTCAGGATGTCAACTTTTTTCAGTGTCCTGAGAGCTGAAATCTGTTTGGACAGCACTGTAGTATGGAAGGCTGGTTTATACAACTGGACTGCGCCAGAGGAAAAACAGAACCAAATCTGTTTGAATTAGTCACTATCATTCAGTCCAATATACCCAAAGACTAAAAGACTAAAAACTAAAAACTAACTAAAGACAAACTAAAAGACTCAAGGTCCATCCCTCCCTTGAGAGGACCTGATGGTAAAGACTGCAACGACGACACCATTAAATCCAACATCTTTAACACATTCTTCGGCTCAGTATTTGTAAATAGCAATGGATCATGCCCAGTATTTCCTAGCCGTACCACAGATAACAACAATGATCTAATACATATCGATTTCACAGAAGACAATGTTGAAAAATCACTACGCAATCTAAAACCATCTCTATCTATTGGACCGGATGGAATATGTGCCTACTTCTTAAGAAAGCTATCCACTGCCATAGCCAAACCTCTAAGCATAATCTTTGAAAAATCTTTCAGAACCAGCTCCTTGCCTAACCTATGGTCACAAGCCACAGTCATCCCCATCTTCAAAAGGGAGACCCAAGCCTAGTTGAAAATTACAGGCCAATCTCCTTATGCTCGTCACCTGTAAAGTCATGGAATCAATTATTAACCAATCCATTATCCTCCACTTAGAGACAAACAACCTACTCTCCAATAAACAATTTGGTTTCAGAAAAACTATCCTGTAATCTGCAACTCTTACACTGCAAAAACATATGGACGACACAACTCGACCAGGGCAAAGCAATAGACGCAATCTACATAGACTTCTGTAAAGCCTTTGATTCAGTGGTACACGACAAACTACTCCTAAAAATAAAATCCTATGGTATCTCTGGACAACTGAAAAACTGGATAGAAGCATTCCTGTCAAACAGACAACAAATGGTCAAAATCGGGAGCGTCCTATCAAATCCAGTACCTGTCAATAGTGGTGTCCCCAGGGCAGTGTTCTAGGACCAACTCTCTTCATACTCTACATAAATGACCTCTGCGATCATATTAAGAGCAATTGCGTTCTTTTTGCTGATGATGTAAAGCTGTTCAATACCACAGACAATACTGCTACCCTTCAAAAAGATCTCGACTATGTATCTGAATGGTCAAACAAATGGCAACTTCAAATCTCAACAAATAAATGCTCTGTCTTACATATTGGCAAAAAAAATCAGAAAATAAAATACAAGCTGAATAGTCAAGAACTTGTTGATGACCCAAGCTCTGTAAAGGACCTTGGAATACTCATCTCTAATGATCTAAGTGCTAGAGCCCACTGCAACTACATAGCCAAAAAGGCATTAAGAGTTGTTAACCTAATCCTACGTAGCTTTTTCTCTGGTAATATCACACTACTAACCAGAGCATACAAAACATTTGCTAGACCAATACTCGAATACAGTTCATCAGTCTGGAACCCTCATTACGTATCTGATATTAGCACAATTGAGAAAGTCCAGAAATATTTCACAAGGAGAGTTCTCCACTCTTCTACTTGTTGTAGAATACCTTATGCCACCAGACTTGAAATTCTAGAACTAGAAAACCTTGAATTACGCCGTCTTCGGTCTGACTTAAGCATGGTATATAAAATCATACATTGCAATGTCCTACCTGTCAATGAATACTTCAGCTTCAACCATAACAACACAAGAGCACACAATAGATACAAACTCAAAGTAAACTGCACCAAACTTGATTGCAGGAAATACGACTTCAGCAACAGAGTGGTCAACGTCTGGAATACTCTACCCGACTCTGTAGTCTCTTCCCCAAACCCCAAAAACTTTAACCTTAGACTGTCTACTATTGACCTCACCCCCTTCCTAAGAGGTCTGTGAGGGGCGTGCATAAAAGCGCACCAACGTGCCTACCGTCCCTGTCCTATTGTTTCTCTTATTCTTTTATTTTTCTTATATGTACCCATTTCATGTATTCACAACTATGTATACGCTTATACTTATTATCTTGTAAACAATTGGCAAATCAAATAAATAAATAAATAAATAAATAAATACCCCAAAGACTTATACTGAAAATAAAAAGGGACAGGAATTCTTGTACATGCCTTGATTTCTTAGGATAAAACTTGAGAAGACATAAATATGGGTTATTCCATATTATTAATATTAATAACTGTTATTAATATTAATTAGTAATATATTGCGGGCAATCCAAATATGGATTATTTAAATCCACATTAAATAAATAGAGATTACAAACATGCAAGAATCCTAATGATTCTTGTATAAAACCCTTTCCATCAGACCTGGGTAATTTTCTTTTAATAAACAAATGTTTGTTCTTTTACATTGTTTTATTCCTAGTTCTAAGACTTAGCTTTTTAGTCTTCAAAATCAGTATTTTTCAACCTTAGCAATTTGAAGATATGTGCTGGGTAGGGAATTCTGGGAGTTGAAGTCTACACATCTTAAAGCTGGCGAGGTTAAGAAACACTGTTCTAGAGGAAAATAAATATATGAGATATATAACATCTAATATAGCTAGATTTGTGATTACACTCTGAACATTGTATTAACAGAGGGATACAGTCAAGATCAAGGGAAGTACTAATACCACTCTATAAAGCCTTAGTAAGACCACACCTAGAGTACTGCATCCAGTTTTGTTCACCACATTATAAAAAAGATGTTGAGACTCTAGAAAAAGTACAGGGAATAATAACCAGGATGATTAGGGGACTGGAGGCTAAAACATACAACGGATGGTTACAGGAACTCGGCTTGGCTAGTCTAGTGAAGAGAAGGACCAGGGGGGACATGATAGAGGTCTTCCAATATTTGAGGGGCTGCCACAGGGAGGAAGGGGTCAAGCTGTTTTCTAAAGCAACCGAAGGCCAGACAAGGAATAATGGATGGAAACTGAACAAGGAGAGATTTAACCTGGAAACAAGGAGAAACTTTCTGACAGTGAGAACAATCAACCAATGGAACAGCTTGCCCTCGGAAGTTGTGGGAGCGCCATCAGTTGAGACTTTCAAGAAGAGACTGGACTGCCATTTGTCAGGAATAGTGTAGGGTCTCCCGCTTGGGCGGGGGGGGGTTGGACTAGATGACCTACAAGGTCCCTTCCTACTCTGATTATCTGTATCTGTATCTTATCAGTTTAGACCCAGACTATGATATGCAAAATGACCCCAAGGAACGCTTTTTTATTTATAAAGGCAAAATGAAACTTATGAAATGTAATGAACAATGACAATACAAACTTCCAAATGCACTTTTTCTGCCAACGCAACTAGCCACAATCTGTGCAGTCAATATCTGGAGCTTAGCATGATTCGTAGCACTGATGGGAAGCCACAACAGAAGACTTGGCTGTCAAGTCTGGGCTCTTGACAAACATGTGGAAGTTATCTGCCCTTACATTCTTGACTTCCAATCCAGTCTATAGCTCTAGAATTTCCTAGTCATCTCCCATCCAGGAATTAGCTGTGGTGGCACAGTGGTTAGAATGTAGTACTGCAGGCTACTTCTGCTGACTACCTGCAGTTCTCATTGGCTCAGGGTTGACTCAGCCTTCCATCCTTCCAAGGTCAGTAAAATGAGGATTCAGATTGTTGGGGGCCATATGCTGACTCTGTAAACCACTCAGAGAGAGCTGTAAAGCACTGGGAAGCGGTATATAAGTCTAAGTTGCTCTTGCAACTTAGCGGTATATAAGTCTAAGTTGCTCTAATTAGCCAGGGATGATCCTGCTTAGCTTTGAGGGTTGAACCATAGTCATCTAGATATAAACTGCATGTGATGACCCAGGGTGGGATACAAAACAAACACAAAACAAACACAGAAAACCGGCCCCTTTTATTCCTTCACTTTGCTTCCAAGCTCCGAATATCTTTGACAGAAGACAAAAAAACTCCCACGCAAACAGTTACACAAAGAAGGAAAAAAGCAACAGAAACAGGCAAGATAAGGGCTGGAGGAGGTCCACAGATAACACACACTGGGAAGGATGCCAAACTTAGAGAGGAATTATAAACTAGAGATATTTACACGCTTTGTTTCCAGCGTTCGCCAGTACGCAGGTTCATATTCTTATTCAGTTGTCATAGCTGCAGCCCATGAAGAGGATCAAGGCCCTCTCCTCCCGAGTAGACCACATCTCTCCTTTATCCTCTCCTCCCTGCTTGCCCTAGGATGGATAGCGGATAGGCCTGGGTCTTCCTCTGACTGCTCAGCCGGCTTCTGCCCTTCCCCAGCCTCCTCCACAACCTCCGGAGCCACACTTCCACTCCCTGTCGGCTGTTCCTCCTCTCCCTCAGAGTCAGTCTCCACCAGGGGCATGACACTGCACATGTTTCCAGCTTGGATAAAATAGACTTTTTCTCGTGGGCCTCATAAAAGGATCATAGATTCAGAAATAAAACCCTTCTTTTGAGACAGTGAAGAAAGAGGAGGTTCAAATAGTGTGATGCAGCTTTGTTGGATTGACCTAGTTTTCCTCTAGAAAGACCTCAGTGCAATTTCTTAAAGAAAACGTAAGTATTTTTTAAGGCAGGTAAGAAAGTCCCTCTTCTCAACCTAGGAGTTTTTTATGCCAGAATTACTGTTTCCTTTACCATTTTAGAAGCAACCTCAGGATGGAAGGCACTCAAGCAATCCATCTCACCCAGCTCACAACAGTTCCCTCAGAGTATATGTCACCATTGTACACACATTTTACATAAGGAACAATGTCTAAGCACCATTTTAAAATCACTGCTGCTTATATTGGAGGTCATAGCCCATTGCCTCTCTGCTCAGAAATTGCTCAGAATTCAATAAAGGTAGTCCTTGACTTCCCATCATTCATTTAACCATTTGAAGTTACAACAGTGCTAAAAAAAAAGTGACTTACAGCCAATCCTCACACGTATGACTATCACAGAATCTCCTCAGTTATGTGGTCAAAATTTGGGGGCTTAGCAATTGACGTGTTTACAACGGTTGCAGCATTTTGGGTTTATGTGATTACCATCTGAAACTTTCCCAACCAGCTTCCAACAAGTGAAGTCAATGGGGGAAGCAAGATTCATTTAATGATTGTGTGATTCATGGTAACAGTCATGGTAATTTGCTTAATGACATCCATGGCAAAAAAAAAAAAAGGAGGGTTGTAAAACTGGATGCCACTCACTTAACAACCATCTTATTCAGCAGCAGACATTCCAGTCCAAATTGTGGTTGTAAATCAAGGGCTTCCATCCGATAAATTAAATCTGCCTATAAAGACATCTACAACCTAAACAGATTTAGGCAAGTATTTTTCCCATTTCGGACAACCCGTTCAAGTTAAGATTTTTTGGAACTGGAAGATCTCCTGATGGAAAGCACATAGCCATGCCATATTATTTGAACCACCAGGTCAGTTTTTAAAAGCAGATTGTGGAGCAATTAGGATTATAACCATCACCGTTTTAAATCTGTTTTAATGATAGAGGGATTATCTTTCAGAAACTCTCTATTTGTTTAAGTAATAGTGCACTGCTAATACTGTATTTTCCCCACCCATACTGTCTGAACAGATCTTCAAATCATCTGTCTAATTTCATTGTTCTGCTCTACATAGCATATGCAAGAGACTTTGAACAAAGAACAAACTTTTCCACTTGTTCTCATATTTCTAAATATTTGTCCCTTCTTCATTTATTTTCTTTTTCCAGGATGGGCACAATAAAGGACCCCTGGTCAGAAGATTTAGCAGGCCGCCCTCCCTCAAAGAGAGTGAGGGAGGCTGACTAACCTTCTTTTGAAGGCAGTGAATGAATAATATACATTATTCAATCTTTACAGATAGCAGTCTAAAGAGGGGGAACTGTATCAGAATTTTAAACACAGAATGAGGGAGCCATTTCAGACAGCAAAGATGTCATAGATCAAAAAAGGCAAGATGTCAGCTTTGATGCTGCAATTGGAGCTCTACCTCATTTGCAGGTGCAATTTATTTTAAAACAGGCAGAACTTCAATCTCACCATTGAGGCCTCCATCTTGACTTTTTTTAATCTCGCCCCATAGGCACCTCTGACAGGCAAGGGGGCACCTCTATTTCCAACTATTGCTGCCATATGAACATGCAGACTTCTTCTTATTCAGTGGCAAATCTTGTTTGCAGAAAGGAAGGCCTGCTGGCTGTCTCCCTCGGCATATCACAAACAATTTTGGGGCAAGGCCTTGAAAAAGCAGCAGGGAGGGAAACTTACCATTTGTAAGCCTCTTCAGAATAACTGATGTGCACAGGCCACAAAGCCCCTGTGCTAGCCATAACTTTTGATAAGATTAATTAATCCAGTGTGCCTTGCCCAAATAGTATCCAAGCTGGGATATCTCTTTATCCATGCATCAACAAGGAGAGGAATCCTAAAGATAAAAGCTGAGGAGGCCCTTAAAAAGGCAGGAAGTAACTTTACATGCAGTTTATATACAGTTCAAATATATTCAATTTGGAATGAATTCCTTCATGGGTTAGCATCATTTGATATGCTCAGTAGCTTTATACGGTATGTACCAGTAACATTTCATAGTATCTCATAATATTCTTAATATGATTTTATTAACATTCATCCTCATATTCAGTGGTGTGATTTTATATTATAATGGGGCATAATGAGTTTACAAGTTACTAGCATTCACATTTTTGAATTGCCAAAAAGAAGAGACGGTCAACCTGTTCTCCAAAAAGCACCTGAAGGCAGGACAAGAAGCAATGGATGGAAACTAATCAAGAAAGAGAGCCAACCTAGAATTAAAGAAAATATTTCCTGACAGTGAGAACAATTATTCAGTGGAATGACTTGCCTCAAGAAATTGCAGGTGTTCCAATACTGGAAGTTTTACAGAAGAGAATGGACAACCTATTTGTCTGAAATAGAATAGAATAGGTTTCCTTCTTGAGCAAGGGGTTGGATCAGAAGACCTCCAAGGTCCATTCCAACTCTGTTATTTTGTCCAGTCCTTGTCTTTAGCAGGCTATTAGAATCCAAATTCCACATGGAGAATGTTGTGTTACTTGAAAGAACTGGAAACCTTAATCAAAGACACTCCTAGTTACTGAAAACATTACTCAAAGAGAGTACTCTCTCCTGTTCCCATCACCTGTGCCCCCAACTGGCAGTGTCAGCATCTCTGTGTGTCAGCATTTGCTGAGCAGGCCTAAACAGAGTGGACTACAAAGAGACAGCGATGCCCATAGCAAACTAGGATCTCACTGCCAAGCTAGTACACTACAGTCATCTTGGTATAGGGTTTTCTCCCCTTACCTGTCCACAGCAAAAGGCCTTTAGCTGAGCCCTCACCAGAAGGCCAAGGAACACATTGCTCTCAGAGGCGCATTTGTCCTTTAAAATTTTCAGCATCAAAGCTTGGCTTACTAAGGCGTGTCAAATTTTTCAACTTTCAATTTCCAAACATTAGGAATGCTCAAAATGTGTGACATGCCCTGGGGATTGTAAAGATATTCTGGTTACTTTAATAAAATTTAGAGGTAAGTACATAAATATCATAACTTTTTAATATTTTGTTTCTTTCATTTGGCTTATAGAAGTGAAGCAACACGTATCCAGGACCAAAGGACCAATTGAAATGTTATTGCAAAGAATCAACTGTGTAGCCTTTATATGTTCCTGTATAATTGAAAGATAAACTAGAATAATTTTAATATAAAAGAAGGTCTGTGGCTAAATAGATCACTTGTTCTTATTGTATAAGGCTCTAGATCTGTTTTTCCCCTCTTGATTTAAAGCAGAAGTAGCAATTGTAAGCTGCTAAAATTCTTATTTTGAAACCTCTGCAACCCTTTGGATCATTAAAGATGAATCTAGTGGCATGACTTCCTGTCATTTTGAGGCAGGAAATATATATATTTTTTTAAATAACATCACCCCAAAAAGTAGATTTTGGCAATGAAAAAATACCCCACCCCCCAGCTCCAGATGAGAATTAAAGCCTTGAAAATTGAAGGCCCACCAGAAAGTGATTCAGCCCCGTTCACTTGGCATTTCACCAAGTAACCCTCAGTGCCCACCTATGAAAAAATGCCAGACTCCAAATCAAAGACTCCCATTTGAATTGCTGGAGAAAAAAAACCTCACTGTGTCTGCAGCTAGGAAGGACAATATGGGAGAAGTTGTAGGAGGAGGAGAGCCATGTTAGTCTCTAGTACCAAAACATCAGGAGGCGTTTGATAGCACCTTATCCAAATAAATAATTTAGCACCTCATGCCTTTTAATGAAATGTGTCAATCAGGAAAGGAAAGGATGAGTATCCACACATAAGTACAATCTTCCTCTTTTCTTCCCCCAAGTGGCTGAACTTGGAAATTCCCCTGCTTTAATATGTCACCATGCCCTCCACAGAGCATCACTTCAATCTGAAAAATACAGTATATCAGTTCTCAGAGACAGTTGTGTTCTTGCTACTAAAATGCACTCAAGGCAATTATTTTCATGAGGAACCCCCCCCAAACCAGCTTTTCCCTGGTTTGTGTGATGATCTGATTTGAACAAAATTGCAATAAATAACACAAATACATTTCCCATCGCTTAGCACCCATAGAAACACCATAATGTTGAACCTTTGATCTCACAATCATGCTTATGTCTGTTTTATTTTTATCCTGCTTTCTATCTTTCCATCCCACTTTTTTTTTTATTTGCAGGACCCTATATGAATACAAAATAAGCTGACCATGATTTAACTTTAGAAAAACCAGTGGTGCATTTATTTTTTTGCCTATCACATTCTAAAAATATATAATCCTTTCCACCAGCCACTTACATTGTTTTGCATAAGCTGGCTTGAATCTCTTTAAGTGTGCAGTAAGCAGATAATACAATACTGTATATACAAGTGTGAACTAGTCTAGCTTCTCCACCGAATCAGACCGTTTTTTTGTTTTTTCTATCAATATGCTAATCAGGGACATCTGCAGGGGGTCAAAAAATAGTCAAGATGCCAGGCTTTTCACTGCACAGATGTAACCACCATCTTGACTTTTTTTAATCCTCCTTCATGTCCTTGCTGTAAATCTTAATAGCTTTGCTCATATAATTTTATTCTCAGCTATTTCAAGGAAGAACGTTGTGTATCTTAAGGATTTGCTTCTGCCATTTTAAATACCACATTGACCCATAAAGATTATGGTTCATTTATAATTAGGTTTACATAGATGTTAATGTATATATTCTGCCACAATAATATTTTAAAAAAATCATTGCAAGGCAAGCTGGTTTCATTCATGTACATAAAACTTTCAATGGGTTGAGATAGTAGGAAAATGTGGAAACCAGGAAAACTAAGATTTTTTTACACCTTTGCACCAATATGTTTATGATTTTTTTTAAAGATAACAGGATGACAGAATAACAGAGTTGGAAGGGACTTTGGAGGTCTTCTAGTCCAACCAATACCCCAAACCAATTTTAATTCTGAAAAGGCATATGAACAGCTTTCCCTGAATTTGGGGAGATAACAACTCCTGTGATTATTAAACTGGAGATCAGATTCAAATTCTCACCTAGCAATTAAATTGAATTTACATACAGTGCTAAAGTTAAAAATAGAGCTTAAGGTTGGTTTTATATGTGGTGCGTTGTGAGGAATCTCACATACACACACACACATACCATATATAATGTCAGGAATATCTTGAAGAAAAAGCAGGAGTGGGACACTAAAATATTCAGGGCATCCAGACCAGCGTTTTCCAACCTCGGCAACTGTAAGATGTGTGGATTTCAACTGGCTGGGGAATTCTGGGAGTTGAAGTCTGCACATCTTAAAGTTGCTGTGGTTGAGAAGCATTTGATCTAGAATACAAGAAGCTCAATTACCTTCAAACTGGTGCAACGCAGAAACTAAGACTGAAGGTATGAACCTTCTCCTTTAAGAAAGCTCTGTCTCACTGCAGTTCAGTCTGATAGAGCCTAAGATATATACATTTTGGCTTCCAACAATTTCTGTTGTGCTAGGTGAGACGCAAGATCACTATAGCTACTGAAGCTGGGCACTGCCTTTGTCTAGTGGCTATTTGGATTTTTGCAGCTAACTACCTTAGCTGTAGGCTTACATTCGTTCCTGGAACTGAAATGAGGTATTTGTACTATTTACTCCTGATTCCCATATTTACAGGAACGGCAAAGCAGCTGGGAGCATTTTCTGAGAGGAAGATTGTAATTTTGACTGCTGGTTAGGGAGGGCATGGGGACGTTACTGTGGAAACACTTTTAAGAGAGAAAATAATTTATCGGATGATGGCTGGCAGTATCGGACATGAAGAAAAAGGTGGCAAGATTCCCAAATATCGTTCAGGAGGGAAATTGAGTATTGTATTCACTGGCATCATGGCTGAATATTGCTTCCTGTAATATATGTGTAAGAAGATATGGTATATTTAAAGAGTCTAATAGCTTATACCTTTTAACAAGATTTATTAATCGGAAAAGGTGCTACCAGAGTCTCCCTATAATATATAGGAAAACAGATTGATGTAACTCAAAGGTTTTTTTTTTTTTAATGCAACAGCAAGCACTAGGGGGGCACAAGAAGAGAAGCCAAAAGATAACCCATCTGCAGGGTTGTGTAGGTGCTTTTATTTCCAACTAGCTGCTTCCTGATTCTCCCTCCTCCCCACCCCCCCACAAAAAAAAAATCCCAATGCTCACTGCTAGGTGTTTCAGCAAGACAAAAGAGGAAGGCATAGAGAAGTGCAAGAAAAACGGAGCAGCCAGCCAAGCTTCGTGATCCTGGACAAATTGCCATTTAGTATTGCATCACCGGCTCCCTGCATTGCTCTCCTGCAGTGCTTGGGGGGGGGGGGAGAGAAGCGAGGAGAGCAATGCTGCATTCACTGCAGTGGAATCTGGTTTGCTGCAGAGAAGCTGGAAAATGTAAGTTCCTGTGGCCCTTACCCTTCACCCATGGGGCGGAGGGAAGGTCAGCAGTAATACATAATGATTTTGCAGAGACCCAGGTCTGCACTCTCTATAGTAAAGGCACAGAATTGGATTAACCCAAGGGACTGCAGACATCTCTCCCCCCCCATCAGGAGAGAACACACCTGAAATCAGCCCCCTAAGGGCATATCCTCTACCCAGAGGTCTCCAACCTTGGCAACTTTAAGACTAGTGGACTTCAACTCCCAGAATTCTCCAGCCAGCATAGCTGGCTGGAGAATTCTGGGAATTGAAGTCCACAAGTCTTAAAGTTGCCACGGTTGGAGACCTCTGCCCTACACTTCATTCCCTAGATAACACCTGCAACTTACACAGTGAAAACCCACAAGATCAATGCTTGTTGGCTTGTCAAGCACAGAAATGGGGAGGATGTTTATCACAGCATGCCACAACTGCCTGCCTCCTTCCTTTAGATTAGTTTTCTGGAGGATTTGGCTTTCTGTTGCCTTCAAGTCCTGTCTTGGCCCACTGCTCTCCTCCCTCTGAGGGAAATAGGTGGTTTAGAAACATGAAGTATAAATAAAAATAAAAACCTTAACAGGTGGGTGTACCAGAGAGACTGAGAATCTAAGCATGATCTAACTTAGAATGTATTTGGATGGTAGGCCACCTTACTATCCCAAGACCATAGACTGCAGAAGTTATTTAAAAATTCCCAGAAGGCAGCTGTGGCCTACTATATTCTGCACCATTGTCCAGTAGCTCCAAGGGACATGCTTTTGAAGTTCAACATTGCTTCTCTGAGCAAAGTTGAGAACTCTTTGAGATTCTTCTTTTTTAATAATCAGAAAATTCTGATTTTCCTGCAAGACCCTACTCATTATCTCATAAAGCCAAGAATCACTTTTTTTCCTCCCTATATCAATACAACAGATTTAAAAAAAAATACGGCAATAGGAACTCCTATCCCAATCTTACTCAATGGTACATACCAGTCCCAAAATCTAGGTAGAACCAGGAAAAGTTTTTGAAATTTTGGATAGCCACTGACTGTTTAATGAAGGCTAAACCCAGTCAACTTATAGCCTGCCATGAATTCTACCCAGATTGATAATATTCATGTGAATTGTAATCCAACATCTGGAGCATAATCTTTAGTGTAAACAATGCTGTTTGATGGATCAATGATCTGACCAAACATAAGTCAATCACTGCTTTTTCTTTTGATCGACAGTTCATAATGGAAACTGACCCACTGAATCTATTACTTCTAAATATAGCAGCATAATAAAATGATTTAACTAAATAGGTAGTGGATTCTTCATTGGGGGAAGAAAGCAACATTGAGATAGAATTCAGCAATGATGGAATTATATGTCAAATTCAGAGAGCCTCCTCTGCACATACTCAATTACAGATATACCTTAAATATAAGGTGATTAAACCAATATAGCTCTCATCAATTACTTTTGCTCCAAGAGGAGAGTTAATGAAATGCGTCAACCCCAGCCTTTGGACTGGCTTCATGTTGAGAGAAAGATCTACTGTATATAAAATACAGTAATTGATTCTAAGCAATCATGTGATTTAAAAACTTGAGCTACCATAGTTTGTATTAAGGTGTCATTAACCCTTTTGTATTGTAGAAAAATACATCAATCTGACAACCCTTTTATCTGTTTACAATTTTATTCTCTATTTGCTTTCTTTTCTATCTATGTCTGTTCCAAGTTTGCATTTACATTTCATGCAGTTTGGGTTGAATTGCTGACACTTTGTCAGATCTACTTTTCATTTAAAACAAAATAACTTGCTAAGGGAGATGGTTGATGAGGCTGCAAGTCTCACAATCAATAGTCCACAATCACACTAGTTTAAAAGGCGCAGCACAGAAAGATAAAAAAGGAATGCATGCTTTTCTGGAAAGGCCTTACACCATTCTGGTCAGAAGTGGCTTTTGAAGAATTTTTATTCCTCCTCTCTCCAGTCTCAGCCCACCCAAAACGAATAGCTCAGGCCAAGGAATGTTCATCCCAAAAGAGTTACACACTCAAAAGAATGACACAATACTTTTAATGTATTTTATAAAGGGGGAGGGAAGCAAGATAAGGACCAAGAAAGACTGTTTGGTGGGAAGGAGTCTGCATATGCACACAAAGCTTCAAATCCACATGCCTGCTGGATTAGAGGCACTGAAGAACAAAGTCTGACATCCTTCCTCAATGTATTGCAGTTAGTTTATAATCATGTTTTAAAGAGAAAGCAGCAAGCAAGTCATGAGATGAACCTCCAGCCATGGTAAGGAAGCACGAGGCAGCATATCAACAAGAATTCCTTGGCAAAATACTAAATAATTTAGGAATTGGGCCTTCCAGCCTCTAGTCCTGGAAATCTCTGATTCTGTGATTTTCTCAGAGACAACATCTCTGTAATATTCAGTGTTCCACCAAGGAACTGTTTCAATCAGCTTTCCTACATATTTGTTTAGCATATAGCTTGGGCATCTCCAATTAAATTCTGTAAGTCAGGTCAGAGGCTTCAAATCGGCAGAAGCAATTGCTGCCAAAAAAAACCCCTCAATCTCAACATATAAAACTGGGAGTGGGGGGGAGATAAATGTTGGAAGACAGATAGCAAAAACAGGATTTATGAGGTTCAGAATACAAATCAGAAGACCACTGGGACAACAGCTACTAATCTGCTCCTTTCTATCTTTTTATACAAACCAAAAGGGAAAATCAACTTCAGGCCAAGACCTGGGACTTTTCAAGGAAGCCTTATGTTATGGATAAAGGCACACTGTGCACACTAAGCCAGCTGGCTGTGATTGAGACTTGATATTCCTACAACTATTTGAACTCTAGGAAGAAAATAACTTTGCAAGGCCCCCTGACTTGCCTCCCTCCTAGCTCACCCCCTGCTCTGATTAAAGTGCTTGTGTTAAGAAGATGGTTGTGGTGGTGTGAGATTTTCATGGAGACAGGCTCTGAGAGGTGGAGGCATCCTCCGCAGGCAGGATTTCGATGCTGCTGTCCGGCTGGCTTGGGGAAACACTGTCAGTCAAGTCCATCTCCTGCACCTGACTGGGTGACAGTGGCTGTGGGGAGCTGGCTGTGTCAGTGCTAGAGGTGGGAGATTTGCTCTCGGAGAGGCCCAGCAGTTCCTGGACGTTACGCGGTAAATCCTGGCAGAAAGAAAACCCAAGACTTTAATAGGCAGCACTTTACCAATCACACATCTTCTAGGTATGCTTAGGTCCTACACAGCTTCCATGGCATATAAATACCCCAAATATTTCACTGGCAAAGCCCTGCTTGAAATACTGTATATAAATTCTAGGCTTCAAATCTTGGCTCTCCAATAAAAGAGTCAAGTAAGCAGCCTTTTTGTGTGCTTAAATTTTAGGTTGGGTGTAATGAACTAATACTATGCCATATAAGCTACCATTCACAGTCACCAGGTATGCGATCACCATTAGATTTGACAGACCTAAAAAGGGATTAAAGTATATTTGTACGTATTACTTCAGGATACTATATCCAGTTTGATATAGAAATTAAGGCATCAGACTAGGAACGGGGAGACTGGGAGTTCTGATCCTATCTTGGGCCAGTCACTTTCTTTCAACCCAAGAAAAGCAATGGCAAACCAATTCCAAAAAAAACCTTGCCAAGAAAACCACAGGGACTTATCCTTGAAGGCTCCAAGAGTCGATAGACTCAAAGGCACAGGTGCATGAGGGTGTAGATATACACATACCCACACATCAGACCTCATTATACATAATACCTTGATTTGTACTAAACATCTACCTATTCCAGGTCCTTGGGAAGGACTCGATAGGCAGATAAAATGCCAAATTCAGTCTGAACATCTGGTTGGCTATGCGATAAACAACAATATAATAATAATGAAGATGATGATGTGCCATTTGCAGACAAAGCAAAAAATCACCAGCTTATAAGAACGTGGAAAAAGCCTCTCAAGTAGCACCATGAAAACTGAGCATGCAAAGCGTTCACATAATTCTAACGCTGAACAGGAATTCTCCTTGCAATATTTTTCCATAGATCTTGTAAGAAGTATTGTTAATAACCACACACATTAACCGCACATGACAGATAGGAACACTTCTTGTGCTTGTGGGAGGGCAACATTCCACCTGGACATTTCAGTCTCCCAATAACATCAGGTCCCAAAACCACCAGGATGTTCTTCATTTTGCTCAGCATGAATCTCAAACACAGGAAGTGCTCAAGGTGAAAGCCAACAGCTATGCTAGGTAGAAATACAGGGCCAGTATTTAAGACATCCAATCGGGGAACATTCTTTCAATCCAGTGAAAGTTGGACCTTTATTTCAGCACTGTTTTACACATTCCTCTTATTGTGGATGTCTTGCCTATTGGCTCCAGAAAGGAGACTGCAGTAGGAAAGCTTCATGCCTCATTGGCAAAAACTCACTGGAGTAGAAACCAGCTGCCTGTAGATTGCCTCAGCCCGGCATAAGATGTCTTCCACGCTCATCCTCATGGTCAGTTCATTAATATGCTTTGGGGAGACACAAACAAAAAGAAGACACACGGTTAAACATGAACGTAAAATTCAACTAGACAGAAGGGAAAGGAATAGACAGTGTGAAAAATGTTACAGAAGAAGGTACCTTGGGTGAGAGTGACCATGTCATACTAGAATTCAACATAACACAAACACAAGCAACAGAACATAATGACACCAGAGTCTTGGGTTTTAAAAGAGCTGATTTCAATAAACTCAGAGAGAACTTGGGAAATATTCCATGGATGAAAATCCTAAAGGGGAAAACAACTCAAGAATCTTGGGAAACTCTGAAAAGTATGATCATAGAAGCCCAGACCAGCACAATACCACTGAGAAAGAAAAACAAGAAATCCAAGAAGAAACAAGCATGGCTGCACAATGATCTCTCTGACAAATTGAAAGAAAAAAAGGACAAGTACAAAAAATGGAAAGAAGGACATACAACTAGACAGAATATCAGCAGATAGCCAGAATCTGCAAAGACAAAGTCAGGATCGCAAAGGCTCAGAACGAACAAAGACTTGCAACAAAAGTCAAAGATAATAATAAAAAAGTTTCTTCCAACATATTAATAACAAGAAAAAAATCAAGGAAACAGTCAGTCCACTAAAGAGAGAAGATGGAAAGGAAGTAACAGGCAACAGAGAGAAAGCAGAACTGCTTAACTCATTCTTTGCATCCGTCTTCACGCAAAAAGAAACTATAGCTCAACCCACCAAAAACATAACTGTAAAAGACAGACCCGAAATAAAAGTTAAAATAAGCAAAAAAATAGTAAGAGAACACCTGTCTGATCTTGATGAAAACAAATCACCGGGGCCTGATGGATTAAATCCCAGAGTTTTAAAGGAGCTGGCAGAGGTCATCTCAGAACCACTGCACCATATCTTTCAAAAATCCTGGAGCACCGGGGAACTACCAGAGGACTGGAAAAGAGCTGATGTGGTTTCCATCTTCAAAAAAGGAAAAGAAAAAAACAGACCCAGGAAACTATAGACCAATCAGCCTAACATCAATACCTGGGAAGATACTGGAAAAGATAATAAAAAAACAGATCTGCCAACATCTAGAAACAAGTAAAGTAATAACTAGCAGTCAGCACAGGTTTGTTAAAAACAGATCATGCCAAACAAATCTTATTTCATTCTTCAACACAGTGACTAAATTAGTAGACCAACAAAATACTGTGGACATAATATATTTAGATTTCAGCAAGGCATTCGACAAAGTAGACCACAACCTACTTCTTAGTAAGCTAGAAAAAAGTGGAATAGATAGCACCACCACTAGATGGACTCGCAACTGGCTGGCAAATCGTACTCAATGAGTAGTTCTTAATGGGTCTAAGTCTAAAGGGAGGGAAGTAAGCAGTGGGGTGCCACAAGGTTCCGTCTTAGGCCCAGTACTCTTCAATATCTTCATTAACAACTTAGATGAGGGAATAGAAGGGGAACTTACCAAATTTGCAGATGATACTAAGCTGGCAGGAATAGCTAATACCCAAGAAGATAGGCTCAAGATCCAGATGGATCTTGACAGACTAGAACACTGGACCATATCTAATAAAATGAAATTCAATATAGAGAAAAGTAAAGTCCTACACTTAGGCAAGAAAAACCAAAAGTACCCATATAGACTGGGTGAAACCAGGCTCAATAGCAGTAACTGTGAGAGGGATCTTGGAGTCTTAGTGGACAACCAGCTAAATATGAGCCAGCAGTGTGCAGCAGCAGCCAAAAAAGCTAATGCAATCCTAAATTGTATTAACAGAGGGATACAATCAAGATCAAGGGAAGTACTAATTCCACTCTATAAAGTCTTAGTAAGACCACACTTAGAGTACTGCATTCAGTTTTGGTCACCACATTATAAAAAAGATGTTGAGACTCCAGAAAAAGTGCAGAGAAGAACAACCAGGATGATTAGGGGACTGGAGGCTAAAACATACAATGAACGATTGCAGGAACTGGGCTTGGCTAGTCTAGTAAAGAGAAGGACCAGGGGAGACATGATAGAGGTCTTCCAATATTTGAGGGGCTGCCACAGAGAGGAAGGGATCAAGTTATTTTCTAAAGCACCTGTAGGCCAGACAAGGAATAATGGATGGAAACTGAACAAGCAGAGATTTAACCTGGAAACAAGGAGAAACTTTCTGACAAACTTTCTGAGCAATCAACCAATGGAACAGAAGTTGCCCTTGGAAGTTGTGGGAGCGCCATCACTTGAGACTTTCAAGAAGAGACTGGACTGCCATTTGTCAGAAATGGTGTAGTAGGGTCTCCCAATTGGGCTAGATGATCTACAAGGTCCCTTCCAACTCTGATTATCTGTTATCTGTTAAGGTATTTTCCTGTAAACCAGAATGCATATTCTGAGATTGGGGAATTGTTATAAATGATATGTAAGAATTATGGATGTAAAAGTCAAAGTGAGAAACTTCTGAAAAAAAGAGTGAGGTATAGTGAAATAAATACATTATTCTTAACAAAGCAAAGCAGCAGAAACTTTTCATAACAGCAGGGGGCACAACAGCAGACAATCTGAGCAGAAAAGAATTCATTGTTTTCCGGCATATACCATTCATTTTTCAGAAGCAAGCTATTTGCGTAATTCAGTATTTGTTCCTGTAAACTTGAAACTGTGAATGGTACATGTTTAGAGTTCAAACAAAAACCTATCCTGATGAGTGAGAGATAGAAAAAAGCATTTATCTGCTTGGCCCTCACCTTGAGAATCTCATTAAAGCCAAAACCAGAATTCATAAGAGCCTGTCTTTCTGCATCCAGAATGCCACAAGCCACCAGCAGATGGAAATTGGGGCACGGTAATTCTGTCCATAATACCTGGAATGAGAGGTACAATTTAGACCATGCAAGGGTATCAACTAGCAATATTATTGATCATATTGCCTAATTAAGCACAATATTCTGTCTTCCAACCGTCAGCGGGGCCATCCTATCCCTAAGATGAACCTTGTTCAGTGAAAAAGTAGAACATGTAGCTTGCCTGGTTCTATCATTTGACCTTCTCAAATCACTCTCTACCATGGGGCCAGATCGCAACCAAGTCCCTCTGTGAGAAAACAAGACTGGGGGAAGTCAGCAGACTCTCCTAAAAGACCATCCTTGTTAAATTCTACAATACAGTTCTGTGCCAAACAGACAGGAAGAAATATAGATTTAGAAGTCCAAATCAAGAGCCGATTGTGAAGATTTTCTCAATCCACAGACTTATAACACTCACCTGGTTTATCTGAGATATAATAGTCATACATCTGAATTTATTGTCCCCTTTTACTCAACTCCTCAGGAACTTTGCACAGTTCTCTCCTTGCTAAATTATTTCATTTTATTGTTTACTAAGCAAATTTATATTGTTGCCCAGAGCCACACACAGGTGACTCTGGGCAGCTTACAACATTGAAAATCCACAACAATAAAAACTGTAAAACTCTATCACCATCATCAGCATCCACATGGCAGCAGCAACACAATGAGGCCAATCAAGTGGCTGGACCTATCTACGTAAAATCAATCTAAATATGACCTTTACTATGGTCAGGTCACTGCCTGGTCAATATTCTTTTCTGTAGATCTCCAATTAGACTACTCCAGCCTAGAAATCTGATGGATCAAGTGATTTCCTGCAGATGCTTGTAGGTTTTTAGAGTGATCTTGTGGCAGGTAGTTCCAATATACATTGATCCTTGGAACTCCGAAATAAGAGGGACACTAGACATGACTGCTTCTGAGCGTCAATTCTGAGGATCCTTTTGGCTTATGAAGGAGCTCTGGTGGAAAGTACAGAGAAACACTGCTACTTCACTGATAGAATGGTACATTGTGAGCATTATAGCAATAGCACTTATATACCACTTCATATAGTGCTTTATGGTAGGGATGCACGTACTGCCATGGCGAGTAATGACACAGGTGCGCACTTGCCAGCCACTTGTGCAAACTATCCCCTCCCTGCGCCTGTCAGTCAGCAAAGCCGGAAACGTTGGGGAACTCTGCTTTTCAGCCTTCTCTAAGTGGTTTACAGAGTCAGTATATTGCCTTCACCAATCTCAGTCCCCATTTTACCAACCTCGGAAGGATGGAAGGCTGAGTCAATCTTGAGCTGGTCAGAATTGAACTACTGTTATGGGCAGAGTTAGGCTGGAATAATTATGTCTTAATTCTGAATTAATTATGTCTTAATTCAAAAGGGCCCATTTCTCATTGGAGATGAATGAGCAAGACTTTCATGCAGGCCACATCTGCCAATAAAACTGCTCATTATGCACTAAGATTTAGACTCCAAATGAGCAGATCCAGGCACTGCTATACTGTCTTGCAATGTGTACCTGGGATTCTGTTCGGCTTATCGAATCTCTCCAAGGAAGGGTTCTCTGCAGCATGAGGATTGACAGCTGCATGTTGAGATATCAACTGGGAATGGTATACATGAAAATCTAAACTTGTTAGAGGAATAGCTGCAAAATATTCCTACAAGTCTCTGTCTTTCTAACATGTTTTGCATCTGTATATCTCCCTCAGATATTTCCCCAAACCTCAACACTGTACTGCAGTCCCAAAACTCTACTTTTCATCAGTCTGTTTTGTCTGCTTCCTGCACAAGTCCCCAAAATGAAATGAATTATCACCTAGGTTTCCCCTAATCCTCCTGACATGAGTAAGAATTACTTTTTCCAGTCTCACCTCCCAAAGCTGAAGAATTTCAGAGAAGGGAAATTCTCTCTTGAACCAGATCAAGATCCATCGGAAACAGAAACATAAGCTGCCAGATTCCTTCGAGTCTTTGGGAAGCAGAAAAAATAGAGCAGAAGCAAAAGCAAAAGATGGAATTATGTAAAACAAGACTGGGGGAAGTCAGCGTTGGTGTAAAATATGTTTTTTGAGTATTTGCAGGTCAAATTAAAGAAAAAAAGGCCCTGAATAACAAGACTTAATTTTTTTTAACATTGCATGAAATAAAGAACAAAAACATAATCTCTCTCTCTCCATAGAAACGGAATCCCTTAATTTTTAACCTCTCTACACCTGTAACACCTGTAATACACCTGTACCTAGGAAGTCACAGAGTGGGGGATCCAGCACTCTAAGAAGCAAGGTGAGCTGGGAAAGCTGGCGTTTCATGGACTCCTGGCTTTCTTCAAAATTGTGGTGCTGCAAGCAGAAAACAGAAGACCATGAAAAAACCGGTGGGGAGAAGTAATTATCGTTAAGTAAATGTATACAGATAGTCCTCGACTTGCAACAGTTCCCTTAGTGATTGTTCAAAGTTACAACAACATGATTTACGACCATTTTGCCCAGATATGATTGCTACAGCATTCCCATGGTCACGTGATCAACATTCAGACACTTGGCAAATGACTCGTAGTTATGACAATTGCAGTATCCCAAGGTCATATGATCATCTTTTCTGACTTTCTAACAAGCAAAATAAATAAGGAGGTCCAATTCACTTAACTGTGTCAGTAGCTTAATTGCAGTAATTCACTTAACAAATGTGGCAAGTAAGGTCATACAATGGGGGGGAAAAATCTCTTAAGTATCTCACTTAGCAACAAAAATTTTGAGCAATTTTGTGGTCGTAAGCCAAAGACTACCTGTATACCAGCCTTTTCCCTAAAAGTAGTCTTCAAGGCACTTGTTAAAATATAAAACCAAGATTATAATAATTTATATACTTTTTTTAAAAATGAAACTGGTAGCAAGTCAGGTCAAAGACCCAAAGCTTCCCTGAATTTCATACGTAACTTTGTTTGAGAAATGTCTTAAAATGAGGCTAAGGATATATTAATTAATTATAGTTACCAAGAGTTTTTCTTTTGACCCAGACAGTGTACTCACCACCAGTTCCATGAAACCACAAAAGCACCAGAAGGCATCGACTTCGTTCTGGGTGATATAGAGAATGGGGGATAGGAGATCACTCATACCTTGTACGTAGCCTGTTCAGGTAAGCGAAAGAAATAATAGAGGAGAGAGTTAATTTCTTAATTTGAGGTGATTTTTTTCAAGCCTCAGATTAATGCTTGTCTTTTGTGGTGGTGTGGTGACTCTTTAAAAGAACCTGCACCTTTTCCTGAACTCACAGTTTCAGGGAACATGTTAAGAAAACAACGATGAACACAAAGATTGTGTTGCGTCTTGGCAGTGCCACACTAACTCAAACACATCTAGTCCTAGGCCACATGGGTGTTGGCTCAGCCCCCCCAAGTTTGTGGCTTCTTTACGGAAACACTGACAGTTATAATAAGATGCTCATATTCCCCCCGAAGCACTCCTTTCACATCCATGTAGCTGTACATGATTAAACTGTATCTATTCCTTTCTATCTATACTTCTGCTTCCTTCCATCTTTGTCTATTAAGCTTCCAGACGCCAATATTTTAATATTAAGCAAAAGTCAAGAACACGGGGGAATGACCTCAGACAGGAGGGAAGTTCAAAAGTAATGTTAGAAAGTATTAATTCATAGACAAAAGTAGTAGAAGCATGGAACCAACTTTCAACTGAGATAGTGGGTCAAATCATCAGTAACTGAATTTAAACATGCTTGGGATAAACACATGTCTATCATCTGACGAAAATAAAATAAATAAAATAAATAGAAGTAAAAAATAATGACTGAAAATAAAAATAAATGAATCATATTTTTTTGCCATCAGTTTGCTATGTTTCTATAAACCCTCTCTTAAGCCATGATGATTTGGAATGGTGCCCTTCCTTGGAACTCACCTAGATCAAAGTTGTACATGCAGTATGTCATCAGCACATCATTCAACAGTACCAGTCCTGGATTCTCACTGCCCTCATAGAATTTGTTGTTTCTATCCGTGCGACTGACATCTCTTTCTGCAAAGGCACAAATACAAGTTTATAAAACCCACCTGTGCTGCCCCCTTAGAAAGGACATTCAGGATAACTTAGCGAAGGGCAAACTAAATCAGGAAAGTAAAACAATGAGGAAAGATTGAGGCATTGTATCCCAAGGAAAGCACAAATGGTCATATACACACCTTAGACAATTTAGATTTAGAAAAAGGTGTTCCAAAATAATAGGACAAGCACTGGTGAGATTCAATAGAAATCATTAATCTGATGTGCTGAGAAAGCAGAAATAGAGATCATTGTCTTATGAGCTGTGGTGCCGCAGAGGTTAGAATGCCATATTGCAGGCTGACTTTGCTTACTGCCAAGAGTTCAATCCTGACCAGCTCAAGGTTGACTCAATCCTCCATCTTTCTGAAGTTAGAAAAATGAGGACCCAGATTACTGGGGCAATATGCTGACTCTGTATCTGCTTAAAGAGTGCTGCAAAGCACTATGGAGAGAGATATAAGTCTAAGTGCTATTGCTGTAATGTAGCACAAGGGTCCCCATCCCCGGGTTCATGGACTGGCATGTGTCCAAGGCATGCCAGAAACTGTGCCATGCAAACAAGTGAAGCCCCCATCCATGGGGTGTATGCAGATATAAAACCAAGCCCTTTAGAAATCACTCACTGAACCTGACTGGCAACAGATTTAGGCCATATTTAAGAAAGCACTTATTTATATAATGCATAATTCCTTCATACAATGTACTGTCAGGAGTAGGTGGTGATGGCTGCTGTCTTGGAAAGCTCTAAAAGATTCTGTCTTTTGTGCACCGATTATTAACTATTAACCAGAGCAGATAATAGGAGAAACCTCCACATTCAAGGGAAACATGGGTTTGTAATATTAGATACTGGGAAACAATAAAAGGAAGAAAAAGATTGCATTTAGAAACATCTGGCTGTAATATGAGAGTAGGTTGTATGAATAGAATGACACTGCTTTAGGTCAGTAGCTCACCATGGCTAAGAATTCCAGAAGCTGCGAATCTGGCCATTGGCAAAAAAAAGACGGGCAAAAACAAATCAGCCAGGTGCTGTTACAGAATGACAGTAACCCTCAAAACCAGAATTTATACCAACCAATAAGGCTGCGATAGCCCCGCAGTAAAGAGTTCCGCAGCTCCTGTTCCTCGCTGACCGACTTCCACTGTAACTTCATGCGGAAGTATTCATCTCTGAGGAGAAGGTGGAAGAATGGAATGGGAAAACGCTCAGACTCAGGTCACCTTTGGCAGTCCTTGCCAAGGCCCAGAACTAGTTCTCCTTCAAACAGGCCACCCCCTGATGAAGAGTTAGGCTTACGTCTTCCGTCTCACTTGCGCCTTGTTCTCCTCACTGGTGTTGCCCCAGGAATAATAGTTCAAAAGGTACTTCCACACTTCCTTACGCAATGACATGCTGAGACCCTGAAAGGGACAAAAAAAAAAATAGTTCAAAGAAAGGAAGCAATGATCCAAATTATTATAGAACAAAGGACCTACCTTGCATCAATTCTAGGACTTAAATCAGTGGTAGGAAACACACAGTACAGGTGGACCTCAACTTACAACTGTTTGATGTTACGACAGACTCCCAATTCAAAATTCAAATAGCCTGGCAGCCCTTGCAGTTATGTAATCACATTTTGGGCGCTGGCAACCAGTCTGCATTTACGGCTGTTTGCAATGTCCTGCAGTCACGTGACCATGATTGGGGGGGTTGCTGGAAACTGGCATTTACTTCCAGTTTCCAGCAAAGTAATGGCAAATGTGGACCGTGCTTACATTACAACTGCCATATTCACTTTATGACCACCATTAAGAAGTCATATGTCGAGGATTAACCAATATCATACTACTCAATTTACATGGACATTCCAATAAACAGACACAACAATTTCTTGTTTTTTATTCCAGAAACACAAACTTGGCACGCTGATCTAGCTGTCATCTGTCCCACAAATCTCACCCCAGCAAAGATCCTCTTCCGCAATCCGATGGGATCTAATACACGTCCATCAGGATCCAGATGCTGTTCCCATTCCTGCTCCATAACAGGGGTCTCCCTTTGAACAGAGGGTCGTTCTCCTAGCTGTGCCTGCTGCTAGGAACAAAGTAAGCTAAAAAAACAATTGTATCTGAAGAAGAAAAATTCCTTAAGAGGGAAGGAGGGAGAGAGATAACGATTAAAACTTTCCTTCTTTTGAATTAAAGGGACGCTGTAAAGCTGAAGAGCTTAAAGAACTCTTTCTATAGTCAAGTGAGTATATATAATTGCAAATTTTTTTCACGCTGACAAATTTTAGAAGCACCTTCCCAGTTTCATTGCAGCCGTAGATCTAGCAAACAATGGAGAAATTCTGTTGTGTATCCATTAACTACAGTAGTCCCTTATCATTCATTGGTTCTGGGAGGTGCGACAGATACGAGTTCCAAACAAACGAGTTCCAAACAAACCACATAATTAACGTGTGATCCTTAGTTTCAGCTGTAAAGGGTTGTGAATCACAAGACAGCCAATACCGACAAGTTCTAGCTTGCATGAGTACTGAACAAATGATAAATAAGTACCGGGACAAATAGTTCATGTCAAAATGCATTGAGTAACAAATTTGATGAGTTCCAAATGAGTCAAGTACCGAGGTACCACTATATCTTCATTTATTTGATCATTTTAAAGTTACATTTAAGAGCATAATTTTTTGAAGGAATCTTTTTGAAGGTTGACATTGGTCCATTTAAGCTTCTGTGTTTAAAGACTGACTGGTTGCTCTTTGATAAAGGGGAAAGGATTTCCTTCAAAGAGTTCACTTGTAATCTTCTACTACTACAGTGGCAGTCGTCGTTGCATTTCTATAAGCTCCCGCCACAACATGACCACATCTTCAGTAACTCTATGACACTTGGAGAAAATGGGTGGCAGAAAGAATAACCAACCATTCCCTGAGCCAAAAAAATACCTCTTCCCCCTTGACTGGTTGTCATATCTGCCAGACTATTTCAACACTCACACAGGTGATGACTTCAAAGCCTGTCTCTTCCTCCAAATTGGCAGTTGCCGAATCACTAAGGGAATGATGGGTGAGTCCATCTTCCTGGTGCAGAGCTCCACGGAAGAAATTGGTAACTTTGGAGAAGCCACCAAAGGTGGCAGCATAAGGATCCTGCAGGAATCGCTAGGAGGAAAAACAACCACAATGTGTTTACAGCTACAGGTAGTCCTCAATTACTGCTTCATTTAGCAACCATTCAAAGTTACAACAGTGTAAAAAAAATAGCTTTGCAACCAACAAGCACTTACAACCATTGTAGTATCCCAGTCATGTGATCACCATTTGTGTGCTTCACAACTGGCTTGCAATAAACAAAGTTCACAGAGAAGGTGGAAGTAAAATCGTTAAGTCACGGTCACATGATGCTTCGCTTAGCAACTATGACCCTTGGCAATAGAGTTGCCAGTCCCAATTCTGGGGCATTAAGGAAGAACTATCTGTTAAACTTCACTGCATCAAATGCATGTTGCATATTATTCATAGTTCCTAATTAATCTGTGGTCTAGGAGTGTCTGGCGTGAATCATCTTAGCAATACCCATGCATCCAAAACTCTGCAGTTAATACTCAGGATGTAATTGCAGCCCTCTCCAATCTAATTTTCTTTCTTCCAGTGTAAACACCTGCTGGTGGTGTGAATAGCTGCTGAAGTGGTAAACCTCTTTTTCATCTATCAGTCTATAATCCACTTAAACTCAAATCACGTTTGCTCAGAACTTGATGGTGCAGCTTTACTCATTCAATCATTAAGAGAGGGATAGAATCCAGATCATGTGACGTGTTAATACTGTTTTATAAAGCTTTGTAAGACCACATCTGGAATACTGCATCCAGTTTTGACCACCATATCATAAAAAAGATGTTGAGATTTTGGGAAGAGTACAGAGAAAAGCAGCAAAGATGATTAGGGGACTGGAGACTAATGAAGAATGGCAGCAGGAATTGGGTATATCTAGTCGGGTGAAAAGGAGGGCTAGGGGCAATCTGATACAGTATTCCAATATTTGAGGGACTGCCACAAGGAAGAGGGGGTCAACTTATTTTCCAAAGCACCAGAAAGCAAGACAGATGGATAGAAATGAACCAAGGAAAGAAGCAACCAAGCATTAAGGAGAAATTTTCTAACAGTGAGACCCATTAACCAGTGGAACAACTTGCCTCCAGAAGTTGTCAGTGCTCCATCACTGGAGGCTTTTAAGAGACTAGACAGCCATTTGTCTGAAATGGTATAGATCTGCTTGAGCAGAGGGCTGGACTAGATGATTCCAAGGTCCCTTCCAATTCTGATGATGTTCTATGTTCTATATTTCTAGTTCTGTGCAATCTTTGTAGATATTCTTATACACCATTTTTGGATGCAGGAATTGAAAAGCATAGTACGAATAAAAAATATCCAGTCTGCTTGAGTTTTCAAAAGTTCGAAGACATAGTTCTGGATTCTCACTTGCTGGCTTATCATCTAACACAGTGTTTCTCAACCTGGACAACTTTAAGATATCTGGACTTCAACTACAAGAGCTCCTCAAATATCATGGCTGGCTGGGGAATTCTGGGAATTGAAATCCAGACATCTTAAAATTGCCAAGGTCAAGAGTCACTGATCTAACTCATTAAACTAATTCTATATCCTTGCTTAAGAATGTGCACAACACCTTTATTGTCCATTTGATCCCTTTTGGTTCAAAATAACGCACATAACTGTTCCCAAAACATTCCTAAACCAAAAAAAACCACCATATTAACAGCTTGTTCTTTTTTTCCACATTCTGCTTTTAGTTTTCCTTCATTCCTTTTATGGAGTATGTGACTCTTCAGAAAACAGTCTTACCGATACTAGATTTGATGAACTGTCATCAAAGAGCTGAAGCTCATCAAAGGAATGAGAAAGGGCATCTGAATCATGTGTATAAACCAGGTAGAGCCGAGAATCCTTCGGGGAGCTACAAGAAAAAAAAAAAAAAAAAAGGAAATAAAAATGGTTTTTTTAAAAAAAATCTGGAAGAGGATTTCAACACTGCGACAAATTGTCCGATGCGTGATACATTTTTTCATTGTTTACAACAATTAAAATCATCACAGTGTAAAAATACAGATAAAAATCAAGATGACAGGAAAAAAGGGGACGAAAAAGGAAAGTAAGCTATAGGGCAAAGGTGGAAAATGAAAGCACTGACTTCCAACTTTTTACAGTACAGGAAAGTACAGGTAGTCCTTGACTTACGACCACAATTGAGCCCAAATTTTCAGTTGTTGAGTGAGACATTTGTTAAGTGAGTTTTGTCCCACTTATGACCTTTCCTGCCACAGCTGTTAAATGAATTATTGCAGTTGATAATTTAGTAATTTGGTTGTTAAATGAATCTGGCTCCTCCATCGATTTTGTTGTCAGAAGGTCACAAAAGGACAATTACATGACCTTGGGACACAGCAATGGTATGAACCAAGTATGAAGTAATTGCCAAGCATCTGAATTTTGATCACACAATCATAGGGAAGCTAGAAAGTTTTTAAGTGTGAAAAATGGCCGTAAATCACCTTTTTCAGTGCCGTAACTTTGAATAGTTCCTAAATGAACTGTTGTGAGTCAAGGACTACTTATACAGAATAGAATTACAGTCTCAACTTTTTACTTCACCAGCTTAATAAGTATTAGCCATTTCTATAAAAACAAACTATATTAACTGGCATCAAGAGTTGATTTTTTTCTGTTTTGAGCACAAAATTTAGATACAGTTTTCAAGCAGAAACAATGCTGGATATGTTTATTAAAATAGTCTGTTTTGCCATTTCTGCAAGCATCATCATTTTTTCCATACATTCTTCTGTTTTGGGATTAATGCATCTTTTCATTTCTGTGCATGTAGAATTCTCACTGCTGTCAAACGAACATTCCAAATCCTTTTTTTCTGATTCATGTTGCGTCCATAATATAGTATAAAGTCCTTCTGGAACTATTCTGCTTCTAACTACAGCTGGAGATTCCTATATTTTAACTGCTCTTTGCAACACAAAAAAAAACTAGCATGTTAGAGAAATTAATTTTGCTTTACTGTGTCTGTTAAGTATTGTAGAACAAGGCCACTTTACTGTACACGCAGGAACAAAATGTTATGTAATTAGAATGCTTAGAAACTGCATTTCTCTTATTTTACAAAGTCCATAAGGTGTGTAGCATGCTATCTTCTCTACTGATCTGGAGCTACATAGAATGGTCTCTACAATCTAAGGCTAGTTCTTATTCAGTTGTGAAGAAAGCCTTTGATTCATTTGAAAAGGAGAGGGAGAAAGGCCACCCCATAATCACCAAGCATGGCATTTTAATAATGCCCATCAGATGATTACAAGAAATCCCAAACAAACCAGGATAAGCATATTTCTTTTGCTGTTGCTAGATATTTGGGTCTTACTTGAAACTTAGCAAGCACTTTGCTCAAAGCATCCAATGAGACAAAGAACAATGTCAACCTTGATTCCCAGTAACTTCAGGGACAAATTCAAATGATTTCCTTGCTAACAATGTAAAGGTGATTTACTGCTGCTTTCCTTCTGGATATTTTTCCTCACTTCCTAAATTAATCTACAACCTTGGTATATCCTGTTATCTAACAAAGGCTTTCAAAATTCATTTTCAGAAGCTGATATTAGAAAACATTCCCCTAGTCCACACAAGTTTAAACCAGATGGAGACTACATCTTATTTCTTTAATGTAACAGAGGTTGTGATGTAATCTCACTCACGTGGCTAATATAACATATTTGCAAAGAGCTTTGAGAAGGGCCTTCGTGCCTCCACGGTGGAAATGCAGAGCTTGAATGGAAATGCCTTCTTTGGTGATGAAGATAAGATACGACCAGCCGAGGCCTGGTTTACTCTTACGGATGGATTTCAGGTCAGACAAGCTGAGAGAGAAGGCCCACTGACCACGAGGGGCTGGAGATTTTGATCCAGAAACTGGTAGGGGAAACATGGGAAAAGCATAGTGACAAAGGACAGAAGAAACAAAATCCTACACTTTCTAGATACTATCTTTTTCTCATCCCTATGTTTCATTCATTATTGCAACTTCATCAGTAAACCTAGATACACACAACCAAAATTTGTAAGAGGACACTAGCGCTTCCTCTTTCAATTTACCAGCTGTTTCCTCCTGGACCCGAGATCTTGTCCCCACTGTACTGATTACGGCCCAGTCTGGTTCATATCCTGGATCAAAGTGTTCTTCCTCGGCTTGGGACCCAATGGTATCCTAGTAAAGAGAAAACAAGATTAGAGGACATTTCAGTGTTTTAAAATATGTCCCTCATAATATCTTCTAAATGCTCCTTTAAGTCCTGTTCAAAATTGCATCCATAGCAAACCATTGATTTGATTAATGACTGCTGAAAAAGCCTGTAAAATTATGTCTTACATGTTACTGACCCATTTTACAACTGTTACAAGTTACAACTGTGATTGGCAGGGTCCGTTACAATCATAACTCAAGGACTACCTGCACAGTAATTCTAGTAGCATTGAAAACATGTATAGTTGAAATCCTAGCATTATTCTTTATTCCTGTAACTATTTTCTTCTAAAGACTGAGGTTTTTTAAAACTTTTATATAAACTGAAAGGATACCATAACATATTGCTCTGTAAAGAACAAGCAACCTATACAGTGATTAAACAAGAAAAACCTCCAATATAAAGAAATGTATTTTTGTTTCTGCCAAAATATAGAGAGCAAATATACTGAATATATATAGGTAGAAGATTAAATCAGCAGAAAGCTTACCTTTTTAGTGTACGTAATCTGAGCAGTATCTGAAGATTCTTCCACAGGGGTCCATTGTAGTAAAGTATCTGAACCCTGAATAAAAAGGAAGCAACATTACAATAAAATATTCCAACAAAATTCCTCATCCCGAAACTTGGTTTTTAAATTTTGAAATTTAAGTGATCAAATGAGTGCTGAATTTCACGTGTTTCCTCCTTGAAAAGCAGCTGATGCATAAACACTGAAATACTGTTCATCCCCCACTTTGTTTTCTAAAATATCATCACAAACTACCTAATGCTTTTTGATGTGCACTTCTTAAATCATAAAATTGTGGGAAACTTAAAATTTCTTGTGAAATATTTAAATATTTTATGTACTACATAAACTACTACTTGTGCATATGCATTAATATCGCATACAGGTAGTCCTCATTTAACAACTGCATGATTTAGCTACCATTTGCAATTACGATAGTGTTAAAAAAGTAACTTTGCAATCAAACCTCACATTTACAGCTTTTTCAGGTCTGCAAAGCAAAGGAAAACTGAAGTAAGATCATAACATTGTGATGTTTTGTTAGCTTAAGTAACCCAACTGTAGTTACTAATTAAGGATAACTTGTAGTATGAACTGTAGAAAACCTTGGACTCAAATACAAAGCTTCCGCTATTCTGACCAGTTGTGTTCAAATTAATCCTAACTACTTTTAACCATAATGTCACAATTAGACAATATTATAAAGCTACAAAGGCCTCAGATTCGTCCTCCAGCATCCAAAAAGCAAGAGAAAAGTCTTGGGCCTGCTTTGGCCCATACATTTAATGGCAAATAAGACTGAACAGGATGCCCCAATATAACCAATACAATACTTCAATGCCCCAATATAACCAATTTTCTCACCATGACCATACAGCCAACTTGCTTCAGTTTACAACCCAATAGGCAACCTGTCTCAACTCACCTTCTCAATGATGCGGATAACTCCAGGTATGAGGGAATCCTGGTCAGGATGCCGCTTTGCACTGGTGTGTAAATAGACTCCATCTTTCTCAAACGCAATCTGCAAAAAGTCAGAAGAAAAGAAATGGAAGGGGCAGGAAAAGGACCAGAATTCCATTCCTCCAGCTTTTTCCCCAATGTGAAGCTCAGGCAACAAAATACAAACTTCTTTAATGGTTTATTGTCAAAGCCTCAAAACAACTCCAAAACAAAAGGGGGAGGGGCATTTTACATAACGGTAACAGTGATAGACAACCTCTACATACTACCAGGGGGGAGTCTCAATACATCTAGGAGGAATATCACGTCTTCCTTGTAACTTCCAAGGCGGAAGAAAGCACATTTCCCCATTTTTAACAAACCAGAGCTTCCATACGGAGTAACACAGCCGGCCCTCGCCTCCCGGGGAATCATTTTCGGCTCATGCTGGGGGAAAAACCCTCAATTCTCTTTCCTGCGACAGCCCATTTTTGCTTCGGGGAGCCTAATGAGCACCACCTTGGAGGATTAAAGGCCTCTCTTACCCTGCAGCCCCCTAACTCCATTCTGCCTGACAGCTACTTCCTGAAAAACAAATACGTCGTTTCCTGCTCCAATTAACCACCCCGCCCTTTTCATAGAGTGGCTTTCTATTTTTATCGTTTCTTGAAGACGCCATCATTGTTTCTGGCGCGGAAAAAAAAAACCTCAAGCTTGGAACGGGGATGTCTTGTTTGAAAACGCAAGTGAAGCTTTTGGCGCCATCTTTGGAAAGGTCAAAATGACTGGATCTTTGAACATGACTTTGTCGCCAGTGTGCAAGTAATATTAAATAATTATGCACCGGTTAAGGAATGTTTACACATTCGAAGAACTTTAATAAGGCATGAAATAGAAAACATATTTTATGATTTAACTAGGGAGGCTGCACATGAAAACATCAGGGTGATTTTGGCCTCGGAAGCTAAATTAGGGTCCGACCAGGATAAGTTATAATGTGGTTGGGAGCCTTTTAAACAATATCAAGAGTAGATATCGGGGGGAGAGTAATGCCAATAAATTATTACCAAGAAAATTATGCCCGTTAGCTATTTGAAGCTCATCTAAAGTTTATCTTGCAATTATTACCAAAGGACGCACTCCAAGCAAGGGGATTTTATTGAATGAAATAATCATATATGAAATTAATCTTGTAGAAGAGAGAAAGTGAATCCTTCTCACTTTCTATCAAATGACAAATCACTTGCAAACTTTTAAGAGCAGAGTTTCCGAGTGGGGTGCTTTCTGAAACTTCAACTCCCAGAATTCGTAACAAAGTGGCCATGTTGGCTGGGGTGTTTTGGGAGGCGAAGTTCACATACTATACTTGGAAGATGAAATTGTAAAATGCTCGATAGCATCGTATTCTAGAAGCAGAAGTGTTTGATGCTGATGGTGATTCAGTATATATCTTTTCTGCTAAGCGCCATCAAACAAGAGATACCTATCCTAGATTCTTGCGAAGGATGAATAGGTGGACAAAAATGCCAAATCCAGTCTAAATATCTGGCTGGCTGTACAAGGAACCCTAATAACTGCCGCCCAGTTCTCAGTGACTATCTACAGCTCACATAACCAAGCAAATAAATCAGAATAATATCAATAATAAGATTAGGTAAAATAAGGCAAGCACGGAGGGATCTCAGTCTCCAGAATGAGCAACGAAAGACTCCCAAGTCTGACCAGGCGGTGGCAGCAAGTAGCTTAGAGCAAGGGTCTCCAGCCCTGGCAACTTTAAGACGAGTGGACTTCAACTCCCAGAATTCCTTTGCTGGCTGAGGAATTCTGGGAGTTGAAGTCCACAAGTCTTAAAGTTGCCAAGGTTGGAGACCCTTGGCTTAGAGCACGTTTTATCAACCTTGACCACTTTAAATTGTGTAGAATTCTGGGAGTTGAAATCCTCAAGTAGCCAAGATTGATAAACGTTGGCCTAGAAGCTTCTGTCTCTTTGCTGTCACCTGCTGTTCTTTAGAATATCTGCAACATAGCAACAATTTCTTAGGAATGTGCAGGGTTTTTTAGTCGCCTTGCCTGTAGCAATCCACTAGTGACTCCTGGCGGATACGGTTTAAATCGAGTGCTGAAATTCTGTGCGAGAGTGCCATGTTTTAAATTTAAACAGATTCTTTTAAACTTGAGATTCTTCCACTTTCACGTGGGTATCTTGAGTCCCTCTCTCGCCTCCTGCTTATACAAAGTTCGGCGGTTTTCCTACTAAATTCACAGTAACATGTAGCTTTCTCTCTCTCTTATAATATGCCCTCTCTAGAATTATCGGTATCTCTTCGCCGCCATTCGGATTTTGATAGCCCTTAAAATATAAAATTAAATAAATAAATGAATTTAATATTTAATGTGAACTGGGTTTCATAAACAACCACACGCATGCGTACGAGGAAAAGCTCCCCTTCCGGTGCCATCTTTGGGTCGGGCATAAGAAGGCTAATCGGCGTTCTCAACTCCTTTCCTGCTTCCCCCACACGCCCTCCTTTGTTCCACGCCCTCCATCTTTGAAAAGGGCAGCGTGTGGGCGCTGGTCTCATATCTTATGAGGGCGGTCGGAGGAGGCGGAGCCTTGGGGGTGGGGAGGGGGAGGTGGCGGTTGTTGTTTAGAAAAGGAGGAGGAGGGGGCGGAGCCTTGGGGGGTGGGGAGGGGGCGATTGTTGTTTAGAAGAGGAGGAGGGGGCGGCATAAGTGTCCTGGGAAGGGTTAAAGGTGAGAGGTCAGGATTCCGGCTGCTGACCCCCAAGGGGGCTGGGAGGGAACGGGTCTCCGGTGCTTAAGCGAGGGGGGAAAAAAGAAGAGGTAGGAGAAGGTAATATGCGTCACCCTCCCCTCCCGCCGCTTCCTTTCGGAGCCCTGCTCGGGGGGGCTGGGGAGAGAAAGGAAAGATTTGTGCCGGGGGGGCTCCCTTCTTCCTCACAGTGCTGTCTGTCGGTATGTGTCCACCCCCTTGTTTTTATCCCAGGGCTTTATCACTTGCTTTTGTGCCCTTTTTAGCTCTGCCCCGTTGGAAAAGGGGGCTTTCCTCCCTGCATAGCCCCCTCTTTACCCCACATCCTGTGCATGCTCTTTTCCAGAGCGGTCTTGATTGTTTGAACCCCACTTTCTGCTCTGCACACAATCGTGGTTTGCTTGCTTGCTTGCTTGCTTGCTTGCCTCTTGCAAGCTCTTGAAAGAAGCCAGAGGGGTCCCGCTTCTTTGGCTCTTCCAGGTGTGCTGTGGTTTCTCTTGCTTCTCATACAGGCTGTTCATGGCGGCTTCTTAACTTTTTCTTTTTAACTCCTGCTCCAGGTATTCTGAATCCAGGCCCTGGTTACGTTGCTAAGCTGAATTCCCTCTCTGAGGCAGTCCAGGTTTCTTGGCCTTCTATGCATTCCTGGTCTCATAAAAGTGCCCCAGGGCAAACCTGGGCTGTGACATACAGCTGATTAATTGGTTAGGCAAATTGACTAAAAGTAGTTTGCTTTTTAACTGGGCAAAAACAACCATAGGCAGCAGAAGCTGTCTTTGTGAATTTGGAATGCCTGTTGCAGTGCGGTATTTGTGTCGCTTAGAAACAGGTGTTTGTTTTCTTCCTGTGAATATTATTTTCATCGGCTCGTTTTTTTAACTATGAATGAGTTCCACTGTGCAATCGTTTAATCTCCTTGTTTTGTTTGACTGCAGGATGACAGATATGGCAGATAATCATAAAGAAAATTGGGTAGCCTTGGTGGCTGCAGCAGAACAATACCGGCGTAAAACAGGCAACGAAATTGTTTTGCTCACTGCTTTCCAGGCACCACCTCCTGGCAACTACAGCTATACGCAGCATGGGAGTGGGGCTCTAGCAGATGCCGTTCAAAGCTACCTCGAAGATATTGCAGTGGTTCATAAAACCACTGCTTTTACCTATGCTGCCCGCCCTCCCTCAAACCCTCATCCACCTCCCCCACAAGGATCCTATTCCCAAAGTTACCCTCCTACTTATGCTCCAGATGAATCTGCCCCACACAGGACACCAGCCTTCCAAGGAGGTCTGCCTCAGGCTTCGGGAAGCCAAGAACGTGAAGATGAAGATGATGAAGGTGACAGAAATACATTGACTGAACTGGAACAACCCAGTGGAAGAGAACCTCCTAGTGACACTACTGGTAGGTCTCTGCACAACAAGTTGGCATTTATAGCTTGTTTTTCTATAAATAATTTCAAGTAGTCTGCAATAAATATATGTCAAATATCAACCCAGTGGGCTGCTTACCCCAAAGCTTTACTTGAAAAGCCAGGCTTGGACAATACTGTGGAAATTACAGCATAGAGCATGCCACCACATCACTTTTCACAATGTTTTTCCCATTCGCGGGGCTAGAGTAGGTCTGGCCTGCACGAGACACATCCTGCCCATGGGCCACCAGTTTGACACCCCAGGCAAAAAGGTAGAGAGAGAGAGAGAGACCTATGGCTGTTGATATGCACTGCTTTTTTTAAAAAGTTCTATAACAAATCCCAGTCAGTTATTCTCCAGATGTGTCAGACTTTAACTCCCAGGACCTGCGAGCCAGCATCTGGATAGAAGACCCCGGGGTGTTAAAATCCAACCACCAGATGCCTGAAAGTAGGTCCACAATAAATATTAAAAGAGTGTAGTGAACGATACAGGTAGTTCTCAACTTACAACCATAATTGAGCCCAAAATGTTCTGTTAAATGAGACATTTAAGTGAGTTTTGTCCCATTTTACAACCTTACATGCCACAATTGTTAAGTGAATCACTGCAATTGTTAAATTAGTAACCTGATTGGTAAGTGAATCTTGTTTCCCCATTGACTTTGCTTGTCAGAAGGTCACAAAAAGTGATCACATGACCTTGGGAAACAGCAACAATCTTAAATATGAACCAGTGGCCAAGCATCTGAATTTTGATAGCATGATCATGGGGATGCTGCAAAGGTGGTAACAATGAAAAATGGTAATATGTCACATTTTTCAGTGCCATTGTAACTTTTAACGGTCACTAAATGAACTGCTGCACGTTGAAAACTACCTGTATTTTAACTGGATCTGTTAAGAAAAGTAACCTGATTCATACATTGCACCAAACTTTGACTTGCTTAAACATAGTTTTAGAACAAACAGTGTAGACTTGTATAAGAAAAGCCACATTGGGTTAAGGCTTAGTAACATGCCTGAAGGCACTAGCTTCGCATCACATTCTTTAGCAGGATACACACTAACTGTGTACTAGTAGCACTTTTCCTTTTCTATCATTACAGTTGTGACAAAACTTGCCTCTGCTGAAGTGAGAAGGCATATCTTAAGGTATTAGGTTTGACAGAACAGTGGGTAGCAGTTTGAGAATGAAGTGAATACACGATTATGCATAATCCCTTGTATTCATCTCTCTCCCTCCTTTTTGGCCTTCATATTTTATTTTTCTGTTAAAAAGGACTTGCAAATCTATAAGCAAAAAAAAATTAACAGGGTAATTTTATTATAGCTAATAAACCAATGGGAAGCAGAATAATCAATTGTCAGAGCTTGAAAGGGGAAAAAATGAAATAATATCGTTTAAAGGTCCCCTGAAAAAGCAATTTTTTAATAAAAATGGAGAGCAATTTCATTTTGGGAACAAAATGAAACTAGATGAATGAGTGTTCCATAATCGGAGATCTTCTGCCAAAAAGGCCCAATATTTATCTGCTGCAGCTCAGAGCCAAGCCTCAGCTGAATATCTCATTGATAGGTTGATATATGGAAGTTTAATATTTCAAATTAGTTTTGTATTTTAAAAAATACAGCACGGCTATTTCAAGTATGTGAATTTATATAGTCCCAATAATTGGTATCAGTTTTATAGTTGTAATAAATTACATTTAGATACCACTTTTTCAGGTGCTGAGAACCATTTCATGTAGCTTAATTTGAGAATTCTCAGAATTCTTAAAGGCATTTCACTCATTCTACGGAACGAGATTGGAGTAGAAGCCAGTTGTGAGTGCACAGCTGAAAAAGAAGATGGAATACTTTGAGGGCTTCTAGTCTTAGCTACTGCATCAAGTGGCTATATGTTGGGTGTTTCTTTGTACTTTGCCCTCTGAACCTTTAGCCTCTCTTGCTGTCGTTCAATGCACACAACTGTCCCAAGTGAAGCCTGAAGAACTTAGAAAGATGATTTTTAGCTTCCCGGTTTAGGAGAATCCATTTGATACTAGCCAAGATTGTTGGCTTGTGTGAAGAGGCTTGTTGGTCTGCAGCTTGCAAAGTACATTGTCCCATGTCTCCATTTTGAGTCACTGAATCTATCTTGTGGAGCACAGTTAATTTCCTGCAGGCTGCAGCCAGATTTCAGTCTTCGTCAGTTGGCCTGAATGCTCTTAGCAGTGCCAGCAGTGGAGGACCTGCAGATGTGCTGGATGGGCATGGTTTTATTCCGTCCTCCTTTCAGGCCAATTTGGTTTCCTTCTACCATTTGTCCTGCTTTACATTTTACATATCCTCCCATAAAGCACTCAAAAGGCCAGAACACGTTAACATAAAACAATTACAGGAATTATTAAGAAAGTTGAAATTGAAAAATCTGAAGGGAAAGTTCTGGATTCCTTTCATAAAAGTGGAAAGAGCAGGAGTGTGATTTTCCTTGAAATGCATTTTACAGTTTGGAAATAAGATAGAAGCCCAACAAATGGAGCTCAGAAAATAAGGCCAGAGGGATGTCTTTAAGAAGGGCTCTTTTGTTGACCTTAATATTCAAACAGAGGCATGTGGCATTAGGAGTGCTTGAGACCAAACATAAGTTGTTTAAAAAACAATCTACCGCAGTCTCTGTTAAAATGCAGTCTCTGTTAAAACAATCTACCGCAGTCACTGTTGTTATCTTATCACGCCTCTTTGAGATAGACTAAAAGGCAATAACTAATTTAAACAAGATTTGTGACTGAGGGATGAAACCACAGTCTCTCTAGAATTAGGTCTAACAATCGCACTGATCGACAGTATATTTCGATTTGCTTGAAAAATAGGTCATTAGTTGTGCAAAGCCTAACATCCCAAAATATTGCATTCCTCCTTCAAACTATTCTGATTCTGGTTGTTCAGCAAGTAACCGTGGAGCAATTCATGACAGCCAAAGTTCAGAGAAGGAACAGAAACATTTATTGCCTGAGAATATTAGTATGCATGTATATGTCATGTATGAAATGCTATCTCCAGGGAAGCCTGTTTGCCCCCCCTTCTTCTAGAGTTTAAGTGAATAAAAAAATAATCTTTTTGCTAATCCATTTAACTATTGTTTTTGATTTTATTGTTTTCATATTTTATTCTTTGCTATAACTTTATAAGCTGCATTGAGGGTTATATGGATAGTCCTCAATTTATGACTACAATTGGAACCAGAATTTCTATTGCTAAGCAAGGTGGCTATTAAGTGAGTCATGTCTGTATTTATGATCTTTTTGCCACAGTTGTTAAATGAATCCAACTTCTCCAATTGACTTTGCTTGTCAGAAGTGCTCTGGGAAAGTTGCAAACATGATCCCAGGACACTGCAAGCATCATAAATGCCTGTTGCCAAGTGCCCAAATTTTGATCACATGGCTATGGGGATGCTGTGACCATTGTAAGTCATAAGTTGTTTTTTAGTGCCGTTCAAATTTTAGAATTCTTTATTGGCCAAGTGTGATTAGACACACAAAGAATTTGTCTCCAGTGCTCTCAGTGTACATACAACAATAGTGATAAATCATTATCATAGTCATTGTAAAATGGTTCCTAAATGGATGGTTGTAAGTCGAGAACCACTTGTATAAGCCGAAATATATGTGCTATAACATTATTTGACATATCCCACCTTTATTTTACACATAATTATAAAATACATTTTTATAGCATGCATAATTCTCCAATCTCCTATTTTCCCCAAACAACAATCCTGTAAGGTAGATTAGGCTGAAAAGATTGACTCAAAGTCTTCTAACTGACTTCCCTGCCTAAGGGAGAACTAGAACTCATGGCCTAACACTTTCTGTTTTAGCCATTGTATTATCCTGGCTCTCTTTAATGTCGTCCAGTTAATACCTTCCTTTTAAAATTGGCTTTTCATATTTTAAGTGCATTTCTTTTATCTGCTGACATGAAAGAAGTCTGTGTGAAAGGGAGGTCCACAGATTCATTTATTTGCAATAATGTAAACTTCAACCCACATTTACTAATCAGAGCAGGCCTATTCAGCTATTAAGACGTCTTGTTCACAGTGTACTTATTTTCCTTCTCCATCCATTCCTCCATTTCATATTGTTCTTGCCTCACCTGAGGGTTGGGGTATACTTTCTGTCTTTGCCTTCAAGGAAATTTATAAATCAAAATAAAAGGTAGGACCTTCAAGCAACCATTGAAGTGGGCTTTGTTTCAGGTTCCAAGTCAGTTGCTGAAAACTATTGGGCATGATTGGTTCAAACTGGTCTTTGTTTCAAACACACACACACAACACCATTACTTGTGCTCTCTTTAGAAAACCTTGGAATGCAATACAAACTTGTTGATATCTTCCAACTGTGATGGTATTATTTTTGGATACAAAAAGCTTAATTCTAAAAGAAATGATGTTATGAGAAAGGCAGTATTTCCATTCACCTGATATGATAATGAACATTTATGTCGAGGGACCGGGGTGTGTCATGAGGGATCTTGTATGGACAGCCACTGTCATTCTATATTTTAAGATAACTATCAATTTCTAGGTCTGTTTGTGATGGATGAAGATTCTCCAAGCCAAGATTATGAGCCTTTTTTTGATTCTGATGTGGAAAGCACTGACGGTGAGTGGAGTAGCATTGTAAGAGAGAAAACACTGAGCCCAACTAATCATTTTGCATTTTTCCCTATTCTGCCTGCGGAATAGGTAATCCTCCCTTCTCAGAATGATCCAGGTCTACTGAATCAGTCCAAACCACCTGTTAATTTTTGGTTTCAGCTTCTTCCATGAAATCCTCTTTCGTTGTTAAGGATCTTCTTGACAAGCCCAGTGAAGTTCAATTACAGGTAGTCCTCGACCTACAACCACAAAATGTCTGTTGCTAAATGACATATTTGTTAAGTGAATTTTGACCCATTTTATGACCTTTTTTTTTTTTTGAAAATTTTATTTGGGTTTTCACAAAAACAAAATACAAATAAAACATCTTTTTTGAAAATAGCATGGTCCCAGGTTATCATTTCTTCATACAAACTCAATTTCATGCTCATTTTTATATTCTATTCCATATCTTATTACCATTTTATATTTTCTACATAGTTTTTCCCCTATTTTAATTTTCTCAACTTTGTTTTAATTATCTCATCTCAATTCAAATCATTATATTTATACTTTTGTCTGTCCTGTTTCAATTTCACATTATCTTTTCTTATTAAGCAAATTTTTCCCTGTAGTTACCAATTAGAGTATGACACCTTTATATCCTTTAATTTTATCTATTCACACTCTTATTTAAGCTTCAATGTATACCTTTAAGATTATAGCATTCAATATAATACATAACTTCAAATCGAGTTCTGCTTGGTACATTCTTAAAATAGAGACTATATTCTTAAAAAGAAAAAATTATATATATATGTAAATAAAACACACATTCCAATTCAATTCTATCATTAATATGCATTAACATCTTAACATCTTTAACATTTCTTTTCAATTAAATATCATACTTCCTTGGGAACACTTATAAACTTTCCATAGTTAATTCTTTTTTTTCCATATTTCTCACTTATATTTTTATAAATCATTACTAATAATTAAAAATGTTCCCTTTTAATTCTCTCAATCATTTTAATTCATTTATTTATTAACAAACATCCCACTACATTACAGTAAATATTTTATCGATCATCATATTTTCTAAAATTATTTCTATTTGTAATATAACAATGCCATCTTATGTACCTTTGCAGAATCCCTTTTGCAATTAAATTTTCACCCATTATCTCTAAACAAGCTTATGGATACAATCCTTATATCTTTTCTCTGTTTCTCCATTTCTTGTTTCTGTTTTTACAACTTCTTTTCCTTGCCTTCTTCCCCCTCTTCTTCTCCCTCCCCTTTTTACCCCCTCGTCTCTCTATGTTTAACTCTCTCATCTGTAATCCCCTCTTCTGTTGCTTTCTAATATTACACTTATCTTTCAAATTGTTCTTCTTTTTGGTTGTTTTTTCTAGTCTTATACCTTTCACTCTCTTTCCCCCCTTTTCTTTTTTCCCCCACTTAAAATTATTTGATCATTAAAGATGGCTTCTTCTTTGTCCCAATCTTCTTGTTCTGCAAGCATTTCTTGTTGCTTCTCATAGTTCCAGATCTCCATTTCTAAAAATTGAAACACGAAGCCAAAAGAACTTCTCCCTTCTTGTGCATCTTCTTTCCATTTTTTAAGTTCCGTTTTCAGTTCTTCTAAGAGTGATACCATTTTAAAAACTTTTAAACAACCACCCGGTTAATTTTAGTCATCTAGATGCAAAAACCAAAAATCACCAAATAATCCAAGGCTGTTTCTACTTGCTTCTTTTTTCTACTTTCTCTTCCTGGGGTTCTATTATTTTGTTACCAAGTTTCAATTAAAATGTATCTCTGAAGAATCTTGTTAAAATTTCACTGTAAGTTCCTTTTAATTACAGTTCCATTCCTTAATTCGAGGCAGTCTCCTCCATTTTTCCAGATCCTGCCCTTTTATTCTTTTTTTTTCTCCTTTCCTGCTTTTAAAAACTTTTAAATGTCCAGAAATCTTTATTATCCCTTTGACTTTTATTTTCAGCTTAGATGCCTATTAATGTCAAAGTGGATTTTTTTTCAATTTCTTGCTTAAGTCTCTTAGCAATCAGTATAAGGAAGGGAAGAAAAAAAAACCTAATCCTTTCCCTTCTCTCTCTCCTTCGCAGCTTCAAAATCTTCTTTGGAAACAATGTTGTTAAGTTTAAATTCCAGGGTACCTTATTTGTTGCTTTTGCTGTTTGACCCGGTCAACCAAAATTTTCTCTTTTTATCTTCCCCCTGCACATTCTTTTCCGGTCGAGTTCTTCTTTGTGGTGGCCATTTTTGACCACCGCTACAACCGCCTTCGGGAAAGGGAGTAATGGCCAGTTGGGGAGGAGAGATGCGGCTCTTCTCAACCCTGCAGGCAGTCTCCCGCCTCTTCACCACCTCTATGGGGTGGCTTAGCCCCAAAACCAGCCGGCTCGGGGGGCTCCAGCAGCGAGCACGGATCGAAGCCTCGGAGAGACGAGGTTTCGGTCTGTCGCCGAAGAAGCTCAAACCGGAAGTTCCCATTTTATGACCTTTCTTACCACAGTTATTAAGTGAATCACTGCAGTTGTTAAGTGAATCTGGCTTTACTTTGCTTGTAAGAAGGTCACAAAAGGTGATCCCATAATCCCAGGATACTGCAACTGTCATAAGTATGAGTCATCTGCCAAGTGCCTGAATTTTGATCATGTGACTATGAAGGCTGCAATGGTCATAAATGTGAAAACAGTCGTAAGTCATTTTTTTCAGTGTCATTGTAACTTTGAACAAACAGTAAATGAATTGTAAATAGAGAACTATCTGTACTCACAAATTAAAGCAAATATATGTGTCCCAGGGTAATGATGCAGGATCCAACCTGGGTCAGTCACCAGAATCAAAGGTTTTGTCTTCCGAGCTTTTGGATTCATGCTGGAGCCCATCTTCAGAGAATATCTCTCTAGCAGAATGTGTGTTCTTCTGTGTGCGGTATTAATAGTGCCTGTTGTAAGTGGCTTTTTATGTGTGTTTGATGGCTGGCTTTTAAGTCATTAGCCTTCATTTGTTTGTGCTGCTCAGCTCTCGCCTTCTAAGTAGCAGTAGCAATAGCAGATTTATATAAGACTTTACAATGCTTTACAGCCCTCTCTTAAGTGGTTACAGAGTCAGATATTGCCCACAACAAACTGGATCCTCATTTTACCCACCTTGGAAGGCTGAGTCAACCTTGAGCCTGATGAGATTTGAATTGCCAAATTGCAGGCATCTGGCAGTCAGCAGAAGTAGTCTGCAGTACTGCACTCTAACCACTGCACTACTGTAGCTCATACTACCAGTACTTGATAGGCTGATGGTCAATCAACACTCCTTATTTACTGGCAAGGGGCCTGTTTTCCAGGCTTCAATCCCTTCCCTGGCTGTTTTTGTTCCTGCTCATCCAACAATTTTAGTAACTGCAAAGTTGAATGTGTTTTCTTGTTCATGGCAGTGTAAGGATACCAGTGAGTTTGGGTCTCCTTGTCCGACGGCTCGCTTATGTTTTTGCAGTATGGTGATTAGCTTCCCCCGAGTCCGTCCTACATAGTCAGAGGGGCAATACATGCGTGGGATTTTGTAGATTACATTGGAAGTATCTCCCACCTCCAAGCAATCTTTACAATGCATAATTTGTCCTCATATGGCAACCTCTGGGCAGTGTGTGATTTCCACTTGCAGCTCTCAGAAGCTGCATTCTACAGCTTCCTAAATGTTTTTTAATGTATGGCAGGATATGCCATGTGTTTGGTCTTGTACTTTTTTTTCTTCCTTTCTCTCCCTACCATGGACAAGATAAAAGACCAATGATTGCTTTGACGTGGGCGATACTTCCAGTGTAATCTACCAAATCCTCTGCATGGATTGCCCCTCTGACTATGTAGGACAAACTGGGAGGAAGCTAATCACCAGATTACGAGAGTACAAGCAAGCAGTCAGACAAGGAGACCCGAACTCATTGAAAGCCTCACATTGCCATGAACAAGGAGACACATTCAATTTTGCAGCTACTAAGATTGTTGGACAAACAGGCACAAAAACAGCCAGGAAGTGATTGAAGCCTGGGAAACAGGCCTCTTGTCTGTCAACAGGAGTGTTGATTTACCACCAGCATATCAAGTACTTAGAAGGCGAGGGCTGGGCAGCACAAGTAAACAACAGCTAATGACTTAAAAGCCAGCCAACTACACACCCCAATCAACATCTAAAAAACCACTTATAACAAGCATTATATTTACCACACACAGAACAGCACACATTTTGGTAGGGAGAAGTCCCCTGAAGATGGGCTCCAGCACGAGTTCAGAAGCTCTGAAGACAAAACCTTTGATTCTTTGGTTGACTGACCCCCAATTGGATCCTGCAACTACCTGTACTGTAACAAGCATAGTTTTAGTGGCCAAGAGGACAAAAAAAGAAGCCTGTTCAGCCATTCACTGAATGACTTTGGCTAGTCTGGTATACTTTGCAAATTTGTTTAGAGAAGAGAAAGAAAGGGGGAACTCCTTTGTCTGTTCCTTGGAGAAAGGATATAAATGTGAAGGATAATTAAGTAGAGATTCACCTAATAAGTGCAGTTTTGTCTCCTCTACCCAGTTGGCTCCCTTGATTGCTTGGTCTAATTAGTCTTTAATGAGACTGCTAGGCATAGTTAAGTGGATTCAGTTTACTTTGTTGGAAAAGCTTGTTCTCAACTTTTTCTTTATATTGTCATTCTCCACAATTTGTATATTACAGGTTATAACTTCTTGCTGTTTATACATTTGACACTTTTGTATATACTGCATATTATCACTTGAGTTTTCATTTTTAGTTTTCAAAAGCTAGAAGCTTGAATTCGTTATGACAGCCATCTCCAATTTAACAGTATTCAAACCATCAATCAGGTTTTCCTATCTTTGGCCATACAAGCTGGGAATTCTGGGAACTGTAGTTGCAATATGATTGGAAGATGCCAGATTAAGGGTGGCTGCCATAAATGGAAACTTCATTAATTGACTATAGTGGTATTTGAAACCCCAAGAGTTGCTTCATTTCATTTGTCTTTTCAAGATCTTCCATATTCTCTTTGGAATTGACACTATTGCAGGGTGAGAGGAAGTTTTAAATTATAGATTAAAAATTGCTCTACTGAGCAATCAAAAATTGCTCTACTGGCTTCCTGGGATTTTCAGGAAACAGAATATGGAGAAGTGCTGAATGAGAGTAGCCTTGGCCAGGTCTAAACATTCAAATATTATTTGAAGCATTTCAAATATTATTTGATTAAAAAATATCCTCAAGAAGATACAATCTATGCCAAAAATTCTTGTACACACTTGGAAATTCTTTTGGATAAAGTTGAGAGAGATGGGGTATCTGAGGAAGCTTGTAGTCATGGGTGTGTTGCTAGACCCTTCCATTGCTACCCACTTTTTGAAAGAGGCTTGTCATAAGAAAAAAGGAAGGCAGCATGCTGCACAACAATGCCTGCTGCTTTGTTATCTATTTGCAGGAATCCCCCTTGAGCTTATCAAGGCATGATAGAGAACATCCTAGTAAATGAGTGTTTTGTGACGGGCTGTGAAAGTACATCTGCCACATGCTGTCAAAATTCCAGGTGTGCCTTTGCCTTAAGAGGTTGTCTACCTCTGCTCTAAATATTGTTGAATTGCAACTCCCGGTAGTCTCATCCAAATGTGGCCAAAGATTAATGATTCTGGAAGTTGTAATTCAATAAAATCAAAGGGATTAATCTAAACCAGGCCAATCCTACTTTTGATCAGGCTTTGGATGCTCACAGCTCGCTGTTTTCAAATGTTGCTCAGTTGGTCTAAGCTTTTCCCCCCCACACCCCGAATCCCCACTTTTTCTCAGATGGGAGTCTGAGTGAGGAGGCTCCAGGACAGACAGCTCCTCCACCCCCAAGCCATCAGTATGCCAAATCCCTCCCTGTCTCCGTGCCCATCTGGGGCTTTAAAGAACAACGCCAAGAGATACGATCCTCTGACGAAGAGAACAGTAAGGTGGGTCAAAGTAAGGATGTCCAATTTGAGAGGCCATCCTCGGGGGGGGGGAGCTATCGGGACCCTTTCCTTTTCCTTGGCTGCCCTTGGAGCCTTCCTGACAAAGTACAGGTGGTCCTCGAATTATAGCCATTCATTTAGCAAATGTTCAGAGCTACAGCGGCACTGAAAAATATGACTTGCAGCTGGTCCTTGCACTTATAATCTCCCCAGCATTCCCATGGTTAGTGATCCAAATTCTGTCAAACCGGCATTTATTTACAACAATTGTAGTGTCCCAGGGTCATATGATCACCACTTACCACTTCCCCAGCCAGCTTCCAACAAAAAAAATCAATGAAGGAAGCTGGATTTATTTAACAACCACATGTTTCACTTAACTGAAGAGATTTGCTTGACAACTGTGGCGGGGGGGGGGTCATAAATCAGGCACAATTCATTTCACCATCACTTTGCTTAGCGGTGGAAATTCTGGTCCCAATTGTGGTCATAAGCCAAGGGCTACCTGTAATAAAATCCTTTGAGGGGGAGATTGTTGTGGCTGAGCCCCTCTCGGTCTGCAGACAGAAAGATTAGAGAACAAAGTGGGGGGAGCCTGAATTAGACTCTTTAACGGTTTTTAAGCATCATTTTCCCAACCAGAGACTCAACTTCCCTGCTGGTCTTTTCAGCATGAGAAGAGATGGGGGCGATGCCATCAAGAAGGGATTCCCCTCATTTTTTGGAAGTGATTGTGATCTTGAAAAAATACACGTTATGCTCTTTTTGGGGGTACAAATCCCCTTGTTTTTTAAAAGTGAAAAATTGTACGATTTTGATGCAGTCTTGTGTTTAAAAATCGTCAGTATATTTTGCAGTTCTGGGTTCCACGTTTTAAGGAAGACTAGGAATTTGCAACACATCAAAGGAAGTTGCTCGGGGACTGAATTACATCTTTGGATAAAAACTGGGGGAACATTGTATAATTTGTGCTAGAACCCGAAAGAATGCCTTACAGAAAAAAGATTAAAAATCTGTTCTTCATCTCCCAGAGGATGGAACACAGGAAAATGCTCTCAAGTTACAGGAAGGCAGATCAAAACAGTCAGACTGAATTGTGTAGAAGACTTTCTAACAGTCAAAACAGCTCAAGCCAATACCCAAAGAGGTTGTGGGATCCCTGAACTAGGTAAAGTTTAAAGAAAAGTCAGGAAGCAATTTTGTCAGCCATGCTTTAACTTGGGTTCCTGGACTGAGCAGAGCATTGGGCTCCATCAAACTCTCTTATTTTTCACAATTCATTTGTAGTTTAGAATAGCAAATGTATAGCAACGCGACAGCCTAATGCAAAGTTTTCCAATCTTGGCAGTTTTCAGACATATGGAATTTGAAGTTGATATCCATATGTCAAGCTATTCTCCAAAGCACAAGAAGCAATGGGTGGGAACTAATCAAGGATAAGCAACTTAGAACTAAGGAGAAATTTCCTGAGAGTTAGAACAATTAATCAGTGGAACAACTTGCCTCCAGAAGCTGTGGATGCTCCAACACTGGACGTTTTTAAGAAGATGTTGTATAACCATTTGCCTGAAGTGGTGTGGGAGTTCCTGCCTAAGCAGGGGGGTGGGCTAGAAGTCCTCCAAGGTCCCTTCCAACTCTGTTATTCTAAGAAGGAGTCTTAAGAATTTCACAGCTAGCATAGCCATTTCTGAGAATTCTGGGAGTTGAAGTCCATTCTTCAGTTTGGAAGGAACGCTGATCTTTCTCCACTGTCTTGGCCTTTTAATTGTGCCTAGTTCAGTTGAGACTTTTGGCTTTATTTGTTCTTTCTCAACTGATCCCTACATCGTTTACCCATAAAGCACTTAGACAGGTATAATGATGAAAAGGGAGATCTTACAGTTAGATAAACACTTCGGAAGATAAGAGTTTACAAAAAGGGCTTCAAACCAGTTTCTGGAGATAAATTAGAAGTGGCCTGTAGTTCCTTAAACACGTTAAAGCTTTCATCCTTCCAAGCAGGTAATGGAAAATGGCATATAGGCAGTCCGTGACACATGATCACATTTAAGACCAGAATTCCCATCGCTAAGCAAGGCAATAACTCACATCCAATTTCACAACCTTTTTTGCCATGGTTACGCAAATCGCTGCAGTTGTTAAGTGAATCGCATGGTTGTTAAAACAATCCAAACTTTCCCCAGACAGCTGAGGTCACAGCTGGCAATCAGATCACACACACACACATACCTATCTTAAATATACATGCCTGTTGTCTAGCAACCAAATTTTGTTCATGTGACCTTGGGGTGCTGCAATCATAAGTGTGAAAACCAGTCATAAGTCACTTTTTTCTATGCGGTTGTAACTTCCAGCAATCCCAAAATCCTGGAAACACTCAACCGTCTTAAATATGAGTTAGTTGCCAAGTATCTGAATTTTGACCATGTGACCATGGGGGATGCTGCAACGGTGATAAGTGTGAAAAATGGTCCCACGTCCCACTGAAACTTTGAACGGTCACTAAATGAACTGTTGTAAGTCGTGGGCTACCCGTAATGGTGAAAGAGAAGTCAGATTCATGGTGGGTTTCTCATGATTTCTCATGATCAGTGACAGCAGGAACAAGAGAGGGAGTCGAAGAAGTTTGGAGATGCGGGAGAAAAAGCAAACAAGTTACCCATTTTCTCTCTCTGCAGCATTCGTCTCCTGACCTCGAGAAGATTGCCGCCAGCATGAGAGCTCTGGTGCTGCGGGTTTCAGATGGCACCGAGATGTTTGGAGACCTGCCTCGGCCACGCCTGAATACGAGTGACTTTCAGAAGCTGCATCGGAAATATTAATAGATCTGGCCGTTGGTCCTGCTGCCTCGGCACCATTTTCCTCCACTACCAAAAATCGGTAGACAGGGTTCAGAGCTCCTCTCAAGCCATACTGTTCAAATTCTGTCCCTCCGGCCTTTGCTTCCACAAGCTTTAATTTAAAATGGGCAACCTCAATTTCACACTACAGATGGGCACAGTTGACTGGGTAACTCCGGGAGCACACACCTTAAATTTTCCACAGTTGAAAAACACTGCCTTAGCTAGAGCAGCCCTTCTGAGAGGGGCTTCTGACACACCTTGACAAAACAGACTCACACAAAGACAGAAACACTAGAGACACCCTGACAAAAATAGCTCTGCCACACCAATCAATCTTTCTTCTTCAACAAGTTGTTGGAAATTGTTCGTCTCCCTTTTTTTTCCTCCCCAATTAAGTGTCTTAAAAAAAATCCTTTGCACACAAACTGGGCTTGGGTTCTATGCCACTCTGCTGTTCGTTTCCTTCTCTCCCACTTGTATAAATCTCCCCATTTCCAGGAGTAGAATTTCAGGGCCCTTTTTACTTTTAGGGAGGTTGGTGCAAATGTGCCCTTGTGGCAGGTGAGTTGTGAAAGAGGGTCTAGGGGCTGTGTGTAGAGCCTCGGACTGATCCCACAACAACTCACCCTACTTTTTGTATCAGATTTTCAAGAGCCGTTTCTGGCTCAAACCCTCTATTTTTGTCCAAAGATGATTGGTGAATTGGAAGAGAGAGAGGATGTTTTTATCTCCTTCCTGCCAGCCTATAAGCCAATAATAATAAAAAGTTTGTCTTTACCAGCTCCTTTTGCTGTGTTGTCTTTTTTTGAGTTTTTAGGGTAGAAATCGGCTGTCTTGCCTGGATTTCTGAAGCACACATTGGAGAAAGATAATTGAAATAGAAAAAAAAAACACACAGAGATGTTTCCAGAAAGTTAAAGCGCTGAAATTGCACTCCCAAGTAATGTAGTGCTCGGCTTATGACAGTTCATTTAATGACCGTTTAGTTACAACAGCACTAAAGTGACTTATGATCATTTTTCACACTTACGACCATTTCAGCATCCCCATGGTCACGTGATCAAAATTCAAATGCTTGACAGCTGACTCATGATGGTTGCAGTGTTCCCGGGGCCATGTGATCACTTTTTGTGACCTTCTGACGAGGAAAGTCAATGGGGAAGCCAGACTCATTTAACAACTGTGTTACTGACTTAACAGCTGCAGTGATTCACTTAACAACTGTGATAAGAAAGGTCTTTAAATGGGGCAAAAATCACTTAACTCTCTTGCTTAGCAACAGAAATTTTGGGCTCAATTGTCATAATTTGAGGACTACCCGTAATATGAAAAGACAAGAGGGTGACTTATAACTGCCTACCTTGGAAAAAGCTGCAACAGGAATTTTGTTCAATGAAATACTGCCACTTTTCCCATATTTTAAAAATCTTCAATGGGAACATTGCTTTGCCATTAAGTTCATTTGTGCTTTTGTCAAGAAAAATGATAATGGGATATGAATAATATGAATAAGTTCTTACCTTCCAAATTCAAGTTTTATTTATTCAACATCCCAGACTTTTTAAAGTCCAGTTATAGGTGTGATTAAATCATAAAAAAACAGAAATAACAGGTACCAAATGCAGATTCTAAAAGATAAATACTATTTTATTGGTGCTTGATATATTTTCGTTATATACAAAGCAGGAGATTGGATTACATTATAAAATATAGGGAGAAGTCAAGATGTAAAGAGGTTTGCTTGAGAGTTAAACTTATGAACAACAGAAACAGATGAAGTTCTTCAGGGGAACTGGTTATTCTGGGAAGAGAAGGCCCCTCTTGCATGCACGGTATGAACCTACCAAGCGTCAGAACTGGCTTTTGCCTAAAGAAGAGAAATTGAAGATGTGGGAAGAGACCAATGCAAAAAAAAAAACCCCTCGAGCAAAAGTGCTCTTGATCCATCTGCATCTCATGTTCCCAAGTTTGAAAGGACAAAGAATGGACTTGGATGGAGTCAGTCGTAATATTTCTCTACCCTCCGAACTTGGCAGTACATCAGCATGGAGAACACGATGCCCAAGACCTAAAGGAATAGAGAAAGATTTACTCAGAAAAAGAACAAAAGCCCTAGCCCAGCTTATCAATACTGTGCCCTTGGAAATTCCTCTTCCTTATCTGCTCCAAAACACAAGCAGGCACTGCCAGCTCTTGGCTTGGGCCTTGAAGTCATCCCACTGCTTGACATGTAGAAACTAACCAATCATATTCTAAGCTAGTGGTTCTCGTTCTTAGCTATTTTAAAATGTGTGGAGTCCCAGAATTCCCCAATCCCTGTGATGGCTGAGGAATTCTGGGAGTTGAAGTCCACATATTTTACATTTGCCAAGATTGAGAAATACCGTTCTAAGCTTAGCCCCATATGACTTATAATACTTCATCTTCAGTTTTGACCAGCAAAGGATGGGTGCAGAAGCTATAGTTTCCTCCACTGGTGCTATTCTACTGGTTCGGCCCAGTTCTGGCATACTGGTAGCGCCAAAGATCAGTTGATACTGAACCGATTCTCTCTGATGAGCTGCTGTTGGGCCCACCTGCCCGCCTGGAATCCCATATTGACCTTTATTCCCTGCTTTTGAAGTGCCGTTGCTTTGCGCGGCACAGCAGATTGCCATGCGTCAGCTGTTGAGGCGACAAGGATTGCGTGTGCACAAAGTGTGCATTTGGCTGGCACAACGCAAAGTGTGTGCATGCACGCAAAGCACACCCGCAAAGCCACACCCATCGAACCGGTGGTAAACCACTTTGAAACCCGCCATTGTTATTCTCCCTCTCTTTTTTCAAACTCAGTTTATCTAAAAAGTGACTGGAGAAAGGAGGCCCCTTCTCATCTTTTCTACCAGCCATCTTGCTGCCTTTGTGGAATTTTGAGTAGTGCAAGAACAAGTATTACATGTTATCCTAGTAACACAATTTTCTTCAGCCTTGCACTCTCCACATGGAAAATAAACGACAGGGATCTGGCTGGAGGTATAACAGCCATGGTGCTGGATCTAAACTGACACTAGGGGAGACTCAGGTTCAAATTCACCTCAGCCAAGGAAATTCCCTGGCAGTTTTGGGCCACTCCTCCGCCAGTAGTGCTTGTGGAAATAAAAAGACATGAAGGGACACTATATATGTTGCATTGATTTCCTGAAGGAAAAGACTGAATGGAAGCCTAACAAATCTTAGTGAGCTAAATATTTTCTTTGGGTTGGTCACATTTAGAAAGTTTTAAGCCCAATTCTATTGTCTTCCTTCTAGTCTATCAGATCTGCAGCTAGGCTATGACTACTGCATTATAAAGATTATGCAAACGACAGGTGTCGGCAGAGAAATGCTGAAAATTTACTTCTTTCCTGCCATCCAGTGGCTGTTGAAAGTTTTGCAGTTTAGATATGTTAAAACCCAGATAAATACTATGATGTATGCTTGATGAAATCTTGGAACCAGTCACTGGTTCTGGTTTTTAACAACTGGCCAAAAATCCTTTGCATTATTTTTATATTTAATGTACAAACTGCTCTTCTAATCTCATTGCTGTCTTGCACACCTTTCCTATTATATTATGATCTAAATATGATGTTGTCTTTGTGGAACCTTTATAACCTTAATGAGCTGTAAATGGCTTTTCTTCTACCTGGTCTTTGCTCTTTTTCTCATGATAGGTAGCTCCGTTTTTTAAAAGAAAGAAGCACACTTTATTGTACACATTTCTATCATCCAAGTGCAGCAGGGGACATTGAGGTATCCCCTGAGCAGGTAAAGATTTAAATGTCCGTTTTAGGCTGAAGAGGATTAAGCAAAAAAAAAAATAGTACATAGTCCAAGGAAAGACTGCAAGACCATTTCTGCTTGTTCCTCATTCAGCTGAAAATTGTGCACTCAGATTTGCAGGTGTAATTTTGAGAAAGTCAGGGGGGAAAAAACCTTCCTAAGAGGTTAGGATAATCTTGTTCTATGTCAGAGGTGGGGAATGATGGCCCTTTTATGATTTGTGTACTTCAACTCCCAGAATTCCTGAGCCAGCATGGCTGGCTCAGGAATTCAAATCAATCAATTAGTTGGAAGGGACCTTTAAGGTCTTCTAGTACAACCCCCTGTTCTAGCAGAAGACCCTATGCCATTTCAAATAAGCTACTGTCCAGTCTCTTCTTAAAAACCTCCAGTGATGAAGCACCTACAACTTCTGAAGGTGTTCCATTGGTTAATTGTTCCCATTGTTAGAAGTTTATCCTTAATTCCAGTTTTTTCTCTCCTTGACTAGATTCCCATTCATTGTTTCTTGTCCTGCCCTCTGGTGCCTTGAAAAATAAGTCGTCCCCCCCACCTCCTCTTTGTGGCAGCCTCTCAAATACTGGAATACTGCTATCATATCCCCCTTAGTCCTTCTTGTCTACTAGACTAGCCAAACCCTCCAACCGTTCTTCATATGTTTTAGTCTCCAGGCTTTAATCATCTTAGTTGCTCTTTCTTCTTTGCCCTTTTTCCAAAGTCTCAATGTCTTTTTTATAATGTGGTGATCAAAGCTGGGTGCAATATTCCAGGTGTGGCCTTTCTAAGGCTTTATTTAAAATGGTACCAATACTTCACATGATTTTGACTCTATGTCTCTGTTCATACAACCAAAGATTGTATTAGCTTTTTTGGCGGCTGCTGCACACTGCTGGCTCATAAGTCATAAAAGGGCCATCGTTCCCCACACCTATTCTACGTGGTGAGCATAGAGATCTTGGAAGGAAACCTTGCTAGATATCTAGCAGCGTTTCTTAACCATAGCAAGTTTAAGATGTGTGGACTCCAACTCCCAGATTTCCCTAGCCAGCATGCTGGCTGAGGAATTCTGGAGTTGAAGCCCATATATCTTAAACTTGTCAAGATTGAGAAAAACACTGGTCTAAGTTACTCCATCTACCACTAGTGCTCTGATCATCTCACCTGGACAACAATGATACAGGCAGCAAAAATGCCCATTGCAAAGATGTTCTCTGCTAGCCAACGTTTCACCTTCTCATAGCAAGGCTGCAAGGAAAAGGACAAAATAAACAGAAGCACATGAAACATTAGGAAACCTTGGGAGAAATGTCCCATAGAGGTAATTCTCGACTTACAGTCATTTCTTTAGTCACTGTGCAAAGTTAAAACAGCACTGAAAAAAGTGACTTACAACCAGTCCTCACACGCATCGTAACATCCTCATGGTCACATGATCAACATTCAGGCATGTGGAAACCAATACGTTATTCACAATTTTTGCAGTGCACCAGGATCATGTCATCACCATTTATGACCTTTTCAACTGGGTTTCAACAAGCAAAATCAAGCAGGATTCGCTTAACCACTGCATAATCCACTTCACTGCAGTGATTCATTTAACCCCTGTGGCAAAAAGGTTGTACATCAAGCGTGACTCACCCAGCAATAAAAATTCTGGTCCCATTTCTGGTTATAAGTTGAGGACTGCTTTTTTACAAGTAGTCCTTGACATATGACCACAATTGAGCCCCAAGTTTCTGTTGCTAAGCGAGACGGTTGTTAAGTGCATTTTGACTCATTTTACAACCTTTATTGCTGTAGTTGTTAAGTTAGTAACACAGTTGTTAAGTGAATCTGGCTTGTCCCTTGACTTTGCTTACCAGAAGGTCTCAAAAAGGGATCTGGGACACTGCAACCATCATAAATAAGAGTCAGCTGCCAAGTATCTGAATTTTGATCATGTGACCAAGGGATCGATCACGCAGCGATCTTTAAGCATGAAAAACAGTCGCAAGTCACTTTTTTCAGTGCTGTTGTAACTTAAAACCATCACTAAAGGAATTGTTGTTAAGTCGAGGACTACCTGTACTCTAGTATTGCCATTAATTCTGCTCCTGGAAATGATCAGCAAGTAATTTTCACTAGTGCTTTTCAGGTCCTCCTTGAACATAAGAGCCATTCTACTTTCCAAAAAAAAAAAGACTTCTTCAGCCTCTATCACAATAATACAAGGGCAAACGATCAATACAAACTCAAGGTAAACCAACTTGATTGCAGAAAGTACAACTTCAGCCACAGAGTGGTCAACGCCTCGAACACCCTACCCAACTCCGTTGTTACAGCCTCAACCCCTCACAGCTTCAACCTCAAAACTATCTATTGTGGAGCTCACCCCATTCCTAAGAAGTCCTTAAAGGGGGCGTGCATAAGCCCACCAGTGTGCCTACCATCCCCATTTCTGTTCCTTTGTTTATTTAATACCTATATTGCTATCTTGTATATGTTTGACAAACAATCAATCAAACAAACAAACAAATAAATAGTAAATTTGGGGAAAATGACAGGAATCAGAACAAGAAGCTTCTCTCTGTTTCAGAATTGGGACTAGATCTGTACATAGATCTTGTCCCAACTTACAACTAGACTTATAACTGTTCGTTTAGTGACTGTTCAAAATTACAATGGCACTGAAATAAGTAATTATGACCATTTTTCAACCATTGCAGCATCCCCATGGTCACATGATCAAAATTCAAACGCTTGGCAACTGGCATGTATTTATGATGTTTGCAGTGTCCTGAGGAGGTCATGTGATCCCGTTGTGACCTTCTGACAAGCCAAGTCAATGGAGAAGCCAGATTCGCTTAACAACCATGTTACTAAATAACTGCAGTGCTTCATTTAACAACTGTGGCAAGAAAGGTCATTAAATGGGGCAAAACTTACAGCAACAAAAAATTTTGGGCTCAACCATGGTCATAATTCGAAGACTATCTGTACATGCTATTGTTATCTACTGTTAAAATTAATAGACATCCTTAAAAATCATGAACAGACAGAGAAGAGGACAAGCAGCAGCAAAGTGGAATTTCAGGCTGTGTATTGTTGCATAAACAGAGTGCCCTGGGGTTGAGGAATCTGGAAGGCCACCCGGGCAGGAAAGAGATATCTGCAGGGCCTCCCACAATTCTCTGTGCTTCTGTCTGGCTGTGAATTTACAGACTCTCTTGGAGAAAGTGCCAGTTTGGAAACCACTGCAGGAAAGGGAATTCCCAATAATCTCTGTGCACTGATGATGTTACCTAATTGGGTAATGAAACGTCTGCAAGAAAACTACCAAGCTCAGAGAGCGCCCGGAATTCTACAGCTCAAGCCTAAGCTACAGATATTCTCTTCTATCAGTTTCAATCATCTTCAGCACAATCCTGTTGCCATCATCTCACCTCTTTCCACCAGCTGGCACTGTCCCTTTGACAACCATTGCTTCTCTGTAAGCAGCAGGACTCGGGAACCCAAGTGCTATTCCGCACCTCAAACCAATCGGTGTAGTTACGCACCCCGCAACAACGGAACTGCAAAGCAAGAAGATAAGGAAAGGAGGAATGTGTGTGCTTGTGCTTGAGGTCCGGAAAAACTCCCAGTGACTTCAAACTAGGTAGGTACCACATTGAACCATTGTTGTTTTTTACACACTCACCTCGTTTTGTGCCAGGTCCCACGCTTTGGTTAACCCCACGTTGTCATCTGTGCCATAGAGTTTGAGCCCTTCCTTGAGGTTAGACTGGGCATATCGGTCAAACTGGAGGAAAGACACACTACATGCACCAATGGATTTCTTTAGTGCCACAAGTAAATGTCTCTGGATAGGGGGAGTATCAATGAACCCAAGTTTCCAGTCCTCACAGTGGTGATTGAGGGGAGTTGGAATGCCCTATGCTGAAACAGGATACTTTGGGCTGGTTTTAGAGGCCAAGGGTAAGGAAACTTGATATTAAAATACTTTATGTAATTGCAAGCCATATTTCTATACGGGTAGTCCTCGAGTTACGATCACAATTGAGCTCAAAATTTATGTTGCTAAGTGAAACATTTGTTAAGTGAGTTCGCCCCATTTTACGACTTTTCTCGCCACAGTTAAGTGAATCGTTGCGTTTTTTTAAGTTAATAAAATGGTTGTTAAATGAATCTGGATCTCCCATTGACTTGGCTTGTCAGAAGGTTGCAAAAACTGATCACTTGACCCCGGGAACATGCAACCGTCATAAACATGAATCAATTGCCAAGCATCTGAATTTTGATCAAATGACCATGAGAATACTGCAATGGTCCCAGTTGTGAAAAATGGTCATAAGTTACTTTTTTCAGTGCTGTTGTAAGTGAACTGTTGTAAGTTGAGAACTACCTGTACTTAACACTCGTCTTGGTTTTTTTAATATCACCTTTTGGATTATCAAAATACCATTACCCAGGAACACAAACATCATGTAATTTGAACAAAGGGAAGTTTTATGGGATGGGGGACTCCAAACAAGCCAGCAAGTTTGTGTAGGTACATGGAATGAAGTATCATTCAAAAGGGCACCTTTACTGGCTTGGGACATCCTACAAAAGTGGGTACCTGACTGGCTGGGGGAATTCTGGGAGTTGGAAGTCCATATAATGTTGAGTTTGAGAAACCATAATCTACACTCAGATGCGAGTTTCCAGTTTCTTAATAGATTTCTTAAACCCACATTTGGAAAACAGGCGAGGCTGGAAGTAAACCTACATATTTTTTCTCTCTCATAACATCATTATCATCATTATCAGTTCTGGACCCATTAAGATAGGAATGGATGAATAATATGACTACATTGGTGTTCGACGATGGAATTTTATATTTCTGACAGATGGCATCAGACTATGTATGACTGACATGGCCACACAGAAGCAAAGAAGGTTGACAGCCAGTACAAAATTGTTTCTTCCAATTATTTTGTTTTTGTTTTTAAAGAATATGTGCTCTAACTCTTCAAAGGAAAATTTTGAGGGTGTAAAACTTGACCACATGGCCAAAGGTTGCTGCAACATGCCAGTTGCCTAGTGCCAGAATTTTGATCATGTGACTGGGGATGCTGCAACGCAAGGACCAGTCAGTCATAAGTCGCTGTAACTTCGAACAGTCTCTAAAGAATGCTTGTAAGTCGAGGACTACCTGTATAATGGATTGTTTCCTCATTCCATGAAATTGAGATAGACGTTCAGTCTATATTACATACCTCTTTGGATACTTGGAATTCATATTGTAATTCACATTTCTGATATTGGTGATGCCACAATCAGCTATAATGCAGAGCACTGAGGATTTTCTTTAAGCAATCTCCTTAGCAATTCACCCCATTCCTTCCAATTGTTTTTTTTAATATACATATGGAAATAAGGATCCTTACCTTATCCCGGCAAGTGAAAAAAACTAGCAACCCAACTAGTTCCAGCAGGAACAGAATAGAAAGGACCGTGAAGAACTAAAGAAAAACAGACAAATTTATCAATCCAGGTTGAATGGTTTATGGTTAGATACATGTTTTATATTTATACAGGTAGTCCTTGATTTACAACAACAATTGAGCTCAAAATTCCTGTTGCTAAGCAAGACATTTGTGAAATGAATTTTGCCCTCTTTTACAACCTTTCTTGCCACATTAAGTGAATCACTGCATTTATTAAAAAATTAGTAACACAGTTGTTAAGTAAATCTGGCTTCCCTATTGACTTGGCTTGTCAGAACGTTGCAAAAGTTGATCACATGACCCTGGAACACTGCAACCATCATAAATATGAGTCAGTTGCATCTCTCCATTTTGATCATGTGACCATGGGGATACGTTCGTATATGTGAAAAACAGTCATAAGTGACCATTTTTAGTGTTGTTGTAACTTTGGTCACTAAATGAGCTGTTGCAAATCGAGGACTACCTGTATACAGTTAAGTACATTTCTCAGCTAGGATTGTTTCCATCATGAACCTCAATATTTTAATGGACTCAAAAGATTTTTCTGTTAGAAAAATACCTTGGAACACAACCTTCTTCAACCTGATGCTCTCCAGATGTGCTCCCTACCTGCCAATTATGGCCAGACTTCCCTGTATATAACCAACACCCCCAAAATGCACATTTTTAAATTCTCTTATTATTTTAATTCATTAAAGCCCTTAGACCCAATTTTTACCCAAAACGATCCCTACTGTAATTTATATATGAACACAGGAAAAGTAGTACCTGCCTTGCAGTATATTATATAGAAAGATCCCGTGCAAAGGAATAAACATTTTAGAAGAAAAAGAAAACGAATCATGCATCCCAAAAACTGAAAGCAATTCTTAGGAAGGTTGTCTGAAATGCAATCAATTTTGGGAGCAGAAAAAAAATGTGGTGTTGATCACATGGTCACCCAAGGTCGCCATCTTGATTTTTTTTATCTCCTTCTTGGAGATATATCCCTGCTCAGAAATTTATTGCTTATGAATTACATTCCAAGACCAAAGATGCCTGGTCTTTAAGTAGGTCCTGTAGACAAATCTTGCTTCAGAATAAGTCCTGTAGATACCACCTTCCCTGACCAGAAGTAGTTCCTGCTTCTGCCAATGGGCTTATTTGGCATTCATTCCATTTGACTCTTATTCGTGCCGACAGTATGGTCCACAGAGCTACTTACCGTCAGCAGGAGACATCGATGTTCTGTGGCTGCCCCCAAGCAACCGAGGAACCCCACCACCATGATGATGGCACCTGTGGCCATGAAGAGTCCTGCTGCTGACAGCGATGGGAAGGAGAAGGATAAGGTAGCAAAGCGGCCCTGGGTGGCGGCCAGCCATATGCCCACACCGAGCACCCCACATCCACCCAGCTAAAGGGAGAGATAAAGGAGAAGCACATTCACATAATCAAGAATGGAGGCTCAACTCTTCTCATTGTTTTCCAGGATACCATTGCAGGAGAAATAATTAGCTTAATTCACAATTATTTTTTACCTTTCCAGTTTATCAAACTCTCTCTCTACCACCTCAAAGGATCGTCTACTTCCACAATGGAAACTACTCTAATGTTCAATTCTTGTGGATGTTGAGGAGTTCCAATGTTTATAAACGTTCCCATAACATCATAGGAGTTCAGCCAATAAGCCGTGCATGAAAATAAAAGCCAGGTTTTCAGATTATTATTTTTCATGACAATATGGAATCAACAAATAGACTGCACTGTACTTCATTTAATCTCACATCACTCCTACAAGACAAGAGTTTATAACTCTGGTATTGTTTAGAAGACCCATGAAGACCTGGGTTTTTTTATCAGCCTTTTAGCGAGGGGAGATGAGACCCTTCACCATATTGGGCTTGCCATCTATTATCTTTATTGATGTATTGTAATTTTTTAGTTATTCTGAACTGCTCAGAACTCTTGAGAGTTGGGTGGCCTATGTTTCATAAATTATTATTAAAGTTATTATAACAGGAGACAATATGAATGTGGACCAGATCACCTATAATTGATTATTATTGTTCATTGCTGATTGTTGTTTATATCTTCCTCGTTTCTCATAAGTTGCTCTCAGTCACATTGTTAAATTAGATAGATAGATGGATGGATGGATGGATGGATGGACAGACAGATAGACAGACAGATATACAAACACATACACACACACACACACACACACACACACACACTCTATAGAATAATAATTAATAGAAAATATTCCTGATCTGGAATAGATCTGCTGATTTGTAAGGGATGAAGATTGCCTGTTGCACAGGAAGGTTTTCTCTGGTGCATAACTTTAAAATCACTCAAATTCATTCTAGAGGTATAGATTTCGCATACCTACCCAAAAGATGAGATTGAACAGAAACATTTTCACTTTAACACAAAGCAAACATCCTCGGCTCACCCCCATGATGCACAAAGATAAACCTAGAAAGAGATGTGGATGAAAACTCAATAATGCCTAATATTTCCACACATTATTCAAGACAAAGCTTGATTTGCCAATAAAAATACCACGGCTTAGGCAACAGATGTAATAAATCCAAAATTGGCAGACTCAATTTGGTCATAACTGGAGGACTACCTGTAAGTATGTTTGCTGGTAAACAATTGGGACAAATTTCCAGAGTATAATGTTTCTTTGCTGATATAATCCTGTTTCTAAGCAGTAAAGTGCAATTCTAAATCTTCAACCTATCTCTTCTTCATGGTTGGATTAGTTCTAGCTAGACCTACGCAATTCAAGCAGTATTCTAGGGCACCAAATTTTAGAGAATGCCAAAATTGAAAATACACAAAATACACAACTATAAAATTTCATAATCTTTGCTTATGGCTTTAGAATACTTTCTTTCCATGCTTTTGAAAATACCTACAAAGTCAGATAAGTGGTAGTAAATAGCACACTAACCAGATGTTGTGAATCCTGAAAAATTATTATTACAGCTAGGGACTTCAGGAATCTGATAATATTAGACAAAGTTCTGACATTAAATTACTGAATGAGAGAATCACAAGAGCAGGTCAACAACTTATTAACGTTATAAGTAGTAGTAGAGCAAACTCCATGCCAATGGTCCATTCAAGGGTTAAATATAATTTCACAGAATGGCTGTCATATGACCACAATGGGTGCTAATGTAATTAAAATTATTTACTGTAATTCAGAGTAAATAGGGGAAAATGTCCAAGAAAAGGGAAAAAAAGGTGTAGAAAACAATAAAAGTAAAAAGCTAAAGCTAAAATACTTGGGGGAAAAAGAAGTCCCTTCTCAAAAAATTGGAAGATGAACAAAAAATATAGGAGCACCCATAATATGCCTAGGGCATGAACATGTCTCGAGCTGGTCCTGATAATGGACTACGGTCTCTTGTATCTTTATCTAAAGTAGTGATTTTCAAACTTGGCAACTTTAAGCTGGGTGGACTTTAATTCCCAGAATTCCCAAGCCACCAGAGATGGTATTCAGCAGGTTTTGACCAGTTCGGGAGAACCAGTAGCGGAAATGTGGAGTAGTTCGGAGAACTAGCAAATACCACCTCTGACTGGCCCCGCCCCCATCTATTCTCTGCCTCCCAACTCCCAGCTGATTGGCTGGGTCTTCTTTTGTTGCCCTGCACAGGATAACGGAGCTGGAAAGCAGGCTAGTAGGGTGGGGAGGGAATGGGATTTTGCTGTATCCTTCCCCTGCCATGCCCACCAAGCTACACCGACAGAACCGGTAGTAAAAAAATTTGAATCCCACCACTGCAGCCGCCTATCTTAAAGTTACCAAATTTGAAAAATACAGATTCAGGAGGTGATTATTGTAATCAGTTGGTCTCAGAGGGACTTGTGAATCTTCATATATAGGATCCATTGTTAGATAAAGAGCAAATAATCTTTATGGCCTTATTTGAACAACATGCTCAGTTGAATTAACAGTGAGACTTGCATACAGACATGTAAAACAAACTCTATTGGAGCATAAAAGGACACATTTTAACCCAAAACAATGCTGGGCTTGTTCCATCTTAAACTATTCTATCCTGGTGAAGCAAGCCAATAAACTGTTGTAATTAAGTAGGAATTTGAATTTGGTCTGTTTTCACCCCAGGTCCCACCAAAAAAAATGTCATTTTACTATACATTTGCCAGCTTCCTATTGTCGCCACTGAATTACATATAAAATACTACGAGGCCTCAGTTCCACAGGCAGAGGCATAGCCACTGTCTTGACTTTTTAAACACACACACACACACACACACACACAGATGCCTCTGCCCCATTTGGTTTGGTGTTCCTCCTCTTAAGGAAGCACAGGTAGTCCTCGACTTACAACAGTTCATTTAGTGACCGTTATAAGTTACAATGGCACTGAAAAAAGTGATATGACCATTTTTCACACGGACGATCATTACAGCATCCCCATGGTCGCATGATCAAAATTTAGACCCTTGGCAACTGACTCATATTTACAACGGTTGTAGTGTCCTGGGACCATGTGATTCACCTTTTGCGACCTTCTCACAAGCAAAGTCAATGGAGAAGCCAGGTTCATTTCATAACTGTGTTACTAATTTAAGAACTCCAGTGATTCACTTAGCAATTGGGGCAAGCAAGGTCATAAAATCGGGCAAAACGCACTTAATAAATGTCTCACTTAGCAACATAAATTTCCAGCCCAACTGTGGTTGTAAGTCAAGGACTACCTGTATCCATCTACCTTCACCCATCTGATGCCATCCAGATGTACAAGATTGCAATTCTCATACCAGCTGGAAATAGCCGCATGTATAATCCTAACACAACCAAGACAGCACCAAACTGGGGAGGCTGGTATGAGAAACAGAAACCATGCAGAGTAGAAAATGACCATCTGTACACAATTGCGAGGGAAACTGAATACTCTGGATCCATTACATTGGTTAATTTTTTTTGTCAAAAATGGATTAAACCATTATGAGCGATGTGGTGGAGATCTCAGTGTCATGTCTGGAAGCTGCCAGAAGGCAAAGAAGAGCAAAAAAAAAAAAAAAAAGATGATAGATAGTGGGTACGGAGGCTAAATCGCATGTCTAACAGTTGAGGAAGTGATGCATGTCGAGCCTGTCGAAGAAAAGGATGAAGGGGGACATGATAACTGTCTTCCAGTACTTGAGGAGCTGCCACAAAGAGGGGGTTGACTCTAAGGCACCTGAAAGCAGGACAAGCTTGGTAAAGAGAGATCCAACCTAGAAGGAGATATGGACTGACTATGAGAACAATTGACATATGGAATTGCTTGCTCCCTGGGGTTGTGGGTTCTCCATCACTGAAGGTTTTCAAAAATAGAGCGGACAACCATTTGACTGGCATGGTATAATGCTCCTTCTTTGAGCAGGAGGTTAGACTAAAAGACGAGGCCCTTTCCAAACCTATGGTTCTAGGTTTCTATGTTTTTATGTGTAAAATGGTGCCAGAAGTCTTCCAATACAAGTTGCCATCTCTGATCCTAGATAGGGTTCCGCTACATCTGAAAGGTCAGGATCACAATTTAGTTTTTTCCTGGACTCACACCTCCTGCTAGAAGAGCAAGTGACAGCTGTGGTCAGAAGGACCCAACTATAGTTGAGGCACAAATTGTACCTTTTCCTGAACCAGGTGGCACTGGAGGTCTCCTGTGCCTGGTCTGTATTGCCCCAACTGGATTACAGCAGCTTACTTTTATGCAGGGAGGTCCTTGAAGAGCCACGTCTGCGACTTCAGAATGCAGCTGCTTGTTCAACTGTGTATCAGCCCACAGCTGCCATATATATCACACTGCCACTTTTATAGTTGCAGAGGCATTAGGATACTGCTTCTTTGCAGTTCAATACTGTAATTCAAAGTACTGGCTACAATATTAGCTATAAAGATGTATCACAATGTAGGGCAGGGTTGTCAAGGTCCCCGGGCCACATCCATCCCATGGGGTGCTTAGATCTGGCCCATGGGGCAGCCTGGAAACAGCAATGGATCAGCCTGCAGTGCCTCTGCCAGTGAAAATAGAGCGGTGGGGGGCATGTGTGGCCCTCCCAAGCTCCGTGTTCACTGGCAGAGGCTTGCAGGAGGCCATCGCAGCTGAAAGTGGAGCTCGGGAGGCTGTTTTCTCTGGCAGAGCACTCTGGCCGCCACAGGCACCCCTGACATGAGTGACGTCAAGTAGCCACGGCCAACCTGGCCACACCCACCTTGGGCACCTGAGGTCAAACACAACCCTGATGCAGCCCTCAATGAGTTTGATACCTGTGACGTAGGGCCTTGGTATCGACAAGAGCACCTCTTCTAGGAAGATTCTGCCTGTCAAACGTGCAAACAAACTCCCTGTTAAGGGTCTCCAAGGACTGAAGAGGACCATGGCTCCTTCCGCCTCCCCCCACTCACGCTTGCCTGCTTCCCTGCCTGTCACTTGCGAGGAACTATCCCCTCTGCCTCCCCTCCCTTCCCCCACCAGGCCGTCAAGCCAGAAAGGTTGAACCAGTCATTCTCAATCAGCCCAATCTACCACGCAGGGTGGCTGTTGTTGTTATGGGAAAAATAGTTCTCGTATAAGCACATTTCAAATAAAACCAACAGAAAAGTTAAATAGTATGTTAAAATGGTGAGTTAAAAATGAGGGGGTCACTGAAATCAGAGAAATGCTTTAGAGCAGGGGTGTCAAACTCGATTTCACTGAGGGCTGCATCAGGATTGTGTTGTGGGGGGGGGGGTGGGGGGGGGAGCAGGCTGGGCATGGCCAGCTCGACATCCCTCATGTCAGGGGTGCCTGTGGTGGCCAAGCGCTCTGCCAGCAAAAACGGTCTCCCAAGCTCCGTTTCCAGCTGCAATGGCCTCCTAGAACCATCTGCCAGCTAAAACGGAGTTCATGAGGGCTACACACAGCCCTCCCAAACTCTGTTTTCACTGGCAGAGGCACTGTGGGGCCGTCCTTCCGTTTCTAGGGACGCCCCATGGGCCAGCTCTGGCACACAGGCCATGAGTTTGACCCCCCTGCTTTAGAGGGGAAAGGAGAGAACAAAATGGCAGAGCGTCTATAAAAACAGAGAACACCCCTTATTCATAACTTCCCCGTATGGATGATACAATCTTGGGGTTTGGTAACCATGTATTTGCTCCTTTTTAAACATTGTAGTTATGCCTTTCTAAATTTCTTCTTGAAAACTGACCACTTATCATAAAAGGTCTGGAAAATCTAAGAGGCAAATCACTAGTCTTTCTATCTGGCAAGAAATACGAAGTAATCTTTCAAAGTTGCAAGCGTAATGACATTATCTTTCAAAAAAACAGAAATATATATTTAACGTTTTAAAAATAGAATCTGTTGCATTAAATGTTATACGCACATACTTGTGTAAAAAGTCCTGATAAAATCTTGTTATTCTCCCCTTTTTCTATAGTTTTGGGGGAATTTTTGCTTGTTTTGTTTAATTAAAAACCCCTCCAATTAAAAAAATAGAAACATTAAAATATAGTGAAGGAATTTTATCTAAAAAAAATCAAGTTGAAGTCACATGAGACTAATCTTAGTTCTGCCAGAAGGGGAGAAACAGCATCCTTTTTCAAAACCATATAAAACAGCCACATTTTGGCTCAGCTCCCTCCATTTTATTTCCTCCCCTTCCATATTTCTTGCCATATATTTTGGTTTCTCTTCTCTCTCCCTCTCTTGGCACTTTGGAGAAATGTACTCCTCCACTTTAGATAAACCAAATAGACTGCTCTCTAAATTGTAACTTTAGTTGAATAGAAATCTCAGAATTTTGACATCTGGTAAATCTGTACTTGGTTAGTTTGTTCAGATGTTTGTTTTAATCACATAATCATTTTTATTTAATGGATGGACTTCTCCCTGCCCCTTTGGATAATATCTCAGAAAGGAGAGACAAATAAAGAATCTAAAACAACAAATTACTTTTTTTAAGTCTTTAGAACAAGGCCAAATTTTAAAACAGTACATGTGCTTACCATAAATATTTGGGTCTTCCCTTCCACCCATTTTCTAATCTTGCACTATATTTCCCACCACATTTAAAGAAAAAATGAATAGTAGGTCTTTTAGGTTTTTCAGCCTTGATGGCTTTTATGAGAAGTGTTATCAATTTTCAAGAAGAAATTTAGACATAAATACAATATTTTAAAACGAAAATCAAGCCCTTCCAAAAAGAACGTAAAGGGCAGAATTACCTTGACCCTGGGAAAGTTTCTTCTGTTTATTTCTACAGCATCTTTCCAGCTTTAGTGAAAGAGACTGCTTCTCTCGCCCGCCCCCCCCCGCCCCCATGCTTATCCCCCCTCCCAAACATAAACATTATCACACCCTCACCTTGAGTTTGGCTCGGAGCCGTTTGGAAGAAAGAGTGGGATTTGGAGCACCGTCCCAGGTACCTCTGAATCCGAACGTGGCTCCTTCGGAGGGCGAGATGCAGGATGGAAAGGGAGGGGGAGCGAATTCCAGGCATGGGACAGGGGAAAGGAAATGGGCGGGGGGGAGAAGGGGGCAGCCATGGGGGGCGGGTTTGAGGATCTGGGGAGGAGTCCAAGGGGCTCTGACAAGGGACGTTTGCTAATCCCAGTGAAACATGGGTCATTTACATCAACCTCAATCCACTCCCAATCTAAAAATAATACTGTAGTATAATAGTTTTTCTGGATTCGCCTGTCAATCTAATTCTGTGGAATCCTTTTTGGTTAGCAGAAGGGAGAGGTGGTGGATTTTTCCTGCCCCTCCTGCTTTCCTTCAATTGTTTTATGGTTCTGTTACACACACAAGCACAGAAACATTTTGTGTGTCTAAGTGCAAAGGCTTCTTGGAGAAAAACAGGGAGTTTTGAAGCTAAAGGATCCTACTCTTTTTGAATTTTTTATTGATTTTTAAAAACAAACATAAACAAACAAAACATAAAACATAAAAACATAAAACATCTTTTTTGAAAGCAGCTTGATCCCGGGTTACATCTCTTGGTACAGACACAAATTCAAGTTCATGCTCATTTTTATCTACCATTCCATATCTTATTATCATTCTACATTTTCTATATAGCTTCTCCCCTCTTTTAACTTTCTTAATTTTTATTTATTTATTTCATCTCAATTCAGATCATTATACTTATATTCTTTGTCTGTCCTGTTTCAGCTGTTTATTATTTTTTCTCATTAAACAAAATTTCTCCTGTAATCACTGATTGGAGTATGACGCCTTTATATCTTTCCCCTAAAATTATAACACTTAATATAATACCTAACTTCCATTCGAATTCTGCTTAGTACATTCTAAAGCTACACACTATATTTTTAAAAAAGAAAAAATTATGAATATATAATATAATTAAAACAACAATCCATACCAATTCAATTCTATCGTTAATATTAATATTCATTTAAATCTTAAACATTTTACACATTACTTTTCAAATAGGTATCATGCTTCTATGGGAACACTTATAAACTTTCCATAGTTACTTCCCCCCCCACTTCACTTATATTTTAAAACATTGTGTAATTAAAATGTTCCCATTCCTTCCTAATTCAATTCTCTCATTTATTTCATTTCATTTATTTTGTTCACAAAAGTTTCACTGAATCACACTGACTATTTTATCCCACTTTTTAATCATGTTTCCAATTTTCTAACATTATTTCTAAAACAAATATAACAATACAATCTTATGTACCTTTGCAGAATCGCTTTTTCAGTTAAATTTTTACCTATTATCTCTGAATAAGTCCTGTTTCTTTACATCTTGCTCCAAACTTTTGTAGCTTCTCTTCCCTTCCTTCCTCCCTTGCTTCTTCTCTCTGCCCTTTTTACCCCCTTGTCTCTCCACCTCCATTTCCTTCTTCTGTGTTCCCTTTTCTGTTGCTTTCTGACATATCCACTTTTCACCTTGTTTTTCCCTTTTTTGGTTGTTTTTTTAGGTCTTAAATTCTCCATTCTCTTTCCCCCCTTTCCTTTTCCTTCCCCAGATAAAGTTACTTGTTCATTAAAGATGGCTTCTTCTTTGTCCCAATCTTCTTGTTGCACAGTCTTTTCTTGTAGTTTCTCGTAGGTACAGATCGCCATTTCTAAGAATTGAAAAACGGAGCCAAAAGAGCCCTTCCCTTCTTGTTCCTCTTCTTTATATTTTTTAAATTCCATTTTCAGTTCATGCACAAGTGATGCCATTGTAAAGTTTTTTTAAACAACCACCCAATTGTTTTTAATCATTCAAATATAGTTTCTAGAAGTCCCAAAGTCACCAAGCAATCCAAATACACACAAGCTGTTTCTTTTAACACTTTCTTCTTTTTTCACTTTCTCTTCCTGGGGTTACTATTTAATTACAAAGAGTGAGAAAAAAAAACCTTTCCCTTTTCACTTTCATTCGCTGCTTCCGAGTCTTCTTTGGGAGCGATGTATCTTTTATAAAATTTAAATTCCAGGATACCTTAGTTGTTGCTTCTTATCCCGGTCAGCCAAAACTTTCACTTCTTAACTTCCTCCTGTACTTTGTTTTCCGGATGAGTGCTTCTTTGAGGAGGCCATTTCTGACCGCCACTCTTACTGCCTTCGGGAAAGGGAGTTTAGCCAGCTGAGGAGGAAAGATGCGGCTTTCCTCGACCCTTCTGGGATCTCCCCCCTCTTCACCACCTCTACGGGGTGGCTTAGCCCCGAAGCCAACTGGCTCGGGGCGCTCCAGCAGCGAGCCCAGGCAGAAACCGCGCATGATCACGGATTCCTGCCTGCCACCGAAGCCCTGCAAACCGGAAGTTGATCCTACTCTTTCAAGAGTTGGGAGCGCAGATACAATCTACATCGGCTGAGTGAATGCATGCGGAAGGGGGAAAAGAGCTAAACTCTCAAACCCAGGTGTGCATTCACACAAACACCAGGCAAAACAAAATAAAAGGTTCCAAAACAAAAAGAACTCTGTCCCTTGGTGCGTTTCCTGCCACTGCTTCTCTGCAAGTCGCCTCGCAAGTTAATTGCCAAGGAACTTGCCTTGGCACCGATGCTCAACTTTACACAGCCTTTCCCTAACATTTTTAATGTACAGATAATCCTCGATTTACAACCATTCATTTAGTGACCATTCAAAGTTACAAAGGCACTAAAAAAAGTGACATGACTATTTTCACACATGACCATTGTAGCATCCCTGTAATCATGTGATCAAAATTTAGGCACTTAGCAATTGGCTCATATTTATGACGGTTGCAGTGTCCTGGGGTCATGTGGTCACCTTTTGCGACCTTCTGACAAGCAGTCAATTGGGGAAGCCAGATTCACTTAGCAACTCTGTTACAAACTTAACAATTGTAGTGATTCACTTAACTGTGACAAAGAAGGTTGTAAAAAAGGGCAAAATTCACTTAACAACTGTCTTGCTTAGCATTAGAAATTTTGGGTTCAATTGATTAGCTTATGCTAATTCCTTCTGTGTCCAATCACACTTGGCCAGTATGGAATATTCTTTTCTATTCTATTCTGGTCGTAAGTTGAGGACTACCTGTACATTTTCCCCCTTCTCCAGAGTAAAGCGCTTCCCTGCTGCCCTCTCTTAGCGGACTTTCGAGGGCTTTTCCTAAAACCCCTCAAGGCGAGAGGCGGGGGGGGGGAGCAACCCACAACTTTGCCCCATCTGGAGTTACTCAACACCCTCTGCGTAATTAAAACAGCCACAGAAACCTAATGGGTGTGCGTGCACAAGACCCAGAATTGCAAAATCAACTACATTACAGGCGGTCCTCAACTTAGGACCACAATTGAGCCTAAAATTTCTGTTGTTAGGCGATACATTCATTAAATGAGTATTGCCCGTTTTTTCGACCTTTCTTGACACAGTTGTTGAGCGAATTGCTACAGTTGTTAAATCAGTAACAAAGTTGTGAAGTGAATCTGCTCCCCCAATTAACTTTGCTTGTCAGAAAGTCAAAAAAGGGGGGGAATCAGGATATTGCAGCCGCCATAAATAGTGGCCAATGATCTGAATTTGCTGCACGGGTCGGTCGTAAGTGTGAAAAACGGCACTTTTGTCAGGGCCTGTAACTTGGAACAGTCACTTTTGTCAGGGCCTGTGACTTGGAACAGTCACGAATGAGCTGTTGCAAGTCGAGGACTGCCTGTATCCCTAGGAACCAAAGACGGAAAAGCCTGCCGACGGAAACAACAAAATGCAGTCCCCGTTTAATGGCATCGATCCTTCCGACGAGCAAAAGGTCCTCCGGGCGGAAAGGGAGGAGCTTCCCTCCCCCTCCCCGCCCGCAGCTTTCCTCCGCCTCTTGCGGAGATTCCGGCGCCCTGCAGCGCCCTCTAGCGAGCCGAAGCGCGAAGGAAGTGACCGCGCGGCTGCCTGGGCCGCACACCATTTGCACTGCGATCCTACAGAAAAGCGGAGCTCGGAGAAAGGTGGGAGCGGAGACAGGGAAGGGTTGTCCTGCACTGCGACGGAGGGGGACAAAGGGAAGGCTTGATCGGTGCAAGGGCCCGGCTGGTTCCCTGCCGGGAAAAATGGGGAAAGGATCTGCCGGAAGGAAAGGGCCGAGCTAAGTGGGGACGCCGGACTTGAGAGTTGGCCAGGGTGGGAGCCATCCTGAGCTTCCGTCACCTCGCAGCTAGAGTCCATTAGGGCCCGAGAAAGAAAGAGAGAGTGGGGGGGAGGGAGAGAGGGAAGGGAAGGGAAGGAAGGAAGGAAGGAAGGAAGATGAGACAGAAGAAAGAGAAAGAAAGAAAGAAAGAAAGAAAGAAAGAAAGAAAGAAAGAAAGAGCACATGTAGGTCAAGTTCCTCTCTCCCATTATAGGCAACAATTAAACCGGTAAAGCTTTTTTTCCTTCTTTCCTCTAAAGCAGGGGCATCCAATCTTACCAACTCTAAGACTTATGGACTTCAACTCCCAGAATTCCCCAGCCAGCATGGGAGTTAAATTCTGGGAGTTGAAGTCCACAAATCTTAAAGTTGCTGAGATTGGATACCCCTACTCTGAATCGAACTGACACAGTAACTGTAATAGGAAAGCAGCATGTGTTGAGTTGTAAGACTGGCATGTCGGTTTTAAGAAGCAGGAAGAAGAAGGGTGAGGTCTTCTGCTCCTCGAGATAATTTGTGGTAGTTATGTTTTATCTTTCTGACTAAAATAGTGGGGAGTGGGGAATCCAATAGGAGAAACAAGAAGCACTTGTTTTTCAAGTGAAAGCATTATATGAATAATTTAACCTTTGTTTACTAAATTGTCCCATTTTGGGGATCTCCTGTGGCTTAATGAATGAGTCATCTCTATTTGGGATTAATTGGTGCCAGCTCAATTTATTGACTCCCTCCAATAAATTCCATATTGGAATTGGAATTCTCAGAATGGCAAGCTACCATAACTGAAGACTGGGAATGTTGGGGTATGTGGTTTCCATATCTTCAAGCAGCCTACCAAGTTTCTTAAACTTGGCAGCTTTAAGGTGCAAGAATTTCAACTCCCAGAATTCCGTAGCCAGTACCCATCAATTTTTCAAAATCTCTCTGTTTCAAATAGCTACCTGTACAATAGTTCAAATTTTTGAGGTCCAATAAAAGAGTGAGGCCCTTTATTATCCGCTTCTTTAAAAAGGAAAAGTTTTACTAGGGAGAAACTGAGGCAATATGTAGACCAATTATTAATGGCAGGCAGCAACAATCAACTACTCATCAAGAAGCTGTGGCTCAGATGAAATTTCATGGTGTTAATTGAGGCCTACTGGGTTTTTGTTTTGTTTTTTGAAACAAGCGTTTGACGCTTTCTGCTTTACAAGTGACTTAAAATGCCCTCTTGTTTTATCATTAGCCGAGGGGGCAATAGAGATGTTCATTTCTCATGACCTATTTTAACTCATTTCATTCCAGGCTGTGATCTTGCTACCCTCTTTAAGAGTGTGATAGGTCTTAAAGCAGGGGTCCCCAACCCTCAGGCCATGACCCACTACCCGGGCCTTGAGCTGTTCAAAATAGGACCATGGAAGTGGCAAGATAAGTGCACGTGCACGCACACATCTCCACTTGCACAAGCAGCAGGGGAGCACTTGATCACGTGGGGGCAGAAATGGTGCTGCACGCACACCCTTCCTGCCACTCATGCAGAATCACCCACTCTCCCTCCCTCCCTCCCTCCTTCCCCCCAGGCAATCCGCAAAGCCAGAAAGTTTGAGGAATTCTGTCTTAAAAGATATGAATTTTCTTGGGCTCAAAGCACTGCAACTTTTTATCTCCCGTGAAGGACTTGGATTTGTGGCCTGATGTGCCAAGAGGTCAAATAATGTTGGCACAAGCTGACTAGATATGGGCTACAAAAATCTGGATGGCCAGATGATTTGATTGACAGCAAAAAAAAAAAAACCAGCAAGAAGTTTAGACCTTCCTCTAACCTTGATGCAGTACAATACCTTTTTAATCGCTGTTCTTTTAAAGATAGGCCGAAAGATTGAGAAAGATTGGAGAAAATAAATTGGGTCCTATTAGAGGCCTGGTTGACTCACAGATTCCTTTTTCTCTCCAGGTTGGTTCACCATGATCATTCCTGTACGATGCTTCACCTGTGGCAAAGTTGTAGGGAACAAATGGGAAGCATACCTGGGCCTCCTGCAGGCCGAATACACAGAAGGGTGAGTTTGGAGAAGGCTTTGATATTTGCTGGCATGTACAGGTAGTCCTTGACTTACAACAGTTCATTTAGTAACCGTTCAAAGTTACAGCAGCACTGAGAAAAAAAAAAGTGACTTATGACCGTTTTTCACAGTTATGAGTTTTGCACATCCCCATAATCATGTGATCAAATTCAGAGGACGTGGGATCGTCTTTTCAGCTTGTGACTTGACAAGCAAAGTCAGTGGAGAAACCAGATTCACTTAACAATCAGGTTACTAACTTTATCAACTGCAGTGACTCACTTAACGGTGACAAAGAGGTGGCAAAGCTCACTTAACAAATGTCTCACTTAACAACAGAAATTTTGGGCTCCACTGTGGTTGTAAATCGAGGACTACCTGTATTGATAACGTGCTATCAAGTTGGTGTTGACTTAGCAACCACCCTGATAGATTTTCTCCAGGAGGATCTGCCCCAAGTCTGGCTCCTTCAAAGCCCCTGTAATTGAGTTCCATCAACTTCATTACAGGTAGTCCTTGAATTACAACAGTTCATTTAGTGACCTTTTGAAGTTAACAACTGCACTAAAAAAGGGTGACTTATGATCATTTTTCACACTTACGGCCATTGAAGCATCCCCATGGTCAGGTGATCTACATTCGGACGCTTGACAACCAACTCACATTTATGACAGTTGCAGATTCCCGGAGCCATGTGATCCCCTTTTATGACCTTCTAACAAGAAAAATCAATGGGGAAGCCAGATTCATTTAATGACTATGTTACTAATATAAGAACTGTAGTGATTCACTTAATAAAAGTGGTGAGAAAAGTCATAAAATGGAGCAAAACTCACTTAACAAATATCTCACATAACATAAATTTGGGGGTCAATTGTGGTTGTAAGTTGAGGACTACCTGTACTGGTTATCCTTGTCTCCATCCATCTTTCCCAGTATTATAACCTTCTCCAGAGAAGTAAGTCTTTACCTAATGTGTCAAGTATAATAATTTGAATCTAGTAATTTGTGTCTTAAGAACTATTTTTTAATGAACCATTGGTTTGTTTCCTTGGCTTTCCATGGTATTCTCAGGAGCCTTCTCCAGCAGCAAATATTAATACTCTTTCTAAAATGCTTCACAGAAGTCCAACTATACTTCCATAGTGGAAATGTTATGGTTTATGCTATTCCAAACTTTGTAAGTATAGACAATTCACAGCATCTGAATATCTTTTCTAAGGCCTTCAGGGCTGCTCTACCATGACTGCTTTCTACATGGAGTATTTTTTACTACTGGTTCCTTTAACATTGCTCCTTGATTCACCATTTAATTAGCTTTATTGTAAGCTGTAAGGTTGGTTGCTAAACTTGTTTCTGCTACCGTAGTTTGGTCTGTATTTGATCTTAGTCCTGAACATTACTAGCACATTATATAAAATACTATATAAGAATAAGGCTGGAATACAAGTAGTATTCAACTTACAGCCATAATTGATCCCAGAATTACGGTCATAAGTCTTGCTGTTTAAGCAGCTCATGTGACCATTCCTGATTTTATTATAATTTTTCATGGCAGTCATTAAGTGAATCTGCAATGGTTGTTTTTTGTTGGAAAGAGAAATAAACACTAGTTTCCAGCAAAAATTGTCATACATTGTGGTCATGTGACTAGAATGCTGGAAATGCCCTTATATTCAGGTCACTTGCCACATGTCCATTATGTGATCACAAGACTGCAAGCGGAAGGTAGATGTCAGAACTTTGAATCTGGGTTATAAGTAGCCCTGGGGAGGTCTATTGTAACTTTGAACAGTCACTAAGCAACCTGTCACAAGTTGAGGACTTCCTGTATGGATAACTTTTGGTTTTGTTAGTGTGTGTGTGTGTGTGTGTAAATAACAATACATATGCACACATAAACATACATATGCATACATACATACACACATACACACATACATACATACATACATACATACATACATACAAGAAAGGTTTTAGGAGCCAGTGTGTACCCAATTGAATGTGCAGGTATCAATAAATAAACCTTTGTAAGCATTGGCATTCCATATCTTCCATTTTCCTAAATGAGGCTTGCAGGGTAACAATGGAAACATTGGCAACTTAACACAGCCTTGCGCAAAGAAAACTGAGTCATCAAAATTGCCCTGTGTAAAGACGAGATATGTAATTTCTTATTTCTTCTTTTCATTTCCCCAGAGATGCGTTGGATGCTCTTGGTCTGAAGCGCTACTGCTGTCGGCGCATGCTTCTATCCCACGTGGATTTGATTGAGAAGCTGCTGAACTATGCGCCCTTGGAGAAGTAGCGTTAGTAAATCCGAACCGGGCCCAGTGGAAATGGGCTATAAACATTTGCTTCCCTTAGCTTGTGCTAAAAGGGACACCTCTTACCAGATGGCTAAGATCAGCAGTAGAAAGAGTTCAGTTCAGTGATGCATAATAATAATAATAATAATAATAATAATAATAATAATAATGTGCGTGAAATGTGTCTTATGCTGTGTTGAGTTCATTATTGAGACTAGTCTACACTCAGTGCTAGTTTTAAAGAATCTTGTAGAGGAGCGGACCCCAACCTTTGCATCTTGGAGGCCCAGCAGGAGGGAGGGGAATCAGGTCGCGCAAGCTGTGGGCCAGCATGCATGCAGTTCAACTTGCACAAGGGGGTACTAGCAGACATACTTGCGCAAGTTGAGCTGCATGTACACTGCACATGTGCATGTGGGTGCTAGCCCACCACTCACATAAGATGAGCTGCAGGCGTTTGTGCCGCCCCGCTGCCCGCATGGCCTGGTTCCAAAAAGGCCACGGGCTAGTAGTAGTGGGCTGAGGCCTAGGGGTTGGGGACCCCTGTTGTAGAGCTCATGAAGAGGCATTCTTAAGCCAGCTTTGCATCTTCCTGTTGCCGTCTTTTTGCCACGGTGGGCACCACCTTTGGGAGGGAGATCAAAAGCTTACCCTTTCTTTGCGCCTCTCATCGTTTCCTCATAGAATGAAAGAATAAAGCAAATATAACGACAGAACAGAAAATGTTGAGCCGCCCATTCCATCTATGTTGCCATCAGCAACACCTCCTGCTGCAGTGTCCAAAAAAATAGCATGCAGCTCTGGAGCTAGTAAAGCCACTAGAGGTAGTCCTCGACTTACCACCACAATGTAGCCCAAAATTTCCGTTGCTAAGTGAGACATTGAGTTTTGTCTCATTTTACAACCTTTTTTGCCCGTTAAATTAGTAACATGATTGTTAAGTGAATCTGGCCTTCCCCATTGACTTTGCTTGTCAGAAGGACGCAAAAAGGGATCACTTGACCCCAGGACAATGCAGCCGTGATAAATGTGAACCAGTTGCCAAGCGTCTAAATTTTGATCCTGTGTCCGTGGGAGTGCTGCAACAATCATTAAGTGTGGAAAACGGTCGCACGTCACTTTTCAGTCTTGGAACTTGTTTTTCGTGCTTGTGAGCATTGCAGTATCCCCAGTCCCCATGGTCATGTGACCAGAATTGAGACCCTTGGCAACTGACTCGTATTTATGACAGTTGCAATATCCTGTGGTCATGTGATTAGCTTTTGCGTCCCTTTGACAAAGTCAATGGGGAAGTCAGATGCATTTAAGAACCCCGTTATTTAACAACTGCAGTGATTCACTTAGCAGTGGCAAAGAAGGCCATAAAATGGGGCAAAAAAATACTTAAATTTCACTTAGCAACAGAAATTGTGGAGTCAATTGTGATTGTAGGTTGAGGACTTCCTGTACAATCTCATAAATTGATGATCCTAAAATGGGTCATTATGTGACCAGACCCAGATTTATGACTTTTTTGCAGTGGTTAATTGTTTGCTATGTGTTTGCAAGAAACCAGAAGCAAACACTGCCAAAATGACAGAAATTGCAATCACCTGCTGTGGAGGTGCCACGAAGAGCCATAAATGTGAGCCAATTACCAGGTACTCAAAAAGGGGACAGGAGCTGATCATACCTTTTCTGGGAAGGAGTCCGTCATAACTTCAGTCACTAAATCACTGGTTGCAAGTTGAGGATTATCTTTATAAGCCCCAAGACTTGATTCCCTGTTGCAATGCAAGTAGCAGAAATTTGTTTCCATACCCAATCAATACTTTTATTGTTGCTTTTGCTGAATCAGCAGTGAAATATTAGCATCTTGGTAATAACAGGGTTTCCTTTGATATAACTCTCAGCAGCCAGGTTTTACAGTAAAAGGAATAGATCTAAATCAGGGGTGGATAGTCTTTGAAAAGCTGTGAGCCACAACTCAGCTTCCTAATTTTCTGAAGGATCACAGAAAGCTAGTGAGCCTTTTCACTTCACATTTAACTAGTGTGTTTGGGGGTGATTGTGATCGTGATCAAGGTGGCTTTCCCGAGGCAGACCACTTCTACTTTCTATTTCTAAAACCATCCAACACCCCCCCCCCAATAAAATGGGCTTTGGAGTCAAACTTTCAAAATTCAGTGTCAGAAGTTTGGGATCCTGGGAAGCCTCCAATTGGATGTTGGTGATGCAGCACAGATCCTGGGTGCCAACTCCCCCAATTTAGGAACTTGTCCCATTTATTAGAATCATTGCTCAAAAACTTGATTTTCCAAGGAAAGCAGGATCATCGCACGATGGAGCTGTGGCAAGTTCAAGTCATTTATCATTCAAATAGGAAAAACACTTCAAAATTTTGTTCAAGCTTTTTGACCTTGTAATCCCTTAACTCAGGGTTGTCAGGCAACTGGATGGAGCTGAGCATTTATTGATCAGATGCCCTTTCTGATGTTGCAGTTCGCAACGATTGTTTTTCCTTTGCATCCTGCACTTTAGGGAACATCTGCCATTATCTAGAATTGAACTCTCAGCCTTCCAAGGGGAGGCAAGCATCTTCACCACTAGGGCACCACACATGTGATTCAACTGTTGAAACAAATCCAGCTCTTACTTAAAAGAATCTCCATAAAGTAGAAATGCAGGCAAATAAGACTTAAGGGGCACTTTCTAATATGAGCCTTTATTTCAGGAGTGGGTAGCTCTGAGTCCTAATCCTGAGGTCAAGATTGCCTCCTGCCATTAAATGAACTGGATTTTCACTTCCACTTCACCAAAAAATTCATTTTTAAATAAAATGCATCCAATATGTTTAATTCTGATATATTGTAGATACCAATGCAAAAAAAGGCTTTCTGCAGGCCCAACTGCCCCATCTGCAACCCTGGACAAATTACTTGAAGCAATGTGAATGTATCTGCTGATAATCAGTGCTTCAGTACCCTGATCCACATCAACGTAGAGTAAAATATATTTTGAGATGTTCATATCCTATGCAGAATAAAATTTTGGGAAAATAAGATTAGGCAGATATTTTTTACCGTTTTGTAGTATTGAAAACAGCAAAAACAAACCCTACATATTGCTTCTTCCGCATTAAATTCCAACACCTCCTCATCCGTACTTACTGGATGTCAGCATCATCTACCATCTTAGTTATGCTAACTTTCATTCTTCATTTTGAAACAGAATTGTATCTTTAGCAGTGGCTCCAGCATAGGCTCTTTAGCCACACAGGTAAAGAAGGCTTAGCCTAGGAAAACAATGTAGGCCACATTGTGCCCAATACCGATGGCAGCTGCTCCAAGTGTGTATTAGCCTTAAGCCAGGGGTGTCCAACTTTGTCAACTTTTAAGACCTGTGGACTTCAATTCCCAGAATTTCACAGCCATCATGACTGGCTGAGGAATTCTGGGAGTTGAAGTCCAAAGGTCTTAAAAGTTGACAAAGTTGGATACCCCTGCCCTAAACTATCTGAATTATGAAACTAAGAGCACTTCCCACATAACACCTCCTCTTGCTACAAATGTGGACTCAATCCTAAACACCTAGCTCCAATGTATTAATCAACCTCAATTCTTCACATTTCCCCAATTTCTAAACATGGAAAGGCTACCCTGTCTCTTGGGACTGGCTTGTAAAAAAAATCTACAGCTGTATTAGTAACAGCATGGAAGTCCTTTGTGTCCTAAACCTGGGGTCCCCAACCTGTGGATCGTGGCCCACTACCGGTCCAAGGCCTATTCACAACCGAGTTGTCTGAGTGGCTGGTGCACGTGTGTGCACACACAAAGCCTCACTCGTGCAAGCATTGTAGGGGATCGCAGCCCCACCCAGCACAAGTATTGCAGGCACTCAGGGCCCCATTTACCCCGCTTGTGTGCGTGCACCTGTCCCTCCCATAAAACTATCTCCTCTTCCCCCCCGCCCCGGGTTGTCAACCCAGAAAGGTTGGGGAACTCTGTACTAAACACCCTGGGTCAGACTCTTTAGGGAGTTTTCCGCAGTTCAGTCCAACCCTTCATCCTAGTCCCACATTTTTCTTCTCAAGAGAAATACTGCATGGAACATTTGATAGGCAGAGAGGCACATATTATCACATTGTCTTTTTCTATTAAAAGAAAGAACAACTGGTTTCAACTTCTTTATTTTTTTTCCTCATGAATGTAACCATATAAAAACCATAAGTTATGAAAGTCACACTATGTCAGCTTTCCAAGGGCAAGGGATTAAAAAAAACACCATCACCCTCCACAGATCTGAACAGGAAATTTGAGAGGGAAAAGTACAAAACCGTCAAGTGAAAAAACAACACCCACAAAATGGCGATGCCTTTTTCACCCACACCTCCACGTGCCCTCTTGATTTAAAAAAACCTGTTGGGATGCCCATCCTGCCGACTGGACGCCAAATTGGTGTATGTACCCCCGAAAACCAAGCAACGTTTGCACTAGAAGTGGTGACAAGGAACAGTGTTACACTGAAAAAAATGGGCTGGGAGGGAGAAAAATTTTAGGCAACACAGTCTGGCAAAGACCAACAATGATTTAACAAAAATTAAAATCCATGATGGAAGCCTGCTGTTTGCACTCAAGCCTCAGAACAAACGGATGGACAACCCACGTGCATGTCTTCAATTGTGCTAACTGCCTCAGTTCCTGGTAGCTGGGGAAAGGGGAGCCTTTTAAAAACAAGGGGCAATGGGATTTGGGGTGGGGGAATCTTGGCTATTTCCCCCTAGCCTCTAATACTGACCCTCTCCTTGCTGGCCCAGAGTGCAGCTATAGGGAACTACACAATGAAATGAATTAGTGATACGTCAACGGAATAGGATGACAGAGAGGATTTGCTCTGGGTGCAAGGTTGGTTGAAGGAGGAGAAAAAAAAATCTGTGGAAACGAAGGGGCTAACGCATCCGGTAATCCGTCGAACAAGACAGCTCACACAACTGCCCCTTGAAGTCCAAGTCAATGGTGAAGTCCAGATCTCGCTGCATACAGAAAAAGAAATGAGTTAAAACATTTTTTTTTTCCACACAATGTGCTTCACCACATACAGGAAGTTCAGCCTCATCTCCATTAAGAGACATGGAGGATTTACTTGTCATTCCTGTGCTGCAAAAATCATTATATTATCTTTTCAGAATGTTAGCATGCATTTTGTTGTGTTCCTTAACTCCTCCATCACATGACTCGGCCACTGGGACAAATAGGACTGAATTAAAGATCCTTTCCCAATAAATTCTCCACGGCTCCTTCTTGCTCCCCCCGCTCTCATCTATTTTTTCCAAGGAAGAAGAAATTTTGGCAAGAAATTTTGTTGCACCAAACACAACGCAGCGTAATCGCAGTAAATGTTGGTGGGCATATGGAAACGTCAGAACGGCAATCTCCAATCAAGAATAAACTCTTAATAACCCGTAAGAACTTTAACTTTAAGATCGATGCAGCAAAAGTTAGTCCCCGAATGAATATATAGCAGAAAGAACTTCTTTCAGTAAGGTAAAGGAGTCACTGTGGATTTTACTCTGCTAGTTGTTGCCAACTATAAGGGGGAGGTACTCATCTCTGTTTAAAGACCGCTGAGTAGCACTGTCCGAAGACATTTCCGCAGTCATGCAGCCCCCGCAGGACATCATGCAGCACTGTCACCTTCCCACCAAAGTGGTACCTATTTATCTATTTGCATTTGAGCTGCTAGATTGGCAGGTACTGGGATAAGGATGGGAGCTCACCCTGGCACACGGAGCTTGAGTCTCAAACCTGGCTGGCAATTTTCCAGCCAACAAGCCCAGTGTCTTAACTGCTAAGCCACTGTACCACTCCGCTTGCTGCAGTACGTAACTTTTAATACGTTTAATTTTTGGAATTTGAATATTAAACTCAAAGTACACTAACATGGAACTTTCACGAGTTTGCCAAATCTGGAAAGACGTTAAGAGTGCTTGCATGACACTTTAAGCAAGAAAGCCACAAGTCCCAATTTTGTACAGTATTAATTTTATACAATATCTTGCAGGTGAGTTTTTTAACTAAGGTTTTTTATTCAGAACCATCTTTTATATATTCACGACCTTATGCACATTTCATCAATTTTGCCTGAGTCATTAAACCAATTTTTCTTCAAATAATAAAAACTACAGATTATCTGGTGTTCTCCCACAAGCTAAGTGCAGTCAATGGTGCAGAGATGAGACAGAATAGAAAAGGGTTAAAAAAATAAAAGGTCAATCACACTCCTCTAAAAAAATACATCTTATTTAAATTCCCACCAATCAAAAGCATAAAACTGAGGAAGAATTAGATTAGGTTTGGGGGGTGGATTTTAAAGAGCATATGAATACACCCTGATGAGAGAAAAATTATTTCAGATCAGCTTTTGGCCTGGATTATGGTAAGAAGCAACCAATTTCCTCAAACTGGAACTTCCTGGATCACTTGTCCGAAAGGTACTTTTTCAAGAGGCAACTGGACTCTCTGGTTATTCTTTGAAGATGTTTTACTTCTCATCCGAGAAGCTTCTTCAGCTTCTTGGATGAGAAACAAAAAGTCCTCAAAGAAAAAACATAAAGTCCAGTTGCCTCTCAAAAAAGCACCTTTGGGACAACCATGACCTGGATGACTGAGAATCTCCACAGGCACCGCTAGAGTCAAAGCCCAGCTTAAGACCTGCTATCTTCTCCAAACGTGTATTTCATTCATCAGGAACTTGCATTAATTCATGCGTGTCTATTCAGGAATATCTATAAGTTGCTCAAGAGACAAGAAAATTGCAGGGACTTGTCCAGACAGTCTCCAAGACTGAAGGAAGGGTGGGGGAGTACTTCCACAGGAATGTGTGCGTGTGTGTGTATCTGAATCTGCCTTTTCTGCAGCAAGTTACCAAAGCTTATAGCTGCCACCAAATAATGTATACAGACATGGAAAATTTCCTGAACTAAAATAAAGTAACAAATATTACGAGGACAAAAACTAAAATTTATTTCATTAAAATATAGTCGTCGTAATGTCGCCCCCATCACATTAAAATTATGTTTGGGTAACCCCTTACACAAGAGCCTGTGGAGCTGCAAACACATCTTTCAGGTTATGAATACTTATCCAAAACTAGTACTGTGCCAAGTGTTATCACATAATCGCAATTTTAGACAAATGTTCCATTCCAGAACAGAATGTTCCTCTGCTAGTTCGTCCACTACATGCACAGATAAATTTATCTAGACCAGAGGAATAGAACATTTCACGCTTCCCTACTTAAGAGGAGTAAATGCATCTTAATCAGAAATTCCAGCCAACCATGGCCTTCTCAAGCAAGCCACTTCATCCCTCTTCCGTCACTGCACGCCCAACACTCATGGCCACCACTATGCTTGATCCTCGCTGGCTTGTTTCTGGTTAGTTACCTTTTGCCTAATGTGGCCTTTAGAAAAGAAGCATTTATATTTTTGCAAATGTAAGAAACAAAGAAGCTTCTGTTGACTCAATTTCTATTTCCCGGGCAAATTTAACATTGGAGGAAGTTATGTCAACTCTCCAGAAAAACATTGCAGGAAAAGAACCACCCTCCTGACTCACATTGTTCTTGGCGTTGGGCTTCATGCCAATGGTGCCAAATATCTCCTCTCCTGTCTTCACTGTTAGATAGTCTTCCATGTAAAAGACTGTCTGTTTCCAGTGGGTGTAGGGAGATTCAGGACCTAAAAGTAATAAGAAAATAAAACTGAACAGAGTGGGCAGCCAGGGGGAAAAAAATATGTACCCAAAATGTGTGTCTCCAACTATGTGCTTGACTTAGTTGACTTTAGATATTCTCCTCCAGATAAATTGAAGCCCTCTAATAATTCTACTTTTCAACCTCTCAATCAGTAAAATCTATAAGATTGCTACAGTGGGAGAATACCCAAGCTCCTAAAAAACAGATAGATAAACCTGCTGCAATAGTCCTATCTGTCAGCAAGAGTAGCTCAGTGTTACTTAATCTTAGCCATTTTGAGACATGTGGACTTCAATTCCCAGTCGGTATGGCTGGTTGGGGAATTCTGGGAGTTGAAGTCCATTCAACTTAAAGTTGCTAAGGTTGAGAAACACAAATCTAGCTTTCCTGTTGGGGTTTACTGTAAAGTATTAACTAGTTATACTTTAAAACTGAAAATTCCATTGGTTTAGTTTTATTCTTTACCAGAATATTAACATTTTAACACACAAACTCCCCACACTGGATCAAAGTCCCTCCTTGCCGATTTCCCACACTGAGGCAACCGATGTCCTTACTGGTAGAGAATCCAGTTCGCTTGTGGCATCGGGTAAACTCTATGTTGAAATAGGCGACCAAGGCATGGATGTAGTCATTGCGCTTCACTTGGAGACAGAAGGGGGATGTGAAGGTGAGATCCTCCACCTTCACTGTGTAGATGTCTACCTCCTGCCACAGGTGAGTAGGAAGGAGAGAGGAAACAAGACAGGTTGAAAAAAGTCAACATACCTTCATTATCCTCACGAAACAATATCTATCGTTCTTTCTGATAGCAAGTTTCTGCAGATTGCAAAAGTTGCAATCCTTTAGAGCTGAAACATCTGAAAGCTAAATATTTGGAAGCATCCTGAGATGAACTAGCGTACATAAAAAATGGAACAATCTGTAGAGTGTTTATGCGTCTGTGAAACCTCACTATGTTCACAGATAGTCTGCTCTGCTCTGGGCCACATGATGACATATATCAAATTGATTGCTTTCCCCCTTTTTTTCTCTGGGGAACAGAAGAGAATGCTCCCTTGCTGCTCTTCAGTACAACAATCTAGCATTTGTTCTTAATTCCCATTTGCCTATTTCCATCATCTTCTCCTGGTTATATGCTAGGGCTGTTCTCTCTTGCCTACGAACTTCCCAAAAGGGTCATTTGCATGCATAATCCAGACCAGCAAGTGTCACAGAAAGACAAAACAGAGAGGCTCTGCCAAAAAAATAGGTGGAGCAAAAAAAAAGAGGCAATGTTCCTAATGCAGTGACAGGCACTTATAATCTTTTATCCACATGACACCTACGGTAAATACCCAGTAAGATTTCAAATGCTGGATAGTAAATCCTCTGGGCTGGTACTATATTTCCTCTAAGTTCTGGAAAGTTCCTGGCATGCTGCTCTGAGTGGCCTTCTTTGGGGATAGCTTAGTGTTCCCCTTAATCGGGATCACTGTGCCCAATATTGTTTGATGATTTTCATTCACTGGTCTCAAGATCTACTACAATAGAGAAAGGTGATCAACGCTAGAAGCAATGCATGACCAGTGAGAACCTAATGCCATTTTAATCAGGGCGTTCATAGCAATGGAGATTAAGAAAATCAAGGGCAGAAAAATAAAGTACCCCAGTACATCATACCTTGATGAGACAGGCGTTAGTGACCAACTGCTTTGGATCAACAACGTCCACCAAAGGCTCCTTGATTGCCACGTCTTTGATGCATGACATGTCAAATCCATATACGTTCTCCCACCCTGCAGTAAGAAACACACGGAAGGGGTTCAGATTCTGGAAAAGCCTTTGCCATCACACTCACCCACCAACAAAGGGAACAATCAAAAAGAAGCAGAGAAAGTGTTCCCTTAAAAGAGTCACTAAGAAATATCTTTCCCCCATATGGATGATTCCTTATGTGCCTGGTATCCTTTTTGGGAAAGAACTTGGTACTTACAGTGGATCTTGTAATCTTTGTACTGCCGATCTTCAATAGCAGTGATGTACAGCGTGGCACGGTCTGGAAAAATAAGTCCATCTGGGGTCTGACACAAAAATGGATGGGAAAAAAATTAGCCACATAACAATATAATCCTTTTCTTTGTGGAGAATTCTTTGTGGAGAATTTCTTGATTAGAGGAAGGGGTGGGACACACAATATACATGTCAGAATTCCTGTTTCTTACAATTATTTATACTCCAAATTTCAGAATAACAATACAATGCTGAAATACTCCAATGGCTCACAAGCAGTGTAAATCATTCTAAATAAGGACACTTCTAGGCTCCTTCGCATAGTACCATGGATATTAAGGACCCTGTAAGGAGGAGGTGTAACTTAGTTAACATGAGTGTTAATTATGAAAAGTGAAAATGAATAACTAATCAGGTTTCAAATAATTCAAATGAATAACTAATCAGGTTTCATATTCTGACATCTGCACAAATTACAAAAAGCCATTTATAATTACTGATACATGTCTGTAGTTTGAAACCATAATACATTAACAGTCTTTTAAGTATAAAATAGGTAACATTAATTCTCAGAGCTTGTCACCCTCAGAGGTCCTTAAGCTGGGAGTCAAGAATCCATAGCCCTCCAGATGTTACTTAAATTTAATCCTTGTTTCCCTTTCTATTGAAACTGTAATTATATCTTCAGCAACATTCAGAGGGCTACAAATGCTACATCATGTCCTACTGTAATAATGGTATTAGCATCCATAGAAAAACAATTTGCACTGAAAGATACCTCTGAACAATCTAGTTTCAGAATGAATGCCAAAGGAGCTGCCATCATAGCCTGAGTGACTACAATAGAAGTGGCTTAAATACTCAATCAGATACTGATCAGATACTCAATCAATGAAGAGGAAGATTCCATTTGCCTTACTTCGAGAATAGTATTTACTTCAAATCAAATTAAATTCTGTATTACAGCTCAGACCAAATAAAACTTATTAAATAAAATGTACACAGTTACAAGGTAGAATATAAGGAGTAAATTAAAGAATACCAGACAAAATATTAAGTCATACTTGCACTACTTTGCTATTGGCAACAAACTGGTGTAGAAAAAAAAAGTTTTCAACTTTTACTTGTGCTTCCCTATTATTCCATTAAGAATAATAATAATAATCCATCTCATCCTGGGCACCCTTTTTTTTTGAACTATTACCATGTGGCAGACAGTACAAAATAATAAAAACAAGGACAAATAGGCTGAAAAACAGTTTCTATCCCAGGGCAGTAGCTCTTTGGAATTCTGCTGTACAGTGCAGTGTTAGTGTGGTGTCAGGGGTTTCCGATTCAAAGGGTGAAGGATGTGTGTTTGTGTTTATTTTCATGGTCATGGTCATGATGTGCAATGAAGATGAGTGTTTGATTTCGTTGTACGAAATGCAATGACAATAAAGTAAACTAAACTAAATGAAATTCTAATTCTGCTTTATGTTTTGTGAATAACAGCCAAGGCTGGATTTTTCATGAAGCACACAAGTACTTGGGAGATCCATAAGGCATAGCACTTTTGAAAACTAAATACAAGGAAAGGGTGAGGTTTACAGCATGGACAGAATTCGTTTTTCTGTTAAAGACTACAGACTCTCGGGAACATAAGTCAGCTTGGGAGCAAAAAGTGTTTTTATTATTCTACCCAAGAAACTGCAGGTTAACTTTTTCCAGAGGTACGAATAATTATTTCTAGTGGGGTTTTGAAAATGAATCAAGAGCTAAACAATTCTCCTGCTATTATAAATGGTGCCCTCACTGTATTTTTAAAGGAATTAGTACTGTACTATTCTGAAAGATTAGATGATTTAGATACTGGGATGAGTCTAATGAATCTGATCATAATTCTGGGACTTCACAGGGACAAGGTCACTCTGAAGGGTTCTTTTGGCCAAGAGAGGAATAGCTATTATTAGTGGCGTGCAAATTTCTGAAATTGAAATGTCTTGTTTTGACCTTGAAATAGCTGCTCTGAGATCAAAACAGCTATTCCATGTGCAAAATGGTCTTCTCCAATTATTCTGGAAGTTTTTTGAGTTCAAAATTCTTCACTTCAAACAAGAAATTCTTCCTAGACTACAAAATAGTTCTTTTGCATTCAAAATGGGATGCTTCAAATTAAAATAAGTTTAAAATCAAAACTTCAGAATACATCTCATCACCATTATCCCACTACACCTTGTCCTTTTTGTCAAATGGAGTTATTCACAATCCAGATTTGAAAATAAGGTAGGGTAGGGCCAGCTTAAATCTAAGCACCGCTGGCAGAAATCAAGGACTGAGACTTACCAGCCACTTATCTCGGGCATAAATGACAGTATTGAGCATGGACTCATAGAAGAGACAGTAGCCCATCCACTCACTGATGATGATGTCAACTTTTTCCACAGGCAACTCCACTTCCTCCACTTTGCCCTTGATGATGGACACCACTTTAGTAGAGGAAAACCACATTTTAAAATTATGCTTCAGCAAAGAAGATGGAAATCAGTTTGGCAAAAGATGATTCCTTCATATTATTAGCGCTGTCAAACACAGCACTCCTAGTTGCACCTGTTAAGCAATCTCACGCAGTTTTGTTAAGTGAATGGAGTCCCAGGTAAGAAACAATTATTTCAATGGAGTGGAGGAGACCCTGGGATACCTGGGACAGGCTGGGGGCAAGTCTCTCCCTACTCAAGAGCTGAAAATCCTCCCTGTTGAAATCCAAGCAGGACTTAAAGCTCCAAACCAAGTGTCACATGGCCTGCACCGTGCCTTCTCCACCTTGCTGAGGCACATCCTGTATTCTGTACCTTACCATGCTGCTTGGATTTCAGCTCCTTCTTGTTTCTGGGAGTTGGCTGAAAAAGTACTTGCCTAAGGATTTCAGCTCCATGCCAAAATCTAAGCAGGTAGGAGCTGAAATTCTTTTGCAAAGAGCTCTTTTCGCTAGCCCCCAGAAACATAAGAATCCTCTTGGTAAGTGGCAGCATCTTGCAACCTTCTCTACCAGCTTCCCCACTGACTTTCTGGGAAAGCCAGCAGAGAAGACTGCAAATCAGGCCCAAAAACAAAGAATGACATGCGGTCATTTTTCCAAGCTGCACAGCTATAGACAGAATTTTGCCAAACTAAGCATTTTACTATCTGTATCTACCGTACCATACATTCTGGGAATTATTAGGGAAGGGATGGTTTCACTTTCTTTCTCGCACACAAAGTAACAGGACTGAGTTGTCTTTTATTCCTCTGAAATGCCCTCCTCCCCTGGGAATCCACCTCCTAATTACATTCCATTGCACAAATCATTATCATTGGGTGCTTGGCAACCAGTTATAAGCACGAACAGGTTGCCAAGCATTCAGATTGTGACCATATGACCACGGTATGTGTTTTTTGATATTTTGCAACAGTCAGAAGTGCTTTACATGAGCCCATTGTAAATTTGAACCATTGTTAAGTATGCTCCTAAGTTGAGGACTATCTCTAAACATCTTCTGCACAACAGTGGCTTTTTAGATACCCAGATAAGTGACTCAGAAATTGAGGGCATTTTTAAAAATGATTTTACTTACCATGGTCAAGTTTGTTGGCTTTGACGATTTTGACAGCATAATCAGAGATACTGGAGCATTCAATCTATTAGTTGAGGACAGAAGTGGGAAATAGGATGGGGGAATAAAGAGAGATGTTTCGTAAGCTAATGCTTTATATTTTTTCTTCCTAAATTAGTAAAACACATCACTGGAAATACATGTGATGAAATGGCACTAATGAATGCCAAGTGTTAGTATAAAATCAAATGGTGTCTCTCTCTTGCCTGTCATCTCAAACCTTCATAGAAATAACTAAGATAGATTTGTACAACTTTAATAGGACTTAATTTAACATAGAACTCTTAATCTCTATCCAAGATTACCATTTAATCATACCATCAAATCCTTTCATCCATTTTGCATCCAATAGATCACAAAATGGGGACCAATAGCATATGAGCATCACACTTACCCCAATAACCCGCTTGGCCCCAGCCTTGGCTGCAAACATGCAAAGTATTCCTGTGCCACTCCCAACATCCAGGACCACTTTGTCCTTGAAGAGGTGCCGATTGTGAAACATGGAATTTCTGTAGGTCAGTGTGCGGACCTCATCTTTCAGCATTTCCTAAGATGCAGGAAAAAGACACATCAGAGAACTCCCTCAAAATCTATTTACACCCTCCCCTCAAATTGGACAAGACTGGATCTTGTTTTTCATACCCTGAGGTGAGATGGGCTGCAAACCAATTTAATAAGTTAATAAATAACCATTTCCCCACCCATTTTCTCACCTCATGGATCCCAAAGTGAGCATAGGAATCAAAGTAATAATCCTTGGAAGTCATCTCTTCTGCTGTTGGTTTGCTGCTTTCCGGCTGGGTGCATGAGACCTGGTGAAAATACAGAAAAAGGCCCAAGTCATCCCAGGACCCCCTAATATAACTTACAATTTCCCCACTTAATTTCACATTTTTCAAGTAAACATTTAAATTTGTACTGCTCAACTAATAATTTCATATCAATCAATATGATCTGTAGATGCCTGATTAAATGGATTAAAAAAAAACACTGATACAACATGTGCTTTCTTAATAATGTTGTGTGTGCAAGAGGCAAAACAAAACAAACATCTTTTCAGGGGTGTCAATGTACACATACTTTATACAAAGAAGTATGCTGCTTCTTTTAGAATTAAGTTTTTTACTCTTAGCAAATTCATGCAACTATTACTTAGATGACGTCCATGAAGAAAAAAGGAGTATTAGTACCTTAGCTTATAGAAATTCAAACTCATATCACCCTCTCACAAAGTATTTGCAGTTTCTGAAGTAACCCTTTATTCAATTCAATGGTTTGGATTTTTTTATTTCGTCAAGGGAAAACCAGAGTTCCAATGTCCTTTAGAAAATTTGCTGTTGATACTAGTCTTCTGAACATGTCACTGTGCATCTACTTTAATGAGGTTGAACAGACTACAGATACTGCAACAATTCCTTCTTCCCAAGAAACCAAATGTCTGGTTTAAAAAGTCACTCTAGAAGAATTTTGCTTGGTGGAGATAAAATTAACACTTTGAGGAAATACAGGTCAGGGTGGATTCTTCGGAGATTCACAGGTTGACAATGCAAAGGGTTAAGTGGGACTCGTGTCAGAAAGGTGATGGGTGACCCTGCCATTATAATGAGAATTTTAACAAACAATTTGGAGGGTAAGAAAAAGCCACATGCATCTCTTCTATGCCTGGGGTGGTCCTAAGACACTATTCTATACTTACTAATTTTAGGGAACGTTCTTTGTGTATGCACTGGGTCTAATTCTCATGTTTAATTTGGTTTACACATGTTCTACTTAAGTCTGTTCTGACTAGTGGCAGCGTTTTAGGCAGAAGCCTGAACTCAAGACCAATTATTGAGACATTTTAATCAAATATGCAATGGAAATTCTTGACATTTATTTTTGCAGTTTTGCAGATAGTGGGTGATGGACTTGACAAGTAAAATGAGGGGCCAATTCTAAAAACTCTAAACAAATTGGACTGATTTCCAATTTAAGGGAATTTTAAGGTGGGAAATTAATGCCTTTTAGCCTCTGGTAAACCAAATTGGAACTGCTTAGTGGAATTAACTATTTTATCTTCCTCTAAGAATTCTTAGTCAGAACAGAGAAAGCAGGAAAAATATATAACTCAAGGCTATGTAAGACAGGCCATATATCACTTGAATAAGAGTTTCACAAGTTGCATTTTCAACCATGTGAGTTTTAAAACAGGTTGTAAATTTGGAGGTGGAATTTAAGTCACTTTAAAAACAAATTTTATCATGGGGAAAACAGTATCATGGACTTGGAGTAATATCTTTCACTTATTACTTAAGATTTCAGTGCTAGACAATTGCAACATAACTTTAGCTGCTCCCAGTGTTGAGTGACTCAAAGCTGTAGCTGGTGCAGAGAGAAGATGGCTGAATTCAAGGAAATAGGTCATCAAATAGATGCTAGCAAAGCGTATCAGTATTCAACATGGGAAGTGTGACTGGATGATCAAAGTCCAGCCTCTTTCAATACGCATTGCAAGCGCGTTTCTCTCTCTCATATACACAGGTAAAAAGGGAGGGTCTTTAATTGTCCCAGTCATGTCCATGATTTTCATTTTGCCAACACTCTCCCAATCCCACCCTCTAGACTACTGTGTCTCAGTGCATCAATATTCCTCTATCAATACAGAGCCTCTTTTTTCAAGGAAACCACCAAAAGCCATCTAAAAGTCACACCGAAATCTAACTGGAATTTTCTGGATTAGAACTCAGTCCTTACTCTAGTCTTTTCCAACTTGGTGCCTTCCAGATATATCTGTATCTAGTCCTCAATTTACAGCTATAACACAGGCTGCCTTTCTTTGCGGCAGTCGTTAAGGAAACCCATTGTTCACTATACGGCATTTTTGCCAAACACTGGAAATAAACACAAGTTCTTGGCCAAAATGTGAATATGGGATGCTGTAAAAGTGGGCCAGTTGCTAAGTGTCCGAAATGCAATCATATTAAGGAGGGGAGGGTCATTGGAACTTCAGAACTATGTCATAAGTACCTTTTGGGAGGAGGGGTCCATGGTGATTTCAAACAGTTGCTAAGCAACTGATTGTAAGTCAACTACTACCTGTATTTACAACTCCCAATGTTTCTACCCCACATGTCCAATAGGGAAGTTGCAATCCAAGCAATTTTGAGGATGTTATAACTGGGGAAAGGCTATTCTATTATCACTGAGTCAGAAGATCCCATCTTAAACCAGATCCAGTCATCTGCTCCCCACTTCAAATAGCTGTGGCTCTTGATTTATTCCTGAGAGGATATTACCTTTTTCATAATCAGAACCCTAAATTTGAAAAGGAGGCGAATCAACTTTTTTTTCTCTGCATCTAGTAAGGTGTCCAAAATCTACAAATCTCCAACAAACAGACTGCCTACAAACGATTCATACCATCTTTTCTGTGTTCCCTGTTCTGTCCTAGCCATAATAATGCCCACTGAAGTTGTCCTGTTGTGTATAAACATTTCAGAATATAGAGTCATTGCCTAGCAGAGTGATACCCAGCTGATTTTAAACCATCTTATAACTAATCTTGCCTATACATGATACTAGACTGCTGGGGGCTACAGATTAACCAGAGCAGCATTTCTAAGCTAAGGTAAATAATACCAAGTAATTTCCTCTTTCTATTACTAGCTTGGCTCAATCACTTGCATGGTGTTCTGGAGCAGGGTTCACCAACCTTTTGGACCTCAGGGACCACCAAACTCATAATTTTAAATCCTGCGGATCACTAATATGAATTTTGACTGACGGTGGCTTGCTGACGTTGGTGGGAAAGTCGGTCCCATATTCCAGAGCTTCAGTAGTCACAGGACTGGCCCTTTAGTCATCCCGGAGCAGCTCCTCCAGTCCATGGCAGGCCGGTGCACCCAGGTGGAGAAACAGCTGCTCTGGGATGACCAAAGGGCCAGTCCTGTGACTACTGTAGCTCTGGAATATGGAACTGACTTTCCCACCAACGTCAGCAAGCCACCCCGGGGCGGATTTCACTCCCCTGTTGTTAGTCTTACCTTCCAGTTCCAGCTCGCATGGCTCTACTCAAGGTAAGGTTTGCACTTGGCTGAAGGGTGGGGGCCATATGGGTGGCACAGCCTTGTGTTCCTGCACAGCCTGGATTAATTGCTTTGGGGGGGACATTTCTCTGCGGACCATCAACATTTTTTCACGGACTACCAGTGGTCCCCGGCCCAACAGTTGGCGACCGCTGTTCTGGAGCTACCAAGATATAGTGCCTTATAATTGATGGGGGACTGAGTCAAGTTATATGAAGTCCTTGGCTGATCTCAGAAAGCTAAACAGAATTAGTTGGATGGGATACATCAAAAAAACTCTCTAGGTTCAACTGGGAAGTTAAAAAGTATTTTTGCGGAAGACAATGGCAAACCATGTCCATATTGTAACCAAACCTTCTACACTTAAACTTCTGTGTAATCTCCAAGAGTTGAGTTCAACTCAAAGAGGATCTTGGCTCTACACAGGTAAGTCCTAGACCAGTGGTGGCTAATCTTTTTGGGCTTCCATGCCAGCACCCAGAAGGCAATGCACACGCGGGGGCCCACGCCCCCTGCACATGCACGATCCCCTTGCGTGCCATGCATCTGCGCATGCATGCGCAATTCCACTATGCACCCCGCACATCTGTGCATGCGCACGAGACCCCTCCCGCGCACGCCATGCATCTCTGCACGTGCATGCACATCTCCCACACCCCACACATATGCGCGCCAGATACCTGACAATTAGTTGTCGGGGGGTGGCAAGTGCGCATGCACAGTGGGGCTCTTCTGGGCGACCTTTTGCATGCCAGCAGAAGTGGCTCTGCATGCCACTTCCGGCACGCGTGCCATAGGTTCACCATCACGGTCCTTGACTTACGATCACAATTGGGTCCAAAATATCTCTTATTAAATGAGACATTTGTTAAATGCGTTTTACCCCATTTTAGGACCTTTGTGTTCTCAGTTGTTAAATGAACCACTGTAGTTGATAAGTTGGTAAGCAGGTTGTTAAGTGAATCTGGCTTCCCCATTAGCTTTGTCAGAAGGTTGCAAAAGGTTGTCACATAACCTTGGGACATAGCCACTGTCATAAATATGAACCAGTTGGCAAGCATCTGAATTTTGATCACATAATTATGGGGATGTTGGAAAGGTCATAAACGAAAAACAGTGATAAGTCAGTTGTTTCAGCGCCGTTGTAACTTTGAACAATCACTGAACAAACTGTTGTAAGTACTACTTGTATTAAATCCTAACAAACCATAATAACACAATATTCCTTTCACCCAGATTGCTCAAATCCATCGGCAGGGGACCAGAATTTTGTTTTCAAGGTTAAATCCTTAAGGAAGTCAAATTGTTCCCATATTTGCAAAGCTCTAAGCAAGCCATTGAGATCGTTTTTAATGGAGAAGTTTTATCCTGCTCTGGATATTTTAAAACTAGGTTTATGCTGTCCTTAATTGATCTTTTTGAAGTTAATACAGCCTTGGGCAAAAAGGGGATTGATATATGTTATACTAACAGAAAAGTAACAACTTGAAATGCATCTCAGGCAAGCAATATGGTTCACTAAAACTTATGTCACAACAAATCTGCTCCTATGGATTCTTTGCCACCAAAGGGAGGGGAAAAACAGAGTTAAACATCAGGTGTCTGTCCATTTGGCTAGTCAGGTGCTGAACAGTTTGAAGTTCGAACTAAAGTGCACCAGCTCCATTTGATGGAAAAGAATTTTTTGGCTCTGACAGAAATGGATAAAATATTTGCCATTTCAGTCTTAGTACCACCATATTTAGGAGATCAGCTCTTTGTCTGCCCCCCCCAATCCTCTCAGGGCAATTCTGTCTCATATTCCCACAATGCACAGGAACGTTTGGCAGGCTTTATCATTAATGGCCTACCTCCTGAGCTGCTCTACCCCCTGAATGTCCCCAGGAGAGGGCAGCTGCAATAAAAGTTAAGGAAAGAATGGTTAAGTGTGCTCAATGCAACCAACACCCTGGCGTAAAACCCTCCAGATCTGCCCCACAAAGCCTCCCCAGTATGTCAATGTCGGGCACTTAACATTTTGTTTTAACTAACCAGCATGAGAAAGAGGGAGGAAAAACCCTGAGGTACAAACCCTTTGCCGATGCACCAACCAGAATATAAGTTTGATTTTTTAAAACAAAGATGCAATGCAACACAAACATAATTTGATGCCAATTATAATAATTTGTATGTCTAAGATAAATGCTAAAATTTGAAAAGTGGTTATTTAGGAATAGAGGCTCATCAAAAGTAGCAGCTATGTGCAAATCAAACAGCTGAGCTAAATGCAAATGAGTCTGTTTTCTGACCTAACATCCACAACTCTCCCCTCCCAAAATATCAAGGAAGGCCTAAAAATTTTCTACCAACACCCTGAGAAAACAGTAGGAACTGTTTGCCACTTCCAAAAATAAAAATAAGTGTTGTAGCAAAATACTCCATTGCTTTATTTATCAATGGATCAAAAGAGGATAGGCTCTAGTCAGTTTCCACTAATGTCCTTTATATGAGCAGCAGGGTGAACAATTTGAAATAAATTACCATGACCTGGTGATCCATATTTTCAACCAGTATTGTTTAATATTCACTGTTAATATTCACACAAAGGAGTGATGTGGTGGCCTAGAGGTGGAGCTCTCGCCTCACCATCAGGAGGCTCTGAATTCAGTCCTAGAGACAGATATTTCTCTCTCTGGGCACACTGAAGAATATATCTGCTGAACAAAACTCTGCACTGGCCACAGGAAGGGCACCCGGCCATTAAAACACTCTACTGGCTGAGTTCAGTTGTCCAGACTCCACCCCACAAGGAATTATGGGGTCGTTAAACGAAGACGATTAATAATCACTGCACACACAAAAAAAGGTATGGTCACGAACCCCATTCTTTTTTTCATCCTGCACTGTTTAGCCACTCAGACTGAACAGGCACTGCATCATAGGATTAACTGAAGGATATGGACTAAAAGATGCATACAGAAGCAAGGAAGAAGAAACAAGAATGTAAACTAATTCTGTGAAGAAGGGGGCAAAGAAACAGAAAGTAGGTATATTCTACATCTAGAATTTATGGGAAGTGGTGTTTAGTTAGTCCTATCAGTTTGAGAGAAGGGCAGAACATCTAAGCAAGAGCTACAAAAGCAAGGGGATAACTATAGGTGCAATTTTAGCAAAAGGCAGGTACGAGGGGGATTAATGGATGATGCATCGCCAAGCCGACTACACAGCAAGGAAAGATCTGGCCTGAGCTCAGCCACATCCAGGGTTGAGCACTAGCCTAGTGTTCATGTACTCAAAGGATATTTACATCTTCTAGCGGAGTCTGCAGGCTCATCCCATTAGCCAGCGTGGTTACAAAATTCTAGGAGAGAGAGAGTAACAAGGGAAAGAATGTCAATTCAGAGCTCAACGGGAACTGATCCGGAGCCTGGATCATTTTAACAACTAAGATTTGGAGAGGGAGTAATGCAAATAAAAAAAAAAACTGATAAAAGGTGACCACAAACAAGGAAGCAGTTCTGAGAAGTCTCTCTGTGTGAGGAGCCAATGGTAGTTTCCTGCTAGGCTTGCCAGTGGTATCCAGAAAGAACAATTTCCAGAACTGGAAACCAGCATTTAGGATTGCAACAATCCACCAGGAATCACACATGTGAGATGGGCGGCTATATCAACTGAATAAATAACAGGGCAGACAAATGCAAGATCAGAGAGGAAGTCTTTAGTAGTATGTCCTCTATGGTAAAAATAGGCTAGCACCCCCTTTCCCCAATAATGTATGCATCTTCTATTCAACCATATCACTGAACAGAACTATAGCACGCAGAGCAGGATTGCCTCCAGTCACAAAGAGGCTTTTTATAGGATTATCACAATCCCATGCCAGGAATAGAAAAAAAAAAAATCATCTGAAATGCCAGCAGAGTTGCTATGCTCCCCATCAAGGTCTGAGTTATACACCTGCCGAATGGCAGCATTCTCCACCACCTATTTCCCTTCAGTATGTTCAGATACAACACTTCCAAGAGGAATTGATAAACACAACTGTATTGCAAATAGTTACTTAAACATTCAGAAGGTGAAACTGAATGCAGAAGTTGCATGGGTTACTTAAGAGATGCAGGGGAGACATTCATTGGTGATAGGGGCTCCTCATTCATTGGTGATAGGGGCTCCTCATGCTACATTCCTGTTTGGGACCATCTTGTTTCCTACATCCTTAGTACTCTGTCATTTGGAATAGCTTTTATAATTATTTCCATAATACTCTTATAAATTGTCAGCTGACATATATGCAGCAGTTATACCACAAGATGTCAGTACTAGCCCACTCCTCAGAGGGTGAAACTGTAGGATTTATTTTGGAAGACTAGTGTGAGTTACCTGTGTGCCAAAGCCAAGCATCATCACTACATGCTGCCTAGTTGCAATTACTCTTACATTTGGTTGAAGGACAATTAAGGGAACCAGTTATCTACTGAGGTGGTCTTATTTAACAAATGAAGATGAATATATGTGTCCCAGGAAAATGTTGCAGGATCCAATCTGGCCCAGAGAGAAGTTCCCTGAATAGTGGCTCGGGCTCCAGCACGAATCCGAAAGCTTGGAAGACAAAACCTCTGGTCCTGGTGACCGTACCAGATTGGATCCTGCATTCTTTAAATTGAAGGAATTGAAAAAAAAGCTAGTAAGTCACTTATGGGTTGATTTGGACTCATACATCAAGCAAGAACTCAGTGGCCTAAATCAGCTGTCAACTCATGAACTTCCAAAGTACTCACAAGTAATATATGCTGAATGCCCAAATTAAGAAGTTTGGTCTAAATGGGTCATTTCAATTCTATGGGCTCTATTAAACCAAAAGCTGAATGGCAGGTGAGGTCGGGGAACATCTAAAATGTCATGAGCTGGAAGATGGTAACAAGGATACCTTCCCCACAGTCAACTATTGGGCCGTTATTCCCATTCTAGGAAGAAAACCAGCAAAAGAAAAGGATTTCCAACAATGGTGTTTCTGTGACCATGTGAATAGGAGATGGGAGATACTTCAATTTCTCATTTAGGTATACATGTCGTAATTCTTTCCTTCCAACCTTTTTCAATCTGTCATAACTCCTCAATCTTTTTCCAAAATTTGCAATACCCTGAAGTCTGGACATTGAAACCTCTGATATCCTACCCTTCTAAGTTTAGTTCCTATTCACTATGAGTTCCGCCTTTCACCCAAGCCTTACCACCCCAGCCTCATCCAAGCCTTCTCAGGAGACCATGTAATCTTACCTGCCCTCAAAAGATCACTTATGCAAATCATACCACATCAAAGCAATTCCATCCTAAAAATTTGCCCATTTTACTTGTGAAGCTTAGTCTCTGAAACATTTTCCCCTCCATAATACACCTACATAAAGTGTTAGGCTACCATAAGGTGCAAGAACCTTCCTAACATAAGGGAACAATGAGCCAGAAGGCAATAACTCACCATAAGGCATCATAGATTTTAAGAAGAGATTGGACATTATTACCATTTGCCTGAAATGGTAACAGGGTTTCCTGCCTGAGCAAGGGGTTGGACTAGAAGACCTCCAAGATCCCTTCCCACTCTCTTATTCTAAACAGAAAAGAGCCTCCTAAGGACAATGAGCACAATGGGCCCGTCAAATTAAAGAGCAACCACCTTGAAGGAAGCAATGGCATTAAGGCCCACCGTTTCCTTTCAGACAGAAGACGAGAAAAAATAAGAGGGAAGGGACCACTTCACAAAATAATGGTGGGCACCTTCTTCTTTTTTTTAACAGGCAAATTACTGAGCTGAAAAATGGGACGGGGAGGAGATGGCACCGGGCGAAGGAGACCGGTCCGTGGGGGGGTTGATTCTGTATTTCCACGAGTGGGAAGGATTCGGCGATCCATGAATAGCCCACCTTACGAGAACCAGCCAGGGTTGCCCAGAGAAGGAAATGCCAAGGAGGCGCCAAGGAGGCAGCGGGAAAAAGCCGGAGCGTCGGCGAACAAAGAGTTCACTATCCGCGGCAGCGACAGGGGTCTTTTTCCAGCAGAACGAAGCGCAACTTAATGGGAGGGGAGGAGAGGCGGGGGCGGCTGCACCGAAGGGTCGACGGGCCGCGGCGGGAAAAGCTAATCCACCCCGGGAGCAGGAACCCCACGCGGCCCTGATGAGGGAGGGCCCACGGCGGGGGCGGAGCTCCAGGGGCCTCCCCGGGCCACGGGGGCGGGGCCCAACGGGCAGGCCTGCCATGCGGCTCCCATGAGGAAAGAACCGCGTTAATCGGGACGGGGGGGCGAGAAGCTTGCGAAGCTTTCCCCGGAAAGGGGTCGGAAGGAGTCTTTGAAACAGCCGATGCTTTCCTGCCTAAGCTAGCCAGCACGCATCTCCGGAGGGGGAGGAACCTTTTCCTTGTCCGCCGCCCCCTCCTATGTGGGGACGGTCCGGAACGGGGGGGAGAGGCGGCGACGGCGGTGAAAAAAATGGAACCGCTAATGGGGAGGGAGAAGAAAAAGGCGGGGATGGTATTTAAGGGGCCGCCAGAAGGGGAAAAGGCAGCGAGGGGTAGAAAGTAAAGGGGGTTCGGTCACACAGGCGGCGGAAGGCAGACCCTCCCCGGGAGCCAGTTCAAGCCTGAGCTGGGGGTGGGCTTGTCATCGGGGCGGGGGGTCGGAGGGGTCTCGGTTGAGCAATCTCTCCCGTGCGTGATGAGGGTCCGGGAGAGAATCGGTGGATGTAGGATTAGGGCCCCTCGGAGGGGGCCAGCGGCAGTCTCCGGCTCCCCCACCCTTCTTTCTCTCCCTCTGCTTCCCTCCCTCACTCCCTCACCTCCATGATGCAGTTTGCAGCCTCCGCCATCTTGCGAATGAGACAGAAAAAGAGAACCGCTGGCCAGAGTCCCCCAGCCTCGTTCAGTCGTGGGGAGGGGACCGGGCATTCCATTGGGCGGCCTCTCCGTCACTCAAGAGGGGAGGTGGGGAAAGAGGGCAGCCCCGCCTCCCAGGTTTTCATTGGTCGGCGGGATCTCCGTCAGTCAGTCAGGAAGGGAAAAGACCCTCCCTCACACTATTTCAAACCGTATTGGGCGCATTTAGAGAAAAGGGTCGGTGTGCGCAGGCGCAGGCTCCCTTTTTTGTGGGGGGGGGGTCCATAGACACAAGTAGGAAATGTCGGGGAACGCCTCCTCCTCATGATCGTGAATTGCCATTGGTGAAATAAGGAAATCTTTCACCAATAAGGATCAGAGGCAGTTTCTCGGATAATTTATTGGAGGGGACGTAGCTGTCAGTCACTGCAAGGTATCTGCGTTTCTCCAAGCCTTTGGTGTTTTAACTTCTAAGGGGCGGGAAGAAGCAACGCACTGATTACCTGAAGTGGCTGTCAGAGCGTTCGCATTCAAACCTCGTATTCCAACCGATGTCACTATGAGGGAAGTGCAGTATAACAAAGGATGGGATGGAGGAGGCGCCATTTATTTTGAAAGGGAAAGAGCAGTGGCGAAGACCGGAAACTCTTCAATCCCCTAAATTACTCAAAGCTATGCGCCTTCCAACTGCCTTCCAAGATGAATATGCCCATCCTAAAACTAGGGGAAACATGTTTGGTTAACGAGGTGTCGTTCAACAGCAAAACTTCAATTAAACCACTTTTTAATCTCGGGAGTCGAATTAACCACCTCTTGCAATATCCTTCATTCACTTTTCAGCGTTTGCTATTTCAGATATGCCATTGGTAGAAAAGCAAATACAGCAGAAGCAATTATTAGTATACCAATTTAGTGGTTTACATTCATCATCCACGTTCTACTTGGGAAGACCGAAGTTCTTTTACTCATAGGTCAAGATAATTGGTAGAAATTGGGATCAATCAATAAACTAACAAATATCACTGGCTGTTTTTGTGATCATTCATGGGGCGAGAACCGTCTCCACCAACGAATGAAAGCTTCCTGGAAAATAAGAGGCGGGTCTTTTGAATTCTCTCGTGGAAGCTGGTTGGTAGAAGTTTGCCTCTTTCCTATTGGTCCGACGTGAGGCCATTGACAAAAATGTGTTGAATAAAGTTGGGGAAATATTTTTAGTGTTTGGTTTGTCAATCGCTTACAAGATACAGGTATAAGAATAAACATAGTTTTGAATACATGAGATAGATACTTATAAGAAAAATAAAAAGAAACAATAGGACAGTGACGGTAGGCACGATTGGTGCGCTTATGCACGCCCCCTACTCAAATACCTGAGTTCGGGTAAAACATGTTTCACGGTGGCCGTGGAGGAATTTTTATTTTTATTTTTATTTTAAAAAGCAAGATTGGCTAACCCGAGTCTTTTATTTAATACAATTAATAGAATAATTTATTTCAAGAGGAAAATCTTGAATAAATGCTCAAAACAGTGACAAGTTCTTTGCAAACCGGGACAGGACAATAAATGTGGGAAGCATTAAAGTGTTTTAAAGAACATCACCTTAAGAAGAAATGATACCAAGAGACATCAGATTCTCCATGAGCTAAATTAAAAGAAACTGGGATTCCATTTGTCACATTCTCCCCCTCTCGTTTTTCCTATTTTGATTTATTATCCAGTGTTATGAAAAGTGTTCTTGAATCAATCTCTCTTAGCCTATCTTACCACATAAGAATTTTGCTCAGATAAAATGAAGGGAACTGGGGAACTCTTAATTTAGCCTCTCCTGATGGGCTGTCATCTAGGTGAGTCAAGTTTCATTACAGCTTCCAACCAAAGGACCTTGAGCTCACAATTATGTGGGAAATTAATTTGGTGCTTTTGAAGGCTGAAAATGGAAATGAAAAAACCCAATAAAATAAAAATCTCATGGAACTAAATCTCAGTTATAAATTCTATGGTGTGTATGGGGCCACAGCCTTTAGGTCCTGTATAAGTAAGCTATCTATAGTGTTTTTTTCTTCCACGTTTTTACCTTAGAAACTTGCCCATTCACTGGCTCTTTTGAAAATGGTAAATCTTTTGAATGAAGCTAGCATGTGTACCCACATAATAATAATAATAACAAACATAATAACAAACACAAGAATATAATGAAATCAGGCAAATTTTATAATGTTTATCTCTTTTAATTGCTTCTCATTCAGGGCCTTGGGATAAGCAGAGGTAAAATTGTACCTAAATATAGGTAGTTCTCAACTTACAACTGTCAAGGCTCCAACATGCAATCACATTCAAATCACAAGTCTCTAGCCGCATCTCTCAGAGTAAAAAAAGATTGATTTATTAGGAGTTAACATGTTGGTGTTTCCTGGTTGCAGCGGACTCTGACACATCATTCATTTCACCCTTGACCCTGGTCTTCCCCCCCACCCCCTGGATGTATATTCTCCAATGAGACACATCCATAGCCAAGAGTCATCAATCTGCAATCTTGCACGCCAACAGCTTTGGCTGCCAAGGTGATTATCTGAAGCATTTAAGGAATGCACTGCTTTCCCCCAACTCCCTTTCTGCTGGCAACTAAAAAGACCAAAGAAGTGTTTTTTAGTTGACATTAACCACAATTGAGCCCAAAGATTCTGTTGCTAAGCAAGATAGTTTTTAAGTGAGTTTTGCCCCATTTTACAATCTTTCCTACCATAGTTGTTAAGTGAATCATCGTAATTGTTAATATTACGTTGTTAAGAGAATCTGGCTTCCCCATTGACTTTTGCTTTGTCAGAAAGTCATCAAAGTGATCACATGACCTTGGGACATTGCAACTGTCATGTATATGATCAGTTGCCAGTTGGCCAAGTTTTGATTGCATGACCATGGGGATGCCACAATGGTTGTAAGCATAAAAAACAAGTCATAATAAGTCACTTTTTTCAGTGCCATTGTAACTTTGAACAGTCACTAAATACATTGTTACATCAAGGACTACATGTAATACAATTTGTTCTTCATGTGGGCTTTAAGATCTGCAAGTTTATAACTCTGTTTACCACCACACCAATCATTTCAAGCCTATACTTCTGTAGCCCGATTTATCTGTTCTACTTTGTGACTATTAATATCCCAACAATCAAAAGGTTATTTCCCTGGCAATCTCCATCTACTTGTGATTTTCCATCTTTCTCTAGCCATTTCTTTTTTATTGTTTTTTCAATTACTTGAAAAAATTTGGTGTTGGTTCTCAACACCAATAAGACCAAGGAGCTTATAGTGGATTATAGAAGGAACAGATCAGACATCCAGCCCTTGCTTATCAATGGAGACCGAGTGGATCAAGTGGCCAGTTTTAAGTTTCTGGATGTTACCCTAAAAGAGGACCTGACCTGGGGTGCCCACATTGCTGCCCTGATCAAAAGGGCCCAGCAGAGATTATACTACCTGATGCTTCTCAGAAAACAACAACTGAATGAGAAACTGCTGGTGACCTTCTACTGCTGCACCATAGAGAGCATTTTAACATACTGCACCTCTGTATAGTTTGCCAATTGCACAGTGGCAGATAGGAAAGCACTCCAGAGGGTTAATGTCATTGCCCAGAAGATCATTGGTTGCCCTCTCCCCTCTTTGGAAGAGCTTTATAGCTCCCGCTGCCTTAAGAAAGTTCAAAACATTCTCAAAGATCCATCTCTTCCTGGGCACCCGTTTTTTTAACTATTATCATCTGGCAGACGGTACAGGGTAATAAAAACCAAGGACAAATAGGCTGAAAAACAGCTTTTATCCCAGACCAGTAACTATATTGAATTCTACTCTATATAATGCAGTATCAGGGGTTTTCAATTCAATTGTATAGAATGTGAAGGATGTGTTTCTGTTTATTTTGATAGCCATAATGTACACTGAAGATGGTATTTAATTTTGTTGTGCAAGTGCAATGACAATAAAGTAAACCAAACCAAACTACTTCCTTTTATCCTGTAATCTCCTTTCCTTTCAAATTTTATGCCAATCTTTGCGTCAGTCTTCACATCATTACCCCATTGTTCAGCTACAATTCTTTTTTTATCCCTACCTGATGTTTTTACTCTTGGTTTTCTTTCATTGCTGCTGTTGTTGTTAGTTGCGAAGTCGTGTCCGACCTGTCATGACTTTTTCTTGCCCGGTGTATTAAGTGAATCACTGCAGTTGTTAAATTAGTAACATTTGAGTGAATCCAGTTTCCCCATTGACATCGCTTGTCAGAAGGTGGCCAAAGGGAATCACATGACCCCAGGACAGTGCAACCATCATAAATGCGAGTCAGTTGTGAAACATCCAATGTAAATTACATGACCACGGGGATGCTGCAACGCGAGTGTGACAAAAGGTCGTAAGTCACTTTTTTTCATTGCCACTGTAACTTCCAATGGTCATTAAGTGAACTGTTGTAAGTCAAGGACTACCTGTACTTTAGTATTTTTTTTTTAGTATTTATTTGATTTGTCAATCGCTTACAAGATACAGGTATAAGAATAAACATAGTTTTGAATACATGAGATAGATACTTATAAGAAAAATAAAAAGAAACAATAGGAAAGGGATGGTAGGCAGGATTGGTGCGCTTAGGCACGCATAATATACTTCCCATCTACCACGTTTTCTTTTTACCTCCGGATCTCACCGTGCATTTATATCCCACCTGATTTTTTTATTTTTGGGCCTCGCTTTCAAGTTCCCTTCTACCGAAAGCAATTTCCAGGGAGCCTCAATTCTCTTTCCTCCCCCCTCCCCCCCCCCGGCGACGCTTCTCCTTTAAGTCCTCGGAGCCACCTCCTGGGCGTGGCTTCGGGGTCTGCGTGGTCTTGGCGGCGGAGGTGGTGGAGGTATTGGGAGTCCTTAGACTTCGGCTGCCGAGAGGTAAGTGCGAGCGGGCTTCCCCACACTTCGCCAAGAGATCGGGCTCCTCCATCCCTTTTAAAGGCCAAAAGAATATTTCAACGCACGCAACCTTTTTATTCATTCCCAGCTCCTTCCTGCATCCCCGATTTCTCACGGGAACGAGCTTGAATGCTCCTCTGCAAATCTTGCGTCGTTGATTTCCCACTTCGTTGTCATTAGTGTACCCTTCGCAAGAAAAAGAAAAAAAACCTTTCTCCCTCCCCGGGCAACTTAGAGGCACAAATTTGGTATCCCCCAAATCTAAGGTTTTTCCCCATTCAACCCGCCCCCCCCCCCATCTCTGCTTCCTGCAACCCCTTAAAGGAACTTTGTCTGTTCTTTCCTTTGCACGTCACCCAGTCCAAATAAGGGATCTAGTGTGTCAAACCGAGATGGGGGGGGCACTGTTTCTTTTAGCCCATTGTCTTAAATAGTTGCTTTTAATGATTTGGCAGTCATCTTTCCTGGCTGCGCCCAGAAATCTTATAGAGTATCCTGGCTAACTCCCAAATGAACCCCTTTTGGAAAGCTCCAGGACATAAATCTGTTGCAACCTCCCCCCATGTCTGGCGATTTCCACCATCTTACCTTGTTCCTTCCTTCAGCTGTTGCTGCTACTCCAGACTAAAAGACAGCCATCTGGGGTTGGAAGAGCCAGAGGGAGGGGAAAAAAATTGGCTTATAATGATTTAGATTAGAACAAGGTAGGCCGGCAGCAGCCTGGGCGAGGTTACAGGACAGACACATGACATATTTGGGGGTGGGGTTGGGGGAAGTTTAGATAAAACTAGGAAGTATGATGCAAAGATTGCTACCTAAATTGCTACCTGCTGCAATGGTCCTGAGCAGATGTTGACCTGTCTATTGACCACATCTTTCTGTTTCTTCAGGTTAGGCCTTGAGAACCCCTCCCAACCCCCAAGTCCTCTTACTCTTGCTTTCCTCCTCTTGAGGCCATGCCACTGACCCGCAGCCTGTCCGTGACCTCCCTCTCTGGGTTGGAGGACTGGGAAGATGAACTTGACCTTGATAATGCCATTCTTTTTGAAGTGGCTTGGGAGGTAGCCAATAAAGGTACGTGATTACTATTTTTAAAGAAGATCTTGGGGAAATGATCAGGTTTCCAAAGTTGGCGCAGGAGTGTTTGGGAATTGGTAGGCCTGAATTTCTTGCGGGAATGTGGCTGGAAACAGGTCCTACAGAGCTATTTGCAAGCCGAAAGATGAGCGGTATTGAAAGAATTGAGGCCAGAATTCAAATATCCCCCTGGGAATGGAGTCTATACAGTTAGTTCTCAATTTACGACCATAATTGAGCCCGAAATTTATGTTGCTAAGTGAAACAAGTGGGTTTGCCCCATTTTACAACTTTTTCTTGTCACGGTTGTTAAGTGAATCATTGCTTTTGTTAAGTTAGTAATGTGGTTGTTAATGAATCTGGCTTCCAAGTTGACTTTGCTGGCCAGAAGGTTGCAAAAGAAGATCACCTGACCCCAGGACAGTGCAACCGTTGTAAATATGAACCACTTGCCAAGCATCCAAATTTTGACCATGGGGATACTGCAACAGTTGTTAAGCATGAAAAACAGTCATGAGTCACTTTTTCCAGTATCATTGTAACTTTGAACTGTTGTAAGTCAAGGACTACCTCTAGAAAAAAAGACTTACCTGATTGCTGGCCAAAGACTCTTGGTTGAGCAGGTAGTAAAGAATCAGGCCTAATCGACCAATACTTGAGCAACTCATTGAATTGTGGAAGGGCTTGATATGAAGACAAAAAAAAAATTGGGAAACAGGTTGTACATCTCTCTTTTTAAAAATGATTGACTGGCATGCTGAATGTTAAAGCAAAAGGTTTGCATTTTTTTTTTTTTTAAAAAGGCTCTCTGGAGAGAAAGGAAGTTCATGTAACGGTTGCAGTTCCTTCCGAGCAACATTGCTCAGCACTTTAGGAGATCCCTTAGGCCTTTCCCCTCCTTTGCTGTTCTCAGATCCTCCCACCCATAAATCTTTCATATATGGGTTAGTGCTGTCTGAGATAACAGTACCCTTTTATAGTGAACATTTCCAGGGCAGACCAGGCAGCAAACTGCTGTCACTGTGTGTTCATTGAGAAGATCCCCTTCTGGAATCAGCTGCTACACATCTGGAAGTTTAAGGCACTGAGATCCCAAGGGCAGTGTTTCAGGCTGACTTTCCCTGCAGTAACGTGATTGTGTCAAAAAACAACCAGAAGAGCACTATGTTCTTTTAAAAAGGATAGGGATTCCCAGTAAATCTAAATATCTACCAATGTTACTATAAAACTATTCTCATGTGCTTGCTTTAGGAATAACTGCTTTTGAAGCTAATTAAGATTTCTTGGCCTAGCTTGAATTTTGAGCATCTGCTGTGCATATTCTTGATGTATACTCAATAATATATCTGTATGTGAAATAAATACAACCTCCTCCACCACATCCTCCACTGCATAATAAACTTTTTGAAATGTTATTCGTTCCTTGAGAAGCTGCATCCCTGTTTAGGTACTCAATTCCGGCCAGGATAGCCACTTTGAATAGCAGGTGGCCAATGAGCAGAATCTCCCATACCATCCCAGCCATATAATTATTTTTAATGTATTAATTAAAGATTATTCTACCAGGTAATAAAGTAGACCATGCTACCAGTCACCAAATACATGCAGGATGCTTCTAATTCTCAATACTGGCAAAAAAGCACTTTTGTCTGTATGCCTTTGAGCATTTCTTGATTCCTGGTGATTACCTGCATAAGCCCTTGCAGTTCACTTGGCAACATTTTTGAAAGTGATTTACTATTGCTTTTGTCCTAGGGCTAAAAGAATGACTGGCTTAGCACCCATGCCTAGGACAGGATTAGAACTCATGGTCTACCATAAACCTACAGAATTGCTGGTGTACACAGTGACCCTGACCCACAGTGACCCACAGTGACCCTGACAGTTGTAAACTAGAATTAGTGTAGTGAATCCTGCTGGATGCAGTGGTTTTCACTTCCAAGCCAATACAAATGGAATTTGTACTGTCATTTTGCAAAAGAGAATTGGCTTTTAAGTCTTTTTATGAATGTACATCCCTATTTGTAAACACACATACTATACACCTATTAGATTTTTTAAAATGCCACATTTCACTTTAAATATTTTATCAGGGAATTTACTAGAAATGACCATGTCAGAAAAATATTTTAGTTAACTACTTGTATCTTCAACAAAATGTTGCAGCGTGAAATGCTGCTAGTCAAGTTTTTCGCCCCTTAATTTCATACATTTCCTCTGTTTTTAATCTGTCTTCCCAACAAACTATTAGTAGAAAGACTTTGATCTTTTCCCACAAAGTGATTTTTTTCCTAGGTTTTTTTAAAAATCTGCATATGGCCTTTCCCTGAATTTACCACAGGTATTGTCTTTTTCTTGTCAATGGGTGGCATTATTTTGCTACTAAAGATGATGGTCTTTGTTAGGATACAAGGATGATACTCAGGGCCATTTCTGCCTCTGAACAAGATAGATGCCTCAGTTTTGAGTTGTTCCCTCAGACAAGGCTACTTGCATATTTTGTGGCCTATTTCTGTCTTTTGCCTGTGATCATTTGCAGAACTCTCTCATCGCATATGTCCAAGTAAGAATAAAGAGGCATAGGGTGTTTTTTTTTGCTTCAGGCAAGAACATTTCTTGGAGAAGCCTTGGATCTTCTGAACAGTTTGTGAATATATTCAGTATAGACTATGTTTATCATGGAATGCAGGATACCACGTCCTGTGTGTGGGATACAGGCACCCAGGGGAGACATAGGTCAGAGTTCAACTTATTACTCATTTTCCCCCTCTGGACCTTTAGTTGACAATTGACTGCAGCTCCAAGGTGAGACTTATCCTAGAGAGCTATAGAGAGAGAAGCAATGCCATGTGTTATCTATGTGAGGGGCCTTCATTTATCTAATAACTAGTTCTAAAATGCCTTTTAAAAGCATATAATGTAATTGATGTGTGGTAGGAAGGCCAGCCAGAGCTGGTGGGACTGTCACTTGATAGTGGAAGGAAGCATTGAAGACCATTTGGTGGTTTCTGGTAACATCTGTCATCCAAAGCCTAAAGGATATGGATTATGGAATCTTATCTGGATGGTGATTATTGGACAGTATTTGTTTTTTGAAAAAGAAGAGACGGGGAAAAAAATGTTGATCTGCAGACTAACTTTTTCCCTTGTAGGAATGCTATTCCCATTTCACAAAGTATTTTTTTCCAGAAGTTGCTTTCTGCTTGTCACCAACACTCCCAACAATCTCATTTGCTCCTAAGGACAGGAGTAGTGAAAAGGCCCTAAGTCAATTTAAATAAATATGAATGTATTTCAACATTCCCTGAGTTCTCGAAAGAGCTTCCTTCCTTAATTTTGTGCCCACATCAAGAACCCTGTAAAGTAGGCTGGCTGGAGTATATAAGTGCAATTCCAGCCAAGGAGATATGGCAACAAAATCAGGATTATTGATGAATATTTTATCTAGATCAAACCGGATAAAAGTCTCATAAATCTTGAAGGATAGCATACAAGGTGAAAGATCAATTTGTCTGGAAGACAGAGTTGATTCATTTGAGGGCAACGAGATTCTGAGGCTTGAGGGCAGCAGCTCAAGAAAGGTCTCTGAAAAAGAATTTAATCTGGTTTTACAAATGAAGGCGGATGTACGTATCCCAGGATAATGTTGCAGAATCTAATCTGGGTCGTTCACTGGGATCAGTGGTTTTGTCTTCTGAGCTTTTGAACTCCTACTGGAACCCATCTTCAAGGAAGTTCTCTCTATCAGAGTGTGCATTAGTTAATCTGGTCTTTTTCATTGTTGTGCTGTTAGAGTGTTTGACACTTTATGGACTTTGAGAGGGCGGGTTCCTATCTTGCATTGCTTACAACATAAAATCTAGTATACGAACCAACAGGAAGAAGAGAGTAGTGAAGCAATCAGGAAGTAAGATATGATTGTTTCTAAGCTATGGGCTTACTTACTAATTGGGAGCCTTGCGTCACTTTTTTAGAAGAGAGTTTAGAAGTGCAGTGGGTAGGGGAACAATGTGCTATTAAAGATTTGAGTTAGTTTAAGATATTCTTGGATTTTTTCCCTTGGGAGAGTTGCATTCCCCCCTTTTTTTTTTTTGCTATATTAAAACTATTTTAGATTTAAAAGGATATTTCTTCTCAATGATACATTTGGGAGAGGTTTATAGAGACCCAGAAAAGGATTTCAGAATCCTCTGGACTGCCATTACTTCAAGAAAATATCAAGGTTAAAGGATTGTGCCAAGAACTTCATGAAAAAGATTTCATTTTTCATTTTCTTGCTCCTGAGACCAAATCCATTGCAAAATGTCCATTCTCTTTCTAACTCTTCTGCTATGATAATGAAATGATCTCACAAAGAGAATCAATTGAACCTATTAAAGAAGCCTTCCCCTGCCTAAGTTTGCTCCATAGGTATGGACTTCAACTCCTTAGTTTTCTAAATAGCACGGTGACTGTTAAATTCTGGGAGGGGACATATATAGGGCACCCAAGCTGGAAAGGCTGTTTTAATTATTATTTGGGCAAATCTTTCTAAATGCACGCAGTTCCTCAGCAATAAGACATTACTGTTTATCCATGATTCTAAACCTTCATCTCTGGGCACAGTCCAAGCTCTGTTTAGTTTCATTGCAATGCTTCAGGTTCTCGTGTTCTGCAGTGCTATTTCCTAATCACTCTTCCCTCATAGAATATTCATGTGGGTGTTTTTATTGCTTTTCCTGTAAAAGTCCCTGTTTGGAGGAGGAAGCAAAGAGCCAAGGTTCTTAGGCTCCTCAAGAGGGGAGGAGAATTTAGTTGAGGGAGCCAGGGTCCTTGAGAGTAAAGTAAATACAGTGGTTTGTAAGTGATGACTGGGTTTGCCTGCTTCCCAGGAAGGGAATTGGAGTCCAGCCACTTAGAGAAGATTGAATATATGGAGAAAGGTCTTTTGGCTGAGTTGTATAGTATAACACACACACACACACACACACACACAGAGAGAGAGAGAGAGAGAGAGAGAGAGAGAGAGAGAGAGAACCCAAGTCCTCTTGCAGGCATCTTCTGTGCTGGGTATGACTGATAATAGCCTGCCTGTCTGCTTCCATAATCCATCTGCTTTTGTGTGGGGTGCAGGTATGACAAATCATGATTTATTTAGTGGAATGGAACATAAAGAGTTTTAGTTTGATCATAACATTGAATTTTTGCTTTCTGGTGAAGTATTGGTCATTTTAGCTGGATCTGTCAAGTATCTCAAAAATACAATGTTAAAATAATAGTATAAAATAACCACACATGAAAAAATGGGATCATAAATATAATATTAGGTGAACTTCTCTGGGAAATTATTTCATAATCAGAGTGCCATAAGCCACTAAAAGGCCAAACCAATCTCCTTGATACTGTCTACCACTTTGATCATTGGGGGAGATCTCATAGAAAGCCCTTTGTTATGATATGTACAGAATAACCCTTGAGTAACAAGGATATGAACATGGAAATGTTTATGAGAATAGTTATGAATAATTATCCAGCCACACACAGATACACTAAATTGAGTTAAAGTTTAGTTTAAGAAATAGCACAGTCCAATAAACGGTCCAGGTCATATACGTTTAATAGTCCAAAGAATATCCAATTACAAAGTCTTCTTTCCAGTTGCCTTTGTCATTTACAGTAAACAAAAATATCAAAGTATAAGCACAGCATAAATACAACAGAGAACCTTAGATAGCAACAGAATGTCAGAGAGACAGAATGTCAGAGAGCAAGCTATGATCTCTAGCTCCCTCTTATGGTAATTTGCAATATAATCAACCAATCGGAATATAGTATAAATCAATAAATTGATTTTGTCTTAAAGCTACAAACATAACATTGTTGGTTTATATATGGCAATCCAACTGATTGGTGGACAGATTCCTAACACCCTTTAAAAGGAATCTGGAATCAGATGATTGGCAGAGATTTTGACAAAGATCCCTCAGTGCAATGGGATAAAAACGGGATGCAAACACAAAGGCTCACTTGTACAAATTACATGCAACTTCCAAATTGTTTTTAGAAATAGTCTACATTTAGTTCATTTCAATTACTGAAACAGCCATTGGAACCAATAGTCAACAACAGGCCAATTTTCCATGCATTAATCAAAGTTACTTTTAAAGCCATATTTAGATTGTTAACAATGCTGTAATGCAGCTTTGATCAGCTTACCTTGATCTTCACCTGATAAGTGGGTGGCTACAATTCCCAGACTTCCTCAGCAGCATGGTTAAAAACCTTGCTTTAGCAAATCTCCAGTAATTTAATTAATCTGAAAAAAATATACTACTTTGTCCTGGAGCCACAGCTGATGAATTTCACATTTAGAGTCAAGTGAGCACAGACTGATCAGATACTGAAATCTCTACATTCTTAGATTTATTTTAAACAGGTTTATATTGCTTGTCACATATTCAGGATGTGTTAGCACACCCATACAATATTGAAGAATGAATTACATTAAATAAAATGTTAGAGCAGATTTTCTCAACATGGCAACTTTTGCTTATGCACCGAAGACAAATTCCTTGTGTGTCCAATCACACTTGGCCAATAAAGAATTCACTCTACTCTACTCTACTCTACTCTACTCTACTCTACTCTACTCTACTCAGAATGTATGGACTTCAACCTCCAGAATTCCCCAGCCAACAAAGCTGTATTACAACAAATTTACATTGCTCTAAAGCTTCTTGACTAAGGTGGGTGCTTAGAATAATTTATAAGCATGCAAGGAGAAAACAAGTACCTTATTCTGTCTTCTTTTAGTTGGTGGGATCTTCACTGTTATCCAAACAAAAGCCAAGATTACACTGGATGAATGGGGCGAGAATTACTTCCTGATTGGACCTTACCTGGAATTGAATGTGCGCACACAGGTGGAGCTGATAGAACCTCCCAACCCTGCCATTCGCCGAACCATTGACTCCATGAATTCAAAAGGATGTAAAGTAAGAGACTGCAGGGTGGGGGGGAGAAAAATGTCTGGGACCTAGGCCTCAGTGGGCTTAATTCTCATAAACAATTCCTTTCCTCTATTGGGAAGGGAAGTTTGTGGATACAGTGGTAGACCAAGAATATTTAATTCAGTTCATTGTAATTCTAGTTTAAAAGGAATGTCAAGTAGCTGGTGATAGGTAGAAGATGTATTTTTAGGCTGCAAAGAAAGAATTTCAAGTCAGAGGAGATTAGAGATTGATAACTTTGTCTCTGAGGAATCTACATAGATGCATATATGCATATCCAGCATGCTGTTGGACTAACCAACATAATGACAAATGTAGAAAAGGTGTAAGTATTATTGTCTGGGGAAATGAAGGCAGTATAAGAAAAGTACAGATAGTGCTCAACTTATGACCACAATTGAGCCCAAAATTTCTGTTGCAAAGTGAGATATTTGTGTAGTGAGTTTTGCCCCATTTTACAATTTTTCTTGCCACAGTTGTTAAATAAATTGCATTTGTTAAGTTAGTAACATGGTTGTTAAGTGAATCTGGCTTTCCCGTTGACTTTGCTTGTCAGAAGTTGCAAAATGTGATCACATAACTCTAGGAGACACTGCAACCATCATAAATGTGAGTTACCTTACCAAGCATCTGAATTTTAATCACGTGACCATGGGGATGCTGTAATGGTCGTAAGTATGAAAAATGATCATAAGTCACTTTTTTCAGTGCCATTGTAATTTTGAATGATCACTAAATGAACTGTTATAAGTCAAGGACTATCTGTAGTTTGTAATACCATCACTACATTTTATATTCTCACAAACAATCCTTGCAAACTATATTCATATGCAATTTCATATATGTTGTGGCCCTCCAGCTCAGCTGGCAGCGGATGATGGGGGGGTTAAGGAAGAACTTGGGCCAGTTCTGGAGCCTGGGGAAGGCTCTGATGGATACTCAGTGTTGGATACAGAGATAGAGCCAGGGCCATCTGGCATTTCTCAGCTACCAGAGAGGCAGCTGCCTTTGGAGCCAGGGATGAGTAAGGAGGAAGAACAGCTGGGGCCTGTTCCAGATGCACATATGCGCAGAGCAGATAGGAGAGGTGAACAATGGAAGACAAGGAGTCGACTCTGGAAGCAAATCAAACGTGGACACTGAATGGCCCCTCCCTGGCTGAGGAATAAATAGAAGGAAAGGGGAATGGTAGGAGACAATAGTTCGCATTTCGAGAGAGTTCCCTCATTGTATTTAGGTCAACAAAGACTGCCTTGCCAAAACTTAATTTGCAGCCTTTTGGGGCTCACGGCCTTGCAATTATCATAATGAACTGATAAGGTCTATTGCTGCAGTTAATTCCTTGCAGGACTCTTGCCTGGACTTTCAATTGGTGAATGCAATTAATTCACAACAGATAAATAAAGAGTTTTTCTTTGCGAGGAGTCTGTTTCTTGCTTCTCCGAAGACTGGGTCAGAACAATATATTTTCTTTTGTTCTTTCAATTTCTTGTTCTTTTTGAGGATCTTGTTAACTCCATCCAACCATATCTTTCTTGAGCTTCCTCTCACTCCATTCACTCTTTCTTCATATCTTTGTTTGGCAGTGTGACCCCTTATTAATTTCTCCTACATGACCAAAGTATCACAATATGTATTTTTCCTAGAGATCTCTTTTCTATTTGATTCATCCATTCAGCACTGATTGATTGTTGACTGTATTAAGAACTTCACTCTCATCCTGCTGCTTCCCTTCTGACATATTTAGCTTTCATTTCTGTATAAAATGTAGGCAGAAATCTACATTAATGTGTATCCATTTTATGTCTTTCAAGAGATATTCCGATAGTAGAAGATATGCTAGTATTTTTTTCAACATTTGCACATCTTAAAATTTGCCCATTTCTCTATGTTTAACAACCATCATGAATGCAAATTCATCCATTTTTGCCATTTCTGAATAATTTACAATTATTAATTTTTGTTGCCAAATGCAAGTTGGTGAATGCAATTAATGCAATTTGATTTCTGATAGTTGCCAAATGCAAGTTGGTGAATGCAGTTAATGCAATTTGATTTCTGATAGAGTGTTTAGAGCCTTAGTTCTTATTGCATCATATACTCTGTCTGATATTTGTTGGAAATAATTTGTGCACCCAAAAGTGCACATATATTAATGATCCCAAACTACACAATTGTAATAATAATTTCAAGCATTATCCATGAATGCATTAAGCAATCAAGAGGAGGTCACACATTCTTGTCTTACTTCCTGTTTAGTGTTGAATGATTAGTTAAGAATTTGTTTATAAAATTACAGTTGGGCAATCAACCTTCCTATTTTATAATTTTATGTTTTTTATTATTTGTTCCTGTTACATTCCAAGTTACAGTGTTTGATAATCATTGATCACCATTGGATGAACCCATGTATGTTGCTCTCTACCATCCAAGTTTTGATCAGTCCAGGTTTTTAGATACAGTAATACATTTTAATAAATTGAAAAAGATGTAAACCATATTTCCTTCTGAGTCACACCTGTTGTAATGACGAGGCAGTCGAGGTGTTTGATCATGATCAAATGAATCATGATGAACTTTATTGGAGTCTAGTCTTGCATTTATACACATTTTTAGTAATCCTCTAACATTGGTTAACTTTGGTTATTGCTTAACTTTCGTTACTGTTTAGCATAGTAATTAACACAATTAATTATCTCTAGTTAAAGTCTAACACATGTTTACTTCCTCTCTCTAATCCTCCTTTACATTAGTGACTTTGTTTGCCTGAGTTGTATTTGCTTTGGAACCTTCATTACCTGAGGTTTGCCATCAAGATAATGACATTCCTGCAGTTACAACTCTACATATCCTCGTTTTTTATTTTAAATGGAGGATTCAAAGATTTATGAATATTGTAAAGGAGTAAGAGAGGGGGAAGTAAAGGAAGTAAGAGAGGGGGAAGTAGAACGAATCAATGCAAATAAATTTGGAATACATTGAATAAAACAACAGGTTACAATTAGTACAATAATAATAATTATAGCATAAAAGAAAAACTGTCTGAGCCAAGACCAATCAGGGAGCCAATTGGTTAGCCACTCAAAAGATGAGTACTGAGCATGGATATTATTTTGAATGTATGATTGTAAATTGGCAAGCTCATCCTCAATAGTTTTATTCAAAGAATGAAAAATTCTGAGGATGAACATTAGTAGCATATTTATCAAAAAAGAATCACATATCAGGATCCTTAATCTGCCAACTAGCGCATATCGATCCTGTATTAGAGTGATCAGAGGCATTAAAAATAGGAAAATTATCAGGATACATATCAGGAGCTATATTAAGTCCATACAAAGAAGAATTAAAGGTACCTGACAACCAATAGCAGTTAGAACAATAACTATAATTCCCTAGCTTTTTTTATATGTGCTGAGCAGCATCATAATCAGACCAATTATGAAGCCAAGTGTGTTTAGCGTGACAACAGAAACACAGACCCCTTGTAAATTGACTAACTTTTAAGTAACGCCAATGGACAGAATTCAATTGCATAGGGGGTTTAGAAAATAGCCAGGGGTGTGAAATAGATTGTAGTTGTGAGACAATAAATGTAGAAGACATGATAAAGTTAGGGGTAAAAGAAATTTGACCAAATGCCATTGGGGCTCATAGTATAAAGTAACATTTGTGCCATGGGTCATAAATATGTATTGGGCATGACGAACCCACAAATTAGGGTTAAGACGAACCACAGAAGTGTCATCTTGAACAGAAACACCATTAACCATAAACAAGAAAATACAAAGTAAAATTATAACAGAATTAGCAGTAATAATAGCAAAAACAGCAGCAACAAGATTTTCAGGAGTCTGAGGTAATGAGGCCCTTGCAGTTGTTGTTGAGCTTGATATGTAGTAGATTTAACCTGGCCCCAAGTGATGGGTTGCGGGCGCTGTGGCCTGGCCCCAAGTGATGGCCCCAAGTGATGGGTTCTGTGTTCAGATGAAGATTGAAATCCAGAATCAGGTTGTGAAGGCCCTGATGCCATGCCATGATACGGACAAACACAGCATGCTGGAACCTACACTGCTTGTCCAGTAGAAGGATCTTCCGTGGCAGCATAACCACAACCCCAGGTGATCAGCAGTGTAGGGCCTTTCCAGGTTGGATCTGGAGCTTGGTGATACTTTACCAAAGGCCTTGCTAAAGATTCAGTAGTTCGAAAATGCAAATTAACAGGTGAATCTGCAAGAGAATCTAAAAAGGTTAAATAATTCCAAGTATATAATGCTACAGCAATGAGATTTTGAATCTTTCTCAGATGGTAAGGGCCAGACTCAGTTTGTAATTGTTTCTGAAGCAATGCCTTAAAAGTACGATGAGCTCGCTCAACTATAGCTTGACCCTGAGAGTTGTAAGGAATTCCGTGCACTAAAGTAATATTCCATTTCTGACAAAAGGTTTGAAATTCCTTACTAATATAAGCTGGGCCATTATCAGTTTTCAACTGAGAAGGCCAACCCATTATAGCAAAAGAGGATAGGCAATGAGAAATAACATCTGAAGTACGTTCATGTTTTGAAACAGTAACCCAAAGGAAATGTGAATAAGTGTCAATAGACATGTGAAGATAACAGTATGGCTTAAAGGTTGAAAATTGAGTTACATCCATTTGCCAAATTTGATTAGCTTGGGTTCCTCGTGGGTTGACACCCACTGGAAAGGGAACTGCCAGTTGCTGACAAGCTGGACAAGCACGGACAATATCCCGGGCTTGAGATAATAAAATTTTAAATTGCTTTGCAAGCGATTTGGCATTTTGATGAAAATAAGAATGGCTATCAACAGGATCAACAAACAAAGACACAACATCCTTTAAGGATTCATCTGCCTTCTGATTTCCTTCAGTCAAGGCATTAGTAAAGGGAGTATGACTCCGAATGTGTTCTACATACAAAGAATACAAGCGAGTTTCCAAACTATTCTTTAAAGATAAAAACAAGGATAACAAATTCTTATCCAAAGAGAGAGCACAATAAGAAAAAAGAAGAGATTGCATAGCTAAATACACATACTAAGTATCAACAATCAAGTTAATAGGTTGGTCATTGAGCAATTGTAAAGCCAAAATCACAGCAGCCAGCTCAGCACGTTGAGCTGAAGTCTGTGTGGCAGTAAATTTAGAATACCATTGTTGTTGAGACAACCACATCCCTTGTAGGTGAGCCATCAGTAAAAACTTTAAAAATAGGATTTTGCACAAAAATGGAAGAAAAGGCCAGATTTAAAGTAGTAGTAACCACTATTCTAGGATCCTTGGGTAAAGAATACAATAAGTTTCCCACATATTGAGAAAAGGCTATCTGATATGATTCTGAAATCATCACCAAATGCTCATGTTCAACTTTTGTACGAGTGAAAGCTATGCTAATGAGATCCTGTCCTGTAAGATGTAAGGCTCGTTTACGACCTTTAATAATCAAATCTTCTAATGCTAATTGATAAGGATAAATGTTTCTAGGCGGAGTAGCTGACAAATTAATCCATTCATGAATGTTGACTGCTTGTGGAGAGGCATTAGAATAAAGACATCCCGTGGGTAAGAGTGCAGTAGGAAGAATAGCTAAACAAAGTCCTATTGTTAAGGATGTTATCCTGTCCACATATCAATGCTTAAACTTATTCAATATTTCTTGAAGGGATGTTCTTTGAAGATCAGTTAATACAACTAGATCTCCTGGTGATTGTGCTCCCTTCAAGGACTGAAATAAGGGCAACATATCACCAGTTGTAATGTAGAAGAATGAGCGTGCCCAATTAATAATACCAAGTAATTTTTGCCATTGTACTAGGGTATATGATTTCTGTACTTGTAAGTCAGGAAGAATTGGAATGGAGCAATTATGGAACATTCTATGTCCTAAGTAGGTATAAGGTTCTACCTTTTGAATTTTGTCTGAGGCTATATACAATCCCTGTTGTGCCACAATATCCATTAACTCTTTTAACAATTTAGATTAATCAAAATCTGGGGCTGCTATCAATATATCATCCATATAATGAGAGACTAAATAGGAAGGAAATTTATTCCTAAAGGGTTGAAGAGCATTATCCACGAAATATTGACAAAGTGTAGGGGAATTAAGCATTCCCTGAGGCAACACTCGCCAATGATATCGTTTTGTGGGCATGCTATTATTAAAAACTTCTCTTAAATCATGAAGGAAATGCCATTTCCCATTTTTCTTTTTTATAACAAAAACAGGAGTATTCCAAAGACTAGTAGAAGGTTCTGTATGACCAGCAGCCAATTGTTCTTGAACCAATTGTTGTAAAGCAGCGAGTTTTTCCTTTGATAATGGCCATTGTTCCACCCAAACCAGCGTAGAACAGAGCCATTTAAGAAGAAGAGCCATCACCAAGAATCAAATGAGCATTAAGAAGAGAAAGAATATCACGGCCCCAAATATTAGTATGAATATCTAGAATGTATGGTTGTAGGAAAAAAGACTTACCAGCAGATGTTGTAACATTAATTTCTTGAACACTCTGCCAAGCAGCTGTAGAACCTCCTATTCCTCACAATGAAGAAACTGTCATTTTTGCCACTGTACTGGCCAATGTAAAGAGGAGATGACAGTAACATCGGCTCCAGTATCCAATAACCCTTGAAATGGTTGTTTATTAAGGAAGAGAGAGGAGTTCAGCTGATGAAGTAAGCCTACAGATAAAGAAGTTGATCCAAATCCTGCATCCACACGATTACCTATACCAGGATATGGAATTTCATATAGAAGAAGAAACAATTGAACAACAGAAGAATTACAAGGAAGAATTTGAGGAAGATTCACCCAAATCTGAATCATGAAGCTACCAGTGTAATCTGAATCTATTACACCAGGCACAACAAAACAGCCCTTTTTGTGTGCAGAAGAACGAGGCAAAATTAAGCCAACTAATCCTGAAGGAAGAGGTCCTTTAAATTGAGATGGAACTATTTTAACTTCCAGGGGAAATTTAAACTCAATTTCCTCTTGAGTGATTAAATTGATTCCAGCACTACCAGGTGTGGCTGGGGAGGAGTGAGAGAGACTGCTGGAGGAGTCAAGTAATATTTGCTTCCAATCTTCAGGAATCATTGTATAACCATTTTTTATTCCTTCTACAAGTCCTCTTGTAAAATTTCCACTAATCCCATAGTCTGTAACTTCCTTTTTTTAACTCTCCTAAGATTTGATAAGGCAGACCCTCCCATTCTGCTACTTGCAGTCCAAGCTGTGGCCCCTGACCAGGATGATATTGTACTGGACAAACAGACAGTAATTCTGCAAGTTCTGTTCCTGAGACAGAGGCATCCTTTTTCTCAACCATTTTCTGAAAAGAAGACTGAACAATAGAGTCAGGAGGCTTTTGCACTGTATCTGCAAAAGCTGAGGGAATTGAAGACATATATTCAAGAGAAGAAGGAGGATAAATGACAGCATTAGTATAACGTGAAGGTAGGGGTGTTAAAAGAGAAAGTTTATTGTGACCAAATTTTTCAATTGCATGTCTACATAAATGCCACACTTGCAAAACTTCTATTTTTGCTCTAGGTTCAGTATGCAATGTTTTCCCTATACGTTCCCAATCAGTTAATTTTAAAGACCCCTCTTTTGGATACCATAAGCACTGAGCTGCAATCTCCTGGACCAGCCTTAAGAGATTTTTCTCTGGTACCTCAGTATTATTTTTCTTCAACAAATAGCCTAATTCATCTACATACTTCCTTTGTTCCTCAGAAAGCGAAGACCCCATACTTACAGAAACCAAAAGGTTGAAGAAACCACAAAGGGTTGAAGGTGCACCAAATCCTTGCCGGATGAAATAAGAGGGTCCCTGTTCATGCGCCACTTGTTGTAATGAATCATGATGAACTTTATTGGAGTCTAGTCTTGCATTTATACACATTTTTAGTAATCCTCTAACATTGGTTAACTTTGGTTATTGCTTAACTTTCGTTACTGTTTAGCATAGTAATTAACACAATTATCTCTAGTTAAAGTCTAACACATGTTTACTTCCTCTCTCTAGTCCTCCTTTACATTAGTGACTTTGTTTGCCTGAGTTGTATTTGCTTTGGAACCTTCATTACCTAAGGTTTGCCATCAAGATAATGACATTCCTACAATTACAACTCTATACACACCATGCCACATGCTTATAGTATAGAAACTTATGATCAGTTTTGCAATATGCTGGCCAGTCTAACAGAGACTTCCTTGTAAATCAATACAGGTAGTCCTCAATTTACGACCACAATTGAGCCCAAAATTTATGTTGTTAAGTGGGGCATTTGTTAAGTGAGTTTTACCCCATTTTGTGACCTTTCTTGCCACATTTATCAAGTGAATCACTGCAGTTGTTAAGTCAGTCACACGGTTGCTAAGCGAATCTCACTTTCCCATTGACTTTGCCTGTCAGAAGGTCGCAAACGGGGATCACATGCCCCTGGGACATGGCAATAGTCATAAATGAGTCAGTTGCCAAATGCCTGAATTTTGATCATGTGACTATGAGGTGCAACAGTCGTAAGTGTGAATAGTCATCACTTTTTTCAGCACCATTGTCATTTCAAAACATCACTAAATGAACTGTTGTAAGTCAAGGACTTATTTGCTGTATTCCACAAAACAGAAGATTCTTATAGTGTACTGCCACATACACAAATCCTGAGTTATTATAAGGTTTCCAAAAGTCATACTGGTAGAATCTCACTTTGAAATCTTGTGAAGTCTGCCATGAGAATGCTGAAATTGTACAAGATTTATTCAATATTTAAAATTATTGTTTTAATTCACTTTGCAAGGTCTGTGGACAATATTTGAGATAGTACTGTACTTCCAGGGATTCACATTTTTTGTGTAATAAATAACTCCGGGCTACATGAACATTTTGAAACAATTCTTCTAAATTATTTGTTTCTTTTTAAAATTAGTTTTCCTTTTTTTCCTTTGTATACTTTTGATACATTAAAAAGGACAAAAAGAAATGACTGTTAGTTAAATAAATTAGAGTCTAGATCACGTGAAGTGTTAATACCACTTTATAACCCCTTGGTAAGGCCACACTTGGAATACTGCATCCAGTTTTGGTTGCCACAGTGTAAAAAAAATGTCAAGATTCTAGAAAGAGCTTAGAGAAGAGCAACAAAGATGATTAGGGAACTGGAGACTTAAACATATAAAGAACTGTTGCTGGAATTGGGTATGTCTAGTTTAATGAAAAGAAGAACTAGGGGTGACATGATAGCAGTGTTCCAATATCTCAGGGGTTGCCACAAAGAAGAGGGAGTCAAGCTTTCTCCAAAACTCCTGAAGGCAGGACAAGAAGCAAGAGATGGAAACCAATCAAAGAGAGAAGCAACCTTGAACTAAGGAGAAATTTCCTGACAGAACAATTAATCAGTGGAATGACTTGCCTCCAAAAGTTGTGGATGCTACAACACTGGAAGTTTTAAAGGAGATTGGACAATCATTTCTCTGATATGGTATAGGGTTTCCTGAGCAGGGGGATACCAGATTTCCTGAGCAGGGAGTTGGACTAGAAGTCCCTTCCAACTCTTAATCTTTTGTTAATTAAATGGTACCTCCCTCAATGCGATAAATGGGACCAGATTATGAGAGAGTTGGAAAAGAGAGTTGCTTAAAGACTGCTTAGAAGTCTTCATTCAGCCAGCAAAGATGTCTTGATATTTTGCAATTGGTTATTTTGCGTCTGAACACTTTAAAACACTTTGAAAGAAGCTGTGGAAGTCACAATGGCCCTGCTAGTTCTTTTTGCAGGATTAAGACTGGGGAGGTTCTGCTCAGGTAAAGGCATCCTACAGAGATTTTAATCATCTCCCTGTTAGTGGGCCAACATTTTTCATCTTTACATAAGAACATCAAGATAATTTTGGGGTTCCAACATGAGAGGATTAGAAAGAAATGTTGGTTGCCTTTGAAGATATTTCTAATGCAAGGGATTTGTTTTTACTTCTTAACTTCCAAATCCATGAAAATAAGGCATGAATAGGGAAATCCCACCCAAATCCCTGGCTCTCGAAAGGCTGCAAAATGTTTTTAGAAAATTTGAGGTAGATTTATGCTAAAGACCTCAAAATTGCATCACTGTGATGCAACCCACAAGTATAGGGAATATTTGCATGGGAAGGCATCTTCTTTCAAGGTGCAGGTGTAGAAGAAAGGGGAATCTGTAGTCTTCTAAAGTTATTGAACTCCAGTTCCCATCCATGCCAGTGAAAATCACCTCAAAGATGAGAATGAGGAGAGTTTTGGTCCCACGACTGCTAAAAGACCCAAGAAGCCTCATGCCAGCTTTATAGTCACTAGAACACTGCTAAGCGAAAGATTTGTATAGTGGGATTTAGTTGTGCTTTTAAAGTTGTAGCAACGTTTCTGCAGAATCTCATCTGCCATCATCAGGCTTCTGTATTGTGTTCATCAGACGAACACAATACAGAAGCCTGATGATGACAGATGAGATTCTGGCAAAACGTTGCTACAACTTTAAAAGCACAACTATAATGACGTGGGAAAATACCCGAACAAAGCCGAATACCATACATGTAAGTACCCGCAAAAACTTAAGAAGAAATATATATATGTGTGTGTATGTGTATATGTATATGTATATGTATATATGGTTAAATCAGGATTTATGGCTTATAAAAGTCCCCTTTAATTAATAAACTGTTGTTAAACAATGGCAGAGCCCACCCACTATGACAAAACCCAGGGTGATGGTTTATAGCTTCCAAAACTAGGATTATAAATCATGCACAGGTTTGTATATTGTTCATCCAATTAGCCAGGAATTTTGGCTTATCTTTGCATCATTTAAATACTGGTTCCAAATTGGATACGAAGATATTATGATCAGCTCCCTGATGAAGCAATTACAAGTGAGTAGGAAAACACTGGTGTAAAAAACAAATGTATGCTGGAACTATTGAATATAGATATTAACTATTGTGAGTATGGAAAGTACATATATGACACATTCAATACTCCCTCTTGTTTACTTGATTTTTCTAGTTCCTAACCAGATTTCAGAGCAAGAGGTTATTTTGGGTTGCCCAGCAAAAAAACAACCCTAGGCGAGGTGACCTTTTATAAAATGGAGATGAGGTAACATGAACCAGAGACTAAATTTAGAAATCTACACACACTTGATGCACATATTTCTGCACACTTTGGTATGTGAAATGAGTGGACAAGAGGTGATGACATCATGGTTAAAACAGGTCTGAGAGTTGAAGGAGACAGTGTTTTGGAGGTCACAATGTATGGGGTCCAATGAAAACGAGGAGAATTTGACCGTTAAAAATAAGTTACTGAGATATTCTCATCAGATTTGGAAGTCTGTAAAATCTGAAGTGATCTAAGCCACCTTGCATATACAGATTGCAAATTAAATGTATATATAAATAGTTTTAAGAAGTTTATTTTGTAATGCCATTGATAAACCTAATTAATATAAATTGGGCCCTTGAAGTATTTCACCTTCTGAAGAAAAATTGGGATTATATTTCTAGCATACAAAACAAAAAAAACAAGGTTTGAATCTGTAAATAGGAAGAGCTGAAAATTCAGATGATTTAAAGTATATAGAGAACTTCCTTAGATAGGATCCCCCTTCTTTTTTTGTTCCTTGTTCTGATGCTTATCTTTTTTTTGCTGTATGCAATGTGCAGATTCACCATTTCTTTTTTTCCTGAAATTGTAAAACATATGTAATGTTCCTTCAAGAATCTAAGAGACAAAATGCTTGTTCATCATTCTAGAACATAATCTTATGAGATATTATTAAGTTGATGATAAAACTTGCCCAACTGAGTACTTTACGATTGATGCTTTGTTGGTTGTGCTTCACAGAATATCTCTGGATTTGATACGAAAATGTCAATTCATACCTCTCCTATTCATTCATCTGCTGTCTCTAACTTCTTTCTAGGTTTACTTTGGCCGCTGGCTGATTGAGGGGGGTCCATATGTAATCCTCATCGATATTGGGGCAACCGCTTGGAGCTTGGATCGCTGGAAAACTGAATTGTGGGAAAGCTGCTCCATTGGGATTCCCTGGTATGACCGAGAGGCCAATGACGCCGTCCTCTTTGGCTTCCTCACAGCCTGGTTTCTAGGGGAGGTAAGGGAACATGTTTCTGTCAGAAAATTTCTTCTCTTCCTGTCACCCAACATCTTTCTCTTCACTCTCTTCTTGTGCTTTTTGTACAGTTTTCTGCACAATGTGAAGAAAAGCCATTCATCATTGGCCATTTCCATGAGTGGTTGTCTGGTGTTGGGCTCTTCCTCTGTCGGATCCGGAAACTTCCAATAGCTACCATCTTCACCACCCATGCTACCCTGCTTGGTCGCTACCTGTGCGCAGGCAGTGTGGACTTCTACAACAATCTGCAGACTGTGAGTCTTCTAATCGCTAGGACTGAAAATCGATTGGTGGGTGGGGTGTGAAACTATGGGATCCAAGAACAAGAGGAAGAAATAGGAATTCCTGGAAGTGTGGCACTCAGACAAATCAGCCATCAACAGGCACAAAGATATAAACAACATTTACATACCATTCAAAAGAGACAATCAAAAAGCTAAAAAGGAAACAAAATGACCAAAACAGCTCTTTGCCTGCCATCAGTACTTGGATAAGTATAAATTAACACCAAAATTTATACTAGATCAACAATCAAGCAGTAAGCAATACTCCACTCAGGAACTACCAACTCAGACAAACAATCTAACAGTAAACAGCAACCTAATCAAGGGGCCACCAAGACCATTCCCACCAACACAGTCACAGCAAGTCACTTGTACAGAAACAAGAGAGTAAGCTCAACTTCTTGTAGCCCTGATGATATTACCTAGTATAGTAATGAAATGTTTGTAGGAAAACCACCAAGCTCAGAGAATACGAAGGATCCCACAGTTCAACCCTGAGCTACAAATATTCTGTTTCGTTTGGTAGAAATGGGAAGTTCTGACCTATCCTGTTTTTGCCCTTTTTTCTGAGTGCTTTGGGCTGCTCAGGGAATAAGAACTTTTCTTTCAACTACCCTCAATTCTGCATCAGCAGGCTCAAGTTCTTATCTTCCCATCCCTCAAAATTCCTGCATAGGAAGTGGCAATACAGTGCTTTAAAATTCCTTGTAGGTGTCCAATGATTGCTCTGCCAGTTAAACAGATCTTAAAAAGCAGCTGCAATCTCACAAGGTTTCTGTTCTTATATGAGACAGATTTCAAAGTGTTTTTATTTTTAATTGAGAGAGCAAATTATTGCCTGAGGTTGTGCCTAAAGATATTGCTGACCCTTGCCCTCACAGCTTTTCATTCAAAACTTTAGCACATAAATGAAGCAGTTCTAGGAAACGAACCATTTTTCCTTAAGGAAACAGTGGTCAAAGAAATCACACTTAACCAGCCCTTAAGTAATATTTTTACTGCATGGAAAATATGATTCAGTGCTTCTCCCCACCATGTTATGACCCCTGTGATAATTAGTGTTTTGGAAATACATCTATTGGATCATCTTGAATAACCAGTGGACATTACCTGAAATATTATATTATATTACATTGAATACAATAATAAGATCTTGTCATTTGCCCTTGATTTCATTTCCAGTCTATTTGGTAGGCATATTTAGACTACTATCAGTAAAGACGTAAGGATGAAAATTTGGTTAGAACAAAAATGAAACACAGATAGTCCTCGACTTAGAACAGTTTGTTTAGTGACTGTTCAAGGTTACAATGATACTGAAAAATGTGATTTATGACTGTTCTAAAGCAATAGTTTGTTGTGTACTACTGAATCAAAGGCTTTGCAGAAGTCTATGTAAATTGCATCTATTGCTTTACCCTGGTCCAGATGTGTGTTCCAAATGTTTCTGCAGAGTAGGAGTTGCAGATTACAGGGCAAATTTTTCCTGAAACCAAACTGCTTGTTAAAAAGTAGGTTGTTTGTTTCTAAGTATAGAGTGATGGATTGGTTTATAATTGATTCCATGACTTTACAGGTGATGCAACACAGTGAGATTGGTCTATAATTTTCTACTAGACCTTTTGTGTGACCTTCTGAAAAGCAAAGTCAATGGGAAGCCAAATTCACTTAACAACTGTATTACAAATCAACTACAGTGATTCACTTAACAACCGAGGCAAGAAAGCTAATAAAATGGGGCAAAACTCAATAAATGTCACACTCAACAACAAAAATTTTGGGCTCAATTATGGCAGTAAATTGAGGACTACCTGTAGTTGGAACTGGATTAATGAGAGAAAATACTAAAAAAAAAGCTACCCTCAGTTTTTCAGTCTAGGAGCCCATTTGTTAGCACTCATGAGGGGATTACAGAAGAGTTTCACAAAGAAAAAAATGTAGAATTAAGTTCTTAGAATCTTGGAAATCAGACTACTGGATTGCAGTCTCCTTTGTTCAACCTTTAAGATACTACAGGTAGCCCTCAGCTTACAAAAGTTCATTTAGTGACCATTCAAAGTTACAACTTCACTGGAAAAAAGTGCCATCTGATCGTTTTTCACACTTAATGACCATTGCACCATCCTCATGATAATGTGATCAAAATGTGGCAGCTGATTCATATTTATGACAGCTGCAGTGTCCCAAGGTCATGTGATCACCTTGTACGACTTTCTGACAAGCAAAGTCAGTGGGGAAGCCAGATTCACTTAACATCCATGTTATTAACCTAACAACTGCAGTGATTCACTTAACAATGGTGGCAAGAAAGGACATAAAATGGAGCAAAATTTACTTAACTGCTTCACTTAGCAACAGAAATTTTGAGCTCAATAGTGGCCGTAAATTGAGGACTACCTGGACTGTAATTTAGTCTGAAAGCTATATTCTTTCCTACTTCTACTCTGTGCAATTCTGTGTGTTTCAGGATATTTATTCTACTTTGTCTTTTACCCAGTTTAACGTGGATAAGGAGGCTGGAGACCGCCAAATATACCATCGTTATTGTATGGAGAGAGCTGCTGTCCACTGCACGCATGTTTTTAGCACAGTTTCTCAAATCACAGCAGTAGAAGCTGAACATCTGTTGAAACGGAAACCTGGTGAGTTAACCTTAAAAGCTAAAAGATTGCTCTGTGTGACAAGATCCTATCCAGTTTAAGCCTTGTCTGGATTTATGAATAATATTACAAGGAAATCAATTGCTTTGTGTAGAATGCAGAATCTCAAGTTTTGTAGTTTTTAATTAAATTTTCTAGTCCTTAAATAATACTAATTAGACTGTTGGTGCAAATCATACATTGAAGCTTGATGTTTAATCTTAGTTTTTTTCTTAGATAGAAAGAATATCCCAATATAAAAATAACCATTATAAAATTCATTTAAAAAATTCTTAAAAGTATTTTTAATCTTAATATGCACTTTGAATTTTTGATTGCATCCAATTTTTTTTTTAAAGGCTTATTCTTTTTCAGACTAAAGAGAGGGATGTGGGGGGAGAATTTATATTCTTATTTGCACTAAGACTATTAGCTCTGATTGGTTGACTCCTTATGAGGTCACAAGACCACTCCCATTCCTTCTCCTTGGGGTCTGTTTTATCCCATCCATTGTTACACTTTGAATCAGTTGCAATCAAATGCATTGATCAATTGTATTTCCAAGGATGTTTGAGGAAGCTGAATGCATCTGAAAAAACACCTGCTGTGACTCACATGTGTTTTTCTGCATGCGTATCTTGGCAGTTTGGGTAAATTCAGAAACTTAAAGTTCTAAAACTCCCCACTTTTTACAAAACCATCTCCATTTGCATTCCACATCCAGATATTGTGACTCCCAATGGTTTGAACGTCAAGAAGTTCTCTGCTATGCACGAATTCCAAAACCTCCATGCCCAGAGCAAAGCTCGTATCCAGGAGTTTGTCCGAGGCCATTTCTATGGGTGAGTTATCATGAGCTTCACTTGTATCATATCAATCATAACAGGTTTCCCTATGAAGTTGAGTTCTAAGGAAAAAAATTGAAGCTAGTAGTTGACAAGTGATGTAAGAATATCCATGAATTAAAAGCAAATGACTATTTGTGCTCCATTCATCTTCCACAATGTTGTTATCATAGCACACCTTCAAGTGTAGAGTGAAAGCTTAGAGTTCTTCCTTTTAAAAGAGTATATGTGACTGTAGAAGAAGATGCAGAGACTGGGGTGGAGTCAAGAGAGGAATTAGTCTGGAGTCGTTATGTGCCACAAATTATCCAAGTCCAGGCCCCTTGAAGTCTATTGACTGTTATCTAGCACCAATTTAATGTTGACTGTTAGTTGACTGGATTCTTGTGTGCAGGCGTGAGCAATAAATCTTACCTGGAATTTAGCATGTGGTCCTGATTCTTCACACCTGACAATGACTCAGTTTTGGTCTCCACTTTTTAGATGAAATAAGTTTCCTTCCTGTATGTGGAGACAGAGATGCCACTTTGACAGCATACAAAAAGGGAAAATTGGATGAGGGAGGAGCTCTCACAGGAAGACATAATATAAATTAATGAAATAATAATAATGTTAATAACATTCGAAGAAAAATAAGGGGAATGAGCAGGTGTTTTTGCTCAAGGCTGACAAAGGTATAGAAAACTTTTGAGGTATAGAAAAATTTTCCAGGACTCATGTAAGAGAAAAATCATTTGTTGTTAATAAAGAATAAGTTTATAAGTGACTAAGTAAAGAACTATTGCTTTCTTATTCAGCTTACAGGCATCTGTGCATTAATGGAAACCAGACACTGCATTAGAAATACAAATAGTCCTTGATTTACGGCCACAATTGAGCCCAAAATTTCTTTTGCTAAGTGAAACAATTGCTTAGTGAGTTTTGCCCCATTTTACAACTTTTCTTGCAGCAGATATTAAATGAATCACTGCTGTTGTTAGGTTAGTTGTCAAGTGAATCTGGCCTCCCCATTGAATTTACGGTCTAAAGGTTGCAAAAGGTGATCATGTGATCCTGGGACATTGCAACTGCCATAAATATGAATCAGTTGCCAAGTGCCCAAATTTTGATCATGTGACCGAGGGGAATTCTACAATGGCCGTAAGTGTTAAACATGATTATAAGTCTCTAGATGAATGGCTGTAAGTCGAGGATTACCTGTACACTTTGTTCAGCCCAGCAAGTTGTCCTTCAGATATTTAGTGCTGTCCTGTAGAAATGATTTCAGAATTTATGTTTCACAGCCATTATTCCTATATTTTAACCTTACATTTTCATGCATTCCATATGTTCCCAAGGCAATTGACTGTGGATCTGTATTTGCTTCTGTTTAGCTCCCTCATCTGTCACAGTTCTGACATTTTTCCTGTTCTTTTTTCTTTTCTTGTCCACTCTCCTTTCTGTTTTTTATTGCACTGAAAACCTACAGAAGGGCTCCGTCTCTTTTTTGTTTGTTTGTTTTTCCATTTTGCATTCATATTTTGCATGATGACTTAATGTTACAAAATAATACCATTGTGATTAGAATTCAGGGAACTATTAAAATGTTTAAAAAAAGGATTTCAGCCAGCTGTGCAGAATGTGTGTGTGTGTCTGTGTGTGTGTGCAAGCGTGTACACACGCACACACATCCTGTATATATACATATATACATGTACCTGTATACACACCCACACACCAACTATTTTGAAACACACAGACACACATACTTCATTTTAAAACAATTGATTTTGAAGACTCACAGCTATTTAAGCGTTCACATTGATCCCACCTATTAAAAAAAGGCATTTCCAAGTAGTTTATTAAGAAGAATGTGTGATGTTACCAGAAAAGTATAAACATTGAAGGATGATTGTATTCTGGTTCATACAGATTTGGAAAGTGCAAATTTTATTCTTTCATTTAAACACCACACCAAACTCATTTTGATTTCTTCTCGCTAGGGCGTACAATAATTTCTGTTGAATGTAGTGGCACTTGCCTCTTCATCTTGGGTGGGATGATGTTCCACCATTTCCTATGGATTCCCTGAACTATTTTTTCAATGTTGTGGTTTTTGATATAAGCAGCATTGATATTTCTAATACTAGTACTAGTGCGTTTTTTGTATTTAGCCAATTTACTTGTCTTGGCTGTTAAATAACATAGACTTTCTGGTTTTTCAAGAAGCTCGGACTTAGACTCATCTTCACCATCACTGCGTGTTATTTTTCTAGGCACCTGGACTTCAACCTTGACAAAACTATTTTCTTCTTCATTGCTGGACGCTATGAATACTCCAACAAAGGAGCTGACATTTTCTTGGAAGCCCTAGCCAGGCTCAACTACCTACTAAGGGTGATTAGTAAAATGGGTGCTGTAAGGGAATAGAGATGTGAGAGAGGGTGGAGGTAGGCAATTAGGTATGGCTGTGTTGGGAGAGTGTGCCCTAGAACAATGCTAGGCCCCTGACTGGAACAACTGTGTGTTTCAGGAGTTAAGCAGCTGTAGCCCAAAGAATCTGGAGGTTATTTTGGGATTTCTCTTCATGCTTACATTGTTGTGCAGATGAAAGACAATGGGAAGGGTGACTACAAAAGATACATGTGGATGAAAGCAGGAATAACATATTGGAACAATTTTGTATTACAAGCTGGCAGGAGTGCTAATTGACCCATGTCCCAAGAATACTCCATGAAAACATACTTACAATAGACGAACACACACACACACCCAGTCTGACCAGCATCTTCCAATCTGTCCAGCTGAGATATTCTTAGCCATTCTTTCAAGGAATTCTCCCTTCAGTCAAGCTCTAGGAAAATAGAAAGGAAGAGAGAGGACATACTGAATTTTAGATCCGTATTAGGTGTAGATGTTCACACCACCCTTACTACCACCTAGCTGCATCCTTTCCTGGGGTTGCATGATAGTTTCGTGATTCTTGGAGATCCGTTTAATGGTTACAAGGACATCCCAGGAACATCCCTGATTTATCCATGTATTCATCCAGTTTTCCTCATCTTGCCAAGCATAGTCAGTTTTGGGAGCACTGTTCATTTATCGGCCTGGAGCATGTGAGTGCTTTCTAACAAGCACCTCATGAGTCCTCATGCTGTAAGATTAATGCAAATGACTTGTGAGAAACCAGCTGCATAGTAGAAGAGGGGGAAAAGATGAATTCTAAAAAACAAACTGTGAATTCAAATTGATTAAACTTTCTTAACATGGGTCAGCTTATCCATTTCTTCAGGAAGCAGTTTTGACCATACTTAAAAGTACTGTGGTGATCTTTCATATCTGGTTTTTGTTGGCTTCTCCCCTCTGTAGGTGAATGGAAGCCAGCTTACAGTGGTAGCATTTTTTATCATGCCAGCTAGGACAAATAATTTCAACGTGGAGACACTAAAAGGCCAAGCTGTCCGCAAGCAGCTCTGGTAAGTTTGTGTTAGGTTCTGGATCTCATAAATCTGTCCTTTTAACAGGCTTCCTAAGGAATCAGGCAGTGTAGGTGAATGGAATAAAAATCCATTACACCCACCCTTCCTGAGCAGGAAAATCAAATTGTCCATACAAGTTCAATGCATTTGAAAAGGATGTGCTGATACAAGGAAAATCACTCAAATGTTACAGTTTGTTCTCTGTACAGGTAGTCTTCAGTTTACGACATTCATTTAGTGGACATTCAAAGTTAACAATGGCACTAAAATATGCCCAGTCCTTGCACTTAAGGCGATCACAGCGTTCCCCACAGATGTGATGAAAATTTGCGGATATGGCAACTGGAACATACGTACAATGATTACAGCATCCTGGGGTCATGTGATGAACATTTGCCATCTTCTTCGTAGGCTTCTGATCAGCAAAGTCAACAGGCAAAAATGTCATAAATTGGGCACAACTCACTTAACGCCATCTTGCTTAGCAACAAAAATTCTGGTTTCAATTGGGCTCATAAATCGAGGATTAACTGTATGCAAATGAGAGGATTGCAAGATAAAAGGCAGCAGTGTAGAATTGTTCTTAGGCCTTGTTTAACATAAAGCTTAAGCTTTTAGCCCAATGGGTGTTACAGGTAGTCCTTGACTTACGACCACAAATGAACCCAAAATGTATGTTGCTACGTGAAACATTTGTTAAGTGAGTTTTGCCCTCGTTCTTGCCACAGTTGTTAAGTGAGTCACTGCAGTCGTTAAGTTAATAACACGGTTGTTAAGTGAATCTGTTAAGTGAATTTCCCATTGACTTTGCTTGCCAAAAAGTCACAAAAGCTGATCACATGACTCCAGGACATTGCAACCATCATAAATATGAATCAGTTGCCAAGCTTCTGAATATTGATCATGCGACGTTAGGTATGCTGTAACAGCCATAAGTGGGGAAAACGGTCTTACGGTAAATTCCTTTTTTCTGTGCCATTGTAACTTCAAACAGCCACTAAATGAATTTTGTACCTGTATACAACCTACCTCAGAGAGTCAATGTTATGGGGATAAGGCTAGTGGGTGAGACCCCTCCCTTAAATTGCTGTGAGATTTTTTTTAAAAAAAGGCTGGATAAAAATACACCACATAGTCATCAAAGATTTCCATAATTCTCCGCCATTTTGGCCTTCAGCTATATAGTTTATGAGCTATAAAGTCCATTCTTTTCCTGAAGCCTCAGAACAGGGAAGGTATCTCCCTACCTGAAGAAATACCAATATTGACATAGTTTTCCTTTTTTCTCCAGTCTGTTAGGTCTGTCTGAACTCTCTCTAGGGAGAAAACCCCAAAAATGCTGGAAGCCATTTTTCCTAATCTTTGATTCAGAAGCATTCAAGGAATCCTAGGTTGTGTCACAAATCATAAATTTCTTTCTCCCTTCCCTCCCCCTCCACCTTTTCCCTCTTTTTTTAACTCTAGGGACACAGCCAATGCAGTGAAGGAGAAGTTTGGCAAAAAGCTGTACGAATCCCTCCTCGTGTAAGTCTCCTAGGCGAGAAGAAATATGATAAAGGGCTGAGCATCTGAGAATGGGCTGCTGGGTTGCCATGGCTACAGAGAATGGGAACTTCTTCTCTTTACCTTGTCTCTTCTGAGAAATATTGATTTGATAGAAGCCTATTTCAGAAATCTTGGTTCCCATATAAAAACTAGAATGCGTGTCCAAGTGAAAAGCAGTATTGTAAGTGTTATTCATTAATTTCCACATTATTCACTGTCTGCCTGCTTTTCTAATTCAGGGGCAACCTTCCTGACATGAACAAAATGTTGGACAAAGAAGATTTCACCATGATGAAGAGAGCCATCTTTGCCACTCAGGTATGGGACATGAAGAAAACGAGTCTTGAAAAACATTGGTTATGAAAAATGAGTTTATTTCACAATAATACAGGTACTCCTCAACTTACAACCATTCATTTGGAGACAATTCAAAGTTAACAACAACGATGAAAAAAGTGATTTGTCTTCACACATATGACCATTGCGGTATCTCTGATCAAAATTCAGGCACTTGACAACAGGCACTTACAATGGTTGCAGCATCCTGGGGTTGTTTGATGGCCATTTGCAACTTTGGCAGCCAGCTTCCAATAAGAAAAGTCAATGGAGGAAGCCAGATTTGTTTAACAACTACACAATTCACTTAACAACTACCATGATCTGCTTAACAACAGTGGGGGGAAAAGGTTGTAAAATTGGGCACAACACACAACCCCTTTGCTTAGCCATGGGAATTCTGGTGCCAATTGTGATCATGTTGAGGACTACCTGTAACTATTTATTTGCTCATCTCACACAAAGCGATTCTGGACTGTTGTAATTAGTCTGAGAGTCTCTTAAAAGGACATGTTGCTAGATGAGTGGGAGCACAGGATTCTGGGAGTCTGGATCTAAATTCCTGGGTTATAGGTTGCTTTAATTCAGCCCTCCCAATATGGGCTGTGTGGACTTCTGACTCTCAGTTTTATGTTTGGCCTGCTGAGAAGAAGAAGCGGAGGCAGCAATAAAGCTTAACAAGCTTTATTGTTAATTTGCATCTCAGCTGCGGTTAGCCGCGAGCTTGCGATAGCAGCTGAGAGAGAGACAGCGGATTCCGTTTGATAGCTCCTTTTATACGGAGCTGTCAAACAGCTCAGCCAATCAGAGCCTTCTCCAGCTCCCGCTTAAACAGTGGACCGGAGTGAGGACTTGCTGGTCGCAACACTCCTTCCCCCTGGAACTGCGCATGCGTAGTTGTCCAGATAGGCGGGGCGACGCTTTACTTGCCCAGATCACCTTAGTTCAGCAATCGGCGGCAATGGGGACGGATCTGTTGCTGGAGTGGTGCCTTCTACTTGGGGCAGTGTCGTCTCCCCTTCCCTGGCGATCTCAGCTGGCCGAGGAAGGACCTCGGGTGTCGATGGGACCTCTTCAGATGGCGGTGAGCAGGCTCCGGTCGTCAATGTCACGGTTTCCCCAGGTAAGGCCTCCGTGAAAGACCGCTGGTCAGGAGTCGGTCTTCAAGGGGCTTCGGTATTGCCCCACTCGGTGTCCGTGATCTCGGCCTCCCTCTGAACTGGACCTGTAGGGGCACTTCAACGGCTCCTTAGCTGGTTCACATGTCGGCGCCACAGTCTTCCATCAGCCAACTTTACCCTGTATGATTTAGGGGCTGTTTTCTGTTCTACCCACCCGGGCAACCATAGGAGATTTCCCGCATAATTGCGGTAGTAGATCGGGTCCCCCAGCCTAAAGTCCCTTGCCCTGCTGGATGAGTCAAGGGGTGCCCTGGGAGCATAAGTAGGGTACAGCCTGTCGAGGGTTATGCGAAGTCTCCTTCCCATTAATAGTTCAGCTGGGGTGAGGTTGGTGGCAGTGCTCGGGGTGGTATGCTGGTTAGTAAGTACTGGGCTACCCTGGTAGACCAGTCGCCTTCCGCCATTCTCCCCTGGGCTTCTTTAGCTGATCTTACAGCCCTCTCTGCCAGGCCATTGGAAGCTGGGTGAAAAGGGGAAACCAGGGCATGTGTGATACCTCTTTGGGCCAGGAATAGTTTAAAGGGAGAGGAGGTGAATTGGGGTCCATTATCTGAAACCAGGGTGCCTGGGTACCCCTGGGATGTGAAAATGTTGTCCAAGGCCCTGCTTACAGCTTCTGAAGTGGTTGATTTGAGGAGAATCAGCTTTACCCACTTGGAAAATGAATCAACTAGGACTAAGAAGTTTTTCCCTTGCATGGGGCCTGCTAAATCCACCCTAGACCAAGGTGTTTTGGTATCTTCCCACTCCCCGGAGTGGCTGTTGGTGGAGCAGGTCTGGACATCTGGCAGATGGAGCAACTTTGAACTTTATTAGTAACTGCCTCATCCAGTCCTGGCCACCACATGTAGCTCCTGGCCAGAGCCTTCATTCTGTTGATACCTGGGTGACCCTCATGGACTACTTCAGTGACATGTGGTCTTAGCAGGTGTGGAATAATTACTCGGGGTCCTCACAGTAAACACCCCTTTAGCACGTTTAGCTCTGTCTGGCGTGCCTTGAAGGAGTGGAAATCCACTGTCGGGGGCTCCCTTGACCACCCACTTCGCACCCAGTCCATAACTTGGGATAGCTGTGCATCTCTGGTGGAGGCGTAGGCGATGTCATCGGCCGTGAGAGGCAATTGTAGATCTTCCAGCAGGAACACGGAGGCTGAAGGGGCAGAGGCAGTGACCAAAATGGGTAATGGTCATCTGCTTAGGGCATCAGCATGTGCTGATGCCAGGCCTGTAAGTCAACTTGTAGCGTAAGCTGCCAAGAAAAGGGTCCATCGGGTCATCCTTGGGGAAAGGATTTGTGGGCTGGGCTTGTCTCCTGCCAGGTTGCCTAGCAAAGGTTGATGGTCAGTGATGAGCTCAAACTGGTATCCATTCATGGAACCTTTTGACTGAGGCCACTGCACCCAATGCCTCCTTGTCAGTTTGGCTGTAGTTGCGCTCTGACTTGGAAAGGTTCTGGAAAAGTAAGCGATGTGGCCTTCCTGGCCATTTGGCAATCTATGACCTAGGACTGCCTCAATCCCATAAGGGGACGCATCGCAAACTAAGATAAGGGGAAGAGCATCACTGAACTGTATGAGTACCTTGGATGAAGTGAGCAGGGCTTTTAATGCAATGGAAGCTTGTTCCATGGCTCCCCACTTCCAAGGTGTTTTAGAATCTAACAGCCTGTGCAAAGATTCTGCTATAGTGGCCTTGTGGGCCAGGTAAGAGCTGTAGAAGTTAAGTAGTCCCAAAAAAGGCTTGCAATTCAGTTTTGTTCTGAGGGACCAGGGCATCCTGAATAGCACGTACTTTGGACTCAACAGGGTGAATTCCCTTGCAGTCAATGTGATAACCTAGGAAGTCTATCTGGGAAACTGCGAAGATGCATTTCTTTCTGTTTAATTTTAGTCAGCATTCTGAAAACACTGGAGAATGTTTTGCAACCTTGCCAAATGTTCTTGTGGGTTGTCAGCAGCAATGAGGATGTCATCGAAGTACGGGATGACACCTTTGATATTGTATAGTAAACGTTCCATAATTGATTGAAATATGCCAGGGGCCACGCTGACACTAAATTGTAAATGTTTACATTTGAAAGTGCCCCTATGAGTAATGATCGTTTGGGCCTCTGCTGTCTCATTGTCCAGTGGGAACTGCTGGTATGCTTGAGTCATGTCCAGCTTGGTAAAAATGGAGCTTTTACCCAGGGAATGGAGCAGGTGCTGTATGATTGGCACAGGATAAGCATTTGGTTGGAGTCCCTTGTTTATCATGGACTTGTAGTCAGAACAAATTCTTATGGAGCCATCTCATTTCAGGGGTATTACAATGGGGGTTTCCCATTTAGCAAAGTCAATTGGCTCCAAAACCCCTTGAGAAATCAATTTGTCAAGTTGGGCATCCACTTTAGACCGCAATGCCAGTGGCACTCTGCATGGTTTGAGGCGTACAGGAGCTATATTCAGGTCCAGGTTAAGGGAAATAGGAGTGCCATTGTAACAGCCCAGTTTGTCATTAAAAACTTCTGAATAGTCAGCAAGAAGTTGCTGTAGGTTGTTGGGGTGACTGCATTTACTCCAGTCACTTGTAGACCCAGTGAGTGGAACCAGTCCAAACCTTCCCTAAACTGGGCAGGCTCCCTGTTATGATAACTAGTGGCGGGTGACCCTGGAAATTGTACTGAATATGGAACTTGCCTGTTCTGAGGAGTGGAATGGGTTGTCCCTGGTAGTCCCTCAGGGTCAGACTGCAGGGGCTCAGCTGTTTCCTTTTGAGGTCTGGTAGCAGATTCTTCAGTGTCTTCCAGGAGATGGGGGATAGAGACGATCCAGTGTCTACCTCCATTTGACAGGGGCTGCCTTCTAGGAGAAGATCAACATTAATTTTATTAACATTAAAAGAATAAGGCAGTGACTCCGTTCTTGGGAATGCTTTGTTGATAGCATAGCATCCCTCTTTGGATTTGCTGGTTTAGATGTTGAGATGGCAGGTTTGTGTTTCTTGGTGCCTGACAAATTCTGGCTAGATGGTTTTTCTTCTAGTGCTTTAGGCAGACTGCATTTCTAAAACGGCATGTGGCTCTTAGATGGTTTCCCCCACAGCTGAGGCAAATCAGCTGTGGTGTTAGTTGTCTTCTGTAGGAAGACTTCTTCTCTGTGGTGGGCTGAGGTGTTCTGAGGCAATTAATTGCTTCTTCCTCTTCAAAGTCTTCATCTTCAAAGTAGGTGTCTTTGTAATGGACAGCAGAGCTGGGCTTTCCCCTGGGAAGGCTGCTTGCTTTCTGTATTTCGGCTGCGGATAGATTTGACAGTTCGGCGGCTTGAGCCTCTTCGATCGCCTGTTTCAAGTTGAAGTCAGCTTTTGCCAGCAACCATTGTTGTAGCTGAAGGTCTCACCCCGCAGATGAGCTGGTCCATCAGCATATCATCTAGCTCAGGGGTCTCAAACACAATTTACCTGGGGGCCGCTGGAGGCAGAGTCTGGGTGAGGCTGGGCCGCATAATATTATACTTTATATTATACTTTATATTTATATTATACACTAATATTATACTTTCATATCACGGTGGGGGCCACAGGATATCGTCCTGCGGCCCGCAATTGGCCCGCGGGCCGCGAGAATGAGACCTCTGATCTAGCTGATCTCGGAACCCGCATTGGAGGATGGCCGATCAAAGAGCTGCCATGTAACCCACCCACGGACTCATCCTCTGCTTGGCTTCTTCACCTGAAGGCATGGTGGCGGGCGATGTGTGATGGCTTCAGGGCATAGTGGTTGCCAAGCACCTCTTGTAGCTCTTCCCAGGTGACAGCCTTGACCGTCTGAGGAGCCAGCAAGGTGGTGGCAGTGTTTAAAACAATGGCCCCACAGAAACTCAGGAAATAAGCTTTTTTCCTGTTTGGAGGAATGTCAGATAGGTTCACGGTGTCCATGACTCATTCGAACCTATTGATATACGATGTCCACGTGTCAGTGGTCGACCGAAAAGGCGGAAAGTTTGGCGGTGCCATCATTTCACTGCTTGTAAGTGACAATTCTAGTGACAGCTCTTTTTGTAGTGACTTCAGCTGTGTGGTGCTCTCTCTCTGCCTCAGGATTGCCTCAGTTTGTCAGCGATCCTATCCTCGTCACCAATTTTGTGTTTGGCACGCTGAGAAGAAGAGGCAGAGACAGCAATAAAGCTTAACAGGCTTTGTTGTTAATTTGTATCTCAGCGAGCTTGCGGCAGCAGCTGAGAGAGAGAGAGAGAGAGAGAGCTGATTCCGTTTGACAGCTCCTTTTATACGGAGCTGTCAAACGGCTCAGCCAATCAGAGGCTTCTTCGGCTCCCACTTAAACAGCGGACCTGAGTGAGGACTTGCTGGTCGCAACACTCAGGATTGTCAGCAATGACCACTCTGGCTCTGGAGATAGAAAAGACTCTTGTGATTGAAGCAATATTTTAGAACAGAAATCATAAGGATGTTGGATTTGTGCTAAATCAAGATACCTTGGTTTCTAAACTTCTCTTAGAAAAAAAGGGAAAAAATGAATACTGTTTGGGGTTTGAGGAAGAATCTTCTGTTTAGTATAAAATAACATTTAATCTTACTTCCACTTCCTCTCTCCATCTGGAAGTTTACAGTTCAGTCTCTGGTTTGCCATCTCAGTGATGGCTGCACTTAAGTAGAAAATAAGCCAGGATATTCCGACATAAGGTCAAAAACACCACACTGATATGTGTGGAGATGGGAGACCTGTCTTTCTTTCCAGGCTTCTGAATGAGGAATAAGATCTCCCAGAAATATGGATGTCACCCACTCTCCTGGGGTTCCAGAAGTCCTTAAAATCTGGTCAATTCTCAGGCCTGGGTTAGTGTATCTGGGAAACCCCAATAATGTTTTGCGTTATGCTTTTATTGGCGTGGTTGGTTTTAATGCAGGCTTTCATGTTTCTTTTGTGTATTTCTTAATTGTTTTCAACTGTTTAATATACTGTAACCCACCCAGAATCAGCTGGAGTGAGTGGCCATAAGAAATATGATTAAATATACAACAGGGATACATATAAGATTCCTGGTGATAAATTCTGCACATGCCCTACACACACTTCATGTAACACTTCATATTAGAAAGGAAACCCAAAATCTTCATTCAGAAAACATATGAGAAAAGGAAAAAGAGAAAGATTATCTGTAAATATAATGTGATTCCTTCAAATAACCATAATGTATTGCCCTGTCAAATTTGCACAGAAAGAGAAGCAGAAAAAACATAGGAGCAATCTTGGATTCTGTTTAACAAGTGAATTATAGGCTTTGCTTCTCTTCCAGGCTTAAGGTTTTAAATCTGAGTTGTTAACATCTGTCTGGATTTTTTTCCCTCTTCAATCAGCGCCATTCTTTCCCTCCAATCTGCACTCACAACATGCTGGACGATTCTACTGACCCTATTCTCAACACCATCAGGCGCATTGGTCTCTTCAATAGCAGTGCCGACCGCGTCAAGGTGAGTAACAGGTGCTTGTCCATGCCAGGCGAGGGGAGAAATTTGGGGGAGATATTTGCAGTACAGTATTTTTAAAAGCGTTTTAAAATATTACAATTTCCCGCATTTTTAAGATATTGCTGGAAATTATAATACTTTTAAGGTTTTATTTTTATTATATTAGAATTAGAATTCTTTTATTGGCCAAGTATGATTGGACACACAAGGAATTTGTCTTGGTGCAAATGCTCTCAGTGTACATAAAAGAAAAGATACATTCGTCAAGAGTATAAAATACAATGAAGAGAAGAAGAAAAAAGGAAATTAAGGGAAGGGAGCAGGAGGAAAGGGGTGTGAGATACAAGGGGAAAGCGAAAAAGGAAGAAAAGAAGCAATTATAATATTTAGTGCCTGGTTTTATCTGGTAATTTTTTTTCTTTTAATTGTCCTGTCCATGTTTTATTTATTCTTAGGAATCTAAAAATTCATACTTTTAATAAGCCAAAATGATTGAAGGAAAGAATTATGGTTTGAAGTATTCTGAATTTCTTATGTTGTCGTTTTTTAAATTCAGGCTCTTTTCTTCTAGTCTTGGTGCCTGTAGTCACTGTGAATAATAATAAGAATTTTTAGAATTTAGGTATATGTCCAATGTATTTTAAATGTTTTATTTTAATTGTGTATATGGCCATATTTTAATATGTTTTATAGCTGCCATGATATTATTTTTTCTTTTCATCTTTAGCTTTATTCCTAAAACAAAAGTTATCTGTTTATCAGAATCTTATACTTTTAGTTTGCTTTTTAAGTGCTTATTCCCATGGAATATATTATTTTTAAAAAGAATTCTTTTTTATCATAATCCCCTAAAGACCCATTAATTGAAGGCTAGCAGTGTAAACCTGAATCAGCTGTATGCACATACATAAAGATACACATGGATAAAATGCAATATAAAATTTTAAAGATAGTTTTGCTTATAAGAGCAAAAGTGATTTAGATTTCCAAATATATCATCACTGTACCACTATGTTGTTTTATGGCTTTTTTATAATTATTTGTAATAATATTGCAGATAGTTCTCAACTTACAACAACAATTGAGGCTACCACTTCTGTTGCTAAGCAAGACAGTTGACTTTTGCCTCATTTTATCATAGCCTTTCTTATCATAGTTGTTAAGTGAATCACTGCAGTAGTTAAATTAGAGACACAATTGTTAAGTGAATTTGGCTTCTCCATTGAGCATAAAACATGGTGGGCTGTTCCCTGATACCACTAGATGACATCGCCAGGGCTCGCTGCCTAGAAAAGTGAGGAAAATCCTCAGGGACGACTCACATCCCGGTCAGCACTTCTTCACTCTTCTACCATTGAGTAGGAGATATAAAAGCATAACCAGCAGCACCAACAGGCTGAAGAACAGCTTCTACCTGTGAGCTGTCAGACTTCTGAACAGAAAATAACTTCATGTCAACTTATTATGATAGATTTGAGGGGCCGGTGCATTGTGCAACAAGGTTGCATAGTGTAATAAGATTCGGACTGGGTTAGGAGCTTCGGTCCTCACTGTGAGTTGTGTTGGGGGGGGTGCACGAAGGAAGGCTCAGCCAGTCTCATTGTACACATGTTGTACTCTGACGATAAAAGTAATAATAAGTTTGATTGTCAAAAGTCTCAAAAGGTAATTACATTGCACAACTGTCATAAATACGAATCAGTTGTTCAGCAACTGAATTTTGATCACGTGGGATGCTTCAGTGATCATGTGAAAAATAGTCATGTCACATTTTTCTGTTGTAACTTTGAACAGTCACTAAATGTACTGCTTTAAGTCAAAGACTATACCTGTATTGCATTACATTAAATCACTAGAAGTCAGTTCTTGAGTTTGATAGTATATAAAGAAATTATATACTCTTTCTCCTTTTACTTTTCTTCTCCCTAGGTCATCTTCCATCCAGAATTTCTGTCTTCCACAAGCCCATTGCTTCCTGTTGATTATGAAGAATTCGTTAGAGGCTGCCATTTGGGGGTGTTCCCTTCCTATTATGAACCATGGGGCTACACACCAGGTAGGTGGGTTGTAAGGGCAGACTTGTGGGTATTGACTCAACCCCTCTTCAAAATTAACCACAGGCTGTCAGGGGATCACAGTGTCACTAGGTATGTTTTACACATAATTCTGCATGCATCTTGTTAGTCTTGAGGCCTAGTAACTTTGCTTTCCAAAAGTGATGGAAGGGAAAGAGCCAACATGGTCTTCAATTTTTCATCTGAAATTCATTTAGTGTATTTTTTCATTGTTTTGGCCCATTGCAAACAATAAGGCCTTTTTTAGCCCTTCACTTACATGTCTTTCCACTTAATTCTGCAAGTGTTTTTCTAAATGATGGCTTTTCCTTCATTTTTCAATTTCAATAGCTCAATGGAGCTATTAAGAATCATGGAGGTATGTGTTTTATATAAAATTAATTAGGAAAACTTTGGCATCAAAACACATTAGAAATAAAACACTTGATAATAAAACACTTTAGTAGATTGCAGTACTCTGCAGTACTCATATCACATCACATCATATCGTATCATGTAAATCATCCAGAGTCACTTAGAGGACTGGCATATGCGCACAAATAGCTCAACTTATACAAGTGGCAGGCTGGCAAACAGTGGGCCAGTGCACATGAGCAGCTTAACTTGTATAAGTAGTGGGTTGGCATACATGCCCAGTTCCCGTCTTCCCCCCACCAGGCCCCCAAGCTGGGCATGTGTGCCAACCCACTACTTGTACAAGTTAAGCCGCTCGTGTGCACTGGCCCACTGTTCGCCAGCCTGCCACTTGTATAAGTTGAGCTGTTTGTGTGCATATGCCAGCTTGCTAATCGCACGGCCGAGTTACGAACAGGCCACGGCCCAGGGATTGGGGGGCCATGACCTAGACAGTGAGATAGGTGTATAAATTTGAGTAATAAATAAATAAAATGTGTGAGTAATGATGCTTTGGCTAGAAAAAGATGAAAACTCATCTCTGAACCTCATTAATTGAAGAATGATAGAAATAAGTTTGCATTGGGAATTGTTGCTGAAAATGATAAGTGAATGCAATTTGTGAGGAAAGCACAGCTTTTTGTAATGCCTTAAAGTTTTGGTGATCATAAAATAGCTGTTTACTATTCTTAATATAGGGACGCGGTGGCTCAATTGCTAAGAAGCTGAGCTTGTCGATCAGAAAGGTCGGCAGTTTGGCGGTTCAAATCCCTAGCACTGCGTAACAGTGAGCTCCTGTTACTTGTCCCAGCTTCTGCCAACCTAGCAGTTCAAAAGCATGTAAAAATGCAAGTAGAAAAATAGGGACCACTTTGGTGGGAAGGTAATAGCGTTCCGTGCACCTTCAGTGTTTAATTATGCTGGCCACATGACCAACGAGACATCTGTGGATAGTGCTGGCTCTTCAGCTTTGTAACGGAGATGAGCACTGCCCCCTAGAGCCGGAGACAACTAACACATAAGTGCAAGGGAAATCTTTACCTTTACCTTATTCTTAATATGTACATAAAATCTGTAGGGACTGGAAAGCTTAATAAACTCAAGTGACCAAAACTGAACTGACCACAAGTAAATTCTTCAGATAGTGCATATCGCGGGAATTTAATCCCTCTGTGTCGTCCAATGACCTGTCTCTTATTCTCCAGCTGAATGTACCGTGATGGGGATACCCAGCATTTCCACTAACCTCTCTGGCTTTGGCTGCTTCATGGAGGAACACATAGCAGATCCATCTGCCTATGGTTGGTATCATTGTGGCGCCTCTGGAAATAGGGATTGGCACAATGGGAGCTATGCATCCCTTACTCGACCACAGGATAATTTCTTCAGGCGGATCTTGGGGGGATAATTTTGGTGTCTAGATTAACCTATACATTTCTAGAAGAAATGAATGGGTGAAATAGCATAGCAATAGCATTTAGGTTTATATACCACTTCATAGTGCGTTATAGCCCTTTCTAAGTGGTTTACAGAGTCAGCATATTGCCTCCAAAAATCTAGATCCTCATTTTACCAGCCTTGGAAGGATGGAAGGCTGTGTCAACCTTGAGCTGGTCAGGATCAAACTGCTGGTAGTCGGCAGAATTAGCCTGCAATATTGCATTCTACCACTGCGCCACCATGGTTCAATAGGTGATCTAGGGTAATTCCATTCTGTCTGTTCTAGCCCAGACCTAGTGATTAAAGCAATGTGTGCTGGGATACAATAGAGCGGAATTCAAAGATTAGGGAAATTAAGCCATTTCAAGCCACTGCCTCAAGTGTGTACTGTGGCAAGTGTGTACTCTGTGTGTGTATGTATGTATGTATGTATATATATATATACACACACACACAGAGTATACAATATATATGCACATATACAATACACCCACACACACCCACACACAGAGTATGTATGTATGTATGTATGTGTGTGCATGTGTATATATACATACATACATACATATATATATATATATATATATATATATATATATATATATACACACACACACACACACACACACACACACACACACACGTGTGTGTGTGTATATGTGTGTGTGTGTGTGTGTGTGTGTGTGTGTGTATATATATATATATATATATATATATATATATATATATATATATATATATATATATATATATATATATATATATTCTGAGGTTTTCATGGTATTTGTATGTGGGTCTTTGGTTATTCGGGTTTTCTCCTGTGTAAAATTGGAAGTATTTTGGCGACGTTTCGTAAATCTCATTTGCCATCTTCAGGCTTGTGTCTTCGGCTTTGTGCTTCTTGGAGTAATGTGAGCTTGCAGCTGTTTTTTCTTTTAACTGCCAGTGGGAGTGTGGCTTGACTAGGTGAGGCCTTGGCTGTGTTCTGATTGGGTGGGGGTGTGTTCTCATTGGTTGGGGGCCGGGCTGTGATCTGATTGGTTGCGGGGTTGGCTGTATTCTGATTGGCTGGAGGTGTGTTCTGTTCAGGTGGGGGCTTGGCTGTGCTCAGGTTAGTCTTAGTTGTCGGGGGATTTGAGTTGGTGAGCTGTGATCCTGTTGTTTGGCTTCGTGGTCGTGCCACATCTTTATGTTGGGCGTCAGTTCGCTTCATGTATGGGTCGGAGGGGTTTGAAGCGGGTAGTGATGCAGCTGCGGTACAGCTTCTGGTCCGTGGTCGTGTCTCATCATCTGTGTGGGTGTGAATCTGCTTTCTATGTGGAAGTGTGGTGGTAGCATCTTGTGTGGCCTTCGTGGGTGTGGGTCTGGTGTCATTCTTCATGTTAGGTACTCATTTGTTAATGAGGGCGGGTTTCCAAATGGCTGGTAGGCGGGAGGTATCATCTCGTTTATTCATGCTGTGTGGGTGTTTTTCTATCTCTATGGCTTCTCTGATTATTCTGTTGTTGAAGTGTTGAGTTTTGGCGATAGTTCTGGTATTTTTAAAATCAATCTCATGTCCTGTGGCTTTGAGGTGCTGGACCAGGGAAGAGACCTAGACCAAATCAACAAAGATCTCCTCACACTTCACCTCAGACTCAGCAACAAGATTCACCCCGCACTTTGGGACAAATCCAAACCACTTGCTGTGTGGAGAGCCGAAACACAGACCACCCTCAAGACAGACACGCACACCAACAAACTCAGAAAACTACAACAACGCCAGAAACCAACTCCTTCCCCCTCACAGCCACACATGAAACAAACAGTGCACAACATCTCAAACAAGATCCTCACCGAAGCCGAAAACAATGTCCTTTCAAAAGGATTCAACTTTGCTGTCGCTCCCAAACACATCCCCACAGAAACCATTATATGCGGAGTTGAAACCAGCCTGACCAAAACCAACCCTAATGATGCTAACAGAATCAGACTCGAAATCACCAACATTCTCTGCACCAGCAAACCACCCAAAAGCAACTTATCCAAAGAAGAACAAACTGTACTACTTAACCTGAAAGAAGACACCAGCATAATAATCCTACCAGCAGACAAGGGCAATGCGACAGTGGTTATGAACTCATCTGACTACCAAACCAAGTTAACCAACCTACTCCAAGACCCCACATACAAACCCCTAAACACAGATCCCACCACTTACCTAGAAAAAACCACCAGATCCAAAATAAAAGCCTCCCCCATCAGCGAAGAAATCCAGCAAAGAATCATACCCAGAGAGAAATCATCCAGATGCCCTAAGCTTATGGTCTCCCCAAGATACACAAAGAAGGAACCCCACTTAGACCAATAGTCAGCTCCATAGGCTCACCTCTACAAAACCTAGCCAAATTTCTCACCAAACAACTACAGCCCTATGCAGAATCCATCAACTCACACGTAAGAAACTCATTCCAGTTCATCGAGATCATAAAGAAACAAAACTTACAGCCCAGCGACCTACTAGTGAGCTTCAATGTCATATCCCTCTTCACCCAAGTGTCTATAAAAGAAGCCTTGACAGCCATCCAAAACAAATACAACCCCCACAAGCACATCCTAGATCTGACCAACCACTGCCTATCCAATACATACTTCACCTACAACGGACAAAAATACAAACAAATAGAAGGAGCACCCATGGGATCACACCTCTCACCTGTCATCGCAAACCTCTACATGGAACACTTTGAAACACAAGCTCTAGAAAAATATGATCACAAACCCAAACTCTGGCTCAGATATGTAGATGACACCTTCATAATTTGGCCACACGGGAAAGAAAAACTGAACAACTTTCTCACACACCTCAACAGCCTACACCCCAAAATACAATTCACCATGGAAACAGAAGCTAACAATCAACTTCCCTTCCTAGATGTCTTAGTATACAAAAAATCCAATGGCTCCCTAGGACACACCATCTACCAGAAGAAAACACATACAAACCACTATCTACACGCACTCTCACACCACCACCCAGCACAGATCAATTCCGTAGCCAAGACACTCATCTCCAGAACAAAATGCCTAGCCGACGAACAACACCTAAAAACCGAACTACACACTCTCACTAACGTACTAACAGCCAATGGATTCCAAAGAAAGAAGATTACCCACCTAATCCAAAAACAAACCCCAACCAAAATCCAAGACAGAGAACAAGAGAACGGCAAAGCCCTCCTCCCATATATAAAAGGCACTACAGACAAAATCAGCAAGATCCTCCAAAAACACAACATTAAGACAGCATTCTGCACAAATAGAAAAATATCCACCATCCTAAGAAACCCTAAAGACAGAATCGAGTTAGAAAACCAAGGAGTATACGAAATCCCATGCACCGCCTGCCCCAACACATACATCGGACAAACCAACAGAAGAATTAGTGCACGCATTGAAGAACACAAGAACTCAATCAAAAAAGAAGAACCGACCTCTTCCCTGGTCCTGCACCTCAAAGCCACAGGACATGAGATTGACTTTAAAAATACCAGAACTATCGCCAAAACTCAACACTTCAACAACAGAATAATCAGAGAAGCCATAGAGATAGAAAAACACCCACACAGCATGAATAAACGAGATGATACCTCCCGCCTACCAGCCATTTGGAAACCCGCCCTCATTAACAAATGAGTACCTAACATGAAGAATGACACCAGACCCACACCCACGAAGGCCACACAAGATGCTACCACCACACTTCCACGTAGAAAGATTCACACCCACACAGATGATGAGACACGACCACGGACCAGAAGCCGTACCGCAGCTGCATCACTACCCGCTTCAAACCCCTCCGACCCATACATGAAGCGAACTGACGCCCAACATGAAGATGTGGCACGAACGCGAAGCCAAACAACAGGATCACAGCTCACCAGCTCAAATCCCCCGACAACTAAGACTAACCTGAACACAGCCAAGCCCCCACCTGAACAGAACACACCCCCAGCCAATCAGAACACAGCCAAGCCCCCACCCAGTCAAGCCGCACTCCCACTGGCAGTTAAAAGAAAAAACAGCTGCAAGTTCACATTACTCCAAGAAGCACAAAGCTGAAGACACAAGCCTGAAGATGACGAATGAGATTTCATCGAAACGTCGCCAAAATACTTCCAATTTTATGCGGGAGAAAACCTGAATAACCAAAGACCCACATATATATATATAAATAAATAAATTGACAGATGATGCTGTTAATATGAGTCTGCACTACATCCTACAACATCTTGAATCTCCAAAGACCTATGCAAGGGTCCTCTTTCTAGACTTCAGCTCAGCATTCAATACCATCATTTCAGACAGGAAGCAGCAGGTAAAGCTAGGCAAAAATCACATAAGATACCTGTACAATTAGCACAGGATCCCCCCAGGGATGTGTGCTCTCTCCACTTTACTCTATATACCAATGACTGCATCTCAAAAGATCCCTCTGTTAAAATACTGAAGTTTGCAGATGATACAACAGTGATTGGTCTCATTCGAGACAACGATGAATCTGCATACAGACAGGAGGTTATACAACTTGCCTCATGGTGTAACCGGAACAATCTGGAACTGAATACACTCAAAACCATAGAAATGTTGATAGATTTTAGAAGAAACCCTCCTATACTATCACCTCTTACAATACTAGACAACACAGTATCAACAGTAGAGACCTTCAAGTTTCTAGGTTTTAAGTCTCAGGACTTAAAATGGACACTTAACATCAAAAATGTCATCAAAAAGTCATCAAAAAGCACAAGAAAGAATGTTCTTTCTGCGCCAACTCAGAAAGCTCAAACTGCCCAAAGAGCTGCTGATTCAATACTACAGAGGAATTATTGAGTCTGTCAACTGCACCTCTATAACTGTCTGGTTTGGCTCTGCAACCAAACAAGACAGATAACAGACTTCAACAGATAATTAAAATTGCAGAAAAAACTATTGCTACCAACTTGCCTTCCATCGAGGACCTGTATACTGCATGAGTCAAAAAGAGGGCAGTGAAAATATCTACAGACCCTTCACATCCTGGACATAAATTGTTTCAACTTCTACCCTCAAAATGATGCTATAGGGCATTGCACACCAGAACAACTAGACACGACATTTTTTTCCTAAATGCCATTACTCTGCTAAACAACTAATTCCCACAACACTGCCCAACTACTTACTAAGACTGTATTACTGTTATTCTTCTCATCCTTCCTAGTACCTATCTCTTCCCACTTATGACTATAACCATGTTGCTTGTATCTTTACAATTTATATTGTTTTATATGTTTCCTAGTATGATTTGATTGCTTATTAGTAACCTATGACAGTCAATAAGTTTGTATCTATGATTCTTGATGAATGTATTTTATTTTTTCTTTATAAGAGCACTTGACCAATAAAGAATTCTATCCTATCTATCTACCTAAAACATTTTTCATTACAAGCAATCCTTGACTTTTGACCATTTGCTTAGTGACTGTTACAACAGCAGTGGAAACAAATGGTTTATCACCAGTCTTTGCACTTACAACCATCACAGTGTTCCCACAGTCACATGATCATAATTTGGGCACTTGGCAACTGACGTGTATTTATGACAGTTGTAACATCCCAGACTCACGTGTTCACAGTTTGCAACTTTCCTAGCTGGCTTCCAACAAGCAAAGTCAATGTGGAAAGCCTGATTCACTTAAAAAAGCTTGTGATTCCATTAACAAACATGGTGGTTCACTTAACAGCCACAGTAAAATAGATTGGGAGTGATTTACGTAACAACCTCTCACATAGCAATGGAAGTTCCAGTCCCAATTTTATTACGATTATCACTTGAGGATTGTCTGCATATTATTGTCTAGCATCTCATAGCCATTCAGTTGGACAGAAGGGAGTCAGCCTTGTCTTTGATCAATTGTCAACTCTCTGTATTGAATCAAGGTGATGCTGCTCCTTTGACATATTTTTGGTTCCCACCAGGGATCTACATCTTAGATAGGCGTTTCCGGGGCTTGGACGAATCGTGCACGCAGTTGACTTCTTTCCTCTACAGCTTCTGCCAGCAGTCGCGGCGGCAGCGCATTATCCAGAGAAACCGTACAGAGAGGCTTTCCGATCTCCTGGATTGGAAATATCTAGGAAGGGTGAGCTTTTCTTTCCACCATGTCATGTCATTGTGATAGTCCTCCTCCTCTGCTCTTTGGCATTTCATCTGCTTTATTGTAATTCCCATGTTTGCCCCCAGAGGCTGTATAGTGCAAATATTACTTTATCCATTTTTCTCACTAATGGACATTTCATGCTCAACCAGTCCTTTAATATGATGGTAACTTGTCTTCTCTGCTCCGTGCAATTTCCTGGAAGCAGAAATAAATTTGAGGACAGATCAGGAATATCACCAGCTTTTGGGAGGGATCAGGAGATTATAGGAGGTAGTACAAACAGTTATGTGCGTAATTATTTATTTACAATTTATAAAGTCTCCCAAGAAGTTTTTCCCAGCCTATAACAAGGCTAGTGTCAAATTATTCTCATCAAGGCATCTTTGAAAAGTTGGGTATGGTAAAAGTTTCTTGAAAGGGTTTTGTTCCCAATATGTTCTGGTTCATGTCAGAACGCAACTCTGCATTTGAAGTGATTGGATTAGTTTCCTTTCTTAAAGTAAAAATAAATTCAGAAAGGAAAAATGTTTACTTTATAAACCATCATTATTAAATATTTCTTTACTTAAAGAGTAAATTTCATATACAGGTCCTGAGTGCCTAATTTAGAGAAAATCTAGCTCAAATGAGGAAGCAAAATTCTTGTTCACCTTAACTTTATAAATGAAGTCCTTAAAGCAAATGAGCATGATAGATGCATATTCCTGTGGGAACTGCTATTCACACCGGAGGCAATCCTATGCATGTACTCCCCTAAATGAGTACTTAATAACTGGAAGTTTCCTCATACCTCAACTTAGGACCATTCATTTAGCAACTGTTTGAAATTATAACAGTGCTGGAAAAAGTGACTTACAACCACATTTTACAGTTTTACAGTTATGACCATCCAAGTATCCCTGTGGTCACGTGATCAGAAGCCAAACACTTGGCAACTGGCATGGTTTTGTGTCAGTTGCAGCATCCCCCCGCCCCAGTGAAGGGAAACTGGATTCAATTAGCAACCATGTGATTCACTTAACAACTGTGGTCATTCAGTTAAGGACCATGGCAAAAAAGGTCATAAAATTGGACCCAGCTTAACATCACCTTGCTTAGCGACAGAACTTCTTTTTTTGTAAAAAATTTTATTTGGGTTTTCACAAAACATAATACAAATAAAATTGAGAATAGCATGATCCCGGGTTGCATGATTTTTTGAGAATAGCATGATCCCAGGTTGTCACTTTTCCATACAGACACAAACTCAATTTCATATTCTTCTTTGTATTCTATTCCATATCTTATTACTATTTTAGCATTTTCTCAGTGATTTTTCCCTTCCTTTAGTTTTCTCAACCTTGTTTTTAATTATCTCATTCCTTTCTATGTTCAATTACATCTCTTTTTCTAAGTTTCAATATCTTTCTAATCATTATATTTATACTTTTGTCTGTCCTGTTTCAATTTCATATTTTCTTTTCTCATTAAACAAGTTTTCCCCTGTAGTTACTGATTGGAGTATGACACCTTTGTATCTTTTAATTTTTGTCCATTCAGATTTTATTTAAACTTCAATTTATGCCTTTACAGTTATAACATTCAATATCTAACCTCTATTTTATAACACATAACTTTTGCCCATCGAATTCTGCTTGGTACATTCTTAAAATACACACTAAATTCTTAAAGATTATATATATAATGCATAAAATACTCATTCTATTCCAATTCGGCTCAACCATTAATTATAGTTACAATCTTCCATTAATATTAATTAACATCTTTAACATTTCTTTTTAATTAAATATCATACTTCCTTAGGAACAGTTGTAATATTCCCATAATTTTTTCATATTTCTTTCATATTTCTCTTCATTTAAATTTTTATAAATCATTAATAACAATAAAAATGTTCCCATCCTTTCTTAATTTCATTCTCTCATTCTCTTTATTTCATTTATTTATTAAACATTCCATTACATTACAATGACTATCATTTTTATCACACTTGTTTCATATTTTCAAAGTTCATTTCTATTTCTAATATAACAATACTATCTTATGTACCCTTGCAGAATCCTCTCTTTCAATTAAATTTTCACCCATTATCTCTATGTCTTCTAAATAGGCTTATACCTTTAATCCTTATATGTTTTCTCTGTTTCTCTATATCCTGTTTTTGTCCTTTATAACTTCTTTTCCTTTCGTTCTTCCCCCTCTTCTTCTCCCTCCCCTTTTTGACTCCTTGTCTCTCTAATTCTAATTCTCTCTTCTGTAATCCTCTCTTCTGTTTATTCCTAATATTGTAATTGCTTTTCAAACTATTCTTTTTTTTTTTGGTTGTTTTTTCAAATCTTAAATTTTTCACTCTCTTTCCCCTTTCCTTTTTCCCCCCACATAGAATTACTTGATCATTAAACATGGCTTCTTCTTTGTCCCGCCCTTCTTGTTCTTCAAGCATTTCTTGCTGTTTCTCATAGTTCAAGATCTCCATTTCTAAAAATTGAAATACAAAGCCAAAAAAACCTCTTCCTTCTTGTGCATCTTCTTTCTGTTTTTTAAGTTCCATTTTCAGTTCTTCCAAGAGTGATGCCATTTTAAACACTTTTAAACAAACACCCGATTGAGTTTAGTCATTTAAATCCAATAACCAAAAATCCAAAAATCACCAAGTAATCCAAATAATCCAAGGCTGTTTCTTCAGTTTCTAAGTTTCAGTTAGAATGTATTTTTTAGGAATATTGTTAAGGTTTCACTGTTAATTCCTTTTACTTCCAGGTGGTCTCCTCCATTTTTCCAGATCCCACCCTTTTGTTTTTTCCTTTTCTCTCCTTTCCTTCTTTTAAAAGTTTTTAAATATCGAAGAAATCTTTATTATCCCTTTGACATTTTATTTTCAGTTTGAATGCCTATTAATGGCAAAGTGATTTTTTTTCAATTTCTTACTTAAGTCTCTTAGCTGTCAGTGTGGGGAAGGAAAGAAAATAAACCCCAAATCTTTTCCCTTCTCACTCTCCTTTGCCGCTTCAGAAATCTTCTTTGGGAATAATGTTATTCTTTATAGTTCAAATACCAGGGTACCTTATATTGTTGCTTTTTGAGTTCAACCCGGTCAGTCAAAGCTTTCTCTTCTTATCTTCCTCCTGCACAATCTTTTCCAGTCGGGTTCTTCTTTGAGGTGGCCATTTCTGACCACCGCTGCAACCGACTTCAGGAAAGGGAGTAATGGCCAGCTGGGGAGGAGAGATGCGGCTCTTCTCAACCCTGCTGGTGGTCTCTCCCCTCTTCACCACCTCTACGGGGTGGCTTAGCCCCGAATCCAGCCAGGTCGGGGCACTCCAGCAGCAAGCACAGATCAAAACCAGTTTGGGGTTCTTCGGCAACAGACCAAAATACTTAGCGGCAGAACTTCTGATGCCTATTCTGGTCACAACTCTAGGACTACCCGTATTTACATTATAAGAAAAAGGTTATTGTAGATCTACTGATCTAGTGTCTTCTTCAAAATAATTCATTTTTTAAATGGAAAGATATATTTCTATAGGAAAGAATTCCAACCCACAAGCTGCTATATGAAGGGATGTTGCTGCAAACATGAATTACTTTCATTTATTCAGAAATATGCAACGTCTTATTGTTTTGATGTTTATGGGGCACAAAGTTCATTCATCCCTAAAATCAAAGGGAAGTTAAACAAACGGTTAAAAATACCGTAACTTGCCCTTATCCCTCACCTGTCTCTTTTCCACAATCATCTTGCAATTCAGGAGGCAATCTGGCGTTTGTCAATTTGCTGGATACCTTTTTGTAAAGCTGGCAAAGTTGCCTCTGTTTCGCCACCTTCAGAAAAGAAAATTGGGTGGTGGGGGAGAAGAACTCCATGTGGGGAAGACAGACACCATGTTTCGATCTCATCCAACATTTGTTTTGAGCCTTATCAACTCATGGCAGCCATGGATTTCAAAGAGACTTACTATCCAGCGGCCCCCAACCATTTGGATACCAGGGACCAATTCCATGGAGAGAGGTTTTTCCGTGGACATGCTACCTACATCCCGCAGATGGGGCTTTGTTGTTTGCACAGCCTGGTTTCTGGCATGCCGCAGTTCAATGCCAGTCCACGGACTGGAGGTTGAGGAACCTTGGGTTACACAAATGCAAATGTTCCAAAGGTGCTTTTTTAGGAGGCACCTGGACTTTGCATCCAAGAAGCTTCTTCACTTCTGACTGGATGGTGGGAAATGGAAGGATTTATATTCCTTGCAGACAGCTGGTCATTTGCACTCTTTTAGAGAGTCACCGAAGACACTTGGAGGTTTGTCTGTGTCCTCAGGGTTGACCTGAGTTTTGCAAATGGGTGTGGAGTCTTCTTGGCTGCGGGATTTTTTCTACCCTGTGTCCCTTCAATTGTTGAAGACAGGCTCAGGCTGTTGGGCATGAGTCTGTGTTGACTTCATCTCAAACTGAAGTACAAATGGTTCCTGTAGTCTGCAGTTTTTCTGGAAATTCCTTCATACTCCCACACCATTCACTACTCAAGAAAAAGCAAGAAAGTCCAGTTGCCTCTTGAAAAAGCACCTTTGGGACAACCATGACCTATCCTGGATGACTGTGAATCTCCATAAACAGATGCAGATGCAACATAAGAATTGAGCCGCCCAGGGCAAAGTATGCCACAGCTTTAAGTGTAGGTATGGTGAAAATTCCCCTGCTTATTCTCATCAGCCGCCACCACCCCTTCCTTCCACCTATCAAAGAACCTGAATGTAGAGAAACCTGATCCCATCAACTCTTGAAGACAGAAATCAGAATTACAACTAAATTGATGATTCTGCAGTTCTGGGCCCAGGAGGGAATCTTTTCCACGTGTTTTGGAAACCAGAAGTGTGTTGACTGCCTGAATGATAACAGATTCTGTTGCTTGCCGTGGGAATGGGAAGAAATTCAGCAGTGGGGGCAGAATCTAGGTGTTCATTTTTTTTTTCCTTTTCTCCTACCATACTCTTCTTTGCAGTATTACATGTATGCCCGGCACATGGCTCTCGCAAAGGCCTTCCCTGATAACTTCACCTATGAGCCACACGAAACAACTGCGGTAAGTGAGGTCCCTCGTGAGAGACGAAAGAGACATAAGCCTTATATGGGGTCCCCTTACAACTTGATTTACAACTGTTCATTTAGTGAACATTCAAAGTTACAATGGCATTGGGGGGAAAAATGACTAAGACCGATCCTTGCACTTATAATGGATGCAGCATCTCTGCAGTCACATGATCAAAATTTGGTTGCTTGGCAACTGGTGTGTGTTTACCAGAGTTGCAGCATCCCAGGGTCATGTGAATGCCATTTGGGACCTTCCCAGCTGGCTTCTGGCAAGCAAAGTCAATGGAGGAAGCCAGATTTGCTTAACGACCATAGGATTCCCTTAACAATTGCAGGGTTTTTGCTTAAAAACCGTGGCAGAAAAAGGCTGTAGAATTGACTGAAACTCACTTAACAACCACCTTGCTTAACAGCAGAAATTCTGGTCTCAATTGTGGTTGTAAACCGAGGACTTTAAAATCATGTATCAGCTCAGATGATAGCCCACTATAGGTAGTCTTCGACTTACAATAGTTCATTTAGTGACCGTTCAAAGTTACAGTGGCACTTAAATATGTGACTTATGACCATTTTTCACACTTAAGGCCATTGTGGCAGCATCGTGGTCATGTGATCAAGAGTCAGTTGGCATCTGACTCGCATTTATGATGGTCGCAGTGTCCCAGGGTCATGTAATCCCCTTTTGTGACTGTCTGACAAGCAATGGGGAAGCCAGATTCACTTAACCACATTACTAACTTAACAACTTCAGTGATTCATTTAACAACTGTGGCGAGAAAGGTCATAAAATGGGACAAAACTCACTTAACAACTGTCTTGCTCAGCAACATAAATTGTGGACTCAATTGTGGTCATAAGTCAAAGACTACCTGTATCTAGAAAAAGATTTTACCTTGCTAAAAACACCCTGAAAAGCGTTGAGGGGATTTGCGTTCTACTATCGATCACAAACTCCCAGCTGGGCAGAGGGGGCCTGTCCCAAATTTCTAGGATCTGTCCATTTATTTGAGCCAGTTCCAGTTGGTGAACTTCGAGGTTCTAATAAAAGTAGTTTCTACTTCAGAAATGTCCATGAAGCTGAAAGTCCACGATGCAGATCTCAGTAACCCTCTTTCCAAAATTGTCCCTGAGTTATAAACTAGGCTAGAAAATACAAGTAAATACAAGTGGCTAATGAAAGAGAATGCTATTTTGTTGATGTATCTGTTTGAGGATGGTGGCCCTGCAGGGATCTGGGAAGGATATTGTAAAGCTGGGATCTCCAAACTTGACAACTTTGAGACTTGTGGACTTCAACTCTTGGTCCTGGCCCTCTCTCTGTTGCCTGGAGTGCACTTGTCAAAGGCCAGGTGTTGTTCTCATGTTGGAAAAATGGGCTAGAAGCTGAGATGCTGGTCCTGCAGAGGGTGATTTGAAAGGGGAAAAAAAAGAGTTACGGGTTGAAGGCAGGAGGGGATGATGGCAAGAGACTCTGTGTGACGTTGATTGATTTTTTCACCATTCTTCCCCCAATCCACTCTGTTCCCGACCTCAACCTTGCAGGCTCAGGGCTTCCGCTACCCACGCCCAGCCTCCGTCCCACCCTCTCCTTCCATCTCCCGCCACTCCAGCCCCCATCACAGCGAGACCGAAGAGGATGATGAACGGTACGACGAGGAAGAAGAGGCAGAAAAGGACAGGCAGAACATCAAATCCCCAGCCATGATGGGTACAGTCCCCGAGTGGCGAAAGCACTCCAAGAAGGGGTCTAGTGAGGCCAGCAATTCCTCTAATGCTAGTACCCCCACCCTCCCCAGCAGCCCTAGTGACCTCAGCAGCCCCACCAATTCTCTGATCGAAGAAAAAAATTAGGTAGGTAGGATGGTTGTGCTGACTCGCCTGCCTGCTCTTTTCCCGCGCCTCCCCCTATCCTTCAAGAGCTTGTTAACTCGTGCTGCATTCTGAAATAAGCCTAGAGGGTAAGTTCTAGGGTGTTCCAGACAGAAGCTTTGGGGGCTCACACTTGACATAGTTGGGTTAAAGGACAGCAAGACAGTCTTCTCTGGATCACAGAATGCCAAGGGTAGAGGATATCTTCCTCTGGAAGGAGTCAGGAAGTGACCCATTGGCTCTTTTTGCAGAACACAAGATAACACCCTTGTGTTGAGCAAGAGTAAGAACGTAAGGTCATGCATTTCCTCCTCCCAAACACCCTCCATATGTTGCTGATGTTTTGGAAGGCCTTCTCCAGGTCTTAAGGACCTTGCTGAATTTTTTTTTTAAAAATAGTAATAATGGGAGAAAAGGGAAAATGGGAGGCCTTCATGGGAAGGACACAGGAAAGGTGTTGTATTACCTCCCCTGCCCTGCCAACAAAGGTTTCATTGAACCACAAACAGAGCAGGCCTTTTAAAGGCTGCTCATAAAATGAGTGCATCTAATAATGTTATTTTGTTGGGTAACCCTAGATGGTTGGCATGGAGGCCCGGTGAAGATGTATGCTCAGCAGGATTTCAGAATGATCTGGAGGACTATGAAAGACAGATTATTGCTCAGAGTTGGAAACTTCTTTAAAAAGCCATGACTCTGCTCTTTTTTTAGGCAGAGAGAAAAAGAAAAAGAGGACGTTTCATAATATGTCCAGACAATCTTAATTCATACTTTGGGACTGTTTGTCAGTTAGCTGCTCTGTCTGTTTCTGTAAAGGAATTTGCGAAGCCATTTAGAGCAACGATTCTAACAAAAGATTTTCTGAAAAGGGCAGCTATAGAAAGAGTTGAAAAAGTCCCCATGGAAGAGGATATAAATCCAGCTGGGAGAAAGAAGTTTTCCTGCTTTATGATGTCCACCCTGCTGTTCTCCAGATGTGTTGGATTTCAACTCCCATCATCCCCAACCCACATGGGCAGGGATCAGGGAAGGATATTCTAAAGCAGGGATCCCCAAACTTGGCAACTTTGAGACTTGTGACTTCAACTCCCAGAATTCCTCATCCAGCCATGCATTTATATGACCTTCCAAGATACAAGAGGGCTTAGGAGCACCTTGCCACATAAATTGCACTCCTACTTCCTCTGCCACATAAATTACAACTAGCAACGCTTAATTCCTTTTCAACAGGTTCTTTAAAAATAGTGGGTTTTAGGGCTGCTTGTGGAAGTTTTTTTAAAAAAAGAAAAGACTTCATCCCCATGGGCACTCAAGAGCATCCTAGAACGATTCCCAGGGTAGTGATATTCATTCTGCATAGACCTAGACCGTAATGAATTTCAGAAGACCGTAGGGTCAAGGCCGGCAGAATGGACTGCATGCTTAAAACCTCTGAAACAGGCTAGAGGAGAGTCTTCTAAAATAATGCATTTTGCTTAAGGATAGTAATAAATAGAGCTACCTTTCCAAGCTGGATGCCACAGGTGTACGAGTCAACTTCATCCTAGCTAGGTTTCATGGGAATTGAAGTCTAGCATATCCTGAGGATAAGCTAGCCCAAGGGTCTTCAAACTTGGAAAGTTTAAGACTTGTGGATTTCAACTCCCAGAATTGCTGAGCTAACATGACTGGAGGAGGAATTCTGGGAGTTGAAGTCCACAAGTCTTAAAGCTGTCAAGTTTGAAGACCCCTGAGCTAGCCTAAAACCCATCAGCTCTCCGGCATCCATCTTAATGAAAGAGAGAAAGAGTTCTAGAGTCCATTCACGTTGCCCATCATGTTAAACTCCCTTGCTGTTTCTGTTAGAATGCTTGGCTATCAACACTCTAGATTGATTTGTTAGTTGCCTCTGAGAATCAGACAGAGCTGTTGAAGTGTCCCCATCCTATACTGTAATGTTTGTGATGAGGGTTTTGCTGACGACGCAGTACAGAACAGTGTGACCCTGCATCAGGGATGATGTAGCTATGACCAAAGCAGGTATTATAGTGCAGACAGGCAACAAAGAAGTGTTCCTGGAGGCTGGGAGGCTTAATTAGCTGTTATGTGGATAATACCCACCCTAGCATGAGAGGCAACTACCTCAAAAGGCAGAACAGATGCCAACACCCTCAAGAACCCCTTTCTATTCTGCTTCTCCTGCCAATTTTATTTATCAATACGGAAAACCATTTAAAAAATAATAATCTTGTGAATTTCCTTTCTCACAATTCTGTGATGCAATCATGCATGAAGAACCTGGTATTTTTGGATGCAGCCCTGCAAATTCCCGGCCTACTTGGCTCTAAACTTGAGGAGACAGTTTTAACAGAGTAGGACATTGGTTTGGGCCTTAAACCCCTTTTCTCTTTTCTCCAACTTTCCCCATCTAGATTTTTATTTATAGATGTCAAAAAAAAAAAGCTTGAATTTTGTTTTGTCTCTTTTTTTCCTTCCCCTCTGTGTGGAAAAACAGAGTATGAAGAAAATGATTTCAGAATAAAGTTTGCTTTGGAAATAGTTTTGGAAAATGGGAAGTGTGCCTTGTGCTGCAGAAAAAGCTCTTCTGAATCTGCTGACTTTTAGATCCTTGTCCGAAATAGCCATTGCAAATAATAGGCACTAAATGCTAAATGCCTGCTGGATTGCTGAGGATAGCACTGGAAAAGTAGTCCTGTCATAGGAAGAGATGGCCATGATTCAAAAGGGGGTACCTCAGAGTTAACACAATTGATTTGCATGCTGCAGGCTCAAGATTCTGCCTTCACCCCTAGTTCCAAGTATCTTGTTGAGAACACAGTACACAAATTACTTTCTGATGGGTGTATTAACTGTGACCTTTTTATATGCAGATGGGGAAACCAAAGTACAATTTTAAATGCTTAACACTTAGGCACAAAACACATTTGCCCATTTAAATTAACTCAAATCTTAAGCTTCGTTGTAATTTCAAATTTTGCAATCAGAATGGATAGCAGTCTTCTAGTACTTGAAGAGCTCTCACACAGAAGAGGAGCGGGTATCAATCTATTCTCTGAAACACCTGAGGGCAGGACAAGAAGTGATGAGTGGAAAATCATTAAAGAGATCCAGCCTAGAACTAAGGAGAAATTTCCTGACAGAATTAATCAGTGAAATTGCTTGCCTCCCAAAATTGTGTGTGCTCAGTCATGGGTGGTTTGTAAGAAGAGATTGGTCAGCCAGATTGTCAGGAATGATCTGCTTGAGCAAAGTGTTGAATGAAAAGCCCAAGGCCTCTTCCAACCCCATTACTCTTTGTTATTCCTTTAGATCAGGGGTCCCCAAACTTGGCAACTTTAAGACTTGTGGACTTCAACTCCCAGAATTCTTCAGCCAGCTGGCTGGAGAATTCTGGGAGTTGAAGTCCACAAGTCTTAAAAGTTGTCAAGTTTGGAGGCCTGCTTTAGATAAGCAGAATTGAGATTGAGTTTGCAAAATGCAGGAAGCATCGACACTGGAAGCTGCAAACAACCACCATACACAGCCTTTGTGAGCGCTAACTATATAAGCATCCTACAGGTCCACATTCTGCACTGAGTTGGTAACAGGATCCTTCTGACCACCATTGGTGTAAATTAGCAATGTAACTTCTTGCAACTTGGTGGGCACAATATACAGATGCCATAATAAGTGAAAGAAATTTAAAATCCTCACTAAAAGCCAGCAAAAAAAATTGTCTTACCAGTATTTGTGATATAGCTGTTAATTTTTTCTGCATTCCTTCCAATTGCACATGGCTGTTACCTCAAATCTTCCATTAACAGTAAATGGACTTTATGTTATAGGAGCATTGCATGTTTGACTTAGATGCCGGTTATGTATGTTCACTGGTCACTATTTGTGATTGGATCCTGGATTAAACAATCCTTAATCTAGTGAAACAGTTGCCAAACCATTATGAAGAACAACCATATCCATTAACTATACTATACCATTCCCCCAATTATATACACGTGCACAGGATATAGTGCTTAATGCCAAGTTTATTTAATGCCAGTTACAGACTCAGCTCCTTTCTCCCCCTCCCCCAAAAAATGGATAGGGGTACAGAGGCCATATTTATTGAGCAGTCAGCTTTTAATACATTTAAGGCTGTAGGAGCTGGGAGGGAGTCGACACCTCTAGGCTCAGTCACTGGATTCGCCCAGAGTGAGACGGTCAAACAGGTATTCCCCAAGGCCTTCCTCCGGGGCACGCACACGCTTCAGGTTGGTTACATGGTCTCCCAGCTTCTTGATCAACTTCACCTCCTCATCCAAATAGTGAGTCTCCAAGAAGTCACAAAGCTTAGGAAAAGAAAGGAGTTTTAATTCAAGGATTCCACAGAAAAAGCTCACCTATATTACATAGTGCAAGGATTAGAAGGACTAATGCCTGTCGATCATCCAATCTATCAGGAACTAGAAAGAATCTCAAAATCAGCTGATCCTATCTTCTACCAATATAAAAAGAAAGAAATCCACTGCATTCTTGATAGTTGGCCAGCTGGCATCTGCTTATCCTTGTTTTGGGGTAATAGGAATGCAGAAAAGAGATACACCATGCAAAGAACTCAGTCATAACACCCTTAAAAAATTGAAAGCAGGTTTTGAGTTCTTCAAAGAGGAGGGTGCATCCAAGGCATGTCAATCATAGTTCAGCAGCCATCTTAGCTAGGTAGCTTGGGGTGGATTAAATGGGGAACTCATATAATGTTCAGATGTTGCACAATCTCAACTGCCCCCAGGAAATTTTACCACCCAGCTTAACCAATGGGGAATATTTCTTGCAGCTGGAGACTTGCAGGCTCTCCATCCTTCCTTAATTCTAACCCTATGTCAATGTGCCCAAAACAAAGTTTGACAAGTGTAATTAAAAACGTATTATTCCAGGATACCTTGGTGGGCATTACTGTAATAGAAAAATGGGACTGAACCTAACCCTGCAAACCTTCTCCTGTCAGCTTACATGGGGATCTGTATGGCGTGAAGCAACTTGATGCAAATCCAGCAGGGCCTGGTTCAGGATCTTCTCCAACTTCAGGGCAGCTTCCATGGCACTGATTCCATTCTTCCATTCATCTTGTTCTGGTTTCTGGAGCATTAGAAAGAGTTAATCATGTCTCAGTTGCACTACACTTACCCGTATGTCCCCAATCGGCCAACCACTGGTTTCATTCAACCTCTCTGTGCCCCAATGTACTTTCCCCATTCTCACCTTAACATCCTGCAGGACAACTCTTCCCCCACGGCGGTTCTGGAAAGTCAAGAACTTTTCCGCTTGTTCATGCTTCTCCTCAGACAGGTGGTGGAAAAAGGAGGCAAACTTGGACAGTGCCACATCATCCCGGGTGTAGTAAAAACTCTGGGCAGAAGAAAGAAAAAGTTTAGAACTGGCGCAGGTTTATAGTTGCTTTTATACCCAAGCTTCTGAAGGATTATCACTGACAGTCACTACTGCCTACCAAGAGCCAGCCTCCTTTTAATATAATTCACATATTGTGCTACGTTATGACATAGTTTTTTTAGGCTTGGTTTTATTGTCTGAATTTGGTCACTATGATGTATAAATCATAGTCCAGATTTTAGCATGCTACATTCCCAAATGCTGATGGTTTCAATCCAGCATGCTTCTCACATCCTAGGTTGGAATCAACAATGCAATTAGGGTTTAATAAGACCCCCCAAAAAATAATAGATTTGTAACTAATCTGCAAAGCCCAAAAGCCTATTATTTGAAATTTACATAACCATATTTTGCCGCTGTATCTTATTTTGGGGGTGGCGTGAGTTACACTATCTAGCGTCACTTTTTTTTAAATGACATTGTTTTACATACTGGCTTGCAGCCAATCCACAGTGATGGTTTGCAGCTCTGTTTTTCCCCCTCCCAAAAATCCTGAGAAAACCAAAAGCTAGAACAAATAAATATATCATAGCTTGAATTCCATATTCATTGAAGTAATTCATTTCCATGATTACAGCAAATCTGTAGTTGATGCATAAATGAGCCTGTATGTGTTTTTTAACTATCACTTTAGCAAGAAAACTGGATACATTCTGGAAAAGCATTAATCAGCAGTGATATGAGTACATGAACCCAATGTAACAATTGCCTAATTCATCCCCGACCAGCAGCATTTTGAACTGAAGTCCTTTTAAAGTTCCTGCTATATACCATATGGATGGACCACAAGTGTTGGTTAGAAAGGAGAGACTTATGGGTATCTAGAAAAAAAAAGTTTGCTTATTTGCTTCTAAAATACGGTAGTTCAAAATTTTAGTATCAATAACCAAAATGTTCTATTTATGGCTTAATATATGGTGAAAACCTGCCCACTGTGGTTTAATCAACTAGAGGTTATGGCTAACCAAACTTAACTGCTGCCATATCCAACAAATCATGGTTAAATCTTAGCCAAAATGCCCATTGCCCCTTCCTCAGCTTATCAGTCCAGACTTTTTTCTAGTTTTTGTACTGATAAGGGAGCTTGACATAATTAAATCATTAACCTCACCTCGTCTCTCCCTTAAAAACATTCTAGAGGATGCAACCATGGGTAAACATGAAGAGATGGACTTTGTATCAAAACAAATTGCATAGAGCTCCTTCCTTGCCAAAACCAAGTACACAGCAAGGACAAACAACAGGTATCTTGTTTACAGGGCAAAAAGGACTATTTGCCATGGTACTTTCCCTAACCTTCTGGTAGTGGGATACAATTTCCATAATTCCCAACCAGAACAAGCCTCTCTGTGTGTCTGTGAAAAGGCACATCTGCGCAGCATTTAAAAACAGGAGTATGTATATATATATAATTAATGGGGCTTATCAAGCATCTCAAAAGGAGCTGCCCGTCATATGATTGACGTGAAAAAGAGCTCACGCAACTTATAGACTCTGCCCTCTAAAGCAGGGGTCTCCAACCTTGGCAACTTTAAGCCTGGTGGACTTCAACTCCCAGAATTCCCCAGCCAGCTTTGCTGGCTGGGGAATCTGGGAGTTGAAGTCCACCAGGCTTAAAGTTGCCAAGGTGGAGACCCTGCTCTAAAGGATTTCAGGAGGTTTTCAGCCAGCAGAATCAGAATACTTAAACGGATCGAAAGCAGAGGACAAAGAAATCTACAGCGGTTAGTATAGCCCCACAAAAAGAGGATGGGGATGATGGGACTTGAAGTCCCACGCATCTGGGGATGCAGGGTGGGGAAGGTTAGCTTCATGGCTAATAAATAAACTACCCCCATGAAGAAAGACTTTTCTCTTTCTCCTGTAATGCCAAGTGAACAGAAGAGCAGAGCTGCTGGAAAACTGTGCTTAGGTCTCCATGGTTACTGCGAAAAAGAAAAAAGCAGAGGGTGAATTTTCTAGAGAAAGAAAGGAAGAGAGAGGCCCATCTAAAACCAGAGCCTCCGGTGGAGGGAGGACTGGGGGGCGGGGAGTGTTTTTCTTACGCACTTTATAAACAGAAGCAGCCAGGCTCGAGGGATTTAAAAAAAGGACTCGCTGGGCGGGGCTATGGAACACAATAGCACAATACAACACACACACAACAGCCCGTCATCCCGGACTACAGGAAAGCGCAGTATTTTTGCTAGTTACTTTCAATAAAGCAATCGGCCCCCTCGAACCACGTAAATGTGTACCCACCATTTAAGTGGAGGAAAAAAAAATATTTTCTTGGCTTTGCGCACACACAGATCGGCTTTTTGGAAAAACAAGGAGGGGAAAGCAACCTGATGCTTTCCACAGAGGCACCGATCGGCAACTTCCATCATTTGTACCAAGTATCGGTATGGATGGTGGGAGCTGTATTCCAAGATCAATACAGGGCGCCGGGTTAGGCAAAGCCAGGAAACCATTGGAGGAGGGGGAGAAAGGGGTGATTTCTACCTTTTGATACTCACCAAGGACAAATAGGTATAGCTGGACTGAAGGAGTTGATTGACCAAGCGATTCACGCCTGCTTCGCTTTCGGCTTGGTAGTTCTGGCGGATCTGAGAGCTCATGGTGCAAGTCGAGATGGGTTGGACTGGCTGGCAAAAGGACTTAAGGATGGGGTGGCTGCGATCCTGCTCCGTTCAAGCACTGTTGAAGCAAGAGCAAAGGAACGGAAGCCAAAAGCGAGGTCCGAACTGAGCGCTGCGAGCCCAGGAGGAGGCTTTTATGGGCAGCCGGAGGCTCTTCCAAAACCCTCCCTCCGCGCCGACTGCAAACGCGAGGCTCCACCCACCCCCTCGGCCCCCGGGCTCGCCAAGAGAAGGCTGCTAGGTGGGAGGGGGTGGCGGGGGCGGTGAGTTGAGTTTGCGCGGAATCTGGTTCAGATCGAGGATTTGGCTTCCCTTTCAGCTCCGATGTGCTGAAAATGTTGTTGTTCTGTGGAATACGATCAGCAAGTGACCACGGTGGTGGCATTAATTAGAGCTGATCCTAACTTGGAGGTTACCAATGTAGAGACGTGGCTTTGCACAACACTCTAGGATCAAACGATTCATCTGTTAAAATTCTGAAGTTTGCTGATGACACAACAGGGATTGGTCTCATTCGAGACAACGATGAATCTGCATACAGACAGGAGGTTATACAACTTGCCTCGTGGTGTAACCTGAACAATCTGGAACTGAACACACTCAAAACCGTAGAAATGGTAGTAGACTTTAGAAGAGACCCTCCCATACTACCACCTCTTACAATACTAGACAACACAGTATCAACAGTAGAGACCTTCAAGTTTCTAGGTTCTAGGTTCAAGTTTCTAGGTCACATGACCTAAAATGGACACCTAACATCAAAAACGTCATCAAAAAAGCACAACAAAGAATGTTCTTTCTGCGCCAACTCAGAAAGCTCAAACTATCCAAGGAGCTGCTGATCCAGTTCTACAGAGGAATGATTGAGTCTATCATCTGCACCTCTATAACTGTCTGGTTTGGTTCTGCAACCCAACAGGACAGACAGACTTCAGAGTATAATTAGGACTGCAGAAAAAACAATTACTATCCACCTGCCTTCAATTGAGGACCTGTATACTGCACGAGTCAAAAAGAGGGCTGTGAAAATATTTACAGACCCCTCACATCCTGGACATAAACTGTTTCAACTCCTTCCCTCAAAATGATGCTATAGAGCAACTAGAACAACTAGACACAGGAACAGTTTTTTCCTGAAAGCCATCACTCTGCTAAACAAATAATTCCCTCAACACTGTTCAACTATTTACAAAGTCTGAATTACTATTACTGTTAATCTTCTCATCACTCCTTATCACCCATCCCCTCCCACTTGTGATTGTAGGACTGTAACTTTGTTGCTTGTATCCTTACGATTTATATTGACTGTTTCCTAGTATGATTTGATTGTTGATTGTACCCTATGACTATCATTAAGTGTTGTATATTATGATTCTTGATTCGTAATGAATGTACCTTTTATGTATACTGAGAGTATTTACACCAAGACAAATTCCTTGTGTATCCAATCACACTTGGCCAATAAAGTATTCTATTCTATTACTCAACTTCTGCCCCTTGAAGATGTGCGGACTTCACTAAGGGGCAAAAGTTGAGAAAAACTGTGCATAGGTCACCTGTGTAGGCAGCAGGACCTGGGTGGGTGAATGAACCAATTGGATGAAGCCTGGATGGTAGATGAGAGACCACAAGGAGATCCTAAGCTGAAGGATAGACTGGGTAGCTGAGAAAGTTCTCAGGGAAAAAGATTGCAGCAAACCTCTTGCAAATTGTTGCCAACGACATGGACACAGCCATTGTCAAACCAGGACTCAGGTTTGACTCAGAAACACCTTTAAAGTCTTTCATTTTATTAATTCCAATTACAGGATTACAGTAATGCGTTGTATGAATCAGCAAAGGGCATACCAGGCCATGATCCTTTTCCTCATAATATCCTTCCTTTCTTTCTTTTCTTTTGTAACATGCGATTAACAATAGATAGATTGAAATGCTCATTTAATTCATAAAACAGTCATATTACATTATCTTGAACCAAAGACCATGAAATCCATCCATGGTATTTTTAAAAAGTGCTTGCGCCACTCATAAAGTATTTTAAAGAAACAGTATTATCTGGAGAGGAAGTTCAACAGTTTGGAGTATCATATTACCCCTCTGTGTACTTCCCCCATTAAAGTGACTCAGCAAAAAGAGCTCCTACATAATCTGACCCCCAAGAAAAAGAACCAACTCAGGATGATTCAGCAAAAAAAAAAAAACTTTGTTTCTATCCTTTGTGAAATCCTAAGGCTGTTTTGTCCATTAATCCTTGATCTCAGAGTTGGGGGAGGACTTCACTGGAATGGTACAGGGAGGTGGAGAATCAAAGATCTTGTATTTTTAGCAAAACTAGGCTCCCCGACTTCCCTAGACTAATTCCCCCATCAGTTACCTATCAAGGTAACCCCAAATGAGCTGTATATTCTGAAGGGTAAAATAAGAAAAACAAGGGAATTCTAGACCCACCATCCAGATTAATGTCATGCACCAGGGATATTGGGGGCATCCAGACAATTCAAATGTGTATAAAGATTTATTGTAGTCTTAAGCTCTCTACAAGAATCTGAGCTACTAATGATCAAGGGAAATTAGCAGGAGTCAAGAATAGAAAGGAACTCAAATGGGCTGGATTTAGATCTCTTGTAGGTATGCAAGGATTCATGACTGATGATGTGTTTGACCCCCCTGCCTTGTACCCCTGCCATCTCCTACAGCATGACTTGCATAACAACCACCTTTCTTAGCAACAGAAATTCTGTTCTGAATTAGGGTTGTAAGTTGAGGTCAACCTGTACTTTGCTATTATACTATGTACACTTTTTAAAAACAACATATGGTGACAGATAGGCCTCGACATACTGCCACAATTGAGCCCAAAATTTATTTTTGCCAAGCAAGAAATTAGTTAAGTGAGTTTTGTCCCGTTTTATGACCTTTCTTGCCACAGTGGTTAAGTGAATCATTGCAGTTGTTAATAGCTATAGCATTTACTGTAAAGCTTCACAGTGCTTTGCCGCCCTATCTAAGCAATTTACAGAGTCAGCATATCACCCCCAACAATCTGGGTCCTCATTTTACCAAACCCAGAAGGATGGACATCTGAGTCACTTTTGAGCCAATCAGAACTGAAGTCCTGGAGTGAACAGTGAATTAGCCTGCAGTACAGTACTCCATTCTAACCACTGTCCCTCACGGCTAGTTAGTAACATGGTTGTTAAGTGAACCTGGTTTCCCCATTGACTTTGCTTGTCAGAAGTTGGCAAAAGGGGATCCCGTGACCCAGGGACGCTGCCACTGTTTTAAATGTGACTCACTTGTCAAGCATCTGAATGTAAATCATATAACCATAGGGATGCTGCAGTGGTCGTAAGTGTGACAAATGGTCATAAGTCACTTTTTTTAGTGCCATTGTAACTTCAAACGGGCACTAAGCAAACTGTTGTAAGTTGAGGACTACCTGTATTATTTAGCACCTCAAGCACTACAGAAACACATACACATCTATTGGTCTAGGCTTTCACAGCTGATATCTGATGTGCAATGTTAAGGTTGAGGATTTACTGACCAGATTTCCTGCAATTTCCCCAGCAACAGCAACTTGTAGAACAGGCCACTTTGCATCTAAAAATGCCCCCTACAGTGGCTGGCAAAACATCAAAAAACAATGTAAGCCATGGTTAATAAACCCTGCAACTCAACACTGATTAAAGTGTTGAGCAAATTAAAAATACAATTTCCTAGGTTTAAATTGTGATTTCTTTAACCATAGTTTACTGAACAAGCCATTGTTCCCACAGAATTGTAAATCATAAATTATAAAGTGGAATGACTGGGTATACATATGTCACTGAGTTAAAACCAGGCTGGCAAGCCAATGAGTGAAAGATTTAGAAATCATTTGAATGTAGCCTCTATGAAATAAATAGAAAAGCTAATTATTAGCATTTTGTGTTGGCAAGCTTTAATTTATTGTTTAAAAACTGAGTTTTTTATATATATTTTTTTACTTTTTGGTGTCCTTTGCAACTCTTTCATGCATTTGGCTCTATTTGTATTTTCCTTTTTTTTGGTAGATTATGGGAATAAAAATTAAACAAAAAGGGATGAATGTACTCAGCCACTTTTACACTGAAAATGGAATTTTCCATCTTTGTAGAATCTTAGCAGTCAAAGACAGGTGTCTGGTAGATTTTTTCCCCCCTCTCATTCTAGTTTTTCAGTAGATTGGAATGTTTAACCACATATAATTATAGACAATTGCAAATTCATGCTGGAAAAAAACAGCATCTGCTAAATTGTATCCTATTTAAACAATGCTTGCCTCTCTATTAAATATACTTGCTAATATCTTTGACTGTTTTGATGCACTTTTTAGAAAACATGAGTAGTTTGTGATTAAGACAAACCAAAATATTTGTATACTACTAAAAATCTCCTGATTGTTTGTAACCTTTGATTTGGCAAAAGGATGCATGATAGGGCAACAAATTTTGAACCAACATCTCTAGAATGGGTTAACTTAAAGGATGTATCCAAAATTCACGTTACTCCAGTGGGATTGAAATTTGGCAAAGCTGTGTCCAAGACCACACCTAGAATACTGCATCCAGTTTTGGTCAGCACACTATTAAAAACTTGTTGAGGCTCTAGAAAAAGTGCAGAGAAGAGCAACCAGGATGATTAGGGGACTGGAGACTAACATATAAAGAACAGTTACAGGAACTGGGCGTGGCTAGTCTAGTGAAAAGAAGGACCAGGGGAGACATGACAGCAGTTTTCCAATATTTGAGGGGCTGCCACAGAGAGGAAGGGTCAAGCTGTTTTCTAAAGCAACCGAAGGCCAGACAAGGAATAATGGATGGAAACTGAACAAGGAGAGATTTAACCTGGAAATAAGGAGAAACTTTCTGACTGTGAGAACAATCAACCAATGGAACAGCTTGCCCTCGGAAGTTGTGGGAGCGCCATCACTTGAGACTTTCAAGAAGAGATTGGACTGCCATCTGTCAGAAATGGTGTAGGGTCTCCTGCTTAGAAGGGGGTTGGACTAGGTGACCTACAAAGGTCCTTTCCAACTCTGATTATCTGTAACTGTAACATTTAATGCCACTATGCCGTTGAGCCATCAGAAGCAGTTCTATTCATGTGGTCACTTCCAATGTTCCCTGCCAGCTTCCCACAAGGAAGGCCAATGGAAGATCTTGCAAGAAGTCAGAAGTCATTCCCACTACTTTTCTGATCACCTGTGCTCATTCTGTTTCTCAGTTTGGATAAGGAAATGTATCTGAAACAATGACCCAAAGGGTCAGGGGTTGTCTATTTATTTCTCTTCTCACATTAGAACATGTATAGATTTCTGTCTTCTAACATTTCCATTTTATTGAATACAAAATCTCTAAGTTAGGAGACTTCCAGTTTGAAGGGCTTTGGCGACAGACAGAAATCCACGATCGTGCGTGGTTTCTGTCTGGGCTCGCCACTGGAGCATCCCTAGCCGGCTGGTTTCGAGGCTAAGACACCCCATAGAGGTGGTGAAGAGGGGGGGAGACCACTAGCAGGGTCGAGGAGAGCCGCATCTCTCCTCCTCAGCTGGCCATTACTCCCTTTCCTGAAGGCGGTTGTAGCGATGGTCAGAAATGGCCGCCACAAAGGAGAACTCGACTGGAAAAGAATGTGCAGGAGGAAGATAAGAAGTGAAAGTTTTGGCTGACCGGGTTAAATTGTAAAAGCAACAACTAAGGTACCCTGGAATTTAAACTTACAAAAAATAACATCGCTCCCAAAGAAGAGTCGGAAGCAGCAAAGGAAAGTGAAAAGGAAAAGGTTTGGCTTTTTTCTTCTTCTCTCTCCTTCCCTATACTGACAACTAAGAGACTTAAATAAGAAATAGGAAAAATCTGCTTTGATATCAATAGGCAATTAAGCTGAAAATAAAACAAAATGCCAAAGGGATAATAAAGATTTCTGGACATTAAAAACTTTCTTTTTCATAAGCAGGAAGGGAGAGAAAAGAATAAGGGCAGGATCTGGAAGAGGGAGGAGACTGCCTGGAATTAAAAAGAATTTAAAGTAAAACTTCAACAAGACTTCTAAAAGATACGTTTTAACTGAAACTTTGCAACTAAATAGTAACCCCAGGAAGAGAAAGTGGGGAAAAAAGAGCAAAAAAGAAACAGCTTGCGTGTATTTGGACTATTTGGTGATCTTTGAATTTTTGGTTATTATATTTGAATGACTAAAATCAATCGGGTGGTTGTTTAAAAATTTATACAATGGCACCACTTCTGGATGAATTGAAAATGGAACTTAAAAAGTACAGAGAAGATGCACGAGAAGGGAAGGGTTCTTTTGGCTTCGTTTTTCAATTCTTAGAAATGGAGATTTGGAACTATGAGAAACAACAAGAAAAGACTGTGCAACAAGAAGATTGGGACAAAGAAGAAGCCATCTTTAATGAACAAGTAATTTTATGTGGGGAAGGAAAAGGAAAGGGGGGAAAGAGAATGGAGAATTTAAGACTTAAAAAAAAAACCAAAGAAAAGAAAAATAATTCGAAAAATAAGTATAATACTGGAAAGCAACAGAAAAGGGGAATACAGAAGAGAGAAATAGAGGTAGAGAGACAAGGGGGTAAAAAGGGGAGAGAGAGGAAGAGAAGGAAGAAGGAAAGGAAAAGAAGTTACAAAGGACCGGGGCAAGATATAGAGAAACAGGACCTATTTAGAGATAATGGGTGAAAATCTAACTGAAAAGGGGATTCTGTAAAGGTACATAAGATTGTATTGTTATATTAGTAATAGAAATAACTTTAGAAAATTGGAAACAACGTATGATTAAAATGAGGGATAAAATAGTGTAATTTAGTGAAATGTTTGTGAATAATTAGTTAATGTTTTATAAAATATAAGTGAAGAGGGGGGGAAATAACTATGGAAAGCTTATAATTGTTCCCATAGAAGTATGATATTTAATTGAAAAGTAATGTTAAAGATGTTAAGACTTTAATGAATATTAATATTAATGATAGAATTGAATTGGAATGGAATGTTGTTTTAATTATATACGTTATATACGTTTATAATTTTTTTCTTTTTTTAAGAATACAGTGTGTATTTTAAGAATGTACCAACCAGAATCCAAATGGAAGTTATTATATTGAATGTTACAACTTTAGGGAAAAGATATAAAGGCATCATACTCCAATCAGTAACTACAGGAGAAATTTTGTTTAATGAGAAAAGATAATAGATAATTGAAACAGGACAGACAAAAAATATAAATACAATGATTTGAATTGAGATGAGATAATTAAAATAAAATTGAGAAAATTAAAAGAGGAGAGAAGCTATGTAGAAAATGTAAAATAATAATAAGATATGGAATAGAATATAAAAATGAGCATGAACCTGAATTTGTGTCTGTACGAAGAAATGTAACCCGGGATTATGCTGCTTTCAAAAAAGATGTTTTATTTGTATTTTTTTTTCTCTTTGTGAAAACTCAAATAAAATTTACCAAAAAAAATATCTCTAAGTTACCTCTCCAGTAGCTGTCATGCATAGACCACATGATGATGAGCTTGGCAGAAACATTGCACAACACAGAGCCCTTAAACAAGCAAATAGAGAAGCAAGACAGATTGTTGTTCCCTCGCCATTCCCCCCTTGGTCAGTTTATTGATGCCTTATTATTTCAAAGAACCTTCATTTCCCAGGTCTGCCAGAGGTTCTTATGTTCTTCAGTTGTGAGTTGAGAATTCTGCAAACTGTGAGAGGCACCCATGGTGTGAGAGCCGCCATATAGTCTTGATCTCTTTTAAACCTATCTTTCCCAATCTCATGTGACTAAGCTATTTTCATTTGTGACAGTGCACTTTCCCCCACAACCTGATTTGCTTTTTTTTTTAAAAAAAAAAAAAGATGACAATGTTCAACTCATGATGAGTTATTGAGAAAGAATCAGATCTGCAAAGGAGCCATGAAAAGAGGAAATTAAATTCTTTGTTTTGCTGCCTCCAGGAAGAAGAGACGAAATGGATTTATAATAGGTTTGCATAAAATTTAAGGATGTGAATGAATGAAAATTTCATTATGGCCAAACTTGCTAAGGAAGTTAGATTGTGGCCTAGCTTGCTAGATGAACTTAATCAAATGAAGAGATGTGAAATCTCGTTGCACAGGTGGGAGAGATGTCAGATCCTGAACTGGCATAAAAATGGATTATATCACAAGAACACGCTTTGGAAAGAGGAGTCAAGATCTGCAAGACGGTGGGCAGTGACACAATCCAGCCCCCTCCCCCTTTTGTACGGACATGAGTTGATAAGGCCAATACTAAGCCACTTAATTTGCAATGCCACAGATTTTGACACATTTTTACCTTTCATCTTGCAAAGTCCCCCGAAGTGCTAGTGTATTTGCTTTAAGATGCATAGGTTGTACTTTAGTGTACTTTAAGATGCATAGGTTGCCACCACCTGTGCTACAGGATATAACAACATATATACCCCACACTTGAATGTCGTCAAGTCCTAAGCTGTACAGTACACATCATTAATATCCCTCAATTTGTGAAATGCCCTAGTCACCGAGAATGAGGTTGGTCAATTTCTCAGGCCTGGAATGAAAACCAGACGGTTAAAACTTCACACATTTATGACAAAGATCACATAGTTCTAAAGTAGCTTCTTGGATGAAACAAAGTATTCAGTGAAGAATGTTTTGGTGTAGTTATGAGGAATGTTAGTTAGTTCAATGCAACTATATGCAGCCCGAGTTAGAACATAGATAGGAAACCTTCCATTTTGAAAACCCAACAATGATCATATAATTTCATAAATTCTATTAATAATTTCCAAGCACAATTTTCTACCTACCAGATAAGATAGCAATAGCACTTAGACTTATATACCGCTTCATAGTGCTTTATAGCAGTGGTCCCCAACCTTTTTTGTGCCAGGGACCAGTTTCACGCAGAAACACTTTTTCAAGGACCGGGGGGAGTCCGAGTTTGGTGGCTTGCTTGCAGACGTTTCATTATCTGACTAGGTAACATCTGATGTTGTTACCTAGTCAGGTAATAAAACGTCTGCCAGCAAACCACCAAGTTCAGGGAGCGCCAATGCAACCCTGAGTGACAGATAGTCCCTGCAGGACGGCTGAGAAGCCCCACCTCTCGGCCCTGCCTTCCTCAGCCCCATCCCTCAGGTGTCTCCCTCCCTCCCTCAGCCTCATCCCTCAGGTGTCTGCCTCGTTCCTCTCTCAGTCGCTCTCTCGCTCCTCCACCAGCCCAGGAAGAAACTGCTTCAAAGAGCCTGCAGGGTGGCTTTTCCTGTCGGCGCAGCTCCCAGTGCCCGTTCACCCCCACCCCGCCGCCCACGGTTCAATCCAGTGCTCCGTTCTGCCTGCCTGCCTGCCTTCGTTTGTTTCGGAGCAGCTTGGGCTGAGTAAAAGAGGCGAATAGTTATTATTCTCAGCGAAGCTGCTCCGAAAAAAGCGAAGGCAGGCAGGCAGGCAGAACGGAGCACTGGATTGAACCTGAATTGATTGGCAGTGGGGTGGGGGTGAACGGGCGCTTCGGGGAGCTGCGCCGACAGGAAAAGCCACCCTGCCGGATTTTTTGAAGCAGTTTCTTCCTGGGCTGGTGGAGGAGCGAGAGAGCGACTGAGAGAGGAACGAGGCGGGAGGAAACCGAAGCCACTGAGCCAGAGAGCAGGACAGGCTTTGGTTGCTTCCTCCCTCCCCTTCTTTCATTTGTGTCCTTGATCCCTGATCCCAGCAGCATTCACCAAAGGCGAAGAAAGCCGCCATTTTTATTTTATTTTTATTTTCTTTGCGGCCCGGTGCAAAGTGATCCACGGACCGGTACCGGTCCGCGGCCCGGTGGTTGGGGACCCCTGCTTTATAGCCCTCTCTAAGCAGTTTATAGAGTCAGCCTATTGCCCCCAACAATTTGGGTCCTCATTTTACCCAACTCGGAAGGATGGAAGGCTAACAGATAACAGATAATCAGCGTTGGAAGGGACCTTGTAGGTCTTCTAGTCCAACCCCCCCGCCCAAGCAGGAGACCCTACACCATTTCTGACAAATGGCAGTCCAATCTCTTCTTGAAAGTCTCAAGTGATGGCGCTCCCACAACTTCCCAGGGCAAGCTGTTCCATCGGTTGATTGTTCTCACTGTCAGAAAGTTTCTCCTTATTTCCAGGTTAAATCTCTCCTTGTTCAATTTCCATCCATTATTCCTTGTCTGGCCTACAGGCACTTTAGGCTGAGTCAACTTTGAGCCTGTTGAGATTTGAATTGTTAAATTGCAGGGGGCCAGCAGGCAGCAGAATGTAGCCTTCAGTAATGCACTCTAACCACTGTGCCACCGAGGCTCAAGATGCCTAGTTTAAATGTGAATAGTTAATTATGTTTCAAAATCATTTCAAAGTTTTACATAAAATGCTGCATATAAAGGTGAGTGTTACCAAATTTACAAGGGCCATTGTTTTTTTTCTTCTTCTTTAGTTAATCTGTAACCAAGTAGAAGTAGTAGCTTTATTTCCAAGCCATCAGAAATAATAATAAAAAGAAAAGAAACTGAACTGGTAATATGATAGGTGCACACACACGTGGTTTTTCTGGCTTTCTCTGAATTCCCAATCTAAAAGATATCACAAGCATTGAGATTTGGGAGAGGAATTGCTCATGCTGGAGGTGATTGATGAGGTAAGACGACTTCATCCCTGTGCTGTTTGTCTCTTACACCTGGGTTTTTGTTTAGTTTTTAATTTCTAATTTGCATAGTTTTAATATTTTAACTACTTTTCTATTTATCTTTTTATAATTTGTAAACCACCCAGAGTTCATCTTATAAGGGAGGTGGGTGGCATAATGAATGAATGAATGAATCAATCAATCAATCAATTAATTAATTAATCAATCAAAGTTGAGACAGAATCTTCCATTTAAGTACTCATCAGGCTAAATCCTACTTAGCTTATATTGTAAGACCAAACAAGGTCACTCAGGCCTTGCTAACCGTTATATTTTTAAAGTTTAAAAAGCCCTATACTATTTATATGATTTCTTTTCAGCAAAGCAATATAAAAACATTATTACAGGTAGTCTTGAACCTATGATCAAAATTGGGACCAGAATTTCCGTTGCTAAGCAAATGCACTTATTAAGTGAGTTGTTCGATTTTGCACCCTTTTTCGCCATGTTTGTAAAGTGAGTCACAGTTAAATAAATCCAGTTTCCCCCCCAATCGCTTGACTTTGCTTCTCAAAAACCAGCTGGAAATGTTGCAGTCACATAACCGCAGGGCACTCCAATTGCAAATACATCTATTGCCAACCACCCAAAACTTGATCATGTGACTGCAAGGATGCTGCAATGGTAACAGCTGTTAAGAATCTGCCACGAGCTTTTTCAGTACCATTCTAACTTTGAATGGTTGCTAAACAAATAAACCAAGGACTACTTGTATTATATACATTTACCCTTTTTTCTCGCTATCTTTCATGTTGAAAATTAAAATGTAAATTCTTTGGAAGATTGATTTATATTAAGCAAAATTTTGCACTAGCCACACAATTTGCATAATGGTATAATTCACAATTCACAAAAGTCCCCTTCTTCAGCAGAAAACTGCACCTTTTTCAAAGATGTCTTTGGAGTAGGAAAAACCCATAGAAAATTTCAGAGTGGCACATTAGGTTTTTAAAAAAGTTTCCAGATGTAAAGTATCCTGGAAATTGGATTTCTTTTTTAGAATGTTTGACCTAGCCCAAGGGATAAGGCTGTTATCTGGCAATATCCAAAGAATTCTTTTTATATGACGTATTTATAATTAATGGAAATTTTGAGCAATGTCACCTATAATAAAAGAATACCTAGACAGTTAATATTCACCACATATATTGATTCTGCAATTATAATTATATGAGGACCAATAATTATCAAATCCAATCTTCTATGAATGTTCTGTTCTAGATGCACAATGATCTATAACACATTAGAAAGGTATTTGTGCAGTAAATTTACGATTATTATAACCATGCAAGTGGACTACAAGTGGATTACAGGTAGTCCTCAATTTATAATCAAAATTTCTGTTGCTAAGCAAGACATGTGTTAAGTGAATTTTGTCCCATTTTACAATCTTTCTTGCTACAGTTAAGTGAACCATTGCAGTTGTTAAGTTAGTGACATAGTTGTTAAGTGAATCTGGCTTCCCCATTGATTTTGCTTGGCAGAAGGTCGCAGAAAGGAATCACATGACTCCTGGACAGTGCAACCGATATAAACATGAGTCAGTTGCCAAGCATCTGAATTTTGATCAAATGACCATGGGGATGCTGCAATGGCCATAAGTGTGAAAAATGGTCATAACTCACTTTTTTCAGTGCTGCTGTAACTTTGAATGGTCATTAAATTAACTGTTATAAGTCGAGGACTACGTGTATTGATTTGTGCAATTACCTTTGAAAACATTCAAGGAATATACTGTCGAAATAATATTAAATTATTTATTAAATATTATATTAATATTAAATTCCATGAGATTCCTTGACAAAGCAAACTAAAAAAAACAGTGGTTCTGAGTTCACATGTTCCTTTACAAGACAGATGGAAACATAAAAACTAGGTGAAGGAGAAGAGAAATGGGAGGGAAGGCTTTGTAATTAGTTTAGGCTACAATATAATACACGTATTGTTCCCCTGCTGATAACGTCCAAGGAGATAAGCTTGATACATTGTGCAAAGAATAGTAATTCCAGGGTTTTTATCAGTGACACACCTCTTGTCATGCAAGAACTTGCTATCAATGGTAACCCAACTTGCCTAAAGGGCAATATTTATGGGGAGGCTTTTAACAGTGTGTTTTTGAGGACACCCTTGAATGAGTGTTTTGCTATATAGGAATAACTGCCAGTCATTTAACTTAACTATTTTTGTTCCTTTAGATTCAGTGTTGTCTAGACCTGAAGGTTAGCTACATTTAAGGGTTTCAGGCCATTTTTTCCATATCACATCTTACCTGTTTTCTTTTAATTGAAAGCGATGCAGGTTTTTTTTGAGGATTCCAGTGGGGTGAAGACAAAATGTGTATTTTTGTTAGGTGGCTCCCTAGAATAAGTTCAGTGACCTTAAAAGCCCTGAAATGTAGGAGCCTCTGTCCTGCATAGTGGACTGCATCTCTAGGCCCAGTGAGCTGGGGGCAAACTAGAGGTGACATGATAGCTGTGTTCCAATATCTCAGGGAGGGAGAGAGGGAGTCAAGCTATTCTCTAAAGCAGTGATCCCCAACCTTTTTTACGCCGCGGCCCGGTACCGGCATCAGCTGGGCGCCGCGGCCTGGTACTGGCATCAGCTGGGCGCCGCCATCTTTTTTTGATGAAAAAGTGCTTCCGGTGACCTCACCGGAAGCACTTTTTCATCAAAAAAGATGGCGGCGCTAGTGTTTAGTGAGCTTTTCCGGGTAGAAATGGCTTTCTACCCGGAAAAGCTCACCGAGCGCAGTGCCGCCATATTTTTTGATGAAACGTGCTTCCGGTGAGCTTTCTACCCAGAAAAGCTCACCGGAAGCACTTTTTCATCAAAAAGATGGCGGCGCCAGCAAGCCAGTGGCCCGGTAGGACTTGTTCCGCTGGACCGGGACCGGTCCGCGGACCGGTGGTTGGGGACCCCTGCTCTAAAGCACCTGAGGGCAGGACAAGAAGCAATGGATGGAAACTAATCAAGGAGGGAAGCAACTTAGAACTAAGGAGAAATATCCTGACAGTTAGAACAATTAATCACTGCAACAACCTGCCTCCAGAAGTTGTATTCTATTTTCTATTCTATTCTATTCTATTCTATTCTATTCTATTCTATTCTATTCTATTCTATTCTATTCTATTCTATTCTATTCTATTTTCTATTCTATTTTCTATTCTATTCTATTCTATTCTATTCTATTCTATTCTATTCTATTCTATTTTCTATTCTATTCTGTTCTCTATTCTATTCTATCCTATTTTCTATTCTATTCTATTCTATTCTATTCTATTCTATTCTATTCTATTCTATTCTATTCTATTCTATTCTATTCTCTATTCTATTCTATTTTATATTCTATTCTATTTTCTATTCTATTCTATTCTATTCTATTCTATTTTCTATTCTATTCTGTTCTCTATTCTATTCTATTTTCTATTCTATTCTATTCTATTCTATTCTCTATTCTATTCTATTCTATTCTACTCTATGTTCTATTCTATTCTATTCTATTCTATTCTCTATTCTATTCTATTTTCTATTCTATTATTCTATTCTATTTTCTATTCTATTCTATTCTATTCTATTCTATTCTGTTATTCTATTCTATTCTATTCTTTTATATTCTATTCTGTTCTCTATTCTATTCTATTCTATTTTATATTCTATTCTATTCTATTCTATTCTATTCTATTCTATTCTATTCTATTCTATTCTATTCTATTCTCTATTCTATTCTATTTTCTATTCTATTCTATTCTATTCTATATTCTATATTCTATATTCTATTCTATTCTATTCTATTCTATTCTATTCTATTCTATTCTATTCTATTCTATTCTATTCTATTCTATTCTATTCTTCTACTACACTATATTGGAAAAGCCACCAATTCCTCCTAGACCTTCTCTGATTGCTCCTTTCTTGAAGAACAATGGTTTATGTAGGTATGTGTGCTTGTGGACATGCTCATAAACATATCCTGAGGCCTATTCTGCACCAAATATGATCCAGTCACCAATGATGAACCCACAATTAACTGATCAGATTCTGCAGATGGGGTGGGTAAGATGAGCACATCCAGTTTTTCCACATGAGGTGAGGAATATTTTTGGCTAGTCTTGCTCTTTATAACTGAGAACCAGGTTTGGCATCAACTTCCACAATCTTTAGGCCAGTGTTTCTGAACTCTGGCAGATTTAAAATATGTGGACTTCAACTCCTAGAATTCCCCAGCAGAAACTCTCCAAGAAGCCCATGCATCTTAAAGTTGCTAAGGTTGAAAAACATTGTTTTGGGAAGCCCCAAAGCTTAAGCGATCCATCCAGCAGAGGAATCCTCAACTTGCAAATATTCTTTTAGTGACCATTTGAAGTTACAATGGCATTGGAAAAAAATGACTTATGACTGTTTTTCACACCTATGACCATTGCAGTATCTCCATGGTCACATGATTAAAATTCAGGTGCTTGGCATATTAATGATACTTGCAGCATCCCAGAAACTCCTATTGTGACCTTTTACAAGCAATGGGGGAAGCCAGATTCACTGTACAACTGTGTTACTAATTTAACAACTGCAGTAATTCACTTAACAACTGAGGCAAGAAAGATCATAAAACGAGTCAAAATCACTTAACAGCAGTCTCTCTTAGCAACAGAAATGTCGGACTCAATTGTGGTTGTAAGCTGAGGACTCCCTATAGCCATTGTCTTTTCTTCAGTCATTAATTACGTCTTCCAGAGGTGGAATTGTTTTTGGCTTACAGCCCTGCTGGCTAGTGAGGAGAGATGAATGTTAGGTTGAAAGTCATAAACTTGTCACTGACATAGCTGAGATTATTCAATAAAATGCCTTTTGTTAAGTTCATGCAATTTGTTGATTCTTCTATGCCTTCTGCTTGTTTCACATTTTTCCATGGGACATAATTTAAAACTTTTTTTAAAAATTGATCTGATAATTCTAACTACATTATATTTCTCTTTATTCCCAAATAATACCATGTATTATTTGAAATCCAGTTAGGTTAGCAGTCATTCTGCAACCAAGCCGTGTCATGAATGAGCCAGGAATGAGGGAGAAATGACTCTGAAGTGGCATTTGATTCAGCAAACAAGGTCTTAAAAGTTTCCTTTCATTTTCAGAGTTCAGGAGTTAATTTTCTGGTTGTTTAGTTGCTAAATCATATCCAACTCTTTACAACTCCATGGACCATCGAACTCCAGCCCCCCACCCATCCTGTACTGTCTGCCAGAGTTTGCCCAAACTCACATCCACTGTATCAATGACACTATCTAACGATCTCGTCCTCTGCTATCCCTTTCTCCTTTTGCCTTCAATTTTTCCCAACTGCAGGGTGAATAGGGAACCTTAAATAGTCAAAATGACCCATTTGTACATAAATGTACATAAGAAGGAAGTAACAATGATTTTCAGGAACTGAAACAGTGGCTTATGTACAGAAGTACATGTATGTATTAATAAATAAAACTAGCAGGACCACTCACCCATTTAAGTCTGAACATCTTACAGCAGGGGTCCCCAACCCCTGGTCTATGGACCGGCACTGGTCCATGGCACACCAGAAACAGGGCTGCGTAAACAAGCAAAGCCCCATCTGCGGGATGTAGGCAGCATGTGAAACCATTCCAGTCCATGGAAAGGCCTCTCTCCATGCAACCAGGCTGTGGTGCCCTAAATGTTTTGGACCACTGTCTCACAGTGTGTATCTACGAAAGGGACAATATGAGGAGGAGGAAGAAACAATGGAGTATTCTGAAACTGACTGTGTTTTGGCTGGAAAATAAGAAGAGAACTAACTCACAAGACTGGGCTTCATAACCACATACATAGTCTAGCATGCTATCTCTGATTGCAGCCGGCTTTATCTGGAACAGCAAAAGCAGAATATGAAAACCGCCCAGTATTCATTTTTGAACAGAAAGCCTAGATAGGCCTAATGAATGAGCAAGACATCTCACTTCCTCAAATGTTACCTAAAGCTACTCCCTTTGTCTTCTGAAATGGTAGCATTTGAGGGCCCTCATAATAACCTCTGAAAATCCAGCGTTAAATAATAAAATTGTCTCCCTTGCAACTTTTCTTCAACCTGTGGTATTGTTACATTGCCTCTGTCTGTGCATGCGGCAACCAGCCGATTAACCTATAGTATGTTCATTCTTCATTTTTTCTAGTTTAAGGCCTTGTATAATTGCAAAAGTTAACTGCTGGATAAATTACTTGTGTGTTGTTTGAAGACGTTTTTGATCCTACACTTACTGCCAATCAGCCTAAGTTCTAATAAAAGAATTGTCCTCTATACAGTATTTCACAATTTCCATCAGGGCTACGTTTATTTTTCCTTCTTAAATTACCAGAACAGACTTGTATCATACCACAAATCCTTGAAGTTTGCTTTCATTTATAATAAAACCTTAGCATGCCCTAGTGATGCTGTTTGTTCTTTTTGTTATTGTTCAGTTATAATATTTCAGTAATTAAACTACAGTCAAGAGCATCATTAAAACTCTATAGAGAATATAAAGAAGCTCTTTGCTCAGGCCTATTATTAAATCTGTCCCATTAAGTTGAAGTCTAAACTTCAGTCCAGATGTACAGAAAATGGATGGGTCGTTTTCATAGCAAAAACACCTTCTATATTCTTTAATGGAATGGAAGGAGGGGTTGAAGCAGAACAGCAAAATAGCTTGAGAAGTTTGATATCTTCCCACCTCGTTCAAGTTACTTAATTTTTCTGCATATTGGGTCATATATGATCTAGCTTTATATCTGGGCAGTCTATGTATCTACTGGTGATGGTATTGTCTGGAGCAGATGTCAAGCATTTGCTTTGCACAATGTGGGTTAAAACTTGTCTTAGCTTGCCAGTCGTGTTAAAAATTATTCAAGGAAAGGGGTTTGTGGCAAGAAACTTTGAATAGCATTAGGAATGCTGCAGGCAGCATTATACCAGCTGATTTATATACATTTGTTTTCCTTCTTTCTGGGAGTGACTGGCCCATAGTCACCCAGCTAGCTTTCCACGTACAAGTACACCACACAGACACAAGTGTAAAACAGATGAACCCTTGTTTATTGGAAGCATGCCAACTCAGAGATGGCAGGTGGGAGCCCTCCTTGACCGGGGCACAGCAAAATTGATGGTTTGGGCTGGTTTTGGTGGGTTCATGGGAAGTGATTCCCAGGAATTGGGGAGAAGGTGAAATCAGCTGCTGCTGCTCTCTCCTAGGGTGTGCTTGTCAAAGAGATATTCTCCAAGACCTCCCTGGCTTGTACCCAAGCGCCGGAGATTGGTAATGTAGTCGCCCAGGACTTTGATAGCTTTGACTTGCTCATCGAGGTAATGAGATTCCAAGAAGTCACACAGCTGGAAAGAAATACAGACAACAGAGTTATACGCTGTTTGCAGTCTCAGTGTTTAGGGCAGGGTTTTCGAACCTTGGCAGCTTTAAGACACGTGGATTTCAATTCCCAGGATTCTCCATGCTGGCTGGAGAATTCTGGAAGTTGAAGTCGACTCCTTTTTAAGTTGCCACGGTTGGAAAACCCTACTCTAAGGTCAGCATCATTCTAACCACACATCCGTTCATTAACTTTGACCATTTATTTCTTTAAAACAAAAAAAAAAGGGGTACATGATAGGGCTCAAATTGGACCGGTGCCAAGTTTCAGATTTACTGCTTTGAAGGCACCTTTCCGGATCCCCGTTAAATCACAGAATGCACTGCATTCCACAGCTACGTTATAGTGGCTCTTCTGTTTTTCCCTTGCATGAAGTAAAAGAGCATTTCAGCCAACTTTTTGCGTGTTCAAAGGAATCAGACTGGTGACATGAGCACCCAGTGGGGATTTGGTGGTGAGAATCCTGAGCCTACCCCCAATCCTAAGACTCACATGTGGGTCTCCCTGGTCACTCGCCAAATGGTGCAGATCCAGAAGGGCCTGGTTGACACTCTTCTCCAACTGGAGTGCTGCTTCCATGGCATTCAGGATGCTCCCCCAAACATCTTTTTCAGGCTTCTGTGGAGGGAAAACACCTTGTGGTTACTCTTTTTATGGCTGGATACATTTGGTCCTACAATAACAACTTTGGCAAGGCTGGTGGGATGGGGGCTGGCAAAGGTCTGCTATTTACCTATTATGCTAGGCCAGAGTTAACACTGAGGTTGCATTGTTCATAAACAACAATGCCTAGTTTGGTCTCGTCTAGTAGCTAAGGCACCAGGCTAGAAACAGGGAGACTGTGAGTTCAAGTCCTGTTTAAATCCAAGAAAGCCAGCTAGGTGACTTTGGGCCAGTAATTCTCTCTCAAGTCCGCACACATCACAAGCTTTTTGTGGTGGGGAAACTAGGTGGAGGAAGGTGTGCTGGCTATGCTCACAGGCTTGAGTTATTTGTAAAAACAATAAAGGGAGGATACAAATAAATAATAATAAGCCAATCCCAACGATGGCTGAGTTTGCATGACTAGCCAAATACACCTTAATGCATGACGTGATCCAGCTCAAATAGAATAGTCAGTTTATGGTCAAATGTGTTTATTAAATTTAGAAATCTGTGTGACTGCCGGATGATTCTGGAAAGATTACAAAATTAAAAAAAAAAAAAAAAAGAACGTGTGCAAACACACATTCCTTTACAAAAAAAAAAAAAGAATCCCCAGGGGCTAAAACAAAAGCAAACTCCAGGCCTTTGAGCAAAACCACATTTTTAAGAATCGGCAAAACCTTTGTAGGTCTCTTGCATTGTGGCCATCAGAAGTAGTTGCCTGAATAACCATAGTTAAGTTATTCAAGGACAATTGCATTATATGAATGCAGCCAGTATGGCTCAGTGTGATATATAGACCCAGACTCAGGGAGGCCTGCCAATCTTGCTATCCTTCCATCAAACTCAGCAGAGCCACACTAAATAAGGACCATAGGCTTAAACTAGCTGGCAAGAGCAAGCAAATCAGAAATGACACTAACTTCAGAAAGGGATATTTAATGGGGTAAATACAGGTAGTCCTCAACTGACAACAGTTCATTTAGTGACCATTTGAAGTAACAATGGCATTGGAAAAAGTGACTTGTGACCATTTTTCACACTTATGACCACTGCAGCATCCCCATAGTCATATGATCAAAATTCAGATGCTTGGCAACTCAACTGGTTGCAGGGTCCCTGGGTCATGGGATCCCTTCTTGCGATCTTCGGACAAGCAAAGTCAATGGGGAAGCCAGATTCACTTAACAACTGTGTTACTTAATTAACAACTGCAGTGGTTCACTTAACAACAGTGGCAAGAAAAGGTTGTGAAATGTGGCAAAATTCATTTAGAACTGTCTCACTGAGCAACAGAAATGTTGAGCTCAATTGTGACCGTACGTCAAGGACTAGCTGCGAGAGGTTTGAAAAATATAAGAGGAAACTCTCAGTCGTACTTCTGGGGAGTTAATTAAGGGGGAATCTCTTTGAAGCCCTTTTCACTAATCTCTCAGCACCTGGACAGAGTTTTACCGATTCTGGGACATTCTTCCAAGCCTAAACTTGCCCCAGTGTCCCTCTGCCTCCGCCCCCCCCCCCTAATGTTTCATTGGGTAATAGGATGTTTAGGCCTAAAACATCTGAAGGGCACCCAGACGGAAAAATACTATTTTCTCAATATCTCTTAGAGAAGCAGAAGTTTGGGCTACACTTATTATACCTTGATATCTTGTAGGAGGACCCGGCCACCACGCTGGCTCTGAAACTTCAGCAACTTGTCAGCGTGCTCCCGCTCCTCGTGCGACTGAGACCGAAAGAAGCTGGAAACGTTCGCAAGAGCAACATCGTCCCGGTCAAAGTATGAAGCCTGCAGAAAGAAACAGAAATCTGTCTTTGTGTCTCCTGTAGGCATATCTCTACATTTCTGGTGTAGATCCACTCAACGGCTCCTTGGACAAATGAAAAAAAGACAGCAGGAGCGGAACAAGAAGAGTAGAAGCAACAGGGTTAATCTACAGTCTATTTTTCAAACTTGGTAATGTTAAGATGAGTGGACTTCAACTTTTAAAATTCCCCAGTCAGCATGGAGATGGGTCTAAAGAAACTGGTGTTCTTCAAAAGTTGACATACCTGAAGAACATTTCTCAAAGTTAAATGAAACAAAGGAATAAAGATCTTAACATTTTATAATTATAATAACTGTCATGTTGAACCACTAGATTCCCTCAGAACGCTGGGGGTTCCAGGAAGCATAGTTTGTGTGCCATGGGTCTTTTCTCAACCTTTTAAGATATGCTGGACTTCAGCTCCCAGAGTTCCTCATCCTCCAGATCTTAAAAGTTGCTGAAAGACTGGTCTATAACCATGGCGATTTTAAGATGTGTGGACTTCGCTGCTGGCTGGAGAATTCTGAGAGTTGAAGTCCACACATCTTAAAATTGGCAAGGTTGAGAGAGACACTGCCTGGACTGAAACTATGCCAGGTAAATGCATCATCATCATCATCAGATAAGCTAATTCCTACCGTTTAAAATAGAGGTATACACGTGAGTAAGACTTCCCTTCGCTTTCCAGAGCGCCCGCGCGTCTAAAATGCACGTGCGTGTGTGCAAAGTCAGCGACTAGCTTAGTCCCCCGTGTTGTTTACCTCTTCCCCGAATCCAGACACTCTGAGCCCTCCCGGTAGCCACCGTTTCTTTTCCTAGAGAACAATTCTATAATAATTTCCCCGGAGAACAAGTTGCTCAAGCGAAAGAAAGGCGCCTTAGGTTACTTAGGCAAGAAAGCGGATTACTCCGCTAGCCGCCCGCGGTGGAGCCACGACTACGCCTCTTTTTATCAGCCTCGCACAGATGGGGAAGGGGATAAACTCCCAACACCCTAAGAAAACCTGGGGATGGCGGGGTGTCGAGGCAGGCTGACCTAGATCCCCCTTTACTTTTATAACTAAGCGCCGAACATACCTAACATTTAGTATAGGGTTTCCTGCTCGATCAGAGGGTTGGACTAGAAGACCTCAAAGATCCCTTCCAACTTTGTTATTCTGTTCTCTTCTAATGCACTTTTCCCTCCTCCTAGTTTCCCACAACCACCACCCTGTGAGGTAGGTCAAATTAGAAAGGGACTGACTCAAAGTCTCCCAGATGACTTTGCGGGACTAGAACTCAGGGCTCTTGGCTACCCATTAGACCAAACTGCCCTGTGTCTCCTGCCCTTTACTCACCATGGAGAGGTAGACGTAGCTGGCGTACAGCTCCATGTTGACCATGCGGTTGATGGCAGCTTCGCAGTCGCGGTGGTAGTTCTGGCGGATCTGGGAGTCCATTTCTGCGGTGGGTTGGAAGAGGCGTCCGGCCCAAGGAGATCCTGCTGGAAGTGGAGAATCGGCAAGCAGCGAGTCGCTCCCTCGTCTGTTTTCAACTCAAAGGAGGAGGAAAGAGGCGATCCAAGGCAGGGGAAAAAAGAATGGAAAAGGCGGTGGAACCGGTTCCGTTCAAGCACTGTTGAAGCAGGAACCAAGCTCTGCGGGACAAAGGGATTCGCGCCCCTTTTATAAAGCGGCTGGGCGATCCAGAAGGACGTGCGCAGCTGACGACGACCACTCGATCTCGCCAGCTCAGGCCGGAGGTTTGCTAAAGGCGGAGCCTGGGAGGAGAAAGCCCCGGAGTCCTAGCGCCCGTCCTTCTCGATTCACGTGACGCAGCATGCAGACGGTCTCCTTCCCGGAGGCTAGGTGGGGAGGTGTACGATTTAACGTCGTTCCTCCTTCTTAACCCTCTATGATAGCAGTATTCCAGGATTTGAGGGGCTGCCACAAAATAGGGGGCGTGCATAAGCGCACCAACGTGCCTACCGTCCCTGTCCTATTGTTTTGGTGGGTTTTTTTCTTTTCTTATATGTATCCATTTCGTGTATTCATAACTATGTTTATACTTATACCTTTTATCTTATCATGGCTTGCCAAAATAAATAAATAAAATACAGGCGGTCAGCTTATTTTTCAAAGCACCAGAAGGCAAGACAAGAAACAATGGATGGAAGCTAATCAAGGAAAGAAGCAATCTAGAACTAAGGAGAAACTTCCTCAGTGAGAACAATTAACTAGCCGACAGAAATTGTGGGCGCTTCATCCCTGGAGGTTTTTAAGGAAAGATCTGAAATGGTCTATGGTCTCCTGCTTGAGCAGGGGGTTGGACTAGAAGACCTCGAAGGTCCCTTCCAGCTCTATTCTGATTAGATTGCACCTGGGAGCCTACTTATCTGGGTAGAATAGCTGTGTGCACGAAGCAAATGAAAACAACTGTTAAGGCACCTTGAGGACTAGGCACTTTCTTGCCATTAGACAAAGGTTCACTAGAAATTGAGAAACAAAATCCTTATTGTTGCCATTGTATAGTAAGCGAATAACTTTAACCAGTTGGATTTGTTTGCTTGCTTTGCTAGACTTCCGTGGCCGCCTGTTTCATACATAGCATAATTCTAGGCTGCTCGCAACAATCCATAAAAACAATGATTAAAAAGAGAAATAATGCAGGCACCATACCAAAGAGCCTCCCAGCTCAAGGCTCATGCTAATCCATTGTTTGAGGCGAGAGCCGTGTCTTCATGAAGGCAAAACAGATACAGATCCCTCTGATCTCAGATGGGAGGCTGTTCTGAAAGTTGGGAGGACACCGAGGTCCCATCAGGGGACATACAAGGGAGGTGGCCTTTTATCCTATTGTACTGTCTTGCACTCTCCACCTGTAGAAATCCCACGAAGACTGTACACCATTGCCAGCACAATGAGTTGTGATCTCTATCTGCTGTGGCATCAGACCAGCTTCCTGCCATTGCTTGACCTTCTCCAAGAAACAAGACCAGGATTTGAGGTATGTGATGGGATCAACCTTGGTGGATCCCTTTTTGAAAGACACCAACTTGGTGTTTTTTCAAAAAGGTCGTGGAAGTATATAAAAAACATAAACCAGGGTTGGAATTTTGCTTTCTGAATATATTCCCAAATGGTTTCTCTGTGTTTCTTTTTAGAGGCCAGAGAAGGTCTTGGTTGGCAACCTTCCAAGCATAGTTAAGCAGGTCTTTCACAATCAATCAATCAGAATAGAGCTGTAAGGGACCTTGGAGGTCTTCTAGTCCAACCCCTTACTCAAGCTGGAGACCCTGTACCCTTTCAAGAAAGAAAGAGATCAATTCACAAAAGATGTTTGGTGCTGTGCTGCTATTTCTCCTGTGTTAGAAATAAAATATCTACATTTACATGTGTGGTGCAACACTGAAGGGATTTTCAAAAAAGTTTTCATTTTTTATCCAGAAACATTCAAAGTGGTGTCTTCCATCTGTAGTCTTAAGGGGTAACCATTTATTTCCAGATTTACTATTTCTAAAGTGAGCCCTTCCAGATTGCTGGAGCCACAACTTCCATCCTAAACCAACAAAGAATTTACCATCCCACTCACTTGTAGGGCACCAATTTAGGCAACAATATGTATTAATCTAGGAATCCTGTCTTGAAAAGAAACAAATACACAAGCTCGATTTTAGCTAATCGCCATGTGTAAACCAAGCCACAATGTCTTCTGCTTTTCAGGCTTATCTGTTTTATTAATACAAGTAATTCATACTTATGACCACATTTGAGCCCAATATGTATGTTACTGTGCGACATTGAGTTTTGCCTCATTTTATGACCTTTCTTGCCACAGTTCAATGAATGACTGCAGTTGTTAAGTTAGTAGCACCATTAAATTAATCTAGTTTCCCCATTGACTTTGCTTGCCAGAAGGTCGCAATAAGTGATCACATGATCCAGGGATTAAGTAAGAGTCAGCTGCCAAGCATCTGAATTTTGATTACATGACATTACATGTGAAAAATGGTCATAATGCACTTTTTTCATTGCCATTGTAACTTTGAACAGTCACTAAATCAATTATGTAATTTATATGTTTCCACCAGCATAATATTGAAAGAATAGTGTGGCCATATCAGGATGTTAAGGCAATGTTAAGCCTTTTTTCCGGAAAAAAAACCATCAACTTAACACTCTTCTGAAAGAGTGAAGTCTAGGAACGGAGAAGGAATAATGGATCATTAGGGAAGAAGTTTCAGAAAAGATTGCTCATTCCTGAGAAAATGGAAAGCATGAGAAGCAACTGCAATATAAAACTCTCTTGATTTTGCTTGGTGAAAGACAGAAAGAAACGTTCAAGATTTTGCTACAAAAAAGAGGTTTTCTAACATGTCCATTTATTAATCTTAAAGGGCCTGGCCCTCACCCCAAATACAGCCACGTTGATGTGCTACATGTTCAGCAAAGCTGGCTGTGGAATTGTGGGAGTTGAAGTCCGCCAGGCTTAAAATTGCCAAGGTCGGAGATCCCTGTGTTAATCTATATTAAATAATACACGCTGCTGTTTAAAGAAAGAAGCCCTGGATATTCTCTCCTTGAGTGCAAAAGGCCTGAGCTACAACTTCAAAATAATACACGTGCTGTGGACATCTTTCTGTAAAAGAAGCATTTCAGTCTGTGCATTGCAATGTCCATTAATGGCACTATTCACATGGTGAGGAATTTGTTGGTCCCTACTGCAAATATCCATGGCTACTGATCAGGAAGAGGAATTCTGAGTGAACATAGAAAGAAACTGTAACAGCTGTCTGCAGGATGTTTTCAAAAAAGTCAAGCAGTGTTTTTTTAATGAGTGAGGCCATCATAGTTAGCTACTTAACTAATTTAACCACATCCTGCAGACATTCTCAGAAGAGATTGATAGATTGAACACAAAAAAGAAGTCCCAGCTTCTTAGCAGACAACCTACTTGTAAAGTAGGAGAGTTGCTATCTGCAAGTATGTTTACAGATACTCCTCGACTTACAACCATTTGTTTAGCAACTTTAGCAAAGTTACGACATTGAAATAAGTGACTTTTAACAAATACAGGTTTAAAACAGTTTTTATCCATGGGTGGTCAGACTTGTAAATACAACTACAACCACTCCATGCATACATGAAAATATATGACTGGTTTCTCCCTAATTACTTGTATAAGAACCATTTTCTATATTATTTATGTTGTATTGTATTTTTGTTATGGATAGCACCAGCAGGAGCAAAATCAATTTCGTTGTATATATGTACAATAATAATAAAGATTGTTGTTATTATTATTATTGTTATTATTATTTTCACACAACCATCATAGCATCCTCACAGCGTGTATTTACAATGGTTGCAGTGTCCCGGGATCACATGATCGCCATTTGCAATCTTCCCCGTTGGTTTCCAACAAGCAGTCAATGGGGGAACCCAAATTTGTCCTTAATCTTAAAGGGTCTGGTCCCCACCTCACATACAGCGTGGTTGATTTGCACGATTCACTTAACAGCTCTGACAAAAGAGGTAAAATTAGGTGCAAGTCACTGCCTTGCTCAGCAATGGAAATTCCCATCTCAACTGTGCTTGTAAGTTGAGGACTTCCTTTATTTAAAACCATCTGCCAAGTCTGCATCTTGCTTATTTTGGCTACGTCATGCGGAGGAATTCACCCGAGAAAGCAATTATTCTTTGAGGAGTTAGGAGTAAAAGGAAACCAGGTTGCCAAAGAATACAGTGGATGGACAACAAGTATTTACAATCAATTGATGACCAGCCAGAGTGTAGAAACACTCAAAGTAGTGCAAGATCTGAAGACTTGGGGATACAGTTGAATGAATAATATCATCACCATTATCAATCATTATCACCATCATCATGTAAAATCATAATATGTTTTGTAGGGTTTCTGGTTTAGATCCATTCATTGGGGTTTGTGGCTTAGTATATTACACAACTTCAGGTAACTGTGATTTGTTCAAATAACTATAGTATGTTATTTAAGATTAGCCACCATCAGCAATATTGAGTAGTTGGATAGCCTGGCCATGAAACTTTTTCCCGATTCTATTTTAGGACAAGTCCCAGCATGTTGTAACTAACGTCCATCCAGGCCCAACTTCTCATTTGCCCTCCTTTTCCTGTTGACCATGCCTCAAATAAATTTTCTGTCTTTTTAAATCCCAATAGAATCCATGTTGGTTTTGATGGCAAAAATAACTTGTTGCAATGTTTCTTAAGGTCAATATCATTAAAAGATGGGGACTTCAACTCCCAGGATTCCCCAGCCAGCAATGAGGCTCTTGCTAAACATTGAGAAACATTGGATTAGAAAAAGATCAACAACTACATTTATTTTTGTGTTTTGCTTAAAAAGAGAGAAAAATCAACTTGCGACTTATGGGTTTGAAGATTAGAAAGGGCAGCTGGTAGAAAGAAGAAAATTATGATGTAACTTTAGAGAGAGAGGAGGCAAAACGTAAATGTATTTATAACTGCCGAAGAAGATCAGGAGCCACGTTTTAAAAATGTTCTGTTTTCTTTTTTCATTACTTACTATTTTTTTTATTATTATCTTTCCTTACAGTTCTACTTTGAATCCATGTTGTTTTTCTGATAGGCTTTGCATGTGTGCTGGACATGAAGCTGTGGAGTTTCATCACCATGAGTCAGCATCAAGCAGAGCTGTAAAATGGAGGAGGCGGGGGAGCTAAGAAGATTTACGTGCGAAACTCTCTGTCGTCCCATTCAACCAGGAAACTTGTTCGGACTAGATTAACTGGCGTCAACACATTCGAGGCACCCAGCTCCGTGTTCAATTAGTGCCTCTCCCTAAGATCCTGTGTCAGCTTGCTCTCCATCAATAGCCAACCTTCACCGAATTTCCAGAGCTTGGGAAATTACAGGAGACTGGAGGAGAAGCCCTCACAACGGCATGGGACAACTCGCTACAGTCAATGCACCAGGCCAATCCGCTGAGGCCAACTCACCCCAGCCAACTCACCGTGGCGCAACTCACTGTGGACAATTCAACAATTCAATTTAATTATTTGAAATATTTTATTTTTTGTCATTCACATTTCATTCTGTCGCTCCTTTGGCATCCTTTCTTTAATGATTCTATTCGACTATTTCTTCAATGTAAGTGTAACTCTTGTCCTGTGGAAAATTGTGATGCAGTGAGTTGGCAATGGCAAGTTGGCTGCAGCGAGTTGGCTACAACTACTTGACAAACATTGATCCATGAGGGAATGTAGTTTCTTCTCCTCCTCCCACCCTCTGCACCCGTGTACATATTAACCCTTTCTGTTTATAAATTGATCCGTCAGCAAAGGGTACAACTTGGGCCCAAGGCGTAGAAGTTATTAATTGCTAATTAAAAGCCACTAATAACCCTGCAGGTTGCTGAATTGGCGTTTTTCACTCTCGTGGTTAGGCCTCTATGGCCTTAATTAGACTTCTTAACCGATGACATCGTTTTGAGTTGCAACCCGTTATCTCCCCACCCTTTTGGTTTAATCTCCAAGGACCGGCTATTTTGCTGAGGGTGGCAAAGGAAAAAACCTCTGCTGACGGCAGTTCAGCTTTGGTGGTTTGCAAATGGCACATTCAGCCAATAGATTTGCTGAGCCATTCGGCGGCACTGAAGAGAGATATGAGGCCTTTCTGATGCCTCTTTGTCTCTCTTTGCATGCCCTGAAGAAGATCCCAGAAGTCTATCTGTTGGAGAGAAGGCAGCTTCTTCAGAGAATAAAGGCAGTTTTCCCTTTTCCTTAAACCAGTTCTTAAAGGAGACAAATTGTGTTTATGGAATATCCTGAAACAAAAATCAGCAAGCCACATTTTAGCTTAATGCTTTGTGAGGACTTAAATGCCATGCGTTCATAATTCAAAGCATTAGTCTCAATAAACCCTGTGTAAATTGATCAGGTGTTGTAAGCAGGATGTTTAAACTCAGCCAAAGGAGACCAATTAACAACTTGGACCTTGTGTTTTAGTTGCCATTTGGTGAAAGGTGAACATTTACTCTAAGGATCTTTGTTCATATTCAGTAGCTGACTGCAGAACTTTTCATCTTACTGAAGTCATAGAAATTGTGCCAGACATGCCTTTCTTACACAGCTCTTCAGTATTTTTGTTTTTGATACTCACCCTGTCTTTCTACTCAAGAAGGCTAACAAAGTAATGGCTGGGCTCAATCTGCCTATTTCCAAATCAAAGGGGTTTGCCTCAAAAGTTTGTTTCCTGGCCTCCAAGGAATTGATATCCTGTCATATCCAAGCAGAAGTGCTGAACAGCTCAAAATGTTGATATAATGGATGATTTCTGTAATGCTGCCTACATTTTTATTCTCCTAAGACCAGGATTGCCTCACTCATGCAGAGAAAAGATAGTGACTAAGAAAACAGTGAGCCGTAAGTTGGCTAAATAGTTGTGGAAATAGCATCACTGTATGTTCTCCCAAGTAAGATCCACTTTAATTCCAATTGTGCCATTGTTCATGCCCAGAAATCTGATGTCTCTTCCAATTGAAGGCCAGTATGCAGAATCTCTTAGAAGCTATTCAGAAAGATAACATGAAGAAAATAGGGAAGAGCATAAGCCATAATTTAATTGTGGCGAGATATGGAACAATGGTCAGAGCTAGTTTACCAGCCAGGTAAACCAAATGAGAGTGGAAGGCTGGGTCTTTGCCCACATTCTCTTCATTAAAACCATCTGTCTTGACACATCTTCTTGTCGTTGAGGTTCAAGAAATCAAGAATTAGATGTGAGGTTTGAAGTCTTCAGGTTTTCTATCCAATACAGGGTGGGAGATATCTGGCCTGTGAAATTAATCTGATTGGCCTTGTTGGAGCAAGGTGTCTTCCCAACAAGTCTTAAGAAGCGTAGTGAAGTAAAATAAAATCATCACTTAAATCTCAGGATTCACTGCTCAATACAGAAGACAATCAAATGCCTAGAATGTGCAATACAGTAATGTTTAAGAAGACTGAATGTACATAGGATATACCTTTCCTTTGTTGCTTAGCGAATAATCAACAGCAGTCTTCCAATACATGTAGGGCTGCCAGAGGGAAGAAGGCATCAATTTACTCTCCAAAGTACCTGAGAGCAGGATAAGAAGCAATGGGTGGAAGCTCGTCAGAAGGAGATCCAACCTGGAAATAAGGAGGAATTTCCTGATAGTAAGAACTATTATTCAATAGTTTGCCTCCCAGAGTTTTGGGTGCTCCATCACTGAATGTTTTCAAGACTGGACAACGATTTGTCTGAGACGATATCAAGACTACTGTTTGGGCAGGAAGTTCAACTAGAAGACCTCCAAGATCCCTTCTAGCCTCATTATTCTATGATTCCATGAAATTAGAAGTTTCTTCTTTCAATTTCTACCATTTCCTTCTTTTTGTATTTTTATTTTTCACTTTCTCTTTGTTCTCTTTATTCCATTATTCATGGAGCGTGATGTCTCAAGCAGCTAAAGACACTGATCTTGTCAGCTGGAAAGGTGACAGCTTGGGTTCAAGACCTGAGCACGTGGGATGGCGTGAACTTCCATTATTACCCAGCTCCTGCCCACCTAGAGTTCGAAAACATGGAAAATGCAGGCAGATAAATGGGTGGAAGGTAACATGCACCCAGCACATAGTCATGCTGGCCACATGACCATGGAAGTGTCTTTGGACAATGCTGGAGTTCCCTCGGCTAAAAAAAATGAGATAAGCACTGCCCTCTAGAGTCAGACATGGCTGACAGGAGAAATCCTTTAACTTTTTATTCTGTATTCATTAGTTTTATGTTTATGTTCTCTTTAAAATTGTCACACACATCACACACACACACACACACACATATATAATGTGTGTGTGTGTGTGTGTGTGTGTTTTCTGAGGTTCTCGTGGGTATTTGTATGTGGATCTTTGGTTATTCGGGTTTTCTCCCATGTAAGATTGGAAGTATCTAGGCAACGTTTCGATGAAGTCTCATTCATCATCTTCAGGCTTGTGTCTTCGGCTCTGTGCTTCTCAGAGTAAATATATATAAATAAATATATATATATATAAAAACAGGTAGGAAAATTCAGGTAGTCCTTGACGTGAACCCAACTTTTCTGTTGCTAAGTGAAAACAAGTGAGTTTTGCCCCACTTTATGACCTTTCTTACCATAGTTCTTAAATGAATCACTGCAGTTTAGTTAATCACACGGTTGTTAAGTGAATCTTGACTTTGCTTGTAGGAGATTCAAAAATGGATCTCACAACTCTGTGACACTGCAACTGTCATAAATATGAATCAGTTGCCAAGCGCCTGAATTTTGATCATGTGACCGTGGGGATGCTACAATGGTCATAAGTGTAAAAAATAGTCATAAATCACTTTTTTCAGTGCTGTTGTAACTTTGAACAGTTGCTAAATGAACTGTTGTAAGTCAAGGACTACCTATATTTACAGGCCACAAATATTCCAGCAAGTTTTCTGACATGACAGTTTTTGAAGTCTCCTGTCTTCAACTGAAGTCTGTCTTGTAGTGAGTCACAAGACATGTAAACAAGCAACAGTTTCATTTTATTGTTATTGCTGATCAGGATGAAATCCATCCATGGTTTCCCATGAGGAATCAATAATTTTCTTAGCCTTCCACACAGCAGGAATTAGAAATACCAATCTCTCCACATTTCTATTCTGATGATGGGAAAAAGTTTAGTATAGCATTCTGAAAAGAAAAAGAGAAAAAAAAAAAGAATGGAAGCATTTTGAATGCAAAGGGTAGCAAAAATTATTTAATTCAGCAGGAGAACAGTTAACAAATGTTTCCCAAGCCATATTTTGTTGCCTTTCTATTTCCACAGAGTTTCTATTTTTTGTTCTATAACCTTTGCAGTTTCACCTCTGCAATTTTTCACAGCAGAGAAGTATCATCACATTTGGGAGGCATTCTCATCTCATCGTTTAGGAAAACCTACATCTGTGCTGTCATTTAATTGCTGCTTTGTAGAAATAAGGGAAAAAAGTTGGACATAAAATAGTTCAATAACACTTTTGCAATGCCTGACATGGCTCTTAATGTAGCCTGCGGTAAAATTTATCCTAATCTGTGGGTTGGCAACCTGTGATTTCGAGGCTACAAAAAGTGTAGCTCTTGTTAAGTGTAGTGAACTCAACCCACTTTACCCCATGATCAGCTAGCTGGCAGGCAGCAAACAAAACTGTTTTCTCCCTGCTATGGTAAGGAGAAAATGAGAAGAAGGAGAGGGAGAGGGGAGGATGTTGGCAAGTAGTAGATTAATTCAAAAGCATCTCCAGTCAGATCTGTGTGATTTCCATGGCCTGTAAATACTTCTCATTCATGACCTATTCAGGGGGAAGCAACAGGCACTGGGGGGAGGACATATAAATGAGTCATATTTGGTGGGATAAGGTAATCCTCAACATACGACCACAATTGACACCAGAATTTCCATTGCAAAGAAAAGTGGTTGTTAAGTGATCACTGCCACTGTAATGTGAATCATGCAGTCCTTCAGCTCCTTGGAAGGTTGCAAATGGCAATACCATGACAATGGGATACCACAACTAGTATAAATACATTGCCAAGCACCCAAATTTTGATCATGTCTGTGGGGGGTGTTGCAATGGTCATGAGGACCGGTCATAAGTCACTTTTTTCAGTGTTGTTGCAATTTTGAGTAGTTGCAACAACAAATGGCTGTAAGTCGTGTATACCTGTATTGTATGGGAGGGAATAGGAACAACATTTACCTCAGAATGAAGATTGCACTGCAGCTTCCAATGATGTGAGGTACATGTCCAAAGTCACATTCCAAAAAGATGTGACCATGACCAGGAAAAAAAAATGAAATGTTGGATTGATGTCATTTATCAATCCTTATTAACATGAGTTAAAAATATAGCTATTTGATGTATTTTCCAGAAACGTTTTCAATTTCATACTTTTCCCCATGTCACATTCATAACAAAAGCTCAATAGCAAATTTTGGAAGTGTCCAAACAAGGATTTGGAAAGTCCTTGTGAAGTAAACTCTCTAGTGAAACAGGGGAAAATGTAGGCTGTCAATCTACTGCATAAACATTTAAATTATTAGTATAATTAGTAATTATAATTAGTATCTTTAAGAACCTGTATTAACATTGTACCATTTGGAAGAAAATGTGTTGCATCTGTTCACAGTTGAGTTTTGGATCAGTAACAAGGTAGTAATTGTTTAAAAATCAATCTATTTTTTTCAATAAAATGATGAATTCTTAAAAAAAATTAAATTATATGCCTATTTTATTTTTTCCACTTTCCTAAGTAGCTATAGAGTCACATGGACTCCCAGAAAAATGTCTTATTATTAATTCCTACTTTTAGACAATTCACCCAACTGGCTTCTGCTGTATTAAGGATTAGAAACATTTCTTTAAAAGACAACTGGTGGTTTTTAGGATTCTGAGCTCAGCTTTGGGGTGTACAAATTGGCTTCATGGAACACAAATCCTTCAGGAAACATTAATGTTCCTATTGTCTATATTCTTTTGAACTGGATGACTTTTTCCACAAACACCTCCATGCAGCTGCCTGGAGTCAGGCTTAATTCAAAGATACCTTTATTTTTAACGGGTTTAGCCTGACATGGCGTGTCTGTCCCCTGTTGGACTTCTTGGGAAGAAGCTGCCCAAACAGTTTCAAGACAACAACCACATGAACTATGATTTTTTTCAAGTCATTCAACAGAGAATAACACAACTACCCACACACAAATGCAATTGTTAAAAAGAAAGATCAGCTAAGCACAAGAGTCAGCTACACTAGCCAGGTTGTGCATCATAGTTTAGTGAACAAACACAATTTTTGGATTCCCACAACACATTAAGGTAAAATGTATCTGTATTTTCCCCATTTATTAATATTTTTGTGGTTTGCATGTTATAAATTGTCTCCTATAAAATTTTCACCAAATTTCATGCCTATCAGTTGTTTAATAAGGAAGTTCCAATTCAGGTTGTCAAATGCCTTCTGGGCGTCTAAAAATATCAATGCCATTGTCTTGGTTGAGTATACTTCATAATATTCTAATATATCCATAATGGTTCTTGTATTTGTTTTTATTTGCCTACGGGGGAGGAAGCCATTCTGATCAGTGTGGATAATTCTTCTTAATACTCTCTTTAATCTTTCCGCCAATATTGTAGCCATTATTTTGTAATCTACATTTAAAAGTGATATTGGTCTATAGTTTTGAATTTTTTGTGGGTCTGATTGTTCTTTATAAATAAGGGTAATATATGATTCCAACCATGATTTAGGCATGTTAGCATTCTCCAGGGCTTCATTGTACAAGTCCACCAATATCTCCTCTATTGTTTCTTGGAATTCCTTATAGAATTCCGAAGGAATTCCATCTGGACCAGGGGTCTTATTTGCTTTTTGTGTTCCGATTGCCTTCTTAATTTCTTCTATAGATATTTTATTATTCAAATTTTGTTTCTCTTCATCAGTAATTTCGGGCAAGTTCTTTTCATTCAAATATTGATCAATAGATTCTTCTGGTATTTCTTCCTGTTTATACAATTTCATAAAAAACTCCTTAGCAATTTCTTTCTTTTCTTGAGTCTGCGTGCATAATTTCCCTTCCTGATCTTGGAGAGCTACGATCGTTCTCTTTTCTTGTTCTTTTTTAATTTTATGGGCTAACCACCTCCCCGGCTTATTTGCATTTTCAAAATAATTTTGTTTTGCTAATTTAATTTTTCAGGCCAAATCTTCCTATACATTTAGATTTATCAGATCAATTTCTTTCTTAATGTTTGAATTGTTTGGGTCCTTTTGTCTACTTGTTTCCAAATCTTTCAGTTTCTCCCTCCATATGTTTTGTTGCTGTCTTTTTTCTTTATTCTTTTTAATACTGTAAGCAATAGTTAGACCTCTCACATAGGCTTTGGCCATATACCAAAGATTCTGTAGAGAAGTATGTTCTCTTTTGTTTATTTCAAAAAATACGTTCAATTCTTTCTTTATCATTTCAATATATTCTTTATTTCTTAATATGGTATTGTTAAATGTCCATCTTCCAATTTTACTCCTTCCTTTCGATTTAATTTGAGTGGGATTATGGTCAGCCCATAGATTTGGCAAAATCTCGATCCTTTCAATATTCTCCATTAACCCAGGGTCCATCCATATCTGATATATTCTGGACCAAGAGTGGGGGGGTTCAAAAAAGGTATATTGTTTTTTATTTGGATTTAATTCTTCCACACATCTTTCAAGTTAAGTTCTCTTACCATATTATTAAAAGACGAAGGGAGTATTCTCCTTTCCTTTTTTTTTTTTTTTTTGGAAGTTCTGTAATCTTTATCTTTGTCTGGGACGGCATTATAATCTCCTACAATGCATACATTAGCATACTCAAATTCTATTATCTTATGGTGAAGCCTGTTATAAAAGTCTTTTTGATTTGTATTTGGGGCATATATTGTGACTAATAACATCTTTTTCTGATTTACATTTATTTCTATAAAGAGCATTCTCCCTTCTTGATCTTTGTATATTTGTTTATGTTGCAACCAATCCTTTACGTATACTACAATACCTTCCTTTTTTTTGTTTGCAAGTGCCAAGTACATTTTACCCAAATTTATATTTGTTAAGAGGTCTGCTTGATTGTATGGAATATGCACTTCTTGGGTACAAGTTATGTCAGCATTTTGTTTTTCGTATTTCTCAAGTATCTGTTTTCTTTTTGATGATAAATTTAAACCATTGATATTGACTGAAAATAAAGTGATTTCTCTATCAGTGTCACTGACTGTGTGAGGCATTTCTCGTTTCATTCCTTGTTCAAGACTCTCTTTTTCTTAGTCTGTTGCCTTCCCCTTCTTCTCTAAGATTTTGGGGTTCAGAGTGTGAATCAGATTCTTTTTCTCCAGAGAGTTGTTCCTCTTGGCTTCTCGTATTTAGGTCGTCTCTACTTTCTTGTTCTTCCTCGGGTTCACAAAATTCCTGTGCTTTTTCAATTGTATCAATTTTGTATTTTTTGTCCTGCCATGAAACTAAAAGCCTCTCTGGGGTGAGCCACCTAAATGGAATACCATTTCTAATGAGTTGATAAAAATTGGTAGCCCCTTCTCTGCTCTCTGACTCTCCTAGGTATTTGCTTCAGTGTAACCACTTCATGATCTTTGTATACAAGTGGTTCATCTCTGGTCTTACTATAGAGCAGGTCTCGTGTTGTCTTCCTCACAAATCGAATGTGAACCTCTCAGGGTAGTCTATGCCTCCTCGCATAGTGTGTATATACTCTGTAGACCTCATCTACATCATTTTCAATTTCCAGTTTGGGTCTCTGTAAAGCCGCCACTATCAGATTCGTCATAATTGCACGTAAATCTTCCTTTTTGTCTTCCACCACATTTTGGAACCTAAGATGAAATGATGCCTTCTCTAATTCCATGTGTACCATCGAATCCCGGAGTTCACAGTAGAGCACTTTCCAAGATAAATAAGGGAGTAAGACAAGGCTGCCCCCTAGCTCCTCTACTGTATATATTGGCAGAAGAGACTCTCTTAGTACAAATTAGGCAAAAACAAGAGATTAGAGGACTAAAAATTAAAAAAGAGGAATATAAACTCCAGGCATTCGCCGATGATATGGCATTTATATTAGAAGAACCCTTAGAAGCGAGCCCTATACTACTAAGAGAAATAGAAGAATATGGAAAGGTGGCAGGGTTAAACATTAACAAAGAAAAAACAAAAGTGTTAACAAAAAACTGTACAAAGGAGCAGAAGGAAGAACTAGTAAATAAATTAGGTATGCAGGTGGTAAATAAAGTAAAATATCTAGGGATCTGGTTGACTGCTAGATGTTCGTCGATTAAAAAAGATAACTATGATAAGTTAATAACGCAAATAGTTAAAGATTTAGATAATTGGACCAAATTGCAGTTATCGCTATTGGGACGTATTTCGATAGTAAAAATGAATATTTTGCCAAAATTGTTGTTCTTGTTTCAAACAGTGCCAGTCAAGTTGGAAAAGAATTTTTTTGTAGAATTAAACAAACATATATCTAAATTTATATGGCAGAGGAAAAAACCCAGAGCGAAATATAAATTATTACAGGATGACAAGAAAAAAAGGAGGATTTGGCCTTTCAGATTTTGAATTATATTATGATGCTGCTATAGTAAACTGGCTTAAGGATTGGGTTAAATTAGAAAATAGAAGGTTATTAGTATTAGAAGGTTTTGATCTCCAACTTGGCTGGCACGCCTTCATGTGGGATGGAAAATCTAAACAACATTCATATTTCCAAAGGCACCATGTAAGAAATGTGTTGTTCAATATCTGGGGAAAGATTAAAAAAAAAAACACTACCCAAAGGTTCCATTGTGGCTATCTACATTGGAAGCAGTCACACATCCAAATGTATTGGATTATGAAAATATTGTCAGGTATAAAGATTTATTATATGATACTGGAGAGCTTAAAAATAGGAACCAAATACAAATTCAAGGAAAGGAGAAAGCTTGGTGGCCCTTTGCACAAATACAAACCCATTATAAAAAAGATAGAGAACAATTTGGCTTTAATATGACCCCACAAGAATTAGATAAAATATGGCTAGGAGCGGAAAAGAAAACAATTAGTAAAACATATAAATATCTTTTGGACTACAAATTAAAAGAAGAAACAGTCACAGAATCTATGATAATTTGGGCTAAAAACGTGGGTCATAATATTGAATTAGATAAGTGGGAACACATCTGGCAAACAAACTACAAATTAACCATGTCAGTCTCGTATAAAGAAAACTTATATAAAATGGTTCATTGCTGGCACCTACCTCCTGCGAGACTGGCTAAGATGTTCCCCAACCTACCACCCAACTGTTGGAAATGTAACTACGCACAAGGAACATATTTTCACATGTGGTGGACTTGCCCATGTGCTCAGAAGTTTTGGAGAAATATTAGAAATTGGATTTTAAATATAACGAAACAAATTTTAAAACTTGAACCCGAAACCTTTCTGCTAAGTATGATAGGTTTAAACATGGAGAAAAAATATCAATATTTAATTTTGCACATCATAACTACGGCTAACCTACGCACAAAACTGGAAACTGTCTTCCATTCCTTCAGAGGATATGGTAATTTTAAAAATACATGAATGTGCTGAGATGGATAGCCTAACCAAATTGTTAAAAAATAAACAAGATAGTGACCATTATGAAATATGGAACATTTGGTTAAAGAAAAGGTAATATTTGATATTTGGATAACTTATGGAAATGACAGAAGACGTGCATTTAATCATAAACTATATAGAGAAATTAAAACATTAAAAGAATGAAGGAGTTATTGTAACAAGGCAGATCACGTCAATGATAAAGATAAAGAAAAAAAATTTAACCATTGCTCAATATATGCTGTAAAATGTATATATGTATATATATATATATATAAAAATATATGTATGTTGATTTGTCTGTTTTAAATGTATGTCAAATAAATGTTTTTTCTAGAATAATTTTTTTTTTAAAAAATGAATGAAACAGCATTATGGCTTTGTTTAAGGTTGCCCTACTTATTCTGATTAGGAGCTGGACACTTCCAGGTCATGGGATCTTCTGGAGATGCCGTGGCTTTCCAGATATTGCTATAGGATAATTCGTATTGGAAAGGATTCATGCTAATTGGGGTTGATGGATCTTGAGGTTCAATGTGTTCCACAGCTGACCTAAATCTACATTTTTAACAAAGTCTTCTCAAATCTTGGCTATAAGAGAAACACGCAAAGGATCCTCAACCATGTCACTCACCCAGCCTCCCTGCTGTTCAATCCAGAGAGCCAGCCGATCCCTTAAAAAGTTCATGGCCCAGTCCATCACATCCCTAAAGAAACTGGAGGCACACTATGGATGTAGAAAAGAAGAAAGAGAAAAAAATGATTCAAAACAGAATCTAAAATTTATAAGCTTTAGCTATTTTTTTTTAGTCAAAATATTGAGGACAGAGAAATCAGATTTGCAGATTAGGAGTTTCTTGGCTATGAATTAAACCTACTTGTCAAAAGGTCAATAGAATGTACTCCAAAGTTTGTGAATTCACTAGCTCATTTCAACCTGATGATCAGTAAATTAGGACTTCCTAATTTGCAGTAATCATAGACATTTCAGACAAAGGAAGCAATTGTACACATTTATCAATTCAGAAGTAAATCAAGTGTCAGATTTATTCTGAGATAAGTGTGCAAAGTGACATAATTTTTCCCAATCAAAGGATGTTAATCTGTGGAAAGACACATTAAGCTACAGAAGAACAAATACTCTTCTAACCACTTAAAAAGAGAGAGGTCAACCATGTTTTAAATCTGTTTCTAGTACTGAGTTGAGTGCATGATTTCCTTTTGAAAAAAATGCCACGGTCAATTCTGTGTTTGAAAAGCTAGGATGGCATGGCACACGAAACAAAAGAAGAATTATTTAGTGATTTAGGGTGCTATTTCTTTCCTAAATATGTGGGGAAAGAGTGAAGGATAAATGGGATGAGTGAAGACAGAGGCGAATTGCACCTGGAAGATTTGAAGAACACAATCCATAAGACAAAACGGGCAGGCACCTTAAATCTTGCAGAGGCTTCAAACATATAAAGCACCCCAACAAAAAAACCAAAAAGACTCAGGTATCCTTTCTGTTTGTTTTTCCTTTAAAATAGGTATACAATGGTTTGACCAGAACAACAGTCAATGTGGATAGGAGATAGAAATTTTCCCTATATTCTTTCTTTTTAACTCTCCATTGGTTTGTTTATATAAAAGAAATGTAGTCTCATTTGGCATTTGTAGAAGGGGAAATGACATCGTGTATGTCATCAAACACAGATGAAGCTTTAAATATCATGACGCAAGCCTACAATTGCATCATTTGCATGGTGATTATTTACATGTCATTATTTTTGACATCACGGCTAGTAATGAATGGATCCAAGTGTACAGAGCCCTCCCACCTACCCTTTCCTCTGGAACACTAATGGTTCCTTAATTAAAAATTAGCCAGCAATCTGGATTTGTCTAGGACACCAAGCCATGAATAAGGTGAACTAGTGAAAGCCAAACCATAGCTATCAAACACGGTAAACAGCATCTCTGACCCAGAGATAATAAGCAAAAACTATACTATCTATCTCTTAGTGTGACATGCAAGTAAGATGAGAAGGAGCCAGTAAAGATTACCAATAAGGAGAGATAAAAGATTTTAATTAAGAGAAGCTTCATCCTTATAAATCTTTCAGGCAAGGGAGAGTAATTTATGGCAAAAGGGCCTCATGCATCTGCCAAATTGCTTTTCTACAGCACAGTGAGTTCCCCTAACCATGTCTGCTAAAAATCTACATTAAAGCTATCATTCTGGGGCAGAACAAAAATAGAAAATGCTGCTGCTTCCTTAAAATAAGCACTTAAAATACAAAAATAACTCAATTTTTTCTTTCTCCCAGCCTTGCCGCTTGCATCCATCCATCCATCTCTCCCTTTGTGACATTCAGGCCAACTAAAAGTTTTAAGAATGTTCTCCCCCAAAAAGCCTCTCTACCCCAAAGCAACTCTGCCTTAAGCTGGCACTGATTATATGGGTCTTACTACAACAACCCCCCCCCCTCTGATTTCAGCTTATATTGCTTTTCCTGTCCACTCCTTGAGGATGTTGATACAACAGACATTATGCCTTCAGGCTCTTACCTGTCTGCAAACTTCGTATGTAAAGTAGAAGAAGACAACAATCCGTCCCCAGTTGACCCCAGTAGCAAACATCGCCTCTGATACTTTGGCCAGACCATGGAGTGGATTTTCACTGGTGACAGTTTCTGCCATTCTGTAATGGGAGAAGGACATCTCAGGGCAGTACAGGTGGTCTTCATCTTACGACCACAATTGAGTCCAGAATTTACGCTGCTAAGTGGGAAATTTGTTAAGTGAGTTTTGCTTCATTTTACGACTTTTCTTGTCACATTTGTTAAGTGAACCATTGCAGTTGTTAAATTACTAACATGGTTGTTAAGTGAATCTGGCTTCCCCATTGACTTTGCTTGTCAGAAGGTGGTGAAAGGGGATCATGTGACCCTGGGACACTGCAACCGTCATAAGTGTGAGTCAGTGGCCAAAAGCATCTGAATGCAAATCACATGACCATGGGGATGCTACAATGGCCATACGTGTGAAAAATGGAAGTGAAAGTCACTTTTTTCAGTGCCGTTGTAACTTTGAACGGTCAGTACATGAACCGTTGTAAGTCGAGGACAAATAAAAAGTTAATTTTGGAAAATAAAGCAAAATCAGGTAAAAAGTAGCAGATCCAACAGATCAAATTAGGCTTTATTTAAAAAAGAAAAAGAAAAGCTTTCATGGATCTTGAATATCATTAGAAGCCCAGGAGAGAAGAATGGATTTTACTAGAGGCAGAAGAAACCATCTGGATCTCACCACCTTTCACCAGAAGTAGTTGGTGCATCTTATAATAGAACTGGTAGGCTGTCCCACTATATTCCATACAGTAGCTTATTTTTTTTCTTCTTTTTAGGAACTGTATCATCAAATACAGCTGAAAATGCATTCATGTAGTAGACCAGATATTATTCATCTGTGTTAATAATCCAGAATATGCTTTCTCAGGCAAGAGTAGCAACAAACACTCCCCTAGGAACCATCTCAACTGCCCCACTCACTCCAGCAGAAGGATCCCGTTGGCCAAGGAATTTTGGCAGGCAGGGTCCAGAATAGCCTCTTCTGCCGTGACTCCTATGGAACAACGTGCCCCTTGAGGTAAGATCTACCCCTAACCTCTTGGCCTTCTGAAAGGGCCTGAAAACTTGGCTTTGCCCGTTGATCTTGGAGCCCTGGTGGTAGCTCCAATCACACATTGGAAGGGGTTACTAGAAGCATAGAAATGGAAGGACCTTAGAGATTTTTTAATCCAACCCTCTGCCCAAGGCAGCAGTCCTTATTCCATCCCAAATGATTGTCCAATCTTTTCGTGTAAACCAGTAGTGGTGGTGGGAGTGATGGAATCCCCACAACTCCAGGAGGTTAGTTGTTTCGTTGATTAATCATTCTCACTTTCAGGGAATTTCTCCTTAGCTCCAGGTTGGATCAGTCTCTGACTAGTTGCTTTTTATCTTGCCCTCAGGTGCTATGGAAAATAAATCAACCCCCTCTTCCGTGTGATAGCCCTTCATGTATTTGAAGACAGCTATCATGTTACCCCCTAAGCCAGGGGTGGGCAAACTACGGCCCGCGGGCCACATCCGGCCCGTTGGTCTGTCCAATCCGGCCCGCCCCTGAAAAAAAATCGCTGCCATTGGTCTGTCCAATCCGGCCCGCCCCTGAAAAAAAATCGCTGGGCGTGGCGTATTGCCCTGTGCCGTGTGGCCCCCAAAGATGCAAAACAGTGCGGAGCGATCTAGGGGTAGGAAAGAAAAGAAATTTGCAAAGGCCTCGGCTGGGAGTTCGAAATCACCTTCGAGTGCGACCTCTCCGAAGGTGAGTCCCCGCCGATCCCCCTTTTTTTTCCGGGGCTTCCAGGCTTAAACTTTGCAAAGGCAAAGCTTGCAGGCTGGAGCGTCTTCCCGCCGAGGAGCGGGAAGGGTTCCGCCTGGTGGGCGGGGCGGGCTGCTTGGAGTGGGCTGCTTGGAGCCACCTAAAGCTAGGCCGCTGCTGGTGGAGCCTTGCCCTGCCTTGGTGCCCGTTTCCCGGCTCGGCGGTCCTGCTCGGGTGGCACTTTAAAAGCCTGCTCCCAGCACCCGAGCAACTTCCCAGCAACTTTCGGCCGTTTTAACTCGGGCGCCGCGCCTGGCCCCGAGCCGCGTGGCGGAGGGGAAGCCCGGCAGGCGGGCGGGCTGCTTGGAGGAGGCGACTGGGTGGTGCTCTGGCAGCAGCAACAGGCAGTTCCGCCCGGCTCCGCTCAGGTGTCCGGCTGGGGCTGTCAGGAGTTGCTACTGCCGGCGCAGCTCGCGCGGCTCAGTCCTGCGTTGCCTTGGGAAGGAAAAGGCAAAACCAGGAGCTGCTGAGCCTGTGCCTCCGGTGCCGCTGCTGCCATTGCAAAGCACCGCCGCGGCTCTTCCTTTTGCCTTTCCCTTCCCGAGGCAACGCGGGACTGGAGCCGCGCGGAGCTGCGCCGGCGGTAGCAACTCCTGACTCAGGGGGCCTCCGAGGGGAGGGAAGGAGGAGAAAAGGGGGGAAGGGGGCAATTCCCAAAAATCTTGTGCTGACCTGGCCCGTCTGTCAAATTTTAAAAGTCAATGCGGCCCCCGAGCCAAAAAGTTTGCCCACCCCTGCCCTAAGCCTTCTCTCCATTAGGCTAAACATACCTAGTTCTTTTAGCCATTTATTGTACGGTTTAACCTCCAGCCCCCTTATAATCTTTGTTGCATTTCTTTATGAGGTAAGTTTCTCAGAGTCCCTCAAGAGTGACGTGGGATCACACACATTCAATAAACAAACAAACAAACAAAATGCAACCAATCAGAGGTCCATTGGAAATTGGCCTTCTTCTTCCCTAAGGGGGAACCAGAGTGGCCCACAGATGAGGGCTGGATCCAATTGGTTTTGTATCTTCCTACCTGGTGATATCTGCATTACTCCTGAGTTCCTGTAATATGCGGAACATGTGCTCTTTCAATGAATACACCTGGGCAGCATCTGACTCGTCTTCCCCATTTGCTTGCTCCCCTGGCATGCTGTCTCTGCCAACCTGCTCCAAGGAGGCTGGGTGAGGAGACCAACCTGCATATCGCTGCCAGAGAGTCTTGATGAATCTGCCAAGAGGGAAAAAAAAGCATGAACAGATGTGGCGTCTGAGCCTGGCACTTGAAGAAGGTGGAGTTAGCACTCTCCTACATTTGTTTACCATCACTGGGCTCTGGATAGGAGATTCGGTGTCACAAGCAGAGATGCTAAAAAAGGAGCAGTGAAAAGACTCCTTAAAAAGCACAGAGCAGCCTTACTGACAAAGGGATGCTCTTGAATGAGTTTATTTGATTTTTTTGATCCTCCTTTTATTATTTTATAAGTGACTCAAGATGATGAAGATACACAATACTCCTTCGTCCTCTTTTCCCCACAACAACAACTCTGTGAGGAGAGTTCTTTGAAATCCCACCCCCCAATACACTTGCCCTGCAGTTGGACCTTCTGGGAGGCCCAAATTCAGCATATCTGGACTCTGCTCTATTCAAGTAACAGAGAAAGCTTGGAGAACATTCACTTGTGCTCATCGTATCACTTATAGCAGGGGTGTCATCATATCACTTATAGCAGGGGTGTCATAGTATCACTTATAGCAGGGGTGTCAAACTTGCGTTGTCACAGCGTCGTCACGTGATGTATTGGGACATTTCCCCCCTTCGCTAAACCAGGTGGGGGTGGGGGCAGCACATAATGCTTCTGGCCTGCGGGTTTGACACCCCTGACTTATAGGGTTATATGGGAGCTGCTTGAAGTTGGTTATGAGATGGGTGGCTATATAAACATTATAAACAAACAAACAAATTCTCACCTACCCCCACAACAAGGCTTTCCCAATTCGAAGAATGCATGAGATGCTGTCAGAAAGCCCTTGGGAGAAGGAGAGAAAAGATTTCAGTCGTTTACCTTCCATTTGCATCGGACCAATCTCTAATTCATTCTCCTTCAAACTTGTTAAATCGGCTTCGGGTGTCTTGAGATTTAAGGAAAATGGACAGTTCCCTCTGGGGAAGATTTCTTCCTAGGCTGGTGAATCAGACACCCATATTAAGAAATACCTTATTGGGGAAGAGAATGGTCATAAACGGGTGGTTGTGGGGTTGAGGACTCCCCGAATAAGCTCAAACTTCTGTTGCGCTAAAAGCAGGGGGAAAAGTTTCACAGATGCAATATATCAGTCTTTTAAGAAGAACTTCCCAAGTACTAATTTGATTGGACATAGTAGGTTACATGAACATATCAATTAAGATTTCTTAGTTCAAGTTCCAGTTAGCCAAGGAATTATTTAGTCTCTATTTTAAGGAACCCCAAGAGCATTTGGACTGATTGACTAAAGAACCTGCGAAAGGAATCTTCTCCCTTTAAATAAAGTATGGATTACACATTTAACTTTCTTCATTATACTTTGCTTAAAGCACAGGTAGTCCTCAGATCATGACCACAACTGCACCCACAATTTCTGTTTTAAGTGACACATTTGTTAAGTGAGGTTTGCCCCATTTTACGACCTTTCTTGCCACCGTTATTAAGTGAATCACCGCAGTTAAGTTAGTAACATGGCTGTTAAGTGAATTTGTCTTCCCCACTGATTTCACTTGTCAAAAGGTTGCAAATCTCAGGACACAGCAATAGTCATGAACCAGTTGCCAAGCTTCTGAATTTTGATCACGTGGTCATGGGCATGCTTCAAAGGTCGTAAGTGTGAAAAAGGGGTCATAAGTCACTTTTTTTTAGTGCCGTTGTAATTTTGAACAGTCACTAAATTAACTGTTGTAAGTTGAGGTCTACCTGTACATATTGTGTTAGAAGCATGTTCCATTCCCCAGTGGAATCCCATAGCCTAGGGCTATGTATATTGGTTGTATACGCTGACTGTGTTGCCCAGATGCGCAGATCCCTGGTTAAATTAACTAGTTTTCTCAATTTATCCGAGTGTAGCTCCGTAAACTCTGAAGCAGCGGCACGGACCGCGTTATACTCGAATCCACCTCTGCCTGTACCGAGGGTGCGGCTGGATAAAACAGCTTCGGGAGCCGGGACTTCCAACTCCTCCCTCCCTCCCTTCCCGTTCTCCGCTGGGGACATAAATCGGCCGCTCTTTTGCACAACTTTCTTACTCGATTCCCCGGGAATCGCAACTGGGGCCATCGGCCGGTTCCTCCCGCTTCCCTCCGCTGCCATGTCGAAATCCAGGCGTTGACGACCGGCCCCCTTTGCAGAGTAACTTCCTCTGCCGGTGAAAATGAAAGAGGGAGCCAACTGAAGGCGTTCCTGAGGGGATTTCCACCCCGTTCCCGAAATGTGGAAGAATTAGGGGGCGTGCATAAGCGCACCAACGTGCCTACCGTCCCTGTCCTATTGTTTCTTTTTATTTTTCTTATATGTATCCATTTCATGTATTCATAACTATGTTTATTCTTATACCTGTTATCTTATAATCGCTTGACAAAATAAAATAAATAAAACTAAATAAAATTGCAAAAAGTCGGGTGCAGTTCTTAACCTAAGTGCACTTTTGCACTTAACTTTTGAGGAGGCACGAAGTTTGCACCATGAAGCTTGGATCACACGTTGCTTTAACTCACCATAGGCTTAAATTGTGGTTTGTGTATGCTACAGTTGTCGTTAAGTGCCCTCCAAATTCCACAATGAGAAAAGAGTACTTTGTGGCCGTGCTATTATCAATCTTAGCAATTTTAAGAGGTGTGAACTACGACTCCCAGAATTCCTCTCCTGGCTGAGGAATTCTGGGAGTTGAAGTCCCCTCCTTTTCAAGTCGCTGAGATTGGGATACATTCCTTTATGACAAATTGAGGTTTGTAAACTCAGCCCAAGAACAATCTTATGCACCTTTGGCCAAATTCTCATACTGTTAATGGGCATTCTTAGCATTTTGGTTTATTATGTTGTGTGAATCTAACTACTATGCTGCAGTTAATCATGGCGTGGCAAATGCAGTTTAAGCATGCCAGAATTTCATTTAGAGTTCATAATTCAGGCCATGAATATATTTCTGCTGGATTTGTCTTGTCCACTGCACCCCTATTTAGTAACTTCTCCGGATAAACCAGCGCTATCCTGCGACCTCGATCTTTCATAGGAATGTCCCCTATTTCCCCCACTTATGCTAGATACTGTTGTGTATGTGGCCAGATGTGGTTGAGTAAAGACAGGTGATTTTGACAGGGATATCAGCAAAGTTGTAGAAGACATTATCAAGGAGGGAGCTGTTGGACATTTAGGGAAAAACGTGTTTCAAAGTTGTATAAAGGAATTTCATAGGTATGTTGAAAAAGTAAATGTAAAGATTTGTTTTTTTATCATCGGTGAATTTGTGGCAAATCAAAGAAATATTGAGATCAGATCTTTATTTTAATTCAGTGGATATAAAACTGAAAGCAGATGTCTTTCTTTCAGGTTTGATGGATTTTAAAATTGAAAGAAAATTTGGAATTTTGTTACTATATATGCAGACGGCCGCAGTAATGTTACATTCACAAAGCGGATAGATATATCGACTCCCACAGTGGAAGAATGGATGGTACAGGCGATGGAGTTGGCAAAGATGGCAAAACTGTTTTAATTAAAGAATTTATTTAGTTTTGTTTCCATCCAAAAACAGCTTCTGAACTCCAAAGGGGGGGGATTAAAATTTGACTTTAGGTTTGTATTAGATTTCACTTTGTTGTTACATAAATGGTTTCCATTAAGCAGAAATGAGAAGCAAAAAGTTGAAGTTGTAACTTTTCCTGTATCTGAAAAAAGTTAGAAGTCACTGTTTAATAAAAATTAGAAAATAACATGTTGTTTGATAATGCATAGTGTAGAGCAAATGAACAAACCAATCCTCTTTTTTGCTAGAATGTCCAGTTAAGTTTACCACAGGAATACAGGTAGTCCTCGACTTACAACAACAATTGAGTCCAAAATTTATGTTAAGTGAAATATTTGTTAAGTAAGTTTTGCCTACTTTACAACCTTTCTAGCCGCAGTTGTTAAGTGAAGCATTGCAGTTAAATTAGTTACATGGTTGTTAAATTAATCTGGCTTCCCCATTGACTTTTGTTTGTGAGAAGGTTGCAAAAGCTGTTCAAATGACTCCAGGACATTGCAACCGTCATAAATATGAACCAGTTGCCAAGCACCTGAATTTTGATCACACAGGGCTGTCTTAAGTCCGCTACTGTTCACCTTGATGCCCATGACTGCTGTGCCAAATCTGCTATGAATCATATTGTGAAATATGTGGATGACACGGCAGTGGCATAGTCCTATTCCACTCAGTATCCAAAGATGCAGCTGTAGAGGTGGCCAACAGTATTAAATATCTGGGGGTGCAGATAACTAACAACCTGAACTGGTCTCTCCACACGTCATCCTTAGTGAAGCGTGCAAACCAGCGCCTGCATTCGCTGCATCGGATGAGGAGAGCACAACTTTCTCCTTCTGTCCTGGCTACTTTTTACAGAGGCACATTTTAACAAACTGCATCACTGCTTGGTTTGGTGGCAGCAGTTCCTCAGATAGAAAGTCCATACAGAGAGTGATAAGGACAGCCGAGATGATTATAGGAAGCTTACCACCTGTCATTTAGGATATTGCTTATAAGCACTATGTGCTTAAAGAGTTTAAAATATTGTTAGAGACCCACACACACACACACTTCACGGTCTGTTTCTGTTGCTATCCTCTGGGAGGTTTCAAAATGTTCCTAGCAGGACTACCAGATTCTATAACAGCTTTGTTCCTTATGCCATCCATCTTGTAAACTTGCAAAATTCGTTTTTCTCACCATGTACATGTGTACATCCAAACTAGACTGTGTTGTTTCTTTGTGTCATATATGTGGGTATATACATAATTTTGTACTTATTTTGTCATGTTCAGGTAGCATATATTGGAGGTGGTGACCTTTTGAGAGCTGCATGCTCATAATTTTAATGGATGCCAATTAGTGTACAAAGTGACAATAAAGTTATTATTCTATTCTGTTCTATTTACTTTGAAAAAATACTTGGGAGCCATGGCCATCTTTGATGTAGAACAGCTGCCCACTTGCTGATAGAGGACAGCCCTTTCAACCACACCAATGTTGAGTGCTGGTTAACTAATAAGCTTCTTACCAAAATTCAGAGTCCTGGAATCAATCCGTACAGCCCATCATGGCTCAGCATCCACGTCATCCCAGGACTGCTCTGGCAGAATTGACCTGTCTAATTCATTTCTCCCAAGTAAGGATGTTGACGGGCTTCCCTTAATGAGAGATTGTGGGACAGAAGACAATGTTTTCCCATTATGCTCCACCCCCTATGGGATAGTTCAGGGCTTTCCAAATGTGGCAACGTTAAAGACTTGTGGACTTTAACTCCCAGGATTCCCCAGCCAGCATGACAGGTTGAGAAATTCTGGAAGTTGGATTCCGCAAGTCTTAAAGGCTGCAAAATTTGGGGAGCCCTGGAATAGTTTACACCCAAAGCCCTGGACCACATCCTCCCTGATAGCATTTGAGAAAGCAGTGGAGACCCAGCTGCTTCAGAGCTTTTATGAAGTGTGATTTTAACAATAACCGCTGTCACCAATGAAGGGGTACCAAGATGGATGGACCATTATGGATCTTATGATGTATTAATCTTGTGTATTGCTGGGAGTTTTTGGGGAGATCAGCATTATATATACACCTGACCGCTGTAAACAAATGCAGGCAATCCTCAAGTTATCATTCGTTGACCATTTGAAGTTACAATATATTTCTGATGGTTGCAGTATCCCAGGGTCATGTAATCATTTGCAACCTTCCCAGTCGGCTTCTAACAAGCCAGCTCAGTGGGGAAGACAGATTCGCTTAACAATCACATGATTCACTTAACAATGGCAGTGATACACTTAACTGGCAAAATAGTTATAAAATTAGGTGCAACTCACTTAACAGCCTCCTTGCTTAGCAATAGCAATTCTGTTCTCAGTTGTAGCCGTATGTTGAGAACTACCTGTATAGTGCAAGTCCAGGAACTGTGATTAGCAAACCATGTCTTACGACTTAGAGCAGTGTTTCTCAATCTCAACCACTTTTAAGATGGAATAGAATACAATAGAACAAAAAATAGAATAACTGAGTTGGAAGGGACCCTGAAGATCTTCTAGTCCAACCCCCTGATCAGGCAAGAAACCCTATGCCATTTCAGACAAATGATTGTCCAATCTCTTCTTAAAACCTTCCAGTGTTGGAGCATTTACAACTTCTGGAGGCAAGCTGTTCCAGTGATTAATTGTTTTGTCAGGAAATTTCTCCTTAGTTCTAAGTTGCTTCTCTCCTTGATCAGTTTCCTCCCATTGCTTCTTGTCCTGCCTTCAGGTGCTTTGGAGAATAGCTTGACTCCCTCTTCTTTGTGGCAACCCCTGAGATATTGGAACACTGCTATCATGTCTCCCCTAGTCCTTCTTTTCATTAGACTAGACATCCCAGTTCCTGCAATCATTCTTTATATGTTTTAGCCAGAGGTGGTATTCAACAGGTTATGACCAGTTCTGGAAAACTAGTAGCGGAAATTTTGAATAGTTTGGAGAACTGGCAAATACCACCTCCGACTGGAGATTTTACAGTATCCTTCCCCAGTCATGCCCACCAAGCCTCTCTCAGAGAACTGGTAGTTAAAAAAAAATTGAATCCCACCACTGGGTTTAGCTTCCAGTCCCCTAATCATCTTCGTTGCTCTTCTCTGCACTCTTTCTAGAGTCTCAACATCTTTTTTTACATTGTGGCGACCAAAACTGGATGCAGTACTCCAAGTGTGGCCTTACCAAGGCATTATAAAGTGGTATGTGTATATTTCAATTTCCAGAATCCCCCAGTCAGCAGTGCTTTATTGAATATACCAATATTGGATATGTAGCCTCTCTCTTGGTGAGCACAAGAAAGGTATGGATGAGATTGACTGGGCGTTTCTTCCAACTAGCTTTGCAACAATAGACCCAGAGACATACAGTATAAACTAAGTTTTTAGTCCTAAAAAAAACTGAAGAACATCTACACCACTGAAGACACAAAAATCACATTATACACTTTCTGAAAACTATTGAAGTGATTCCCTTGTTATCAGTTAATAGTTTCTTACGCCATCATTTCTATACAGACAACTCTGGAATGTGCACGTTAGATTTTTTTTTTTTTCGTTTTTAATTTCCACACTAACAAAAAAAATCCATTGTAACTTCAATTGACAGATTAAAGATGAATTAAACATTTTTTTAAAAAATATTATAAAATGGGAAGGTAGTTTTCAAAGAAATTTTTTTGTTAAAAAAAGTGTAGAAACTATTGCCTAAGTAAGGGAAGGGTCAATTGCATAGAAAATACAGACATGAATAAATTTGAACAGCATAACAGCTAACCTGGGTTCATGTTAACATTGGCTTTACAATCAGATGTGACTGGATTTCAACCTTAAGAGGCACAGCTACTACCCATGTCAGCTACTGTGTCTCAGGCCCACAGGCCTCTTGCGGTATATGTCAAACCCCAGAAATATACATAATTCAAGAATTTAATTCTTGATTAAAAACATGACAGCTTTTTGGGATATATGATTAAGCAGGCAAAGATACCAGACTGAGGCCAGCTAAGAGAACAGTGTTCTGTCTAAATTGCCCACATGGCCGACAGTTTCAAATATTGTTTCCTTCCTTCATTGCCTTATGAACAAATAAAGGTTTCCTGAAGCGAATCTGATGGCAAGAGTGAAAAACTTAAGCTGGCTGAGCAATCATCAACACTATGTCTGGCTAACCTTGGAGCTTTGAGACAGGGACTTTTGGCCAAGATCTACTCCTCATCTCCTCCTCAGTCTACTGATGTAGCACAGGGGCCCTGTGCTGAGTTGAGGGGAGATGGAACAGGAGGACATTGTGTGAACAGTTCCTTTGGCTCTATGGAGCTTGCCCATCCATGAAGACAGCTGGCTAAGAAAAGTGGACACCCAGAGGCAATCCACCTAGGGTTATTTGTTGCAGCTACTTGCTTCACATTGACTACTTGCCCATGTGCAAGATGTGTGTACTTTTACCACTGGGTGGTGAAATAATAATTGAACATGCTGGTGCAATGAGAAGTCCCCTCCAATACATTTGGGGAAGAGAAGCATGATGCAAAATAAGCATCTGAACAAAAACAAAGCATCATCCATATGAAGGTACAAATCCAGGGTGACACACGTACAGATTTAGGAATAACTGAATCTCAATTGACAATTAATAGCCAACTGGCAAAAAAAAAAAAAATCCCACATCATCGTTGCCTGCTAATTCCAAACTAATGCCATAAAACACAGCCATGCTATCTATAAGCCACACCTCCTCAAAGAGCCAGAGATCTTAAAAGAAAAAAACTCTCACAGCTTGAAATATCAAAGCACTACAAAAAGTAAGCCAAAGATCTAAATAAACCCAATCCAACCCACCCCCAGTCCAGTAAATTCACACTCCTGGACTCTTTTACTTCACAATTTCAAAATTATTATATTATGAAAATCCACAGCACCCCAAAATACTTTAAAGAATTACCACAGAAGCCTCAGCGTTCACATACCCATGTTTTTAATGTATTGTTCTACTTCTGGCCCTTCTGAGAAAAATGGAATCTGCTGTCTACCTAAACCCAACCCTTAATGGCAATTCATTCCCTCCCTAACCCAACCCCCTGAGGTAACAAAATCCCTCCCCAATATAATTATTCAAGTACAATTAATTCATATTGACCCAATCCTGCCTTCACTGCATTCATTGCCCCTAAACCTTCTCTCTCATTTCATTTCTCCAGCCGCAATTTGTAGCATCTAGCTGAACCGATGAGCTTGGATAAATAGAAGGGTCATTAGCTGGCTAAATCTACAAACAATAATTGAACAGATCTCAGATGTTAGCCTAGCTTGATGTGCTACCATAATATAAACTGAGTACAACAGACAGAAGAATGTACAACTGTATCAGGAAGTCTGTCGGGGATACCCCACTTAGAATTGGCAAGAGTATGGAGAAAAAGTAGGTTTCTAGAACTGGACAATCATATCCTTAGTTTACCATTTGCCACAACCACTTCTTTGCAACTAAGAATGATCTGAAAGAATTCCCTGACCTCTTACTTGATGGTTGCCACCTATCAATGTCTGGCAGATTTGGCAGTCCTAGCACTATCAAATGATAGCTTATGTTGGCTTTGTTCACAAAACATGGTAAGAAGGAAGCCACCAGTGGCAGCGGGGGAGCAGGGCAGCTAAACCCATGTGCCAGCTTTTTTTTTTCTTTCTCAGATCTCTGATGGGATGGGATCATCTGGATTCTCAATGGTTGTACCTTGGCTCTTTTGACATTTGAAGGCTACAATTTGAAGGTACAGCACCAGGCAACCTTATGGTGAGTAAAGAACATAGTGAGCTGTTTTTTTTTTTTTTTTTTTGGGGGGGAACTGGCACATATGCTCCCTCACCAGCAGAGATTACTTGCTCAGGGCATCATAGAAATAAGGTTAGGACTAAGCTATGTGAAAGACACCAATAGTCTAAGGCAAAGGTAAGGAACTATGGCCCCTTTATGACTTGTGGACTTCAACTCCCAGAACTCCCGAGCATGGCTGGCTCAGGAATTCTGGGAGTTGAAGTCCACAAGTAATAAAAGGGCCATAGTTTACCATCCCTGGTCTAACTCAATGTAGGATACCAGAGCTACCTATGCCATCTTCCATTCCTGGAAGTTAAACAAAAAGGTCGTGACACCAACAGGGAAATCTGATGATCAAAAGTCACCAAATAAACAAGAGAACTGGAATTGCTGATTATTATTATTTTGCCTCTCTCACTTCCCTTGATACACCACAACAATTTCATTACCCCAACTCTTGGTCAAATAGTTCAACAACTATAATTTGGCCCACCTCCTCTAGTTCAATATAGTTTGAATGTATTCATTTGGAATTCCAAGGCAAATGCTGTACAGAAGTGTAAAGACACATTTTGATTATCCATTGATCGACTGGAAGATAAAAGAAAAGTGAATGTAAATACTTTTGGGAAAAGTTCAAAGCAGGAGTGGAATCTGTGGCCTTCTCATGAGAGGCTGCTGAAGTACAATTTCCCAGCAATACCCATGGCAATTAGGATTTTTAATTCAGCAACATCTTGAACAGTGTTTCTCAATTGTGGCAACATGAAGATGTGTGGATTTCTAGAATTCTGGTTGGGGAATTCTGGAAGTTGAAGTCCACATGTTTTTAAGTTGCTGAGATTGAGAAACGTTGATCTGGAGTCCCACAGTTGTCTCATAGTTTGGACAACTATGATCTGGACAACTGAAAATATCCATAGACATTTAACCATTGATCTGGAGGATCACAAATTCCTATTCCTGATCTGAGAATGATAAATATTTCCTGCACACCAATAAATATCAATGTGAAATCCATAATCCACGATGGGTATCAATAGGTGGGCGTACTTTGGAAGCATATATGCAGATGCTCCATCTTTTGCACATAGATCTGCAGTCACAATATTTATCATTGCACACATGAACATAAAGAAGTAATGTAGCCAAAAAAGCAAACAAAAAACCCACAATAGTCACATGCAGCCAAATGTCTCAACCGTTATCACAGCTGAGGTTCAAAGTACTAGGACATGGTAGAAGAAAGTATGATTTTCTGGATTTCCTGGAGATTTCTTTTTTATTTGGCTGAGTCTAAAGACTAAAGAAACCCCACGGGTGATTCAATTTAATAGGTTCCCTCAACTTGGCCCCCTCCAAATGGATTAAGATAGCAACTTCCAGAATTCTCAACCAGAATATTACTGGAGAAACTTCCAGAGGTCACAAGATTGGGGAAGGCTGAGGTAAAATATAGAAATGGAGAAGAAGTGAGCAATGAAAAAATATTCTTGTAGAATAAATAAATCAGAAGCCCTTTGCATTCTTTCTTCTCCATTTCTTGACTCAAATCTCCAAGGCAAGTGAAAAGTTAATTTCTATGAGGACAGAATGAAGCAGTAAAGGGAAGGGAATAATCTTCCAATCATTTTGTCTCAATCTTGCAATGTCTTCTGTGTTCCACCTGGAGACATGTTGCTTTTATGAAGCATTTTTCTCACCTTCTGTTTGTTTGAACTGGGGACAGACCCATTTAGATTAGAACATGTTTCTATTTAGCATCCCTCAGAGCATTTCTACAGAAAAACACAGATCTGGCAGAACGAAGGATGGCTTTCAAATTCTCATTTTCCAGCAATACAGTTCCTATGTAAAACGTCATCCCCCCAAATCCTGTACACATTAGTAGTTGCAAAAGTCTCCTAAATGTTTCCTCTACTTTGATTGTAACCAGATCAGTGATCTGTTGTTGTTTTAAAAAAAAAGATTTATCAGCAGAAGTGTAATTTATTCAAATATGCAAAGTTTAGTAAGGAGAAAACTTGGTTTTCTCTCAGAATATTGCCAAAATTCAGTTTTTGTTCAAGAAAAGGAAAACATGAAATATCAAAACTTGTTTGCACGGATCCCTTAGAAAACATCTGAGGATGCTGGACAAATGCACTGCTATGATTGTTGGCAGAAGAAATCTGGGATTAATCTTCCAAAAATCAGTATAAACGTTTAGCAGTTATTTGCAAGCTGCTGGCAGAGAGAACAAACCACTGGAATCCTTCAACCTTGTTCCCCGTCATTGTTTCAAAACTATAGAATCTTAAATGTCTTCGGACCTCTAAGTCCAAGAGGCTGATTGATTGGAAAAAGCAAGCGAGAAGTACACACTTGTCAAAACAAAAAAGTGTGTACCTTTTTTGAAAAAAAAGGCACCAAATATGAGCAACAGCATTTGTTTTAAAAATCACAGGTCTGAAAAGGAATCCTAGAACATTTTCTTTCTTAGTTAGGAAATTGGGGGGGGGGAGGGGAACCTGCCCCTCCTTCACTTGTTCTCGTAATGAAAAGGTCCTCCTTGCGGAGGGGGCTGAGGATTAAGACATCTTCCAGAAGGTCAGTGAGGCAGTCAAGACCCCCGCAGCAAAAACAGCAATGGTCTGCCAAGTAGGGGTGCCGAAAAAGGAGAGGAGGCCTTCCTGGAAGGGACAAACAACAAAGGGAGGGAGAACACAAAGGCATCTTATGGTGAAACAAAGACATGTTACAGCAATGCAGGTAATCCTTGTCTTACAACCTGTGGCTTACGACAGGCCTTCCAAAATGTACTGATAACCTGGTTTTAAAGTTCTGACAGCCACAAGTGACTGCATTTCAATCCCTAGGCAACCAGCTCACTTTGATGGCCATTTGAAGTGTCCTACAGGTATGTGACTGCAAGGCTGAAAATTCTTATTTACTTCCACTTTTTGCCAAAAAGGGCCCCATAGCAAACAATTGATTCATTTAATGACCGTGGCATTCACTTAATGAATGCAAATGAAGAAAAAAAAAAGGCTGAAAAATTGGATCGGTCTCTTTACGACTGCCTTATGAGGTGTCAAACCCGCGGCCCGAAGCCCAGATGTGTCACGTGCTGGCCCCACCCCCGCCCAATTTAGCGAAGAGGGGAAAAGTCCTGATACGTCATATGGTGAACCTGTGACGACACAAGTTCAACACCCGTTTTAAAGCCAGGCTCCATCACATTCATAAGTTGAAGAGTACCTGTACAAGCATCAAGATAAGGCTGTCATGTTTACAGTTGTCCTATGAAAGCCCACATCCCTGTACTTCTATCTTCACAGCGATCTTGTGAAGGAGACTGGGCTGAGACGGAGCACCTCTGAAACATCCAGCAATGGTGGTCTTGATCTGTCCATTCCCACCACCCCTTGATCAACCCAACACCTAAACCAAATAGGCTGTCTTTGTTTCCCAGCTACTGTATGGTTATGTAGAAAGAAAGTTTTTAAACAAAAATCCATGATTGCTGAAAATTTGGGGAAGCAATGTTCAGGTTTTTTCTCTTCTCCAAAATGTTGACAAAGGAATTGTTCAGCTGAGAGAAAACACATAAAGGAGTGAGTGAGAAGTGAGAAGCTTTAAAACACTTCACATCTTCCCTCTTTTTGTTGTTAAATATAAAAAGGGATTTAATTACTTGACAGCCTCTGTTCCTGAGTGAACTACTAAAATCAATGTGATCAGTTCTCACCACATGCTAAACCACCATGTGATTTGCCTGGCTTTGGCTTAACCTGTATGAATTCAATAATTGTTAAAACCATAGTATATGGCCTTGGTGTAACTGTACATACTCAGAACTGTGGATTACTAAAACATACAGTTAAGTAAATCATAGCTTAGTGGGCCAAGAAAACTCATCTCAATATATGCTTGTATTCAGAATTAACTATACTGCACAAAGCTTCAGTTTGTGGGCCCTGAAGTTTTGGTATTAAAAAACTGAAATCTGCTTTACATCTTTGATAAAGGTTTTCTAATCTGAAGGAAGTCAAGGTAAAATCCCTGTAAACTCTAAATCAGTGATCCCCAACCTTTTACGCGCGGCCCGGTACTGGCATTAGCTGGGCGCCGCCATCTTTTTGATGAAAAAGTGCTTCCGGTGAGCTTTTTACCGGAAAAGCTCACCGGAAGCACTTTTCATCAAAAAGATGGCGGCGCCCAGCAAGCCAGCGGCCCGGTAGGACTTGTTCCACGGACCGGTGGTTGGGGACCCCTGCTCTAAATGACATTTATACTGTAAATGAGAGCCAGCCTGAGGTGCTGACCTAGAAACGAGGAGTCTCTGAGTTCTAGACCCACCTTAGGTATGAAAGTTGGCCGGGTGACTTTGGGCCAGTCACCAGGAGACTGTGACTTCTAGTCCTGTTTCAGGCATGAAAGCTGACTGGGTGGATTTGTGCAATCACTTTCTCTTAGTCCAACACATCTCAAAAGGTTGTTGTGGGGAAAATAGGAGGAGGAAGGAGTATTATGTATATTTGCTGCCTTGAGTTTACTTATAAAGTAATAAAGCTGGGATAAAAAGTCTAATATAGCTGGGATAAATAAAGCTGGGATTAAAAAAAAAAATCTAATCTCACCCATCCTCCCTGGGCTTGGATCCAGGACAGGACATGTTCCTGGATATATTCCATAGTCCAGCTGATGACAGTCCTTAGGAGCTCTGGTAATTTACTGCACACTACCTGTTGAAAAATGACAAAACCAAGAAAGAAAAAAGTTAGTTATTAAAAACAGCCAAGATGGGGAGAAATCCATGAAAAAGGAAGCCAAAAATGGACAGCAACTGGGAAGGGTGTCTGAAAAAGGGGAAGACTAGAAATGACATACTTACTTTTAGGACTAACTTGCATGCAAAATAGAACAATGCCACCACACGTCCCCAGTTAAAAGCACCGTCTGAGAACATCTCAGCAGCCACTCGAAAGAAAACTTCCTTGGGGGGATACATCTGAACTTGTTCTATCATCCTATAAGGTGCAGCAAAAAAAAAAAAAAACAGCCTAAATTAGAGACGGTTAAATATTGGGAGAAGCTCAGTGAACCTCGTACAATGCAGGTTTTTTTTTAAGTGATCCAAGGAGAGTTAAATTTTGGCCTCCTGTAAAGCAAAACTCTTTGAAGTCATGTGTAAGAAATTCATTAGACTTGGAAGCAGAAAGTGAGAGAGTTGTCAAGCTGGACAGAAATAAGCAGTTTTTATTTATTTATTCATTTATTTGTATCCCGCCTTCATTATTTTCACAAATAACTCAAGGCAGCGAACATATCCAACACACATTCCTCCTTTTATTTTCCCCACAACAACAATCCTGTGAGGTGGACTGATACAGAGTGATTGGCTCAAAATCACACAGCCAGCTTTCATGGCTAAGGCGAGAACTCACAAGTCTCCTGCTTTCTAATGTGGTGCCTTAATTACTAGACCAAACTGGCTTTCTTTTGCCGTCTTGCTTTTGCTACCCAGACACCTTCTTAGAGTGCTGGGATTACAATTCCCTTCCAATAAAAAGCTCTGAATGTTAAGAATCAGGTAGACTAAAAATTGCATTATCTAATTAAGTCAAATTTCCTCTAAGGAACTCCCAGGATCACTTAGCATCAAATTGGTAATATCAAATAATAGACGCATACTATTCCTAGTCCTGGTAACCCTGCATTGCAATACTCAATCCAGAGCAATTCACATGGCATTAGTTTTGATTTGGGGGCTCCTACTATGAGTAAAATTATTTTAAAAATTGTCTAAGCATATCTGTACTCTGCATAGGATTTGTTAGATTACAACCTTCTGTAACAATTTACATGGCATTTGAACAACCAATTATATAGGCTTTAATTTAATTTTTACTGTGTAATGCTCTGCAAACTGCAATACTTAAAATATAAATAAAAATAATTGATTGACTTAATTCAAGATTACACAGAGGTGTTAAAGGGGTTAACAGCAGACAAAAAAGCAATAACTACATGAATGCAAAGCTTACTTCTATTAGGCGGAAGACTAATAGCTGATATATATATATATGAACTCTGTTGATTTTATACAACAGGTATTCCTTGACTTGTGACTAAGCAACTGTTCAAAGCTATACTGCCTTCCAAAAGATATTTATGGCCTGAGTGTCAAAATTCCAATGGCAGCACAGACACACCCAGCAGTCATGTGATTATATTTTGGGCGCTTGGTAACTAGCTCACATTTATGACCATTTGCAGCTTCCTATGATCACGTAACCATGATTTATTGTGTGTGTGTGTTTTGCTGGAAAATGATATTTACTTCCAGTTTCTGGCAAAATCTGCCCATTATGGACAAAATATATCATAAAATTGGGTCAGTCAGATGGGTGCCTCAACTTACGACTATCATGACATATGATGGAAATTCCAGGCTCCACTGCATTGTAAGTCAAAGTCTCCCTATAGTTCTTCCTCCCCAACTTTGTTTAGAAGTGTTCATGAATAATGGGACTGCAACAATTTAGATCTTCTAAAAAAGAAAAAAATGGCTACATTGGTGGGCAACACGGCTGCCAAAAACTTTACCTCTGCAGCTCCGTGTTTCCATCCAGCTCATCTCCAATCCGGCGCAGGCACTCACTTAGCGATTTGGTATTGGAATTACAAGCCTGAGCCTCTGCATCTTCAAGCTCTGCCATGGTCACCTCAATGCGTTCTGAATCTCCACAGCACTGTACCCGATCCCTGATAAAGCTGAAAACAGGATCCCAGTAAAATAAATTAAGTCATATGAGAATTTTCAGCCTGAGATCTCAACTAGCTCTGTCCTTGCAGGTCTTTGTAGAACAGGGGTGCCAAACCCGTGGCCCGCAGGCTGGATGTGTCATGTGCTGGCTCTGCCCCCGCCCCGTTTAGCGAAGGGGAAAAAAAAATCCTGATACGTCACGTGATGCCACGAGTTTGACAGCCCTGTTGTAGAAGAATCAACAGCTCAAAGTCTTGGCTTTATTGCTAATTTCTCCAAGAGGGGGAACTATATGCCTCCAGAGTAGTACTTCTCAACATTAGCAACTCCCAGAGTTCCACACATCTTTAACGTCATCAAGGTTGAGAAACCCGAGTCCAGATATATGCTGAAGATAAAGAACTCACCTTTTGAGAAGAATGGTTCCTGTCTGAAGGATTTGATCTGAACTTGTGCCTGAAAAGGAAAAACAAACAAACATATGAGCTATGAGAAGAAACATCTCCAGGATCAAAGCAGTCAAGTTAACTAAGATCTAAGCTCTGCCCAGCCCAGCATCCTGCTTCACACCATTGAACTACAGGAAGTCCTTGATTTACAACTATTCGCTTAATGACTATTCAAAGTTACAATGGCACCCAAAAAAAAAAAAATGACTTGTGACCAGTTCTCACACTTATAACCATTGCAGCCACCCCATAGTCATGTGATCGAACGTCAGGTGCTTGGCAACCAGCGTGCAGTTAAAATGGTTGCAGTGTCCTGGGATTGTCATATGTTACCTTCCTGGGCAGCTTCTGACAAGCAAAGTCAAAGGGGGAAGTCACATTTGCTTAACGACCGCACAATTCACTTAACTTTAGTGATTTGCTTAACAACCGGGACAAAGAGGTCATAAAATGAAACACAACTTGCTTAACAACTGCCTTACTTAATAATGGAAATTCTGGGCTCAACTGTAGTCGAAGACTGCCTGTACTGGAATCTCATACCCAGCATATAAAGAATTTCCATTCTCTGTGACTCATCTAATCCCTATTACGGTCTGTCATCGCATCTTGCTCAGCAAATGGCAAAAATCAATTGACTGGCACAATAGCATTACGGGACACGTGCCATTATTATAGCATAGTTTATATGTTTTGTTATGACATGCCTACTAAATGGCTACAACTTGATTTGTTTAGCATGGTAAGCCAAAGCTAATATTAGGGAGGACAGGGGAAAAATCCCAAAAGACTTAGGCTAGAATAGCAGGCAAGAAAAAGTAGATTAAAAATAAGTACAGGTAGCTCTCGACTTATGAACACATTTGAGCCCAAAATTTATCTCTCTAAGTGAGGCAGATTTTACAATATACTTATTAAATGAGTCAGTGCAGTTCTTAAGTTACTAGCAGTTATTAAATGAATCTGGCTTCCCAATGGACTTTGCTTGTCAGAAGGTCGCAAGAGAAGATCACATGACTCCAGCATTGCAACCATCATAAATACGAGCCAACTGCCAAGCATCTGAATTATGATCATGTGACCATGGGTATGCTGCAACGGTCGTAAGTATGAAAAACAGTCATAAGTCACTTTTTCAGTGCCCTTTGGATGGTCACTAAATGAACTGTGGTAAGCCGTGGTCTACCTGTAGGGGGAAATGTAAGGCTATGCAACTAGATAAGGAAAACGAGAGATGTATATATCGGACAGGGTAAATCTGGTTCAAGAGCGGCACATGCAAGAGATACTTAGATGTACTATTGAATCACAAGCTGAACCTATTCCAATATGTAATGCAGCTGAAAAGAAGGCCAACAACTTCTTGAAAAGCCTCAAAAGGAGCGTAAAGTCCAGATCACAGGAAGTAATTGTCCTTTTCTGCTCCGCCTTGATGAGGCTTCAGAGTATTGTGCTGAGTCCTGCACTTGATAAACAGAAGCAAGTCTAGAGAAGAACTACTAGGATGATAAAAGATCTAGAAAACAAATTAATCCTGTGAGGAATAGTTAAAAGAACTAGGTAGGTCTAGGCTGAAGAAAAGATTGAGAAGGAACACGATAGCTATCTTTAAATATCTGAAGGGTTATCACACTGTAGAGCAGGGATGTCAAACTTACATGTTGTCACGTGATGTATTATAACTTTTTCCTCCTTTGCTAAACTAGGAGTGGGTGTGGCCAGCACGTGACCCATCCGCCCACAGGCTGCGAGTTTGACACCCCTTCTGTAGAGCGTTAAGGACAATTGTCTCATGCTCCAGAGGGAGCAAAGCTAGTGGGATGAATCTTCCAAGGATATAAATATAGATCAGACTGGTGGGCCGCGAGAAAATTTTGGTGGGCTGCAGAGAAATCTCATCCCCAGAGCACCCCCCAAAGCAATTAATCCAGGCTGCGCAGAAACACAAGGCTGCGCCGCCCACATAGCCTGCGGGAACCTTCCCCGCCCACTCATTCCTTACTGGCAAACTTGCCTGCTAAGTTGCTATTTTTCCTTTTTCTGACCATCAGCTGTTCTGCTGTGCCGGGAGATTTAGATTAGCTAGGAAACAGGAAATGGTTGGATTTCTTGCTTTCTAGCTAGTCTTTAGATCTTCGGCTCTGCTTTTAAGCACAGCCGAACCTCCCTTAGGACTGAAGGTTCTATTATTCAGTGCAGACACTCGACAAGCAAATTTTATGTGACAGACTCAGGTAGCCGATGGCAAATAGATAGATCACTGAATGATTCTGTGAGCAACTCATTCCGCCTACCTGCTTTGCCTGATTTTAGGGAAAAGTTGCTCTTTTTTTAATAAAAAATTTAACATTTACATACATGGCGTGTTGTGAGTTAAATTTGTGAGTTTGCTTGCTAGCAAATTTTATGTGACAGACTGAGCTAGCCAAAGGCAGATAGATAGATCTCTGAATGAATCTGTGATTCTGTGAGCAACTCAATCTGCCTGCCTGCTTTTCCTGATTTTGGGTAAAAGTTGCTCTTTTTTATTATGAAAAATTTAATATTTATATAAATATTTATAATATTTACATATAAGCCATGCCCAGCCAGTCACATGACCACCAAGCCACACCCACAAATTAGGCCATGCCCACAAAACCGGTTAGTGGTCCCTGGGATTTAAAATTATAAGTTTGATGGTCTCTGAAGTCCAAAAGGTTGATGACCCCTGTTCTAGATTGCCTTCTTTGCTGATCATGGGGAGGTGTTGACAGAATAGAAAACATGAGAGGTAAGAACATGTATGTACAAAAACTCGAGAATACAGACAAATGTTAAGTGAAAAACAGTAGTGAACTTTTCATGAACCTGGCATTACTACTAACCTATATTTCTACTTAGGCATGCTGAGCATATTTTAAAAATAGTTTCAGTTTCATGTTGCCCTAACATTGGTGTTTTCACATACAAATTAATAACAAATATATGTACAATTGGCCACTTAGTGACTGCTCCAAATTATGACAGACCTCCCCGCGATTACTTGCAACCCAGATTCAAAGTTCCGAGGCCTTCTCCCCTACATGGTTATGTGGTCACATTTTGCTCAGTAACTGGCCCTCATCTACATCTGTTTGCAATGTCCCGTGGTCACATGACTGTAATTTAATACATTTTTTTTGACAGAAACCAGTGTTTACTTTCAATTTTCCACCCATTGGGGAAGTCAAACTCACTTAACAATCATGGTAATTCACTTAATGACTTCTGCAAAAAAAGGTTGTAAAATTGGCCGTGGTCACCAGGTGACCCAACAAAAAATTGCAACCATAATTCCAGGCTGAATTACGGTTATAAGTCAAGGACTGCCTGTATAAAGCTCTAAGAAACCCATTT